>NC_139783.1:3953134-4657775 GCF_965231275.1 Zosterops lateralis
GGCCTGCGGGGCTGCGGGGATGTTGGCGCTGGGGCCAGCGCCAGCACAGAGCTTCAGCCGCAATGAACCCAGAGGGAAAGGCTGGGGAAAGGCTCCATTGCAGCCTTTCTTTCCTCAGGGCTGGGAAGGGACCGAAATGAAAGGAGGACAAACAGGGCCCGACCCCTCCTCCTTTGGGAGGAGCCCCATGGCTGGAGCTGTGAGGGGCCGTGAGGGGCTGTGAGGGAAAATGAGGGTCCATGAAGGGCTGTGAGACGCCATGAAGAGCTTTGAGGGGATGAGAAAGGTTGTGAAGAGCTGTGAGGGGCCATGAGGGGCCAGGAGAGGTTCTATGGGACCATGAAGGGCTGTGAGGGGCCATGAGGGGCCAGGAGAGGTTCTGTGGGGCCATGAAGGGCTGTGAGGGGCCATGAGGAGCCTCAGCCCTGGCAGGAGGGGGGTCCCACCATGTCCCCAGGGCAGGGCAGCCCTGAGGGGCCGCCAGTGCAGACGTGGCAGCAGAGCGGGCTTGGGGCACCTCCGGGAGGGGATCCGACCCTTCCCCAGCTCCAAACCACACCAAACCCACCATTAACAGGATTTTCCATCTTTAGAATCCACTGGCTACTTGGATTTGACTGTACAGTTTAATCTTGGTGGGAAAAGCAAGGGAATTTTCCCAGTGAATGATATCCAGCCATTGCTAATAATGTCTAAGATTTAAAAGTCTTACCAATGAAAAGTAATACTAATGAATAATAAGAACAAGAAATAAACCCCCAAATCTCAACACCCACCACCACACCAAAATGACAAACCTCATTTTTCTTTACCATCACAGGGTTTGTGAAATCAAATCCTATTAATATTCTCCATCTCTGTCTTCCCCACCAGATAAATGAGGCCATTTGCAGTGTTTAATACAAGTCACAATTGAGACCTGGAGGGAAGAACAGGGAGACACTACCAATTTCCATGTCAAACCCAGCAGGCCAATGCCAAAGTGGAGAGAATAAAATGGAATGGGGACAGGGGCTGGTCAGATGTTCCTCTAAAGGATCCGAAAATTGCCTCCAAGTGAACAGGAGGGGAAAATAGAACCCTATAAACCTCCCTGTGTGTTCAGGGCCTCAGCTGTGAGGAGCTGGACATGGACAGAGGCATCTGGAACAGTTCTGTCCTCAGGCTGAGCTCTCCACCCCTGCCCTAAAGTCAATCAAGTGCTTTCCCAGAGGATTCCATGGTTGCCAACCACCCCTCCAGATGTGCCTCACAGGAGCACAGAACCTTTTTCAAGATCAGGAGAGCAGAAAAAAATGACAAGAGATACCCAATAAAACTCTGTATAAAAACCTGGAAAAAAACAGTTACTAGTTGAACTCTGAAGCCCAGCTGTGTGCCTTGGAATCCAAAGGAAAACTGGAAAGGCTTTTCACAAGGACTGACACTGAAGAGCTAACAGATGAATGTGTGTGGCATTTTTAGAGGCTTCCAATTTTCTACATTTTTCCTTGAACTGTTGAACTTGACTTTATCTTTGTCTCCTCTTGCACCAAAGGAGCCTCATTGCACCAGCCAGGAAGGCAAAGCTCATTCCTGGCCCTGGCTGGTGCTGTCCCTGCAGCATTTCCATCCCTCCCGGGGCCTCTTCCCTCAGGGTCCCCAGCAGCAGCTGCTGGAGCAGCACATGGAAGCTGCAGACGGAAGTGCTGCCCAGCCCAGGCTGAAGCTCCAAAAGGATCCTGCTGACAGGAACCCCAAGATTCCCTCCCAGGGGCCCTGCAGACACTTCCCCATCTGTTCTGTCTGCTCCATGCAGACACTGCAGGGGACATCTTGTCTCTCCTTTGGGGCAGGGCCAGGAGCCCAAATTCACACTCCAAATGCTGGATTCTGGCCCATTTCTGCATCTGCTGAGATGGGCTCCAGCATTATCCAGAGAAACTCGCTGTACTTCATCCTCCAGCTTGAAAACCCAGCCCTTGGAAAGGGTTTTTATAAGGACCACAAGTCATAATCCAAATAAGATTGATTTGCAATTGTTTACCCTTTGTTCTCTGTGGTAGTCTTCTGTGCCATGAAACTCATCTTCAATTAGACTGCAAGGAATGAGTCTGAAGCCTGCAGTACCAGAACAAAACAAAGCCAGTCGGATTTCCTTATGAAAACTGGAAGACATAAAAAATAGTAAATGTGTTTTTCTCTTCAAAACATTTTTCAGATAAACATAACACATATACGATAGGCAAATTCACACTGTGTGTGTTTTTAAAAAGGGCGAGCAGGGGTTAATTTTTGAGGAAAAGTTCGTTCTACTACCAAATTAAAAGAAATAAAAAAGGTGTTGTTTCTAGCCAGAAGGGTGTGCACAGCATTTGGGATGAGCCCAGTCCCAGCAGGGTGCTCAGAGCACAGGTTATGGGAAGGAAGGGGCCATGGGGGACTCACTGTGAGCATCAGAGGGGCCCCAGCTTATCCCTCCTGTCCCACTCTTGCAGGTTTCTATAAACAAACCTCATTTTTCATTATTTATGTCACCAAATCACAGGAGACCAAAGACAGCAGGACCCATCCATCCTGGCAGCATTCATCTTGGAAGAGCCCTTGCATAGATGGAATTTTGAAAGTGGGATTCCAGTTACGGCTGCAGACACCCCGATGAGAAGGGCAAGTGTTGTCCACAGGAAGGAAAGCACAGAGCCCCAGTGTTTCGGGGGCAGATGAGAGGGGCACCTCAAAAGACTAAAGCCAGCCAGACCTGTCTTTATGTCAGCATTTATCAGGAAGCAATCTGGATATACAGAATTTTGGATCTAGAATCCCAGTTTTGGCCCTGGGCACCTGGGGGAGAATGACTGTTCTTTTCCACAGGAAGGAAAAGCACAAAGTCCAAGTGTTTAAGGGGAAGATGAGAGGTGGCTCCCCATGAGGACACAGGCAGCCTGACCTGTCTGTCCTGGTAGTGCTTGTCTGGGAGCAACCCTTGGATAGATGGGATTTTGGCAGTGGAATCCCAATTTCTGCCATGGGTATCTGGATGAGAACAACAGTTCTTTTCCAAAGGCAGAAAAGCAGAGAGCCCCAGTGTTTCAAAGGCAGATGAGAGCCAGGCCTCGGGAAGCCAAGGCCAGTAAGACTTTTCAGTAATGGCAGATTTTGTCTGGAGGCAACCGTTGCATATAGAGAATTTTGGAGGTGGAATCCTAATTTCTGCCAGGAGGGGTGGGTCTTTTCCACAGCAAGAAAAGCCTGGAGCCCTGGTGTTTCAAAGGCAGATGAGAGCTGGACCTCAGGAAGCCAAGAGCAGCCAGACTTGTCAGTCATGGAAGCTTTTGTCTGGGAGCTACCCCAGGATGTTCAGAATGTGGGAGGTGGATTCCCCATTTTGGCCATGGACACCTGCAGGAGGAAGAGGACAGTTCTTTTCCACAGGAAGGAAAGCCCAGAGCCCCAGTGCTCCAGGGCCAGAGGAGAAGTGACCCTTGGGATGTGAACATCAGCTGGAACTGTAAGGCAGCCCCTGGGAGGGCAAACCAGCCAGATGTGTTCTGTGTTCCCTTGGTTTCATGGGGCCCTGTAGTGCCAACATGACTTTTGGTCCCATGAAGCCCCCAAGTGTCACAATGGCCCCTTTTTGGGGGGTTTTTAGGGCTGCACAGTGTCACTGTGGTCCTCTTAGTTCCACGAGGCCCCACAGTGTCACAATGGCCCCTTGGTTCCCCAGAGTGTCCCAATCATCACAGAATGACAGAATCAGGTTGGAAAAGACCTTGGAGATCATCAAGTCCAATCAATGCCCTAAATACCACCTTGTCACCCAGACCACACCACTAAGTGCCCCTGGAGGGGGACAGTGACTCTGCCACCTCCCCCTGGCCAGCCCATTCCAATTCCCAATCCCCCTTTCTGTGAAGAACTTCTTCCTGTTTTCCAGCCTAAACCTCCCCTGGTGCAGCCCAAGGCTGTGTCTCCTTGTCCTGCCCCCCAGCAGATCCACCCTCACACCCAGCTTGGTGCCATCTGCAATTTGTTAATGCTGGACTCCATCCCCTCACCCAGATCATCCATGAAGATATTAAACAGGACTGGGCCCAACACACATCCCTGGGGACACCACCAGGGGCTGGACACCAACTGGATGCAGCACCATCCCCAGCACTCTCTGGGCCCAGCCTCCAGACAGTTCTTCATTCTCCAGCAAAGAGGGAACCTGCCCAAGCCGTGGGCTGCAGCTTTTCCAGGGAATGCTGTGGCTCACGGTGTCAAAGGCTTTGCTGATGTCCAGGTAGACACATCCACAGCCTTTCCCACATCCACCAGGTGGGTCACCTGGGTATAAAGGGAGCTCAGGTTGGTCAGGCAGGACCGGCCCCTCCTAAACCCACGCTGGCTGGGTCTGATCCCTGGGCCATGCTGCAGGTGCCCTGTGATGGCACTCAAGGGGATCTGTTCCATTCCCTTGCCAGGCACCCAGGTCAGGCTGACAGGCCTGGAGTTCCCCAGATCCTCCTGCCAGCCCTTCTTGGGGATGGGCTCACATTGGCACCTCCAGTCCTCTGGGAGCTCCCCAGTGAGCCAGGACTGAGGAGAAATGATGGAGAGCAGCTGAGGGAGCTGATCCCCAGCTCCCTCATTCCCCCAGGATGGATCCCATCTGATCCCATACACCTGTGAGCATCTGAGTGGCTCAGCAGGTCACCAGCTGCTTCCTCCTGGATTACAGGGGCTGTTGTGCTCCTGTCCCCATCCACCAGCTCAGGAGGACATTTGTCCTGAGGACAACCTGTCTTAATGTTGAAAACTGAGGCAAAGAAGGTGTTCAGTACCTCAGCCTTCTCCTCATATTTAGTTGCTGTATCCCCCCTGCATTCAATAAAGAGTGCAGGTTGTCCTTGCCCCTTCTTTTGCCATAATGTATTTGTAATAACATTTTTATTATCATTGACAGAAGTGGCCAGATTAAGATCTAATTGGGCTTTCACATGCTTAATTTTCTTTCTCAGGACCTAATGACATCCTTAAACATTTCCTGGGCAGCCTTCCACTGTTTCCAAAAATGATGCATCCTCTTTTTTGCCCTGAGTTCCTGCCAAAGCTCCCCGTACATCTAGGCCAGTTTGTCCTCCTTGCCAGCTCATCTTTTGGCACACAGGCACAGCCTTGTGTCCCCAAGATTTCTTTCTTGAATTACATCAGTCCTTCCTGGACCCCTTTGTTGAAGGGCTCCTTCCCTTAAAACAAGCAGTACTTGATTCAGTAGTCTCCAAATCAGCATCCTGAACAGGCCCAACTCTGCCCTCTGGAAGTCCAGTGTAGAAGTTTTGTTGATGCCACCTCCTTGTTTAACTGAATATTGAAAACTCGATTATTTCATGGTCACTGTGCCCCAGATGGCCCCGACCACCACGTCCCCCAGCAGCCCTTCTCTGTTTGTGAACAGCAGCAGACAGAGATTTCTTGGGAGTGGCAAGAGAAGGAAACCTCCCCAAAGTGCAGCTTGGAAGGTTCAGCCTGGAGGTGCAGAGAAAGAGAAGTCGCTCCCAGGGCAGAATTGTGGTGCAGGAGGTGTCTCCCTCAGAGACATGAGATACCCCAAAATCTCTTCAGGAACATGGAATATCCAAAATCTCCCTCAGTAACAGGTTTCCCCCCAATCCCAACCCAAACCCATCCCACCCCTGCTGAACACTGAGACCCCCTTCCCAAACCCTATTTCCCCCATTTCCCATCTCCCAAACCCCAACCCACCCATCCTGCCCCACCCACTGCCCATCTCACCCCTGCTGATTTGTGTCACACTTTGCCCAATCCCCTTCCAACCCATCCCACCCTGAGGGGCTCTGGAACAGAGTAATTGTGGGGTGGGATTGAGTAGTTTTCAGTGCCATTGAGTGGTTGTGAGGTGACAGATCAAACTCCCTTGTCCCTTTGAGTGCCAAGAAATGGAGAAAACCACAGCAAACACCCCCCAAGCCCCTAAATGCTCCCATGTATCTCCCTGAATCCCAGATTCCCTGGAAACACTAGTAAAAAGTGAGGCTTTAGATGACTTTGGTAAGTTTATTGATTTTTATCAAAATTTTGTCAATTTTAAAGGGATGGAAATGAATCAAAAGAATATTAAGGACCACCAAACAAGAAGACCACCAGCCCAGTGTCTTCCCAAAGGAGATTACAGTGAATGTGGGTCACCAGGGCTCTGCCCAACGTGGGTCGTCTGATGGGGGATGAGGTTGGAGCAGGGCACGAAGCTCTTCCCACATTTGGGGCACTCACAGGGCTTCCCTTACTGATGGCTCCGTTGGTGTCGGGTCAAGTTAGAGCTGTCTGAGAAGCTCTTCCCACACTGGGGACACTCGTGGGGCCTCTCCCCAGTGTGGATGCGCCGGTGGGTGACGAGGTGGGAGTTGTCCTTGAAGCCCTTCCTGCAGTCGGGGCAGCGGAAGGGTCTCTCATGAGTGTGAATGCGCTGGTGCTTGAGGAGAGTGGAGCTGGTCTTAAACCCCTTCCCACACTCAGAACACTCATAGGGCCTCTCCCCGGTGTGGCTCATTTGGTGGATGATCAGTAGGGACCTCTGGTTGAAGCCCTTCCCACATTCCCCACACTTGTATGGCCTTTCCTCAGCGTGGGTGTTCTGGTGGTGGATCAAGGTGGATCTGTCACTGAAGCTCTTCCCACATTGCTCACACTCATAGGGCTGTTCCCTGGTGTGGATCCTCAGGTGGCGGATCAGGTGGGAGTTTCTGCTGAAGCTCATCCCACATTCCCCACACTCGTGGGGCCTCTCCCCAGTGTGGATGCGCCGGTGCCTGATGAGGTGGGAGTTTCGCTTGAAGCCCTGACTGCAGTCGGGGCAGCGGAAGGGCCTGTCCTCTGTGTGAATCTGCTGGTGCCGGAGGAGAAGGGAGCTGGTCTGAAAACTCTTCCCACACTGGGGACACTCATAGGGCCTCTCCCCAGTGTGGATCCGCTGGTGTCTGATCAGGTGGTCTCTCCGGCTGAAGCTCTTCCCACACTCCAAGCACTTGTGGGGCTTCTCCCCATCATGAAGCTGCTCATGGACCAGCTCAGAGCCTTGGCTGAAGTTCTGTCCTCCTTCCCGGATCAGGGTGGATCTTTCCTCCTCAGAGAACCCTGGGTTGGGTTTGGAGCCCCTCCTCCTGCGGGATCTCTGGGGCTTTTCCTCCCCGTTGGATTCCTGTGCTGTGGAGTTGCTCAAAACAGCCTCCCCCAAAAGGTTCTCTTGTGGGGATTTGTCCTCCCTGGTCTCCATCCTCAGCTCTTTGTCTGGGGGAGGAAGGACAAGGAGAGGATGGGATTTTCCTCTGTGCCAGAGGGAAGGGGAAGGAGATCCCCCCAGTCCATCCCCAGCAGGACGGTGTTGGCAGTGGGGTTGTCCTGCACCCGGGGGCCGTGCTGGGCTGGGAGATGGAGCAGGACAGAGGGGGAAAGGGGCACTGACTTCCTCCTCACCTGCCTGGCTGTCCTGGGGCATTTTTCTCTTCCTTGCAGCCTCCTCCTCCACTTGGCCAATGGTTTGGAATGGGAGGTCCTGATTTCGGGTGAAAACAAGGGATGAGCACGTTGAGTTTAAGGTTTTGCCCAAGTCCATCTCTAGAGGTCACTCCCCATCTGGGGTCCAGAAAAACCTCCCAAATATCAACATTCAGCCCTGAAAATGCCTCCCAAGAGTTCCCCTGTCTCTGCTCTCTCCCCTTTGGTGTTTGGGGTTTCCCCCTGTCCCAGCTCCTGGGAGTCACGCTTGAACTGGGGGTCCCCCGTCTACTTGGTCTCTGCCCTCCCCCGGCTGCTGGGAGTCCCAGGAATATGAGAAGTTCCCCCCTTTTCCATCTCCTCACAGGGATGCTGGAGGTTTTTGGGATCCCAAGGTCCCTTCTCCCATTATTCTCTGCTTTGGGGTGCAGGGGGTCCAAGGAGTCCCCCCTGCCCCTCTCCAGGCTGTTGAGGGTCCCGCCAATCGCGGCGCTCCCCCTTCTCTGGGCTCCCCACTTTGGGCTCCTGGGGGACACAGGGCTCTGCTCCTCCAGGCTGCCTCTGCCAGCAGCTGCCACTGGGACCCCCCAATGTCCCCCCAAGGGGCATTTTCCACTCACCTTTGGAGTTCTCCATTCTCCAAACATACCACAAAAAAAAAACCCAACCCAGGGAGCCCCCAGGATATCTGGGCCCAGCTCCCCCTCCCTGGTCACCTGTGGGATGGGGGGTGATGATCCCACAGGTGGGGGGCTGTGAATTCAGGGAGTGCTCAACCTTGTGGTTCCTGCTCTGTTAAGGGTAGAAGGTTCTTAGCTCAGGAACTGGCTGACCTCATTGAGAGGGCTTTAAACTAGGTTTGAAGGGGGAAGGGGATGCAGCTGGGCTGCCTGGAAGCAGACCCAAGGGTGCTAAGCCTGAGTTAGGGCTGAAATCAGTAGCCCAGCTGAAGGGCATGTACACCAATGCACGTAGCATGGGTAACAAACAGGAGGAGCTGGAGGTCATGGGGCAACAGCAAAGCTGTGATGTAGTCACCATCACAGAAACGTGGTGGGATGACTCACACAGCTGGAGCACTGCACTCCATGGCTACAGGCCCTTCAAAGAGACAGGAAAGGGAGAAGAGGTGGAGGGTGGCCCTTTATGATAAGAAGGCTTTTGATGCAATAGGTATTGAAACTAATGAAGATTCATTTAAATGCCTATGGGTGAGAATTAAGGGGAAAGCCTACAAGGCTGACATTTTACTGGGAGTCTGTTATCATCCACCCAACCAGGAGGAAGAGCTGGACAACTTATTCTATAAGCAGCTGGAGAATGTTTCAGGATCACCAGCCCTTGTTCTTGTAGGTGACTTCAACCTGCCAGACATCTGCTGGGAACTTAATACAGCAGAAATGAGGCAGTCCAGTGTAGAGAGCCTGACTAAAGAATGGCTGCATTCCAAAGGACATATACTATGCGGCTAGTAAAAGTTTAAAAGGTCAAAGTGTCATTGAGGCAGATCTGGTTTAGTTAACAAAATGCAGAAGCTTCCTGAGGAATGTAGAGCAAGCCATAAAGATAAGGATAACACTAACAGTAGGATTAAGACTTAGCAACGTGTGCGTCATTGGCTGAGAGCCAATAAGGAGTTATACTTTTGCCATATGTATGAGCTAGTTATGAAGTGTATAAAAGTGTAAGACAAATTGTAATAAGACGAGATATGCTGACCATGAAAGCATGAGGCATGTCTACCACGGCTCAATAAATCCCTTACAATTGGCGCCCGAATAGCCAATTCCCCTTTCCCTCTTAAAAGAGCTGTGATGGGTTCGGGTCACTAAGACGGCGGATCTCGGCGCTGCGCCTTGCTTCATCGGAAGAAGTCGTCAGGCCACTCCGCCCAGAGGGGTACATCGGTGCACTCTGCCGATACGCGCTGCCGAAGCCTGAAGGTTGCAACGGTACCGGTTAAGCATGGACAGGCAAGCGGCGTATGAACTTTTTACTACTTTTCTTAGGAAGCGGGATATCAAGGGTGTAGATTTGGATAAAGATCTGCCAGCGCTTTTGGCGCATGCGCTCTCGTACGGGTTCTTTTCAGACCCTCATAGTGTTCATGATTTAGCTGAGTGGCGCAGATACGGAGATCGTTTGTGGGATTTAGTGTTAGATGATGATAAGCCAGCAAAAAAGATGAGTAAACTTTGGAAAGTAGTGCAGAATGCGTTACTTATGGTTCAGGCGGAAAAACGAGCGGCGGAAAGCGCTCGGTTAGCGCAGGCGCGAAACCGGGACTACGATCCTTCCGCACCTAATCCCCCTATGTTCGCGTCGGTAGAAATCCCAGAGCGCCCCCCGCCAGCTCCCCCTTTTCCTGCCGCTCCCCCGCCAGCTCCCCCTTTTCCTGATAATCCTGCCGCTTCTCCGTCAGCCCCCCCCTTTCCTCATAGTCCTGTCGCTCCCGCGCCGGTCCCACCGTCAGCCTTGTCCGGCTTGCCGCCGGTACTCCCATCTGCCGTTCCGGTTCCGCTCGGACCACCCCCCCCTCCCAGTAATGCCACGGAGCCGTTCCCCGGTGCCCTGTCGGATATCGCGGAGGCTAAGGCAAAAAAGAGAAGGGAGGCATGGGCAGCGTTGGCTAAGCAAGGCATAAATGACGGCGACTTAGATCTGGCAGCGGCGGCCCAGGAACAAGTTCCTGCAATGTCGCTGGCGTTCCCTGTCATTTTTCACCAGCGTCAAGGGGCGCCCCCGAGAGCGGACGTGACACAGTTAGATTGGAAACTGCTAGCACAGCTCCGTGCCACTGTAGCTCAGTTTGGGGTCACCAGCGAGCCCGCAAAACAGATGTTAGATTATCTTTTTAACTCCACAGTCTTGTTGCCCGGAGATATTAAAGGCATAGCTCGTTTAATATATACCCCCCACCAGAAAATACTTTTTGAGGCGCGCTGGAAAGAGGAAGCAGCCGCTTCTGTTGCTTTGCCGCGCCCTGCGGGAAATCCTCTTCAAGGAATTACATTAGATGAGCTCATGGGCGATGGTAACCACATTCCTTTAGAACAGCAGGCTGCGTTAAAACCGGAAAAGCTTAGAGAGGCTATGACGGTTGCAAAAAGAGCCATGGATAAAGTTCGGGATCCGGGAGGTCTCCCCATCTATATGGGAATTAAACAAGGTCGCGAGGAACCTCTTGGTGCATTTGTAGATAAGATTATGACTGCCTTATCCAAAGCAGGCGTTGCTGATCACATGCGTGATGCAATCCTGAAACAATGTGTTATTCAGAACGGAAATTCATCCACCCGGTCTCTTATCTCGACTGCACCAGGAGATTGGTCGGTTCGTGACTTGTTAGACAAGGCTGCAGCACTCCCGGCTGGCAGTCAAGTTTTTATGATACAGGCATTAGAAAAAATAGGGGAAAAGATAAGTGAAGGTCTGAATAATCAGGCACAGGCTCAGCAACAGGTGTTAGCTGCCCTTGCACCCCTTCAGGCCCCGGCAGTGCAGCGCCGTCCAGCTCCCACAGGAGCTCGGATGAAGTATTTTCGATGTGGACGTACCGAACACATACGTCGTGAGTGCACCGCAACACAAGGCGACAATGGACTGGTATCTTCTTAACTCTTCAGAACTTGCGGAAGCCCTGCTTAATGCCCCTAGCCACATCACCTCAGCACCGCTGGCACCGAAGCATTTGCAATAGTTAGGACAATGGCAGTGGATTGTTAAACCCCTTCAGGAGAATAAGCCTATCCCGAATGCGCTTAATGTTTTCACTGACGATCACGAAAAGCAGCTGTCACATGGAAAATCAAAGAACAGTGGCATCATCACATTATTCAGGCCACTCCACAAGACAACCTGCAAACCTTGGAATTAGTGGCGGTCATTTGAGCCTTTCAAACTTTTGCACAGCCCGTAAATGTTATCTCAGATTCAATGTATACTGTTGGAGTTGCGTCAAAAATAGAAGATGCGAGCATCAAAGAGGTCAACAACCCACGGCTAGGAAAACTCTTCATGCAGCTACAGAGAACACTACAGAATCGACAGCACCCATACTCCATACTGCACATCCGAAGCCATAAACTGGAAGAAGGTTTAGGAGAAGGCAATGCCAGGGCAGATAAACTAGTAGCAATACAACAACCAGCTCCTCTCCCACGCACGACGGCAGCACGAGAAAGTCACAGCATTTTTCATCAGAATGCCAAAAGACTTGCTCGCGAGTTTAAAATTTCACTTAACGAAGCTCGAGCAATAGTAAAAGCATGTCCCACTTGTAGTTTCCACAATGGAGGCCAAGGAATTGGCCTAGGAGTCAACCCCAGAGGTTTGGAGTCTAATCAATTATGGCAGATGGATGTAACTCATTTTGCAGCATTTGGGAAACTGAAGTATATTCATGTTACAATTGATACCTATAGTCATTACATTTGGGCAACCGCACAGGCAGGAGAACAAGCAAAGCACGTTGAGAGACACCTGCATAGCTGTATTGCAGTTATGGGTGTTCCTAAGGAAATCAAAACAGACAATGGGCCTGCCTATGCCAGTCAGAGATTTGCAAAATTAGTTAGTTTTTGGAACATTAAACATGTTAGGGGAATCCCTAATGTCCCTACAGGTCAGGCAGTAGTAGAACGAGCCAATGGCACCCTGAAGCGGTACTTAGAAAAATATACCGATCTACACATTCCAGCAGAAAGATTGCTTAGGGCTTTGTTTGTATTAAATCATCTTTGCCTGTTTGCTGACAGGGATGTGCCCCCTGTCATGATGCATTTTCAGAAGGACCCCGCACCTGTCCCTCCCGTATATGTTACATATAAAGACCCTAAAACTGGTGTGTGGCAAAGCCCTGCTCAGGTTCTTTACTGGGGAAGAGGTTATGTATGTGTTTCCACCCCTACAGGCTCTCAATGGATTCCTGCTAAATGGACACGTCCTGCAAATCCACAAGAGCAGTCCGGAGGAAAGAAAGCGTCACAGGCTTCAGATAACACTTGCACCATTGCTGCTAACAATACAGAAGCAGTTTGGGATTTCCTTCCACATCGAATCTGAGGAGGACGTGCAGCTCCACGTCATTCCTCTGTTGCAGGAATTGCGCGTTCGGCATATCCTACCCGTGTGGTGTTTTGTCTGTTGTGGGGACTACCATTTTACTTGGGTTAAATTAAAATGTGGGAGTTCCAGTCATGTGGCAAGTTGAACCCCGTAATTGGGATTTTACTTGTCGTCATTTTAAGCAGCAGCGACGCCACCACAAATAAAATCCCTTCGATAGCTAAACAATTCCCTAAGCAAAACATGTGGGTTACCCTAGCAAAGTCTTTAAACCGCACAGATTTTTGTGTATCACTTGCTAGGCCGGAATCTCCATTTCATACCTGTTTAATTGGAGTTCCCTTGGGTGACAATGAAACATCAATTCTGGACCCCCGCTCGAGACCTTGGCACTGCAAAAATTACAACTCCTCTAACCATAATAGAACAGGAATATTATATTGCTTAGAGAATTATGATAGCTGGGATGATAGATACCCCATAGGCGGAGCCCCTAATGAGCTTGAAATTCTGGGAACCTTAAACGCGACAGCTTGTTTGTTTGTGAATAGCTCATTGTTTAAATGTAATGAAGGCTCCAACTTGCAGTGTAATTTGACACTTACCACTGATGTGTCCCCTAATGAAAATTTTTGGAAAAACAGCAGTAATTGGTGTAGGAACCTAGCCTGGGATAAGACACATCCTGCCCCGGGGACCACCTTCCCTAGAAAACTGCCCCCGGGCATATTTTTGCTTTGTGGCGATCGTGCCTTTTCTGGTATACCGCAGAAACCTATAGGAGGACCCTGTACATTTGGGAAATTGGTGATTGCTCTCCCTTCTAAAGAAATGCTAAAAGCTGTACGCTCGAATATTACACAGGTCACAGTTCGTCGGAAAAGAGCGGTCGTCGACTCCTCCTGTAATGATAACGTTAACCTTTTTAACAGAGGAGAGCAGATAGCAGCCTCGCTCTTTCTTCCGCATCTGGCTGTAGGACATGCTCTTTTTGAATTAGAAAAAATGCAATGCTGGATTGCTAAGCAGGCTAATACTACCTCGGAAATTTTGTCTGCACTAGCCAGTGATGTAGACGGTATTAGACACGCAACTTTGGAGAACAGAGCAGCTATAGACTTCCTTCTTCTATCCCATGGCCATGGGTGTGAAGATTTTGAAGGAATGTGTTGTATGAACTTAAATAATAGTTCTGAGTCCATCCATGCCAAGATAAAACAATTGCAGCAACATACAGCACTGTTACGCAGGGATGATACATTCTTTGGACTTAATCTTGGGGACTGGGGACTTACAGGATGGCTTAAGGGTTTGGTTCAATTTATACTTGTAGGATTAGTTATTCTGTTTATGTTATTGTTACTTTTGCCTTGTATTTTGCAATGTTTGCAGCGCATGTTAATGTCAGCATTTACATCAAAAAATGTTGCCTTACTTGCTGTAAAAGAAAACGGGGGAGATGTAGAGAGCCTGACTAAAGAATGGCTGCATTCCAAAGGACATATACTATGCGGCTAGTAAAAGTTTAAAAGGTCAAAGTGTCATTGAGGCAGATCTGGTTTAGTTAACAAAATGCAGAAGCTTCCTGAGGAATGTAGAGCAAGCCATAAAGATAAGGATAACACTAACAGTAGGATTAAGACTTAGCAACGTGTGCGTCATTGGCTGAGAGCCAATAAGGAGTTATACTTTTGCCATATGTATGAGCTAGTTATGAAGTGTATAAAAGTGTAAGACAAATTGTAATAAGACGAGATATGCTGACCATGAAAGCATGAGGCATGTCTACCACGGCTCAATAAATCCCTTACAGTCCAGGAAATTTTTAGAGTGCATGGATGATAACTTTTTGTCACAGTTGGTAGGTGAGCCCACCAGGGGAGAGACTATGTTGGATCTGTTGTTCACAAATAGAGATGGGCTGGTGGGAGATGTGGTGGTTGGAGGACGACTGGGGCAGAGTGATCATGAAATTACAGAGTTCTTAATAACTGGTGAAATCAGGAGCTATATCAATAAGAATTTTTCACTGGACTTTCAGAGGGCAGACCTTGGCCTTTATAGGAGACTTATTCAGAGAGTTTCTTGGGAAGCAGCTCTTAAAAACAAAGGAGTTCAGCAAAGGTGGGTGTTCTTCAAAACAGAGGGTTTGAGGGCACAGGAACAGACTGTCCCTGTGTGCCAAAAGATGAGCTGATGAGGCAAACGTCCAACCTGGATAGGCAAGGAGGCTTTGGATGAACTCAGGAATAAAAAGAGGATGTATCATTTTTGGAAGGAGGGTCAGGGGCCTCAGGAAGTATTTCAGGGGCTGCTAGAGAATGTAGGAAAAAATTAGGGAGGCCAAAGGTCAGTTTGAACTCAAAATGGCAACTTCTGTAAAGGACAATACAAAATGTTTCTACAAATACATTAATGGTAAAAGGAAAGGTAAGGCCAACCTTTGTTCTCTATTGGATAACGGAGGGAACTTAGTAGCTGCAGATGAGGGGAAGGCAGAAGTGCTTAAGGCCTTCTTTGCCTCAGTCTTCAGTGGGAAGATGGCTTGTCCTCAGGACAACTGCCCTCCTGGGCTGGTAGATGGTGTCAGGGAACAGAATGGTGCCTCTGTTATCCAGGAGGAGACAGTCAGAGAACTGCTGAGATGACTGGACACTATAAATCTCTGGGCCCAGATGGGATCCACCCCAGGGTGAGGAGGGAGCTGGCAGATGAGCTTGTGAAGCCACTCTCCATCATTTACCAACAGTCCTGGCTCACTGCTGAGGTTCCAGGTGACTGGAAGCTGCCAATGTGACACCCATTCACAAGAAGGGTGGGAAGGAGGATCCCAGTAATCATAGCCCAGTCAGCCTGACCTCAGTACCCAGTAAAGGTAATGGAGCAGTTTATATTGAGTGTCATCACACAGCACCTACAGGATGGCCAGGGTGTCAGAGCCAGCCAGCACGGGTTTAGGAGGGGTGGGTTGTGTTTGACCAACCTGGTCTCCTTTGATGACCAGGTGACCTGCCTGGTGGATGCAGGAAGGGCTCTGGATGTCTGTTTGGACTTCAGCAAGGCCTTTGGCACTGTCTCCCACAGCACACTCCTGGATAAGCTGGCAGCCCGGGGCTTGGACAGGAGCACTCTTTGCTGGGTTAGGAACTGGCTGCATGGCCAGGCCCAGAGAGTGGTGGGGAATGGTGCTGCATCCAGCTGGGGACAGTCACCAGGGGTGTTCCTCAGGGGTCTGTGCTGGGGCCAGCTCTGTTCAGTATTTGTATTGACGACATGGATGAGGGTATTGAGTCTTTCATTAGTAAATTTGTAGATGACACTAAGCTGGGAACATTTGTTGATGTGTTGGCAGGTGGGAGGGCTCTGCAGAGAGACCTGGAATGGTTGGATGGGTGGGCAGAGTGCAACAAGATGGAGTTTAATGAGTCCAAGTGCCAAGTCCTGCACTTTGGCCACAATAACCCCTGCAGTGCTCTAGGCTGGGGATGGTGTGGCTGGACAGTGCCCAGGCAGAAAGGGACCTGGGGGTTCTGGTCAGCAGCGGCTGAACATGAGCCTGCAGTGTGCCCAGGTGGCCAAGAGGGCCAATGGCCCCTGGCCTGGATCAGGAATGGTGTGGCCAGCAGGAGCAGGGAGCTCATTCTTCCCCTGGACTCAGCACTGGTGAGGCCACACCTTGAGTGCTGTGTCCAGTTCTGGCCCCTCAGTTTAGGAAGGACCTTGAGACGCTTGAACGTGTCCAGAGGAGGCAACGAGGCTGGTGAGGGGCTTGGAAAACAAGCCAGAGGAAGAATGACTGAGGGAGCTGGGGCTGTTTAGCCTGAAGAAAAGGAGACTCAGAGGTGACCTTATCACTCTCTACAACTTCCTGAAGGGGGGTTGCAGACAGCTGGGGGTTGGTCTCTTTGTCCAGGCAGCAACTGACAGAAGGACAGGACACAGTCTTCAGCTGTGACAAGGGAAATATAGGTTGGATAGTAGGAAGAAGTTTTTCACGGAAAGAGTGATTAAATACTGGAATAGTCTGCCTGGGGAGGTGGTGGAGTCACCATCCCTGGATGTGTTTAAGAAGAGACTGGATGTGGCACTCGATGCCATGATCCAGTTGAGGTGTCAGGGCTGGGTTGGACTCGATGATCTTGAAGGTCTCTTCCAACCTACACATTCTGTGATTCTGTGATGGGACCCTGACTGGGGTTACTGGGAGCTACCAGAGCCGCGCAGGAAACCAGCTGTGCACACACTGGGAGGAACTGGGAAAAACTGGGAATGACAGGATGCATACTGGTGACAACTGGGAGGTACTGGCAGGGACTGGGATAAAACTGGGGGCAACTGAACCATGCTGAGGGAACTGGGAGTGCCTGGCAATGACTAAAAGAAGACTACAAAACCTCCTTCCCCCCAAAAACACCCCAAAAAATAAAACAAAAACAAAAAAAACAAAACAAAACAAACAAAAAAATTCACCACAAACCAAAACCAAACAAAAAAACCTCCAAAAAACAACAACCACAAAAAAAACCCCAAAAAAACCCCCAAGAAACCAAACAACCACAGGGAACCAAAAATCCCAAAAAACCAAACTAAAACCACCAAAAAACCAAACCAAAACACTTTAGACTGACACAAGTACTGCTGTACAGCATTTACTTCTACTCTATGTTAACCTCATTCCTCAAAATCATTCCTTTCTTTTCCAAGAAATACCTGTGGGAACAGAAATCTCTCCTTCTCTGTAGGACATTCTGTATTAAGGATGAGTTAATGCGATTAAAGATTTATTGGCTTCTTTGTCTCTCAAACATACCAAAGGAGGGAGAAATATGAAAACAAAGCTCTAGTAATGTCATTTTTAATTCTGACACAATTAATTAATTTTCTTTTAAATTTACCCCATCCATTCTGAAAAGCACCATTCTCAGGCTAAGCCTAAGGGATCCATCTTTTTTAATTTGCTGCTAATGCTATTTGTCCAGCTCCCAGCCCTTGTTCTGGCCATGGGGGGCCCAGGGCTGATCCTGGGAGCCGCCACTGCCGGCCCCGGGACCCCCGAACCCCTTTCCCGGCCATCCCGCCCCTCCAGCCCCAGCGCCCCCCAACGGGGTCCCGGCAATCCCAGGGCTCCCCCCCACTCTCGGGCTCCCCGCTTTGGGCTCCTGGGGCTCTCCTGTCTCTGGGCTCCCGCTCAGGGGCTCCCCAAACCCCGGCCCTCTCCCGGGCTCCCCAAACCCGGGGTCCCCCCGGCCCTGCCGGGGCTCTGCCCACACCGGGACCCCCCAAAACCACCTCCCGGGGACCCCCCCATGTCCCCCCGAGGGCCATCTGTGCCTCGCCTTTGGAGCCCTGCCAGCTCCAAACATCCCCCCAAAAACCCCAAGCCCAGGGAGCCCAAACCCGGGATATTTGGGGCGAGCTCCCCCTCCCCGGGCACCTGCGGGATGGGGCCGATGGTCCCGGGGCTGCTGCGGCTTCAGGGAGCGCTGGAGCCGCCCGCTCCCTCCTCTGCTCTTCTTCCTCCCGCTTCCCGCGGCCGCTCCGCCTCTTCCTCCCTCCCTCCTCCTCCTGCCCCGTTCCCGAACCCCTCGCAGCCCGCGGGACGAGCGGGGATGGAGCCGGGAAAGGTCGGAAGGCAGAGAGGGCCCAGGGGGATGCCAGGACTGGCAGTGACTGGGCTGTGCTGGGAGCACCTCATCACCCCCGTCAGGTGACATTTTATAGGGGACCCCCATTCCAAGCCCCTCTGGGGGATGTTTTGCCCCCAAACCCCCACCCGGGGTGGATTTTTGGGATTCTCTCTGCCATGGCCGCTTTAAGAGGCGCCTGTTTTGGGTTCCCAGGAAAACTCCCCTTCAAAGGGCAACACCACTCCCGGTGATTCCGGCAGCGGAGCCCCGGGGGGGGCTGGCGGTCCCAGGGGGGATTTGGGGGTCCCGGGAGGATTTGGGGGTCCCGGGAGGGTTTGGGGGTCCCGGGAGGGTTTGGGGATCCCGGGAGGGTTTGGGGGTCCCAGGGGGGATTTGGGGGTCCCGGGAGGGTTTGGGGATCCCAGGAGGGTTTGGGGGTCCCAGGGGGGATTTGGGGGTCCCGGGAGGGTTTGGGGGTCCCAGGGGGGATTTGGGGGTCCCGGGAGGGTTTGGGGGTCCCTGGGCGGGGCCGGTGACAGAGCTGGGACCCCGAGCCGGGTCTGAACCTTCTCACTGTGCCCGGGCAGCGTCAGCGTGTTCAGGGAGATCCTGGGGCCCGGGGGGTCACCCCAAATCCCAGGGGAGCCCAAATGGCCAGGGAGCCCCTGCAGTGCCCCCAGCGCTGGATCTGCTGCAGGCAGGGGGGCACCAGCACTCGGCCCCCACCCCCCACCATCACAGGGGGGCAGAAACGGGGGAGGGGCACGGACAGGTCGGGGGGACCCCCAAAGTCCTGGGGGAGGGGACACGGGGGGACTCCCAGGAATCCCCGTGGGGGGATGAGGGGGGACCCAGGAGGAGTTTGGGGGGGCCGGGGGGGTCATGGGGGGACCCCCAGGAGTCTTGTGGGGGGTGGGGAGGGCAAAGAACAGGGCGACCCCCAGGATGGGTTTGGGGGGGATCTGGGCTGGAGCTTCCCTGGCAGTGGGATGGGGATGGGATCTGCCCATGGAATTCCATTGGAATGGGACAGCAGTGGGGTCCATCCTTGGAGGCCCCACGGGAATTCCCATGTTCCCAAATTCTGCCCTCCCAAATCCTACATTTCCCAATCCCACATTCCCGTGGGAATTCTGCCCTCCTGCCCCCCCTTTATGCTCCAGTGCCTCCCGCCCATATCTGACACATTTCCGGAGCCATTCCAGGCAGGAGTGCCCCAGGGCATTTGTCAATTCCTCAGCCTGGATCTCCTCCTGTTCCCGGCGCCTCTTGGTGACCTGGGCAGCGCCGTGGCCACCAGGAATCCCCCGGATCCCCGGGGGCTCGGGGGGAATGCCAGGAGTGGGAGTGACTGGGCTGTACTGGGATCCTACTGGGATCCTGCTGGGAGTGAGCAGGAGCAGCGGGATGGCTCCAGGGCTGGGGCTGGGGGCGCTCCTGGGGGGGCCAGGGGGAGTGGGACCCCCGGCCCCGGGACCCTGACCCGCCATTCCCGGCCCCGGGACCCCCCTGCTCCCCTTATCCTGCACAGGGACCCCCTGAATCCCCCATTTCTGAACACCAGCACCCCCTGCTCCCCTTTTCCCGGCCATCCCATGGCTCCCACCCTCCAGACTTCCCCTGTGCTTGACTTTGGGATGGTGTGGAATGCCTTGGACCCCCATTCCTGCCTTTCCCAGCCCCCAGCCCCACCTTTCTTCAAAACCAGAGACCCCCTGAACTCCCCCATCCTGAACACTCTGAGTGTCCCCACCCTGGTACCCCCTTTTTGGGAAACCCTGGACTTTCCTTTCTTGGGCTCAAGGACCCCCTGGAACTCCCTTCTACCTCTCCAAGTCCCTGCTCCCCATTTCCCTGACCCTGAGGCCCCCCTGCACCCCCATTCCTGAGAACCCAGGTGCCCTTTTACCCCTTTGCCCTGCCCTGAGACCCCCCTGCACCCCCTGATCCGGCACCAACACAACCTTTTCCCGGCCACCCCGCCTCTCCCAGCCCCCAGACCCCCCTTTTCCTTCTCCCTGGGACCCCTGGGCCCCCATTCCTGCATTTCCCAGCCCCTCCTTTCCTCACACTGAGGAGCCCTGGCACCCCCTTTGCTGGGCACAGGATTCCCTGGACACCCCATCTCACCTCTCCCAGTCCCTGCACCCCCTTTCCTTGACTCTGAGCCCCTGAACCTCCTTCAGCTGTCCCAGCTCTTCCAGTCCCCCCTTTCCTTGGCCTTTTGACCCCCCTGGATCCCCAAGCTCCCACTTTGAGCCCCCCAGCTCCCCCAAATCTCCGTGTCCCCCCAGTTCCCCACTCCCTGCAGTCCCTGGAAGTGGCGCTGTCGGAGCCCGGCCCGGGGGTCCCCCAGTCCTGGATTGTGGGGACGGGGACGGGACCCCCTGCGAGCGCTGGGACAGCGAGCGGGGCCGGATGGAGCCGCAGACACCGGGGATGGCAGCGGGAGCTGGGCTGGGATATTGGGATAGCCAGAGCTGGATATGGGATAGCCAGAGCTGGATACTGGGATAGCCAGAGCTGGGATATTGGGATAGCCAGAGCTGGGATATTGGGATAGCCAGAGCTGGGTACTGGGATAGCCAGAGCTGGGATATTGGGATAGCCAGAGCTGGGATATTGGGATAGCCAGAGCTGGGTACTGGGATAGCCAGAGCTGGATATTGGGATAGCCAGAGCTGGGAAGCTGGGGGAGGAGGCAAAGAAGTAAAATTTTTAGTTGACACTGGAGCAACATATTCTGCTTTGAACAAGGCTTTAGTACCTATAGAAGGTGATTATTTTACAGTAGTAGAAGCAACTGGCCCATCTGAAAAATCATATTTTTGTAAAACATTAAAATACAAGTTTGAGAAACAGTAGGGCATTCACAGATTACTGCATCAACCAGGAAGGGATTTGCTGGAATTACTATAAGTAAGTATTAAATTTTTTAATGTTAACATGAAATTTTTTAATGTCAACAATAAAATTTTGTGGGATAATCAGACCTGGCATATTGGGATAGCCAGAGACAGGATATTGGAATAACCAGACCCAGGACATTGGGATAACCAGGGGATGGAGGGTATGGGGGACTCTGAGGGGCTGCCATGGGATCTGTGGGAATGGAGGACTCTGAGGGGCTGCAATGGGATCTCTGGGGATGGGGAGGATCTGTGGGGCTGGAATGGGAATCCAGGGAGCTCCAAGGGGCTCTGTGGGGCTGGGACACGACTCCATGGGTCCCTTCTCTCCTTGTTCCCACGTCTCCACACAGTGCAGGTGGTTTCCAGCTGTGACCTGCTGTCCAATGGAGAATCCATGGATCCCACCGGTATGGCTACGACGGGTGGGATTTCATCTCCTTCCAGCTGGGATCCAGGAGCTTTGCAGTGTCCCACGGTGCCACTGGATCACCCAGAGGTGCTGGGACTCCAAAGGGATCCTGGTGGAGCAGATGAAGCATTACCTGGGACACACCTGTGTGGAAGGGCCCCCAAAAGACATCAGATATGGTCGGGAGGCTCTGGAGCACAAGGGTGGGTGTGGGAGGGGAAGGGGAATTCCCATGGGAATGTGGGATTCAGAAATGGGGAGACCAGGGAATGCAGGAATTCCCATGGAATTTCCATGGCTGGATCTCACTGTCATCCCAGTCAGGTGAGAATTCCATGGCTGGATCTCCCCCCCAGCCCACTGCCATGGGAATTCCATGGGGAAATGATTTGAATGGATGACCAATGCAGTGAGAGCAGTGAGGTGAGGAGCAATCCCTGCTGGGATTCCAGGGGCCATCAATGCCAATGCTGTCCCCAGGCCGGCTCTGCTGTGCCCGTGGCAGCGCCAGGGGAGTGCCCTGTCCCTGCCCTGAGCCCAGCACGAGCCTTTCCTTGGGTGTTCTCTGCCCTGCCCGGGGCAGGAGGGCACTGCCAGAGTGGCTTTGGTGGCCCCGGGCACCCGGCCAGGCTCCAGCCCCTGCAGGTGGCTCCTTGGGGATGTTCCAGAGCAAAGCTTAAAGCCAACAACAGTTTCTGGAGGGGATTGTCCCCCCTTGGCCTGTGCTGGGAGCCCAAGGGCAGCAGCCCGGGCACAGCAGCCCAAAGTGCTGGAGCTCAGTGTCCCTGGGCCAGGCTGTGCTGATGCCTTGGGAGGCTGACCTGAAACAGAGACTGGGCAGGGACAGAGAATAAAGTAGGTATTTATTGAATCCAGGATCCACCCTGGGCAGGACAGGAGCCCCACCAAGGCTGCACCCCGGGTGGACCAAGAACAGTCACAAAAAAATGGCTGCCCAGTCACCAGATCTGACACTTTTATAAGTTTTGGTCCATTTGCATATTGGGGTTTAATTGTCCAATTTCAGCGTCAGGTTGTGAGGTCTCATCCTTCTTGTTCCTCCCTTCAGTCCACCCTTGTTTGTGCTTTTGGGCCTGAAAGGTGTCCTTGGTTCTCTACAGAAAAAGGATTTGTTTTGTCTCCCTGCTCTGTGAAGAGCTGACTGGCACTGAATATGAGGCTCAGAACTACATCCCTGGGCAGCACAGAATCTGCAAATACGAAAACTAAAGCTTCAGGCACCATTTCCCCCCTTTAGAGGCTTGACAAGGCCTTTTCCTTGTTGAGTCTCTATCCTAAATATTTACTAATAATAGGTATTCAATCACAAATAAGTAACTAACAATAGTGAACAGCCAGCAGTAATGAACATTTAACCAGAGATAAATATCTAGCCATAAAAAAATACTAAACCCCAGTAATAAACATCTAACAGTAGCATTGTCTTGTACAGTTAGGTGTCATGCAAAGAAGAATAATGATTATTGTGCACAGTTCTTTAAGTACAGAGGAGAAATCATTTAAAGCGTGGTTTTGTCTGCATCAGTCTCAGTCTGTGTTTTTACAGGAGCAGGAGCTCTCTTAGCTCTGGAATAGCCAATCCAGGTCCTTTGCCAGCAATGGTGACCGTGGTGAGAGTGGTCAGCAGGACTGGCTTGTAGAGGATCATTGTCCCACCACTGACACAGACCAGTCTCCAGGCTGGAATGGATGCACAGCTGTGTCCAGTCCTGGGGGTCTGGTCAGCACCAGGTAAGTCTGGAGCTGCTGCAAAGTGCAATCTAAAACCATTAGACATCTCTAGAAATCAAATTTCTCCTTCAAGTGAATTTCACCAGAAATATGTGGGATCTGATCTGGTCTGCCATATAGTATTTCACAGGGACTGATGTTATCCCTCTTTGCATGGTAACTCCACAAAATCTATTTGCCAGTGATCTCCAGGGAGATCCCCTGCTTTTGTTACTCCTAATACAACTCTTTTCCTCGTGTCAGGGTTGTTTTTCCAGCAGATTTCACATGTGCTCACTACTGATTGTATCATGTCAGTCATTCCCTTTCCTATTACTGCCTTTTTCAGCTGTTTCAGGAGGTTTTCAACACCCAAATGTGTGTTTTCATGTTCTCTTTGAGCCAGCTCTGGCAGGATCAGGGGTGGGACTACAACCTGATTTGTGGTGTAACAGCCCACCCACCTTCTGTCATCTCAGCTTTAGGAAACTTGATTAGTTTGTGCTCTGCCTGGTCATATTTTGGGGTGACCCCTGACAAATTAATCTCTTTCTGTGGAATTACTGCAAGAATACCTTTTTCTGCAATCCCTCTTGCCGCTTTTTCAGCAAAGCAGTTTCCCAGTTCTGGAGTGGTTTTCCCTTTTTGGTGACCACTACAAGGCATCAAAGCTACTTCTTTGTGGTTTTTAATATTCTCTAAGAGGGCAAGTACCTGTTCAGCAGGTTTGATTTGATTGCCTTGAGCGTTCAGAAGTCCTTTCTCTTTCCAGATGGCTCCATGGGCGTGGACAACACTAAATGTATATTTAGAGTCAGTTCAGATATTTTTATTTACCTTTTTCCCTTCCTTCAGGTCAGGGGCTCTGCTTAGTGCAATCAGTTCAGCTTTCTGTGCTGACACATCTGCTGGCAGGGCCTTTGCCTCCATCACCTTATCCTGCCTGGTTACTGCATAAACCCTCATCCTTTGGCTGTTTTTCATAAAGCTGCTCTCACCTGTAAAAGGCTCCCAGTCTGGATTTTCCAGGGGCACATCTCTCAGGTCCCATTGACTGGAACAGACTTCTCCAATTGTCTGTAAACAGTTCTGTTTAGGCTCCTTGTCAATGAAGGTGGAGGACACAACCATGGCAGGGCCAACACCAGAAGTTGTTTTCAGGGTAACATCATCCTGCTCTAATAACAGGGCTTGATGTTTAAGCATCGGGTTCCCAGGTAGCCAGTGCCCCCCTTTTGTTCCGGTACAGCTGGAACAGGGCATGGGGTACAGACACTGCAGTGTGTCGCCCAGGGAGGAGTTTTTGGGCTTCCTGCATCAGGAGGAGTGTGGCTGCCACAGCCCTCAGGCATCCTGGGCAGCCCTGGGGAACATTGTCTGTCTGTCTGGAAAAGTGGCCACAGCCCTCCGTGGATTCCCGAGGCTGTGCTGGTGCCCCCAGAGCCAGATTCCGTCTGTGGGCTGTGAAAAGTTCCAAAGGCTCAGTTAAGTCTGGCAGTGCCAGGGCTGGGGCTGGCCCTAGAGAGTGTTTCAGCTGTTGAAATGCTGCTCTGGTGTTCTCAGTCCACAGGATAATTCTTTTCTCGGCTGCTTTTCCTGCCCCATGTTGGGGTTTTTCCAGCAGTCCATAATTAGCCCTCCACAAAGGACACCACCCCCCCCATTCCCAGGAAAGCTGCCTCTCTCTCCCAGTGTGGGGCTCTGGGAGTCCACAGGTGGCTTCTTTCCCTTCTTTGCTCAGCTGCCCGTGTCCACAGGAGATCTCCAGGCCCCAGTAAACTCCTGCTTCCTTGGCCATCTGTGCTTTGTCTTTGGAAACTTTGGACTCACTCCCTCCCAAAAAGTGTAATAAACTTAGGGTAAGTCGTGTACAACCATCTCTAGTTTTGGCTGCACTCAGGATGTCATCTGCATATTGAAGAATAATTCCTTCTGGTTCTTGTTTTTTCCAGTCTTTTAATTCCTTTATTAGCTGGTTTCCAAATATTGTGGGGCTGTTCTTGTAATCTTGTGATAGAACTGTCCATGTGAGCTGAGTTTTCCTCCCTGTCTCAGGATTTTCCCACTCCAAAGCAAAGAGCTCCTGGCTGTTTTCATGCCCAGGGATGCAGGAAAAGGCACCTACAACAGTAAACCCCCCTAATTCGTCTGTCAGTGTGGTCAGAAGGGTGTAGGGATTGGCCACTATTGGGTTTATGTCCTCGGTGTTTTGTTAATTGCTCTTCAATCTTGTACTAATGGATAACTCTCCCCATCTGCTTTGTAAATGGCCAAAATTGGGCTGTTGGATTTGGGCTCCCATTGCACTAACAGACGGTGCTGCAGGAATGTTTTAGTTGCAGGTGCCAATCCCTTCCAGTTCTCTGATTTCCAAGGGAATTGTTTTTGCCTTCCCTTTGCTGTGGCTCCTGGTTTGAGTGCAATCCTCACTGGTTCTGCTGCCTTGGATCTTCCTGGGACACCCCTGGCCCCCACTATTGGATTGGCCACATTTTCCACTTGGGCAGGGATTGCATCACATTTTTCCTGTCAAAAACGTGCAGCAACTTGGACAAATTTAGATTCAGGAATCCCTTGTACACCCAGGGGTGGGAAAAGGGGAGGCTGGAGGTGGGTAGGGGTGGGATGGGTGGGGTTAAAGCGGTTCCTGTGCTTAGGAAAGGGAGCTCCAAGGGTGCCCGGTGTCCCCACTCCCATCCAAAGGTGGGAAAACCCGGGATGGTTGGGAATGGGGGTCCCGGGTGTCCCCGGTGCTGAGGAAAGGAGGGGCCCAGGGGGTCCCGGGCAAGGCAGGAATAGGGGCCCAGGGGGTCTGTGGGCCAAGGCCAAGGGGGCTCTGGGGGCAGGGAGAGGCGGGATGTCCGGGAAAGGGGCGCAGGGCTGTCGGTGCCGGGTCAGGGGGTGCAGGGGGAACCCATGGCCGGGAATGGGGGTCCGGGGCTCCCCGGGCTGACGGGAACAGGGGATGCCGGGGCTGGGAGAGGAGGATCCCCGGGCAAGGGGCTGCGGGGCGGGGTCGGGGCAGGATAAGGAGGCGCGGGGGGTCCCGGGGCCGGGGAAGGAGCTGCGGGGGGGTCCTGGTGCCCGGGAATGGGGATTCCAGGGGCTCCCGGGGGGCTCCCCAAAGCCCCTCCCAGGGGGGAGCAGGAGCCGGCTCAGGAGCTGTGGGGAGAGAAATGGGGCCGAGCCCGGCACAGGGGAACACGGGGGAGTAACTGGGTCTACACTGGGGGAAGTGGGATCCATGGATTCTCCGTTGGACAGGAGGTCACAGCTGGAAACCACCTGCACCGTGTGGAGACCTGGGAACGAGGAGAGACGAGACCCATGGAGTCGTGTCCTGGCCCTGTTGGAAAGCAGATAGAAATCTCCCAGGACCCTGTGCACACAGGCTTAGAGGCAGAAAAGAATGCAGGGGCTGCTTTGAAACCCTCGGGGAAACTGAGATCCATAAAGTCACACAGACATGAAGTGGGAATGTGAGTTTTAGTTTTAAGTGTGTAAAACTATGCCTTAAGTGCCTGAAGCAAATAAGAGACTGTATTAGTTGATAGAAAGGCCCTAAAGACCAGTTTAAAGTTCAGCAGTATTACCCTGTACAAGTTAACTAAGTCCTAGGCATAATATAAACATAACAGAGCATTGCTGACATTGCCTGACAGAATAGACAGGCTGTAGGCACAGGCCTTGTGTAAGAAATGATTCCCATTGTCACACAACTCGGTTAGACCAGGAGAGGTGCAAAAAGACAGGAACAGCATCGTGTTTGTGGCTGGTTGGATGATTTAGGAATAGAATTCATTGTATCGGGGCTGCTGCTGCTGCTTCTGCTTGGGCCATGGGGACTCTGTGCTGGAAGGCATTTTGCATGATGGCCCGGACTGTAACAGCCTGACCTTGGTGAGGCTGATCCAGCCGTGCCATAAACTCTTTTCCAAGCAGCAGCACCTCTCTTGTTCCTGGGCTGGCCGCTCCAAGTTGCCAGCTGTCCATCAGCAATGTGCCCGCTGCTCCTGCCTGCTGCCAGTCCTTCCCTGGCAGTGACAGCAGGAGCTGCTCCTGCCGCCGGCAGCTCCTGTGCCTGGAGTCCCTTCCCGTGCTGGCAGCACCAGCTGCCTCTTGCCTTCAGCCCAATGCCTGCCTGCACCTCGGCCTGCCTTGGCCAGCTCTCTTTTCCCAAGCCTTTGACTCCCAGGCTTCTGCCCCAGCCCAGGGACATTTGTTATTCCCATCACCTGCTCCTTTGACACCATGAACCATTCTGGTTTGACCTAAGAGGTGAATCATGAAGATTGTGGTGCTTTCTTGTCCACAATGTCCTGTTAAGACTGAGAACACGCTGTTCTTACAGCTGGGATTGTGGCTGTTCCTACACCATTTATTCCACACTGCAGGACTAAAGGAAATCTCTCCTTTTCCTTACTAAGTTGAAGCTACAGCTTAGTGCAAGTATGTGGTAAAAGAGAATGAATGCCATAATCCCTTTTTTTTCAGTCACTAGTGGATAGCTCCCTGAAGGCTACAGAAGAACTCAAAAATGTTGTGTATACAATGAAGAAAAGACAACACAAAATTCCGTCTGGATGATGAGGTAGGAAAACCTGTTTTAATCTGTGTCACTGTTTCTTACCACATCTACTTAAACTGACAAGAAATTAAGCTGATTTTCTCCACACTGAGGCAGTTTTGCAATGAAGCAGCAGCGTGTCATGATGCTAAATAAGAATCTGGCATTACCTCTAATGGTCACTGCTGCAAAGTGTATCAGTGCACAGCAAGGCAGACTGGGTTATCACAGTTATTCCTCCCCTCCCCTCCCCTCCTGCACATCCCATTGTCTCCTCTGCAGAAGATACAGGCTATGAAAACAAGACAAGGTTGCTCCCTCTTTTTCTTCTCCCACAGGACTTGTTAGACACCATGTTTTTTCAAAGGACTGCATGTGCCTCTCCCCAGCTTGCTTATTTCTCATTCTCCAGAAGAAGAGAGCTGAAGGAGTTGGAGGCATGTGAGTGCCTGATCTCTCTTTCCCTCTACAGGCTCTGCCTCCCCAAGCCCTGGTTCCCTGCTGTGCTTTGGCATGAGAGCCATTCCAGCCCCAAACACAAGGGCAGTGGAGTTCAGCTGCAAAGCCTCTCTCTGCACTGGGATTGCTTTGAGCCTGCAGCCTCCATGGGCAAGGGCTTTGTGGGAGCAGGGCCAGCACAGCCTGTGCCCTGCACACAGAGCCAGGAAAAGGAGCAGATCCTGCTGCCTTCTGCTGCTGCTGATCCCAGCAGCAACTCCCCTGGCAGTTCCTGCAGGGAACTCCACACCAAGGGCTTCCATGAGTGTCGTGCCTGGGAGAACTTGTTGCTTCCCAGTTGTCCCCCATCCCTGTGGATTGTGGAGCATGTCAGCACAAGTGTCCCTGACCCTTCCTCCCTTCCCAGCCTGCAGCAGTCCCAGTCCCTGTTGCCTCCCCCTTGCTGCAGCTCCTTGGCCAAAGTGCTGCCAAAGGCAGCGGAGCTGGCTCAGGATCCCTGTTGGCTCCTGGGCTCCAGGATGACCTTCAGAGGGACACTTGGAGCGCTTCCTGAAGAGCTGCCCGTGGCCTGGGGGGTGGATTTGTCCTCCCTGGGTGGCTCTGCATGGAGTTGGACGCTGCGTGGAGTCCCGGAGTTTTCTCAGCAGCCTTTGCAGCCAGTTCTTGGCCAAGGTGTGGCTCTGCTGCCATCCCAAATCTGTGCCTGCCTTGCCCAGCCTGAGTGCAAGTGGGGCATGTGCTGGGCATGGCTGGAGAATTCCATGGACAAAATCCTCCCCCATCGTCACCTTTACATCTGCTCATTGCTCTGGGCAGCACAAATCTACACTTCTTTTAGTGAAAACATTGAATTGCTTGCAGATCATGACATCTGCAGTACTAATGTACAAATACAAAAAAATCAACTTTGGTTTAAAAATGAAATTTATTTTAAATTACTACACCCACACTGCTGATATAGAAACACGCAAATATCAAAGTTTAGAAAACTATTTTTTTGTTACAATTGTGCTATGTAAATAAATACAAATATAACCTTCAGTTAAAAAAAAATGCACCCCTTTACAACCACTCACTATACAGAAATGTCCATTGAAATTTAACTGTGTAATGTATTACATATTATTCCAACTGTACAGCCTATATAGAAATACAGAAATATCAGTATCCCTCTCTGAAGGATCTTAGATCCAGTACTAAAGAAACAGAATTCTATAACCAGACAACTCAAGATATATTTCAATATTTGTACACACATAACTATACAATATAGAGATGTAAAACTGCAGTTTATATTTCATATGACATAAAGAAGAGCATATAGAAATACACACACAAAAAAACCCATCTGGAAGTATACAAATACCAATGTACCAATATAAGAACCCTTACAACCCCATCAACAAAACTCTACAGCCATACATCTGAACAAGTCTGTCAGTATAAATACAGATGTCAGCACATCAATATACATGCATCAAGAGAACAATAGACATACATATATACCTGTACAAATACCAGTCCACATCAGGCTATATAAGTAACCATCAACTTCTAACTCTCAGTCCCACTGTGACCATCTCTAACTCCAAGTCCATCAGCAGGAATTGCAGCTGCCCAAGTCCCCGGGCTCTCCCTGGGTCTCTTCCTCCCGTGCAGAGCAGCTCTCCTGGACAGGGACAGCAGATGGGACCCGTGGGGAGCAAAGGGAACACTGAGTCAGGATGGGGCCGTTTCCCTTGGCAGCAGCTGCCCTTCAGTCAGGGCAGGGCAAATGGCAGCGCCTCCCCAGGAGGGGGAGAAAGAACAAGTTTGTGCAAAGGCCAGGGCCAAAGGCCAGGCCACCCTCAGCCCCAGGCTGCCTGAGCGGCCCTGCGGCCTCACCGGGGCTCTGGGCTGACAGCAGCAGCTCCCTGGGCACTGCTGGAGCTGGTGGCCTTCAGCTTCTCCCTGCTGCCTCCTGTCAGTGCCCGCCTGTGCTCAAGGTCTGCAGGGCAGCTGTGGCCAAAGTGGAGCCTCTGCAATTGGTTCCAAGGGCTGGCAGAGCTGCAGGCGTGGAGCCCTGTGTGCTCCCTGCTGGCCCCTCCATCCCCTGAGCCCCAGCGTGCCCTGGGCAAAGCCCCGGCCCCCTTCAGTTTCTTCAGCCCCTCACAGTCCTCTCAGCTCCCTCCATCCCTTCGGAGCCATCCCGGGGCCTTGGAGCCGCCAGCGCCCTCAGCCTGTGCCACTTCCCTGTGCCCTGAGTGCCCCCGTGGCCCTCTGCTCCCCCAGAGCCCTCAGTGCCCCCAGCAGCTCAAGGGCACCGTCCCTGCAGCGTCAGCGCCTCCTCAGCCCCCTCAGCCCCCTGTGTCTCCCTGTCCTTCAGCAGCTCCTCAGGGGACAGTGCCTGGGGCCACCGGCAGCTCCCAGCGCTCCAGGGACACCCGGGGCTGGAACTGCTGCTCCGCCCGGCCCGGCCGCCAGCTGGGACCCAGCACAGACACAGGGGACACAGGGGGCACAGGGGGAAAAACAAGAGCTGAAAAAGGCAGCCCAGGGGGGACAGAGGGAAAAATGCAGCCTGGGCCTACACAAACATCACTCCATCCACCTGCACCAATTCACAGACCAGCACAGAGCCTTTGCTTTGTGATGTCAGGGCACGGTTGCCACGTGCTCGTGGTGACATCACAAGGTTGCCTTGGAGACCGGGAGGCCTCAGGGGTGTCAGAGCGGCTCGTGAGCTCGTTCAGTGCAGGAGTTCGCTCCTGTTCTCGAGGTTTTTGTCAGTGTTCACTGACAAGAAACTTGGTTTTTCTTCTTTCTCAAGCAGTTGAAAACTTGCACGGCAGTTCCCACAATGATTGGGCAACTTGCTGCTGCAGTTTTTGCTGCTTATAAAATAGGTTATTCGACCTATTTTCTGAGTAACCTGGCAGGTAAGTAGAGGTTTTCCCTGGGTGTCACCTAACCTGGCTTTTGTGTCTTCCTGCTCTTTCTTAGTGACTGAGTTAATTTGGAAACAGAAAGACCATTTGGATGCCACTTGGGTAAAGCTCCTCCTGTCAACACGTTCAGCTCCAAAGGGGGTGTCTGTGGCCAGGGCTGTGCGGGCAGCATTTGCAAGGGAACCTGCAGGGGTTGTGTTCCCTCCATGGGACAGTCTGTGGCAGCAGAGTCTGTCATTTCCTCCCTTTGCTGGGCCAAGCAGCACAACTTGGAAAATGGGGGCTGGGAGACCTTCTGAAAATGCTCTGGTTGTTTGCAGTTTCCTCAAAGAATCTGGTTCATTTTCCCTTGCCCACTGCAGGTCACCTGAGCCGGGTATTCAGAGGGGCCGATCCGGAGGTGAGTGAGAAAGGAACATTTGATGTTCCTGGTGTTTAAGAATTGTGCAGCAAGCTGTGAGCTGGGCCTGGGGCAGTAGAGAGTAGAGGGCCAGCTGAGTAGGCTGCAAGAAAATCCATTTCCATGTCTGCAGCAGCAAGAGCAAAGGCATCATTGGCTATTTCCTAATTTTCTATTGCAGAGCTTTAAAAGAACTAAAAGCCCAGTTTTGCAGAGAGAATGTTGCCTGCCCAGAGTAGCCAGGGGGGATTATCTAATTCAGAGCAATTTGCAGTCCACTTGAATCAGCCCATTTGAATTTAGTCTGAGGGACTTAGAATCCCATTGCTATTAGAGTTGATGATTTGTGCTTAGTAGAGCTGGCTCTAGAGCTGAACAGAAAGAAGGTTATAAATGACAAGTAATCGCCTGTGTCTCACACTCCTGTCTGTCCACAGAGCACAGAACCAAGGGAAGATTCTCCTCTGCCTCCCTGTGCTCCTGGACAAGAGGCCAGAGAGGAGCCAAGTGACCACCAGGCTCCAGCTGTGGTCACACCACAGCGACAACATTCCCAGACAGTAAGTGCCAGTTCTGGAGGGTGCTGTCTTTAGTGCAAGGCAGAGCTGCAAGTTTCTGAGCAGCCAGCTCTTGCTGTTGGTGGCTGAGGATGCTGAGTGCTGGAGTCCTGCCAGGAGCCAGCCATTCCCCTCAGCCAGTGACCCCTGGAAAATGGGCTTTGAGCTGTCCTGTTTAGGCCCCAGCTTGCTGGGATTCTGATAGGGGCAGCATCTCACAGTCACTTGCTCTGCATTTGTGTCTACAGAACATGGAGGCAGAGGCACAAGCAGAGCTGTCTGTATTTCCCATGGATATCATGGTAGTGAAGGGGAGGAACACCAGAGACTTGAGAAGAATTCATTACCATTGGAATATCTATAGGCTGAGGCGCCATCTACGAAACCAGGTGAGTGGAGGAGTGGCAGCCACTCCACTCATGGAAGCGTCTCCTTGTTCTTCACAGAACGTTGGAGAGGAGCCCCAGGCAGAGCTGCAGGAAACCCAGGCGAGGATCAGTATGATGGACAAGAGGCTGGAGGAAGAAATGGATATTCCAAGAGGAAGGGAAGAGAGAATTCATCTCCCTGAGGAGCAAGAGGCTCTAGAAGAACCAGTGAGTGAAAGAGCCATAGCCACTGCAGTCACCAACCTGGTGCTTTCTGCCCTTCTTGCCTTTCCCCAGCAGAGCAGCAGGGGCTGGGGTGATGCCTCTGAGTGCCCTCCTGCTCCAGTGTCTGTCACAGCCACTCTGAAGGACACTCCCTGCTGGGCTGAATCTCAGCTGCTGCCCTGGACAGGGGACTAGTGCTTTGGCCTTTTGGCCAGCAGTCATGGGAAGGCATTCCTGCTGGCCTCTTCCTGCTCTCCTTGCTTCTTGAGGGGTTCTTGCAGGTGAACACGGTGACCCAGCTGGATCTTGAAAGAAGCTGTCTGTATCCCTTGTGAATCTGGTCTCTCCCTTTCCTCACAGTCCATGACTCTTGGCTGACAGGGACAAGCTGCACTCTCTGACTGCTTTGTTCTCTTTGACTCCAGGTGGGAGTGTTGACATCTGGCCTGGCAGCCTGCAGAGATTTCCATCAAGGGACTGGCAACGAGGAGCCCCGAGATTCCTGCGAGGACCAGAAACTGTCCCAGGCAGAAGCGCTGCCCCTTGGGCACGTTCTGAAGATGGGGGAGACAAAAAGGACTCCATGGGAGGAGGTAGAACATCTGAACAAGGAGCTGCAAGTGGGTCTGCAGCCCTTGGAGGGGGAAAAGAGTTCTTTCAAAGAAATGGAACGGTCATTTTGGCAGTCATCCTTCAGAAAATCCATGCAAATGGATCATGGAGGAAATGGAAAATGAATCTGGCCATGAACTTGAGTAAAACCAGCCTTTGAGATTGTCCCATCCAGTTAGAGAAGTGAACATCAGAAAAACCCCATGGCAGAGCCCTGCATGTGGCTGACAGCACCTCCCTGAGGGCTTGCATTTGAAATGGGATCTGGGGCTAATCTCTGCCAGCCACTTTTCTGACACAAACTCCTTTGTTGTCTCAGATCTCCACAGGCTCTTCTGTTGAACCTGCAGCAGCAGCAGCAGCAGCAGCAGTGTCACCTAAAGGAGCCTTTGCTGGCCCAGCTCAGAAGTGGAGCCCGGGCAGTTGGTTCCTCTCCAGCAGTGACACAGCTGCTGCTCAGCAACAGGAGGTGGAGGATGACTCCCTGGAGCTCCTGAGTACGTCTGGTGTCTTTCTTCTCTGAGGGACAGTGCACTGTGTGCACGTGTCAGCACAGCTGCACCAAATGATCCTCCTCCCTGTGGTGTCCCAGGGGCATTTAGGGCTCCCCACAGGAAATGCTGTGCTCCAAGGCAGCAAGAGAGTGCTCTGGGTGTTGCTGCTGCCTCTGAGGGCAGCTTGGACGTGCTGGGCTTTGCCTGAGCTTGCCTGTCTGCTGAAGGCAGAAGCAGGCCTTGTTCTTGCATCAGCAGAAGGCTGTGACCTAGGAAATGATCTGGGCAAGTCCTGTGTGCTAGTGGCCAAACTGGATAGAATGGTTAGCTTCCTAAATTCTCCTTAGACTCCTGACTTCTCACCCATCCCCAGAGCAAAAAACTTCACAGAATTTCTTTGGTTTTGGCGTTTTGTTTCTTGGTTGTGGTTTTGGTTTTAGTTTGGTGTTTTTCTGGATATTTTTGGGTAGACTTTTTTCTTCATCTTGAAGCAGCTCTTCTGCCCCATGTGTCTTACTGGTGTCATTTTTATGACTGTTCTTATTACCACTACTACATTTACAGGGGTTTTTTTGGATAATATTTTATATTTGTCAGTGAGAACTCATTTGAAAGAACATCAGGTGACACAAAAACAGAGAGCCAAATGTGTTCTTTTTGTGCCTACAATGAAAAGACAGATAATTTTATCACAATCTGTATTTAATATCCTAGTTTTGTTCTTAGAAAGATGTGTCCAAGAAACACATCCCTGGGGCTTGATCAGATCAAAGTGCACTGTAGGCATTTCTCAGGAGCAAGCCTCCAGCCCCTCTGCTGTATATTCCTCAGATCCATAGCACTTTTCCATCCCTGATTCCCAGTCATTCCCATGACTGTTAGAATGCTGCCCATTGACACAAGCCCTGCTCAGATCAGTCTCAAGGAACACACATCAAGTCCTCTGTGATTCTGCAGCACAAGTCATTGAATCTGCTTCTTGCCCAGAAGAGCTGCCAGTGCTGTGCTCTCAGATAAGACCTGGGGGAGGGGGCTGAGAACAGAGCCCAGGTGACTCTGTGTCTCCCATCCCCTGTTGGCACAAAAAGGGCCTTGATGTGCACCTGGGTGTGTCTGAGCTCAGAGCCAATCCTGCTGTGTCCTGAATGGGGTCCCCGGCTTGGAAGGGGCTGGGTGTGGCCGTGCCTTCTTGCCATGGCTTGTCAGGGCTGGTGCTGGGGCTTTGGCAGCTTTGTTGTGGTGGCTGCCCTGGCCCTGAGGGCCGGTGTGAGTGCAGAGGCTGGAGCCTTGCTGAGCTGGGAGAGTCCCGCTGCCGCCCGGCCGCTGCAGCGCGGAGCTGCCCCGAGGCAGCAGCCCCTGCTCTGGGCCAGCTCCTGCATGGCCTGGGCTGGGCTCAGCCAGGGGCAGCATCTCCTCTGGGCAGCTGTCCGTGTCCCGCCGGCCCCTGAGGAGGGAGCACTGCTGTCCTTGCTGCCCTTGCTCGCTGCGGGAAGATGGGCACGTGTGCGGGGCTGAGAGGGCCAGTGCAATGGCAGGGACTGATCCCTGCTCTCAGGGGGAGGAGGAGCACTGTGCTTCTTCACCTGGGCCACGGCCAAGGGCGTCTTCCAGCTCAGCCTGCTCATCACGGCTCAGGCTCCTGCTGCTGCTGGAGGCCCCCTTGGCATTGCTTACAGCATCAGCTGCTTTGCTTTACAAAGGGAAAGGCATTCTCTTGGCCAACTGCTGCAAGGTGGAGAAGCTGCCCTCCTCTCCTGGGAATGCATCTCCCTCTGCTTTGTTTTCTCTCAAGAGATCTCTTCAAAGGCCTGTGGAAAATCAGGCTCTGTGCTGGCCTGCTTGTACTGCAGAGCTGCCTGTCTTGTTGGGGTTGTTGGTGTTACCCAGCTGAGCACAAAGGACTCAGAAGCCCAGAGTGTACAGCCCCAGTGGGGCTGCCTTTTGTATCTCTTGGATGGTGGGATCTCTGCTTTCAAGTGAGCATCTTGCATTTTGTTTCCCTCAGGGAAAATGGTGAACATGGAGAATCCCCGGAGGAAATACATTGAACTGGAAAATGTTGGCAGTGGGTGAGTCCAACCACAGTTTCTTCTACACAGTCATGGGGCAGGTGATTTGCTGCTGGAATATCTACCAAGTGTGAAGTCAGGCATGCTGCAAACATATTCAGACACTGGGTTAGTCTGCCCCATGTCTCAGTACCAGCCAGAATTTGTAAGTGTGCTCAGGAGGCATTGTCAAAGACACTTGTATTTCATTGCCAGAAACAGCAACCTACCCCGAACCACAGCAGTGAGATAACAGTTCTCAGGAATATTCCTTCCCAAGTGTTTGCTGAAGGAAATAGTCTGTGCTCAGGATAAAATCTGCCCAGTTTAGAAACTGAAACCCAAGATGAAAGAATCACCTGGCATTTTGAGCTGAGGCACTAAAGCCCAATGCTTCAGGAACAGGCCCAGTGCCCATGCACTGCAGAGGAAAATGCATCATCTGCCTTCTGGCAGAGCCCTCCTGCATGCTGCAGGTTTGAGGCATTTCCAGCAGACATCTCCTGTCTGGGCTGGCTTTCACTCCAAGATCTAAATGGCTTCTCCTTTCTTTGCTGCTCTTTTGTTTCCAGGGGATTTGGAGATGTTTGCAGAGCGGTCGACACTGCCACAGGAGGAGAGGTAAATGTCAAGAGCCCCTGCAGATCCTGCTGCTCTCCAGGGCTTTCCTCTCTTGTGTCAGCTGGGGCTGGAGCTGTGCCTAGAGCTGTGCTGCAAAGGCACAAGAAGCACAGACTGGTGCCAGCCTGCCAAGTGCATTTGGGACAGTCTTTGTCCTGCTCAGCTGCCAGGAGGAAGGCAAGGAGGGCAGCGGTTCCTTTCAGAGAAGGACGCTCTCCCTGGCTCTCAATTGCTCCAACAAAGGTGCTGCCTTAGAGCATCTCACTGCTCTCTGGGCCGACGGCTTCAGAGTGCTGAATTCTTATTTCTGGCTGCCAGCAAATACATCTGAATGTTCCTGGCAGTTCCTCAGCCACCTGCAGTGCTGCACGTGGGAACTGCACGTAGGGAGAGATCTGCAAGGCCTCCCTAAAAGCCCCAAGCCCTGCCTGTAGCCCAAGATGTATCCACAGAGTACCAAGGCACGCTTTACTTCTTCTGAAGTGCAGACAGAGAAACAGAGAGTGTGCTCAGAGCTTTGGGGGTGATAGTTGAGACATGATTGCTAACAAGTGGACAAGGCAAAATGCCAGTGGCCACGTGTTCTGTAAGTGGCCCCCAAAGGGGCAGAGAAATGAGCTGTTGGAATGTCAGTTCCTAATTACTCCTAATTTGTCTAATCCCAAGGCACTTTGGCAAGGCTCACTCGTGTCATTGCTAAATCACTCATCCCATGTGTGCTGTGGTCTAGTGCCACCAACTTCTAAAGTTGTTGATTTTCAATGTCATTCTAGGTGGCCATCAAGAAAATTGATTTTCAAGGACTCATGATAGAAGATATTGTTACTGAAATCAGGGTCCTGAAAATGAATACAAGTCCCCAAATCGTCAATTATTTAGACAGGTGAGTGATCATGGTCTCATCCCATGAGGGTTTGTTTACATACTAAAAGCATGCAAGGTTAAAAACCCACTTTGGACATGGGCAGAAAAGAGAGCTGGTAATTATTGGGTTATAGGAACATTAGGTGCTTATTTCCAAAATGACGCCGTGTGACAGGTTTTTCATCTTGGCTGTTACAAAACTGCACTTTTTGCCTGCTGGCCATCTAAAACATCTCCTTTTTCACAGATGTGCTGTTCTCCTTGAGACTGCACAGACTGCAAACAATGCCCAGCCTGGAGGGAATGTCTATTCCTTTCATTCTGTCCTTGTCACAAAGGGATCCAGAAACAAGAATCAAGCAAAGAAACCAACACATGCATGGCCTTGTTCCCTTCTTTCAGCTACCTTGTGCGTAAGGAACTCTGGCTGGTGATGGAGTTCATGGATGGAGGCACTCTGTTCGACGCTGTCAAGGTGTTCGAGATGACAGAAGATGAGATCGGAATCATCAGTCGGGAGGTCAGTCAGGGATCCCAGCTGTGCTTCCCAGGGCTGGGGCAGGACTGTCTGGGAAAGGGGCTCAGAACAGGAGCCATTCCATGGGCCAGGCTTTGTTTCTGTGTCGCTGGAATGCTCTGGGCAAGCAAGAGCATCCCACGTGAACTGCCTGCCAGTGCCCCTGCACTCACTGCACTCTGTTCTTGTCCTCTTCTCTCCTGCTCTTGCATTCTCACTCTGGCTCTTGTAGTTGCTCTTCTCCATCTTACCTCTCTAAACTTTGGCCTACACTGCATTCCTTGACTGTAAAAGCAAAGGTGGTGGTGGCAGCATTTGAAAGGAACAGCAAAGAAAAAAGAGAGACTCATTTCTCTCAGTGCTCAGCTGAAAAGGTTGGCAGTGCAGCCAAAATGCTCTTGACTTCTGGGCACATCCACTGCAGCAGCATCATCCTGGCTGGTTTGCAGGGCAGAGTCTGCACCAGCAGTTGCTGTTGCTCTTTGACAAGCTGACATGCCTTTCTTTAGAAGGGTGCTGCTCTGCCAGTGTTGGAGCAGCAAGCTCTTCCTCTCAATGGCACTGTGTTCTGCCATTCCTCCCCATTCCCCTGGAGAGGGAATCTTGGAGAGCTGTTTCCTTTCTTGTGTGATGAAATCCCATCCCTGATTTTTGCCCTCCTGTTTCTGGTTCCTCTCTCAGTGCCTCCAAGGACTGAATTACCTCCACTCCCACCACGTGATGCACCGAGACTTGAAGAGCCCCAACATCCTCCTCAGAACCGATGGCTCTGTCAAGCTGGGTCAGTATATTCTTGGTCAGGTGCAGCATTCCAGGGATAGGGGGGGTGTGGGGCTGCTTTGGAGTGACTGCCAGCTCCCCAAAAATGGTGCTGCTGGCAGTGCAGGGAGCCCTGCTGTGAGCTGACCACACGGTTGCAAGGTGCACAGAGCTATGGCAGGGAACAAGCAGTCCAGAGTGGCATTGCTCTGTGTGTGTCCCTTCCAGAGAGAGGGAGCTACAAGTCTAAAGCTTCAGGGCAACAAAAGCCACTGCTGGAGGCAGTGTAAAAAATGTGGGGATTTTGGAAGTAGCCACTGGCATATTTCCTTGGCTAAAGTCCTGAGGAAAGAGAGCAGGGACTGTTGCAGGAGATTCAACGGCACATTCTCCAACTTCTACTGGGCAATTCTTTTGCTTGCTTTCCTAATTGCACAGGATTCAAATCAAAACAGTCTTTTGCTTTCTCCCCAGCTGATTTTGGCTTGTCTGCTCTACTCACCCCTGAGCAGAGTAGACGCAGCTCAGAGGTCGGCACTTACTGGTGGAGAGCACCTGAGCTGGTGAAAGGTCACCCATATGGCCCCAAAATTGACATCTGGGCCTTTGGGATTGTGACAATAGAAATGGTGGAAGGAGAACCTCCTTATTATAATGAAACTCCTCGCTCGGTAAGGTGTAAATACTCTCTGATCTCACTGTCTTTCTCCCCCAGCCCACCTTCTGTGTGCCATTGGACAAAATCCCATTGCCATCTGCTGGAACTACTTCCACCACGGCCCCTTTCTGAAAATGTCCCTGCAGCACATCAGCATCTGCTGGAGTTTTGGTTGCATCACTGGGGGAGCTCAAGCCTTACCCCACACAAACAATCTCCCTTCTCAAACAACATTTGGCTTTGGCTTAGAAGTCGTTCCAGCTCTTTTGGCCACAGAGATGGCCCTACTAACAGGAAACAACCATCTTAGAGCTGCTGTTCCCTTTCCTGAAATGAAGAAACTTAAACCCAACCAAGTTTCTAAAAGAGTGGTTTGGAGAGAAGAAACAAACAAAAAGCTTGATGACTTTTGTTTGATGGCAGCTGTGCTTTAGGGACCAACAAGCACTGCAGAGATGCTTTGCATGTAATAATCCTTGGAAATAGTAGAGTGAGTTAATAGAGCAAAGTCCCTCTTCCAAATAGCCTGCCAAGCTGGTCAGGTGAATCCTCAGAGAAGCAAAGGTGCTTTTCTGATGTAGTTTCCACTAACAAGGTCAATCAATGAAATCTGCTGCAAGATCTGCTGCCAAGGCAAGATCTGCTGCATGTTGGAGAAGCTGTGGCTGCATCGGGCTTTGGGTTTTTGTTGGTCCAGGAAAGTCTTCTCTGCCTCTGTGCCACGGCAGAAACTGCCACTGCAGAGTGCAGCTTGAACAATGGGATCTGGGAGAGCAGTTCCAGAGGTGAAAGAAGCAGCTGAGAGACTGGTGTTTCCTTTTTCTCCAGGCTCAGCTCCTGATAGCCACCAAAGGGACCCCAGAGCTGCAGCAGCCCAAGCTCCTCTCCCCTTTGCTGCGGGACTTCCTGAGCTGCTGCCTGCAGACAGACGAGGCGCGGCGCTGGTCTGCCCAGGAGCTGCTGCAGGTAAAATGCCAAGGGGCTGCAGGGAAACGGTGTCCCAGGGATGGGCTCCTCCTCCACTCAAGTGCAAGGCATCAGATGAGCCCCCTCCTCCTCACCTCCACTCTTGGTGCTGTTCAAATGAAAACAGGCAGGAGTCCTAGACTGGGCTGGGCTGGCAGGGACCTGGAAAGCTCATCTGGTCCAAGTGCCCTGCAGTGAGCAGGGGCATCTTGAAAGAGATCAGGATGCTCAGACCTGAAATCTTTCCAGGGCTGGGGCACTTAGCAGCTCTTGCAGCAAACTCTGCCACTGCTGCCCCAGTGTTGGTCCTTAGACCTACTCTGTCTCAATCCCCTTTTCATTTAAAAAATATTGGACAGTAATGGTTCATTGTTGTTTCTTTTTCCTTTGTGCAGCATCCATTTGTAACGTTGGCGAAGCCGACATCCAGCCTGGTGCCATTGATCATGATGGTGAAAGAGTGGAAGGAGGAAAGAAGATTGAGACACCGACATTAGAACTGTTTGGCCCATCACCAGTCCAGAGAAAAAATTTAGAGTAGGATTGTAGATAGGATTGCAGTTAAGATTCTACTGTAGTATTGTAGCGTAGGATAGTAGCGTATGATATTAGCATTGATTGTAAACAAATAAATTTTGTGAAATCTCAACTCCTTTCAAAGATTCCCCTCCTTCGGAGCCTCTCAGAAAGCTCAACATTTTCTTCTGAACTTAGAGGTGGAAAATGACATTGAGGGCTTCTTTGGTACGGTTGGAAAGTGGGGAAGGCTCTTCTTCAGTCATCCTCTCCAGACCACAGGGCCTTTGGAATGTGGCCCACTGGCTGGGTTTTACCCAGCTGTGGCACTTGTGTTTGAGGCAGAAAGGGCAGTGGCATTTGCAGGCAGAACTAAAGGACGAGTGGGGCAGCCCAAACACCCTGTGCATCTGCAGGCCTTGAGCTCTGACTGGAGAGCATTTGAGTTCCTGCCCCTTGGATTTGTATCCCTAAGTGCAGTCTCTGTGTGGAGGAGAGTTTTGCCCCAGTGAGAAAGCAGCAAGGTCAGGGAGGCTGCTGGGAAAGGTGCAGAGCTGGTGCAGAGCTGTCAGCGGGCGCCAGGTGAGAGCAGACCCTGCCTTGGCCAGGCTGGAGCCCCAGCAGAGCCCTGGCAGAGCCCGGAGCAGCCTGAGCCTGGGCAGGGGCAGGCTGGAAGGAGGCCCTTGGAGCTGCAAGAGGCAGCAGCCCGGCCCTGGGGGCCTCTTGGTGGCCCCGGGCGAATGCTGCGCTCTCAGAGCCCAGCTGGCAGCCGGCTGCTCCCGAGGGGAAGCGCAGCCGTGCCGGGCACAGCACAGACTGGTGGCATTGGCCGCCCGCAGTCTGCACAGGAGGAGAGAAAGGCACAGCACAGCCCAGGGCTGCAGGCCTGCCTGAGGAGTCCTACTCTTGTGCCGGCTGCCCTGGCACTCCTGGCAAAGGTGAGCAGTGTGTGCAGCACTCTGGGCACAGGGAGGGAGCCGGGCTGCTCCGCAGGCTCCAGCACAGGGCAGCGTCCTTCAGGCACGGCGCTTCTGCCTCCCGGGGGAACCGAGGCCAGCGGGAGGCAGGGACAGCTTGGCAGGTCACATCTGCAGCACAAAAGGGCCTCACACAGCTCTGCCAGGAAGCGCCTGCACTCCTGGAGCTCTGAACTCAGCCACAGCAAAGGGGTGAAATGCAGAGTGCTCTGCAGAAATATTCAGGGGCACCAGCCCAGCCTGCTTTGTGCTCTCTGGCACACAGCAAGCGCTGTGCAACACAGCCCTGAGCTGCTGGAGAGAGGTGTTAGAAAGGAGCCAAGTCTTGGATGAAATTAAATGGGGACAAAGTCATCAAAGCAAAAGAGAACTGTTTCTTAGGAAGGATTCACCTGAGCTGGGTGTGTATCTCGCTCTCCCAAGAGCCAAACACACACACAACACACACTCACACAGAATGCTGCTTTTTATTGCCTTGCCCAGCCCAGGGTGAACCGTGTCCCCTTTCCCTTTGGCTGGGTACTAGGGAACTTATATTCTCTCCCCACTGCCTCCTTTTCTGTCCCCTCCCCTCTTATCCTACTTCCCTTTTGGTCTGGTCTTCAACCTGGCCCCTCTCCCAGCTCACAGCAACACCCAACAAATTAACTAGAACAAATACAAACCCTAAAAAAAACTCAGAACAAACAACTTTCTTTCTTTTTTCTAATAACCTCTCAGGTGCAGCAAAATATGACCTCCTATCTCACTGAGGGAATCAGGGATGAGCCTGTGCCTTGTGCTTGAGCAGTGAACTGATTTGGAAGGGAGCAGAAGGGTTTCAGGAGGCAATTGGTGTTTTCTTTCTCAATTGCTGAAGGAAAGACACAATGTGGCTTCAGATAGCAAAAACACTTTCACGGTAAATTGAAGAAATGCTTGTGAGCAATTCCCAGAGAAGGAAGGTGTTGAGAAAATGCTGAACTGGAACAAATCATGAATTCCCTTTGCATTAACAAACAGTGTTGAGCCCTCTATTCCCCAGCACAGTGACTGATGTGTGCAAGTGGCTGTCTTAGCCTTGAGAATAGAGTAGTCCTCCTAAGAAGGGAGCTGGAAAACTGCTGGTAGGGGAAGAAAGTGGTTGTAGGAGGCTCTTGAGCATCAGAGGAGAATTGGAGGAATGGGATGTTCCCCAAATGACCACCAGAGACCCTCAGGATGATAGCAAAAGGGTTAAATTGATTTCTGAAGTAGCAAGGGCCCAAGAACAGGGGATCGGCTCTACTATAACCAGGATGTTATTCCATGCTATTGTTTTAACTAAATGAAGTATAAAGCATAACTTTGCACAGGTGGTGGGGGGAGAGAAAGGGGGAACCCTGGTAGAACGCACAGGTTCTAAAAGAATAAAGTTAGGTCAGGAGGATCTGTACTGATATAATCATTAGTATGACACATGCCAGAATTGTCAACTGTAATATCATGTAACAAGAAAGGTATAAAATTGTATTCATTTTAGCATGTTGGTGAGCCGAAATTTTGGGTCGTCAGAACTGGACGGTCAGCTCCCAGAGCTCTGAAATAAAGCACCACATACAATTTCGTGATTGTGTGTTCTTTCCTTGGCTAACAGGTCTGGGGGCTGGGAGAGGCGGGGTGGCCGGGAAAAGGTTGTGTTGGTGCCGGATCAGGGGGTGCAGGGGGGTCTCAGGGCAGGGCAAAGGGGTAAAAGGGCACCTGGGTTCTCAGGAATGGGGGTGCAGGGGGGGCTCAGGGTCAGGGAAATGGGGAGCAGGGACTTGGAGAGGTAGAAGGGAGTTCCAGGGGGTCCTTGAGCCCAAGAAAGGAAAGTTCAAGGTTTCCCAAAAAAGCGGGGACCAGGGTGGGGACATTCAGAGTGTTTGGGAAGGGGGAGTTCAGGGGGTCTCTGGGTTTGAAGAAAGGTGGGGCTGGGGGCTGGGAAAGGCAGGAATGGGGGTCCAAGGCATTCCACACCATCCCAAAGTCAAGCACAGGGGATGTCTGGAGGCTGGGAGCCATGGGATGGCCGGGAAAAGGGGAGCAGGGGGTGCTGGTGTTCAGAAATGGGGGATTCAGGGGGTCCCTGTGCAGGATAAGGGGATCAGGGGGGTCCCGGGGCCGGGAATGGCGGGTCAGGGTCCCGGGGCCGGGGGTCCCACTCCCCCTGGCCCCCCCAGGAGCGCCCCCAACCCCAGCCCTGGAGCCATCCCGCTGCTCCTGCTCACTCCCAGCAGGATCCCAGTAGGATCCCAGCACAGCCCAGTCACTCCCACTCCTGGCATTCCCCCCGAGCCCCCGGGGATCCGGGGGATTCCTGGTGGCCACGGCGCTGCCCAGGTCACCAAGAGGCGCCGGGAACAGGAGGAGATCCAGGCTGAGGAATTGACAAATGCCCTGGGGCACTCCTGCCTGGAATGGCTCCGGAAATGTGTCAGATACGGGCGGGAGGCACTGGAGCATAAAGGGGGGGAGGGCAGAATTCCCGTGGGAATGTGGGATTGGGAAATGGGGGATTTGGGAGGGCAACATTTGGGAACATGGGAATTCCCGAGGGACCTCCAAGGATGGACCCCACTGCTGTCCCATTCCCATGGGAATTCTGTAGCTGGATCTCACTGCCATCCCACTCCCATGGAATTCCATGGGCAGATCCCATCCCCATCCCACTGCCAGGGAAGCTCCAGTCCAGATCCCCCCCAAACCCATCCTGGGGGTCGCCCTGTTCTTTGCCCTCCCCACCCCCCACAAGACTCCTGGGGGTCCCCCCATGACCCCCCCGGCCCCCCCAAACTCCTCCTGGGTCCCCCCTCATCCCCCCGTGTCCCCTCCCCCAGGACTTTGGGGGTCCCCCCGACCTGTCCGTGCCCCTCCCCCGTTTCTGCCCCCCTGTGATGGTGGGGGGTGGGGACCGAGTGCTGGTGCCCCCCTGCCTGCAGCAGATCCAGCGCTGGGGGCACTGCAGGGGCTCCCTGGGCATTTGGGCTCCCCTGGGATTTGGGGTGACCCCCCCGGGCCCCAGGATCTCCCTGAACACGCTGACGCTGCCCGGGCACAGTGAGAAGGTTCAGACCCGGCTCGGGGTCCCAGCTCTGTCACCGGCCCCGCCCAGGGACCCCCAAACCCTCCTGGGACCCCCAAATCCCCCCTGGGACCCCCAAATCCCCCCTGGGACCCCCAGCCCCCCCGGGGCTCCGCTGCCGGAATCACCGGGAGTGGTGTTGCCCTTTGAAGGGGAGTTTTCCTGGGAACCCAAAACAGGCGCCTCTTAAAGCGGCCATGGCAGAGAGAATCCCAAAAATCCACCCCGGGGGGGCGGGGGGCAAAACATCCCCCAGAGGGGCTTGGAATGGGGGTCCCCTATAAAATGTCACCTGACGGGGGTGATGAGGTGCTCCCAGCACAGCCCAGTCACTGCCAGTCCTGGCATCCCCCTGGGCCCTCTCTGCCTTCCGACCTTTCCCGGCTCCATCCCCGCTCGTCCCGCGGGCTGTGAGGGGTTCGGGAACGGGGCAGGAGGAGGGAGGGAGGAAGAGGCGGAGCGGCCGCGGGAAGTGGGAGGAAGAAGAGCAGAGGAGGGAGCGGGCGGCTCCAGCGCTCCCTGAAGCCGCAGCAGCCCCGGGACCATCGGCCCCATCCCGCAGGTGCCCGGGGAGGGGGAGCTCGCCCCAAATATCCCGGGTTTGGGCTCCCTGGGCTTGGGGTTTTTGGGGGGATGTTTGGAGCTGGCAGGGCTCCAAAGGCGAGGTGCAGATGGCCCTCGGGGGGACATGGGGGGACCCAGGAGGTGGTTTTGTTTGGTTGTTTTTGGTTTTGATTTTGGTTTTGTTTTCTTTTGGGGTTTGGGGTTTCTTGTTTGTTTGTTTGGGTTGGGTTGTTGTTTTTTTGGGGGGAAGGAGGTTTATTAGTAACCACACACCCCCGTGTGGTTCCAGTTTCCTTGGCACTCCCAGTATGAGCCAAGTCATTCCCAATTATTCCCCAGTATGGTACAATTTGCCCCCAGCAGGGTCCCAATTGCTCCCAGTTCCTCCTTCTTTTGTCTGCTGTGTTCCCAGTTCTCCCAGTTACCCCTAGAAAACCCCCATCACTCCCAGTATGATGCCAATCTCTCCCAGCAGGGCCCCAGTCACTCACAATTGGTCCCAGTTCCCACCAGCACATTCCCAGTGGCTCCCAGCGTGATCCCAGTCACCACCTGCATGGTCTCAGGCACTCCCAGTATATCCCAGTTGCCCTTGTAGTCATTGCCCGGCACTCCCAGTTCCCTCAGCATGGTTCAGTTGCCCCCAGTTTTATCCCAGTCCCTGCCAGTACCTCCCAGTTGTCACCAGTATGCATCCTGTCATTCCCAGTTGCTCCCAGTTCCTCCCAGTGTGTGCACAGCTGGTTTCCTGCGTGGCTCTGGTAGCTCCCAGTAACCCCAGTCAGGGTCCCATCACAGAATCACAGAATGTGTAGGTTGGAAGAGACCTTCAAGATCATCGAGTCCAACCCAGCCCCGACACCTCAACTGGATCATGGCATCGAGTGCCACATCCAGTCTCTTCTTAAACACATCCAGGGATGGTGACTCCACCACCTCCCCGGGCAGACTATTCCAGTATTTAAGCACTCTTTCTGTGAAAAACTTCTTCCTACTATCCAACCTATATTTCCCTTGTCACAGCTGAAGACTGTGTCCTGTCCTTCTGTCAGTTGCTGCCTGGAGAAAGAGACCAACCCCCAGCTGTCTGCAACCCCCCTTCAGGAAGTTGTAGAGAGTGATAAGGTCACCTCTGAGTCTCCTTTTCTCCAGGCTAAACACCCCCAGCTCCCTCAGTGGTTCTTCCTCTGGCTTGTTTTCCAAGCCCCTCACCAGCCTCGTTGCCTCCTCTGGACACGTTCAAGCGTCTCAAGGTCCTTCCTAAACTGAGGGGCCAGAACTGGACACAGCACTCAAGGTGTGGCCTCACCAGTGCTGAGTCCAGGGGAAGAATGAGCTCCCCGCTCCTGCTGGCCACACCATTCCTGATCCAGGCCAGGTGCCATTGGCCCTCTTGGCCACCTGGGCACACTGCAGGCTCATGTTCAGCCGCTGCTGACCAGAATCCCCAGGTCCCTTTCTGCCTGGGCACTGTCCAGCCACACCATCCCCAGCCTAGAGCACTGCAGGGGTTATTGTGGCCAAAGTGCAGGACTTGGCACTTGGACTCATTAAACTCCATCTTGTTGCACTCTGCCCCCCCATCCAACCATTCCAGGTCTCTCTGCAGAGCCCTCCCACCTGCCAACAGATCAACAAATGTTCCCAGCTTAGTGTCATCTGTAAATTTACTAATGAAAGACTCAATACCCTCATCCATGTCGTCAATACAAATACTGAACAGAGCTGGCCCCAGCACAGACCCCTGAGGAACACCCCTGGTGACTGTCCCCAGCTGGATGCAGCACCATTCCCCACCACTCTCTGGGCCTGGCCATGCAGCCAGTTCCTAACCCAGCAAAGAGTGCTCCTGTCCAAGCCCCGGGCTGCCAGCTTATCCAGGAGTGTGCTGTGGGAGACAGTGTCAAAGGCCTTGCTGAAGTCCAGACAGACATCCAGAGCCCTTCCTGCATCCACCAGGCAGGTCACCTGGTCATCAAAGGAGACCAGGTTGGTCAAACACGACCCACCCCTCCTAAACCCGTGCTGGCTGGCTCTGACACCCTGGCCATCCTGTAGGTGCTGTGTGATGACCCTCAATATAAACTGCTCCATTACCTTTACTGGGTACTGAGGTCAGGCTGACTGGGCTATAATTACTGGGATCCTACTTCCCACCCTTCTTGTGAATGGGGGTCACATTGGCAGCTTCCAGTCACCTGGAACCTCAGCAGTGAGCCAGGACTGTTGGTAAATGATGGAGAGTGGCTTCACAAGCTCATCTGCCAGCTCCCTCCTCACCCTGGGGTGGATCCCGTCTGGGCCCAGAGATTTATAGTGTCCAAGCATCTCAGCAGTTCTCTGACTGCCTCCTCCTGGATAACAGGGGCACCATTCTGTTCCCTGACACCATCAATGAACCCAGGAGGGCAGTTGTCCTGAAGACAAGTTGTCTTCCCACTGAAAACTGAGGCAAAGAAGGCCTTAAGCACTTCTGCCTTCTCTTCATCTGCAGTTATTAAGTACCCTCCCACATCTCCTAGAGAACAAAGGTTGGTCTTACGCTTCCTTTTGCCATTAGTATATTTGTAAAAACATTTTTTATTATCCTTTACAAAATTGCCAAATTAAGTTCAAACTGAGCTTTGGACTCCGTAATATTTTTCCTACATACTCTAGCAATCCCCTGAAATCCTTCTTGAGAGACCTAACCCTCCTTCCAAAGATGATACATCCTCTTTTTCTTGCTTATTTCCTCCAAAACCTCTTTTCCTATCCAGGCTGGGCATTTGCCTCGTCAGCTCATCTTTCGGCACACACGGACAGTCTCTTCCTGTGCCTTTAAAACCTCTGTTTTAAAGAACACCCAGCTTTCCTGAACTCCTTTGTTTTTAGGGGCTGCTTCCCAAGGAACTCTCTGAATAAGTCTCCTAAATAGGCCAAAGTCTGCCCTCTGGAAGTCCAGTGTAAGATTCCTATTGATGTTCCTCCTGATTTCACCAAATATCGAGAACTCTGTAATTTCATGATCACTCTGCCCCAGTCGTCCTCCAACCACCACATCTCCCACCAGCCCATCTCTGTGAACAACAAATCTAACATAGTCCCTCCCCTGTTGGGCTCACCTACCAGCTGTGACAAAAAGTTATCATCCATGCACTCTAAAAATTTCCTGGACTGCCTCATTTCTGCTGTATTAAATTCCCAGCAGATGTCTGGCAGGTTGAAGTCACCTACAAGAACAAGGACTGGTGATGCTGAAACATTCTCCAGCTGCTGATAGAATAAGTTTTCCACCTCTTCCTCCTGCTTGGGTGGATGATAACAGACTCCCAGTAGGATGTCAGCCCTGTTGGCTTTCCCCTTAATTCTCACCCATAGGCATTCAACTGAATCTTCATTTGTTTCAATACCTATTGCATCAAAAGCCTTCTTAATATAAAGGGCCACCCTCTACCTCTTCTCCCTTTCCTGTCTCTTTGAAGGGCCTGTAGCCATGGAGTGCAGTGCTCCAGCTGTGTGAATCATCCCACCACGTTTCTGTGATGGTGACTACATCACAGCTTTGCTGTTGCCCCATGAGCTCCAGCTCCTCCTGTTTGTTACCCATGCTACGTGCATTGGTGTACATGCCCTTCAGCTGGGCTACTGATTTCACCCCTAACTCAGGCTTAGCACCCTTGGGTCTGCTTCTAGGCAGCCCAGCTGCATCCTCTTCCCCCTTCAAACCTAGTTTAAAGCCCTCTCAATGAGGTCAGCCAGTTCCTGAGCTAAGAACCTTCTACCCTTAACAGAGAAGAAGCCACGAGGTCGAGCACTCACTGAATTCACAGCCCCCACCCGTGGGATCATCACCCCCCATCCCACAGGTGACCAGGGAGGGGGAGCTGGGCCCAGATATCCTGGGGGGTCCCTGGGTTGGGTTTTTTTTTTGTGGTATGTTTGGAGAATGGAGAACTCCAAATCTGAGTGGAAAATGCCCCTTGGGGGGACATTGGGGGGTCCCAGTGGCAGCTGCTGGCAGAGGCAGCCTGGAGGAGCAGAGCCCTGTGTCCCCCAGGAGCCCAAAGTGGGGAGCCCAGAGAAGGGGGAGCGCCGCGATTGGCGGGACCCTCAACAGCCTGGAGAGGGGCAGGGGGGACTTCTTGGACCCCCTGCACCCCAAAGCAGAGAATAATGGGAGAAGGGACCTTGGGATCCCAAAAACCTCCAGCATTCCTGTGAGGAGATGGAAAAGGGGGGAACTTCTCATATTCCTGGGACTCCCAGCAGCCGGGGGAGGGCAGAGACCAAGTAGACGGGGGACCCCCAGTTCAAACGTGACCCCCAGCAGCTGGGACAGGGGGAACCCCCAAACACCAAAGGGGAGAGAGCAGAGACAGGGGAACTCTTGGGAGGCATTTTCAGGGCTGAATGTTGATATTTGGGAGGTTTTTCTGGACCCCAGATGGGGAGTGACCTCTAGAGATGGACTTGGGCAAAACCTTAAACTCAACGTGCTCATCCCTTGTTTTCACCCAAAATCAGGACCTCCCATTCCAAACCATTGGCCAAGTGGAGGAGGAGGCTGCAAGGAAGAGAAAAATGCCCCAGGACAGCCAGGCAGGTGAGGAGGAAGTCAGTGCCCCTTTCCCCCTCTCTCCTGCTCCATCTCCCAGCCCAGCATGGCCCCCGGGTGCAGGACAACCCCACTGCCAACACCGTCCTGCTGGGGATGGACTGGGGGGATCTCCTTCCCCTTCCCTCTGGCACAGAGGAAAATCCCATCCTCTCCTTGTCCTTCCTCCCCCAGACAAGGAGCTGAGGATGGAGACCAGGGAAGACAAATCCCCACAGCAGAACCTCGTGGAAGAGGCCGTTGTGAGCGGCTCCACAGCACAGGAATCCAACGGGGAGGAAAAGCCCCAGAGATCCCGCAGGAGGAGGGGCTCCAAACCCATCCCAGGGGGCTCTGAGGAGGAAAGATCCACCCTGATCCGGGAAGGAGGACAGAACTTCAGCCAAGGCTCTGAGCTGGTCCATGAGCAGCTTCATGATAGGGAGAAGCCCCACAAGTGCTTGGAGTGTGGGAAGAGCTTCAGCCGGAGAGACCACCTGATCAGACACCAGAGGATCCACACTGGGGAGAGGCCCTATGAGTGTCCCCAGTGTGGGAAGAGTTTTCACACCAGCTCCCTTCTCCTCCGGCACCAGCAGATTCACACAGAGGACAGGCCCTTCCGCTGCCCCGACTGCAGTCAGGGCTTCAAGCGAAACTCCCACCTCATCACCCACCGGCGCATCCACACTGGGGAGAGGCCCCACGAGTGTGGGGAATGTGGGAAGAGCTTCAGCAGAAACTCCCACCTGATCCGCCACCTGAGGATCCACACCAGGGAACAGCCCTATGAGTGTGAGCAATGTGGGAAGAGCTTCAGTGACAGATCCACCTTGATCCACCACCAGAACACCCACGCTGAGGAAAGGCCATACAAATGTGGGGAATGTGGGAAGGGCTTCAACCAGAGGTCCCTACTGATCATCCACCAAATGAGCCACACCGGGGAGAGGCCCTATGAGTGTTCTGAGTGTGGGAAGGGGTTTAAGACCAGCTCCACTCTCCTCAAGCACCAGCGGATTCACAGAGAGGAGAGGCCCTTCCGCTGCCCCGACTGCAGGAAGGGCTTCAAGGACAACTCCCATCTCGTCACCCACCGGCGCATCCACACTGGGGAGAGGCCCCACGAGTGTCCCCAGTGTGGGAAGAGCTTCTCAGACAGCTCTAACTTGACCCGACACCAACGGAGCCATCAGTAAGGGAAGCCCTGTGAGTGCCCCAAATGTGGGAAGAGCTTCGTGCCCTGCTCCAACCTCATCCCCCGTCAGACGACCCACGTTGGGCAGAGCCCTGGTGACCCACATTCACTGTAATCTCCTTTGGGAAGACACTGGGCTGGTGGTCTTCTTGTTTGGTGGTCCTTAATATTCTTTTGATTCATTTCCATCCCTTTAAAATTGACAACATTTTGATAAAAATCAATAAACTTACCAAAGTGATCTAAAGCCTCACTTTTTACTAGTGTTTCCAGGGAATCTGGGATTCAGGGAGATACATGGGAGCATTTAGGGGCTTGGGGGGTGTTTGCTGTGGTTTTCTCCATTTCTTGGCACTCAAAGGGACAAGGGAGTTTGATCTGTCACCTCACAACCACTCAATGGCACTGAAAACTACTCAATCCCACCCCACAATTACTCGGTTCCAGAGCCCCTCAGGGTGGGATGGGTTGGAAGGGGATTGGGCAAAGGTTGACACAAATCAGCAGGGGTGAGATGGGCAGTGGGTGGGGCAGGATGGGTGGGTTGGGGTTTGGGAGATGGGAAATGGGGGAAATAGGGTTTGGGAAGGGGGTCTCAGTGTTCAGCAGGGGTGGGATGGGTTTGGGTTGGGATTGGGGGGAAACCTGTTACTGAGGGAGATTTTGGATATTCCATGTTCCTGAAGAGATTTTGGGGTATCTCATGTCTCTGAGGGAGACACCTCCTGCACCACAATTCTGCCCTGGGAGCGACTTCTCTTTCTCTGCACCTCCAGGCTGAACCTTCCAAGCTGCACTTTGGGGAGGTTTCCTTCTCTTGCCACTCCCAAGAAATCTCTGTCTGCTGCTGTTCACAAACAGAGAAGGGCTGCTGGGGGACGTGGTGGTTGGGGCCATCTGGGGCACAGTGACCATGAAATAATCGAGTTTTCAATATTCAGTTAAACAAGGAGGTGGCATCAACAAAACTTCTACACTGGACTTCCAGAGGGCACAGTTGGGCCTGTTCAGGATGCTGATTTGGAGACTACTGAATCAAGTACTGCTTGTTTTAAGGGAAGGAGCCCTTCAACAAAGGGGTCCAGGAAGGACTGATGTAATTCAAGAAAGAAATCTTGGGGACACAAGGCTGTGCCTGTGTGCCAAAAGATGAGCTGGCAAGGAGGACAAACTGGCCTAGATGTACGGGGAGCTTTGGCAGGAACTCAGGGCAAAAAAGAGGATGCATCATTTTTGGAAACAGTGGAAGGCTGCCCAGGAAATGTTTAAGGATGTCATTAGGTCCTGAGAAAGAAAATTAAGCATGTGAAAGCCCAGTTAGATCTTAATCTGGCCACTTCCGTCAATGATAATAAAAATGTTATTACAAATACATTATGGCAAAAGAAGGGGCAAGGACAACCTGCACTCTTTATTGAATGCAGGGGGGATACAGCAACTAAATATGAGGAGAAGGCTGAGGTACTGAACACCTTCTTTGCCTCAGTTTTCAACATTAAGACAGGTTGTCCTCAGGACAAGTGTCCTCCTGAGCTGGTGGATGGGGACAGGGAGCAGAACAGCCCCTGTAATCCAGGAGGAAGCAGCTGGTGACCTGCTGAGCCACTCAGATGCTCACAGGTGTATGGGATCAGATGGGATCCATCCTGGGGGAATGAGGGAGCTGGGGATCAGCTCCCTCAGCTGCTCTCCATCATTTCTCCTCAGTCCTGGCTCACTGGGGAGCTCCCAGAGGACTGGAGGTGCCAATGTGAGCCCATCCCCAAAAAGGGCTGGCAGGAGGATCTGGGGAACTCCAGGCCTATCAGCCTGACCTGGGTGCCTGGCAAGGGAATGGAACAGATCCCCTTGAGTGCCATCACAGGGCACCTGCAGCATGGCCCAGGGATCAGACCCAGCCAGCGTGGGTTTAGGAGGGGCAGGTCCTGCCTGACCAACCTGAGCTCCCTTTATACCCAGGTGACCCACCTGGTGGATGTGGGAAAGGCTGTGGATGTGTCTACCTGGACTTCAGCAAAGCCTTTGACACCGTGAGCCACAGCATTCCCTGGAAAAGCTGCAGCCCACGGCTTGGGCAGGTTCCCTCTTTGCTGGAGAATGAAGAACTGTCTGGAGGCTGGGCCCAGAGAGTGCTGGGGATGGTGCTGCATCCAGTTGGTGTCCAGCCCCTGGTGGTGTCCCCAGGGATGTGTGTTGGGCCCAGTCCTGTTTAATATCTTCATGGATGATCTGGGTGAGGGGATGGAGTCCAGCATTAACAAATTGCAGATGGCACCACGCTGGGTGTGAGGGTGGATCTGCTGGGGGGCAGGACAAGGAGACACAGCCTTGGGCTGCACCAGGGGAGGTTTAGGCTGGAAAACAGGAAGAAGTTCTTCACAGAAAGGGGGATTGGGAATTGGAATGGGCTGGCCAGGGGGAGGTGGCAGAGTCACTGTCCCCCTCCAGGGGCACTTAGTGGTGTGGTCTGGGTGACAAGGTGGTATTTAGGGCATTGGTTGGACTTGATGATCTCCAAGGTCTTTTCCAACCTGATTCTGTCATTCTGTGATGATTGGGACACTCTGGGGAACCAAGGGGCCATTGTGACACTGCGGGGCCTCGTGGAACTAAGAGGACCACAGTGACACTGTGCAGCCCTAAAAACCCCCCAAAAAGGGGCCATTGTGACACTTGGGGGCTTCATGGGACCAAAGGTCATGTTGGCACTACAGGGCCCCATGAAACCAAGGGAACACAGAACACATCTGGCTGGTTTGCCCTCCCAGGGGCTGCCTTACAGTTCCAGCTGATGTTCACATCCCAAGGGTCACTTCTCCTCTGGCCCTGGAGCACTGGGGCTCTGGGCTTTCCTTCCTGTGGAAAAGAACTGTCCTCTTCCTCCTGCAGGTGCCCATGGCCAAAATGGGGAATCCACCTCCCACATTCTGAACATCCTGGGGTAGCTCCCAGACAAAAGCTTCCATGACTGACAAGTCTGGCTGCTCTTGGCTTCCTGAGGTCCAGCTCTCATCTGCCTTTGAAACACCAGGGCTCCAGGCTTTTCTTGCTGTGGAAAAGACCCACCCCTCCTGGCAGAAATTAGGATTCCACCTCCAAAATTCTCTATATGCAACGGTTGCCTCCAGACAAAATCTGCCATTACTGAAAAGTCTTACTGGCCTTGGCTTCCCGAGGCCTGGCTCTCATCTGCCTTTGAAACACTGGGGCTCTGTGCTTTTCTGCCTTTGGAAAAGAACTGTTGTTCTCATCCAGATACCCATGGCAGAAATTGGGATTCCACTGCCAAAATCCCATCTATCCAAGGGTTGCTCCCAGACAAGCACTACCAGGACAGACAGGTCGGGTTGCCTGTGTCCTCATGGGGAGCCACCTCTCATCTTCCCCTTAAACACTTGGACTTTGTGCTTTTCCTTCCTGTGGAAAAGAACAGTCATTCTCCCCCAGGTGCCCAGGGCCAAAACTGGGATTCTAGATCCAAAATTCTGTATATCCAGATTGCTTCCTGATAAATGCTGACATAAAGACAGGTCTGGCTGGCTTTAGTCTTTTGAGGTGCCCCTCTCATCTGCCCCCGAAACACTGGGGCTCTGTGCTTTCCTTCCTGTGGACAACACTTGCCCTTCTCATCGAGGTGTCTGCTGCCGTAACTGGAATCCCACTTTCAAAATTCCATCTCTGCAAGGGCTCTTCCAAGATGAATGCTGCCAGGATGGATGGGTCCTGCTGTCTTTGGTCTCCTGTGATTTGGTGACATAAATAATGAAAAATGGGGTTTGTTTATAGAAACCTGCAAGAGTGGGACAGGAGGGATAAGCCAGGGCCCCTCTGATGCTCACAGTGAGTCCCCCATGGCCCCTTCCTTCCCATAACCTGTGCTCTGAGCACCCTGCTGGGACTGGGCTCATCCCAAATGCTGTGCACACCCTTCTGGCTAGAAACAACACCTTTATTATTCTTTTAATTTGGTAGTAGAACTAAATTTTCCTCAAAATATAACCCCTGCTTGCCCTTTTTTAAAACACTCACACAGTGTGAATTTGCCTATCGTATATGTGTTATGTTTATCTGAAAAATGTTTTGAAGAGAAAACCACATTTACTATTTTTATGTCTTCCAGTTTTCATAAGGAAATCTGGCTGGCTTTGTTTTGTTCTGGTACTGCAGGCTTCAGACTCATTCCTTGCAGTCGAATTGAAGATGAGTTTCATGGCACAGAAGACTACCACAGAGAACAAAGGGTAAACAATTGAAAATTAATCTTATTTGGATTATGACTTGTAGTCCTTATAAAAACCCTTTCCAAGGGCTGGGTTTTCAAGCTGGAGGATGAAGTACAGCGAGTTTCTCTGGATAATGCTGGAGCTCATCTCAGCAGATGCAGAAATGGGCCAGAATCCAGCATTTGGGGTGTGAATTTGGGCTCCTGGCCCTGCCCCAAAGGAGAGACAAGATGTCCCCTGCAGTGTCTGCGTGGAGCAGACAGAACAGATGGGGAAGTGTCTGCAGGGCCCCTGGGAGGGAATCTTGGGGTTCCTGTCAGCAGGATCCTTTTGTAGCTTCAGCCTGGGCTGGGCAGCACTTCCATCTGCAGCTTCCATGTGCTGCTCCAGCAGCTGCTGCTGGGGACCCTGAGGGAAGAGGCCCCGGGAGGGATGGAAATGCTGCAGGGACAGCACCAGCCAGGGCCAGGAATGAGCTTTGCCTTCCTGCCTGGTGCAATGAGGCTCCTTTGGTGCAAGAGGAGGCAAAGATAAAGTCAAGTTCAACAGTTCAAGGAAAAATGTAGAAAATTGGAAGCCTCTAAAAATGCCACACACATTCATCTGTTAGCTCTTCAGTGTCAGTCCTTGTGAAAAGCCTTTCCACTTTTCCTTTGGATTCCAAGGCACACAGCTGGGCTTCAGAGTTCAACTAGTAACTGTTTTTTTCCAGGTTTTTAAACAGAGTTTGATTGGGTATCTCTTGTCATTTTTTTCTGCTCTCCTGATCTTGAAAAAGGTTCTGTGCTCCTGTGAGGCACATCTGGAGGGGTGGTTGGCAACCATGGAATCCTCTGGGAAAGCACTTGATTGACTTCAGGGCAGGGGTGGAGAGCTCAGCCTGAGGACAGAACTGTTCCAGATGCCTCTGTCCATGTCCAGCTCCTCACAGCTGAGTCCCTGAACACACAGGGAGGTTTATAGGGATTTATTTTCCCCTCCTGTTCACTTGGAGGTGATTTTGGGATCCTTTAGGGGAACATCTGACCAGCCCCTGTCCCCATTCCATTTTATTCTCTCCGCTTTGGAGTTGGCCTGCTGGGTTTGACATGGAAATTGGTAGTGTCTCCCTGTTCTTCCCTCCAGGTCTCAATTGTGACTTGTATTAAACACTGCAAATGGCCTCATTTATCTGGTGGGGAAGATGTGAGGTGGAGAAAATTAAAAGGATTTGTTTTCATGAACCTTGTTATAGTAAAGAAAAATTGCGTTTGTCATTTTGGTGTGGTGCTGGGTGTTGGGATTTAGGGGTGTATTTCTTGTTCTTATTATTCATTAGTATTACTTTTCATTGGTAAGACTTTTAAATCTTAGACATTATTAGCAATGGCTGGATATCATTCACTGGGAAAATTCCCTTGCTTTTCCCACCAAGATTAAACTGTACAGTCAATTCCAAGTAGTCAGTGGATTCTAAAGATGGAAAATCCTGTTAATGGTGGGTTTGGTGTGGTTTGGAGCTGGGGAAGGGTCTCATCCCCTCCCGGAGGTGCCCCAAGCCCGCTCTGCTGCCACGTCTGCACTTGCGGCCCCTCAGGGCTGCCCTGCCCTGGGGACATGGTGGGACCCCCCTCCTGCCAGGGCTGAGGCTCCTCATGGCCCCTCACAGCCCTTCATGGCCCCACAGAACCTCTCCTGGCCCGTCATGGCCCCTCACAGCCCTTCATGGCTCTTCCATTTCCACTGAAAGCTCTTCATGGCATCTCACAGCCCTCACAGCCCCTCTTGGTCTCTCGCACCCCCTCATGGCCCCACACGGCCCCTCACAGCCCTTCACAACCTCTCACATCCCCGCAAAGCTCCTCATGGCGTCTCACAGGCTTTCATGGCTCCTCATTTTCTTTCACAGGCTCTACACTCCCTCACGGTTTCTCACAGCCCTTCACATCCTTTCATGACCTTTCACAGCCCCTCACGGCCCCTCACAGCCCCAGCCATGGGGCTCCTCCCAAAGGAGGAGGGGTCGGGCCCTGCTTGTTCTCCTTTCATTTGGGTCCCTTCCCAGCCCTGAGGAAAGAAAGGCTGCAATGGAGCCTTTCCCCAGCCTTTCCCTCTGGGTTCATTGCGGCTGAAGCTCTGTGCTGGCGCTGGCCCCAGCGCCAACATCCCCGCAGCCCCGCAGGCCTTTGGTGTCCCCCCGTGTCCATTCCCTGTCCCCGAGTCCCGCCCGGCTCTGGCAGCAGCAGGAGCCGCAGCGCAGCGGGCGCCGGCCCGGCCCAGCCGGGGCTCCCGGGCAGGAGCAGCAGCAGCGCCGGCCCCTTCCCACCTGCTCCTGCCTCGCCTTCCAAGGCCTTTGTCCACCTCAATTCGGCACTAGAGCAACAATCACCCACCAACAGCCCTGATTGCTCAGGGCCCGCCTGTGCTGCCCTGACCCAGCCTGCCGAGAAAGAAAGGATCGGCTTCCAGCGCTCTTTTCAGCACTGTTTTACTCCCCCTGAGGTGACAGGAGGAGGTGCTGGGTTGCCTTTGCCTTGGCAATTGTAGATCATGGCTGCTCTTGCCCCTCTTCTGGTGGCCACTTGAATTTTATCAGTAAAACTGCAAATGCCCTTTTTGATCAGTGCCACCCAGAGGTGCTTTTATGATAGGAAACTCTGGCATCATGAGTAGCAGATCTCCAAATGTTCACAAGTCCCTGAGCACAAAGTTGAGGAGAATTAAAGCCACACAGGCCACATTTGCAGCACTCAAACACAGCCCTGTTGCTGCTGCTGCTGAAATAGAATCAACTGGCAGAGGCCATCACATTGCCTCTGCAGTGACAAATAAAATGAAAAAAATCCACCAGGAGAAAGAGAAACCAGAACTCCTCGACTCCCTTCATTGCTTCCTCCGAGCAGCAGCAGCAGCAAGTGGAGATGGGCAGAGGTATTTGCAGCTGCTGCTGATCCCAGCTGGAGCCCAGCCTGCTGCCCAGGGCCAGCGGGAACCTGAGCCCAGCCCGGGCAGCTCCCGCAGTGTCGGGAGCTCAGCGCAGGCGGGGCCAGGCCCAGAGCCCCGGGCACGGCCGCCCATTGCGGGGCAGCGGCGCAGGCGGAATGTCCTGCGGCCCAAACCTCCTGCTCCTGCCACACAGCAGCGCCCATCCTTCTCCCCCTGCTCCTCCTCTCCCAGCACGCCACCAATTCCAGCTCCCAGGAGCCTTCCCAAGACAGGGCTCAGGCTCCTGTTTCAGCCTGAGTGTCCCTGCAGAGGAACAGGGCATCTTTCAGGCACTTCCACAAGCTCAGGCTTCTCATTTCATGAGGCATCTGGGATGAAAATGGCCTTTTTCCGAAGGACAAACACAGAGGGAATCGATTAGAAATGATTAGAAAAAATGACCCTTCTTCCAGACAAAGTTCACCAAGTCATTCTCTATTGTATTTTTCCTTTTCAGATCCTTTCAGTCATCTATTCAGACAGGTACAGCTTGTTCTGGTGCTTATCATGAACTGATTGTGCTCTTGATTTAGATCAATGCATGAGATGTAGAATAATCTAAACTGAACACAAAAAAAAAAACTTTGTCAGTCCATTTTCATGTTCTAGATCACTTTCCAGATGTCCATGGGCATGTTGGAATGATTATCACACAGCTCTCCACTCCTGATTGCAGCCTCTGGAGATTTTTTCTATGCATTCAGCCAGGCTTGTATTCTCTAACAACTCCAGATACTCTGTCATGTTTTCTTAGGGTAGAACAGTTACAATGAAAACCTAACTAATGGCACAACTCCTCAGCCCAACAGGAAAAAAAAGGACAAGTTCTAAGGTTCTCCAAATATTTGTCCTGCTTTGCTGCAGGAGTTGTGCTGCACTCATGGTGTGGAAAGCCAAGAGAAGCCGCAGTTGGTGCCACATCTTGTGACAAAAGTTTGACCTCATTCTCCAGGAAAGGTTCTTGAAAAGAGCAGACGAGACTGTGGAGAAAATTCCTGAAAAATTGAAACAGCTTTCCAGAAGTGAAATGAAAATGGAAAAAGCAATCCAAGATGTTTTCTGCTTTTGATTTTTATGCTCCCATTTTCTATCTTGCACTACTTCTCCATCCCATTCATTCCAAATGGATCTCACCTCTAAGACCGATGACTTAGCCAGTTTTAGACACTGTAAAATACCATGAGCTACACACAGTGTGCCTTCCCCTGTTCTTGTTGGAAAGCAATGCTGGAGCCATAAGTGCAGGGCTTGGGTCAGGCACGAATCCTACAGGCAGGGAATGTGCCCTGACAGTGTGTGAGCCTGAGCAGGGCCAATGGCCAGCAGCGTTGCTGTGCTCGGGTTCCATGGAAGCATCCCAGGAGCAGCTGCTGAGGTCAGGAGCCATGGCAGGCACCAGGCTGCTCCAAAGGCCCTTGGCAGGGTGGGCTCCTGGGCTGGCTCTGTGTGCCAGGAGCCGGCAGCGCTGGGTGCAGGGAGCCCAGGGAGGGCACAGAAATGCTGGGCTGGGAAATGCTGGGGGGGACAGCGAGATGGGCGTCTGCAGCCGGCCAGGGCACAGCAGCAGCACGCACAGGGGGCACAGCCTGCAGGACACATGGCCAAGGGCTGGGCAGGGCTGGCAGAGCCACAGGCACCCAGGCCTTTGTCCCCTGGGCTCTGGCAGCGCCTCTGGAGGCCCCACAGGAGGAACTTTCCTTTCAGGGCCTGCACTTTGCTCCTCCCTGGCCTCTCCCTGAGGAGGCTGGCAGGGCTTGCAGTTTGATGGCATTTGTCCTTGCTGCCCCTGCCATCCCAGTGCCCCACAAAGAGCCCCGAGGCACCCGGGAGGGACAGGCCCTGCTGTGCCAGGCCTGGGCTCAGGGCTTGGCCTTTCTGCTCCCTCCAGCCAAGCCAGGCCTTGCTCAGCACTGCAGTTCCTGCTGCTGTGCCCCAAGCTGGATGGGCCGTGTTGGAAAGGGACTTGAGGTACCTCGATCCCCTCAGGGGGCACATGGGAGAAAACAACAAACTTCTCATGAGGGTGGAGAACAAACTTTTAACTTGCAAACATCAAGGGATGAGATAGTTAGGAAATCTTAAAGCAACATGGAATTACAGTAAATCACTTTGCAAAGCACTGACTGAGCAAACTCTGACCTTTCCTACTTACAGTTCTCCAGATTTTCAGATGAGGAAGTCAGGAAGAGAGAGGGGGAGATCCACAGTCCCCCTTAGATCCAGCACCATCTCAGCTGCTGGGAGCTCTGGGGCAATGGGGCATGTCAGTGTCACACCCATGTCACAGCCTCGCCTGCTCTGGTCCCTCTCACAGGTGGGGTTTTTGGGGTGCCAGGGGCTTGGCAGCCACTTTGGGGCTGGAGCAGAGGCTGCAGTGGCTGGGGCTGGGGCAGTGATGGCCCCACCTATGCAGAACTTGCCCTGACCCCCAAACACACCCTGGAGATGTCTGGGGCCATTCATCATTTCTCTGCTCTCCAGCACCGAGGCAATGGACTGTGGCTGCAGCTCTGAGCTGGTGCCCAAGGCAACCACCCCTGGCAATGGAGCTGCAGGGAGCTGCTCTCAGGAAACCCCCCAAGAGCTGGGGAGTGCCCAAAAGCGCCTCAGAAATGTGGGATACCCCAAAATCTCTTCAGGAACATGTAATACCCAAAAATTGAGTTAGTAACGGGTTTTCCCCTGCCTTCATCATCCCCAAACTTTGAGTGTCTCATTTTAGACCCCACCTGACCTCCCCAATCCCAACCCATCCCACCCCTCCTGGACATCAAGACCCCCTTCCCAAGCCCTATTTCCCCAATTTCACACCTCCCAAACACCCTCCCATCAATCCTGCCCTACCCAATGCCCATCTCACCCCTCCTGATTTGCAGCACACTTTGCCCAATCCCCTTCCAAGTCCATCCCACTCTGAGAGGCTGTGGAATCAAGTAATTTTGGGGTGGGATTGAGTAGTATTCAGTGCTATTGAGTGGTTTTGAGGTAACAGATCAAATTCTCTTGTCTTTTTGAGTGCGAAGAAATGGAGACAATCACACGAAATACCACCACAACCCCCATGTCCTCCAATATACCCTCCAGAATCTCAAATTCTCTAGTAAAAAATAAGGCTTTAGATACCTTTAGGAATTTATTGAGTTTTACCAAATTTTCTCTGGTTTAAATGAATAAAGATGAATCAAAGAATATTTGAGACCACCAAAGAAAAAAAACAGACTAATGTCATCCCACTGCAGATCATAGGGAATGTGGGTCACCCGGGCTATGCCAAATGAGGGTCATCTGATATAAGATGGAGTTGGAGACTGACATGAACATCTTCCCACAGTTGGGGCACTCTCAGAGCCATTTCCTTACTGGTGACTCTGTTGGTGTTGGGTCAAGTGAGAGCTCCTGGTGAAGCTCTTCCCACACTGGGGACACTCGTGGGGCCTCTCCCCAGTGTGGATGCGCCGGTGCCTGATGAGGTGGGAGTTGCGCTTGAAGCCCTGACTGCAGTCGGGGCAGTGGAAGGGTCTCTCCTCTCTGTGAATCTGCTGGTGCCGGAGGAGAAGGGAGCTGGTCTGAAACCTCTTCCCACACTCAGAACACTCATAGGGCCTCTCCCCAGTGTGGCTCATTTGGTGGATGATCAGCTGGACCCTCTGGCTGAAGCCCTTCCCACAATCCCCACACTTGTATGGCCTTTCCTCAGCGTGGGTGTTCTGGTGGCAGATCAGGCGAGAGCGGTGGCTGAAGCACTTCCCACACTGCTCACACTCATAGGGCTCATCCCTGGTGTGGATCCTCTGGTGGCTGATCAGGTGGGATCTCTGGGTGAAGCTCATCCCACATTCCCCACACTCGTGGGGCCTCTCCCCAGTGTGGATGCGCCGGTGGGAGATGAGGGCGGAGTTGTGCTTGAAGCCCTTCCTGCAGTCGGGGCAGCGGAAGGGCCTCTCATCAGTGTGAATGCGCTGGTGTGAGAGGAGAGTGGAGCTGGTCTGAAACCTGTTCCTACACTGGGGACACTCATAGGGCCTTTCCCCAGTGTGGATCCTCTGGTGTCTGATCAGGTGGTGTTTCCGGCTGAAGCTCTTCCCACACTCCAAGCACTTGTGGGGCTTCTCCCCATCATGAAGCTGCTCATGGACCAGCTCAGAGCCCTGGCTGAAGCTCTGTCCACCTTCCTGGCACAGGGTTGGTCTTTCCTCCTCAGAGCCCCCTGGGATGGGTTTGGAGCCCCTCCTCCTGCGGGATCTCTGGGGCTTTTCCTCCCTGTTGGATTCCTGTGCCGTGGAGCCGCTCACAATGGCCTCTTCTACAAGGTTCTGTTGTGGGGATTTGTCCTCCCTGGTCTCCACCCTAAGATTCTTATCTGAGGGAGGAAGGACAAGGAGAGGATGGGATTTGCCTCCGTGCCAGAGGGAAGGGGAAGGAGATCCCCCCAGTCCCTCCCCAGCAGGAGAGTGTTGGCATTGGGGTTGTCCTGCAGCCAGGGGCCGTGATGGGCTGGGAGATGGAGCAGGAGAGAGGGGGAAAGGGGCACTGATTTCCTCCTCACCTGCCTGGCTGTCCCGGGGCATCTTCCTCTTCCTCGCAGGCTAAACTAAAAAACTAAAAAATAAAATATAAATGCAGTAGAAAAAAAACCCCAAAACAACAGACAAAGTCAGAATACAACCTGACACTCAGTTAGTCAGGGTGTTTGTGGCTGCAGTCCTCCTGGAGTGACAGATGTGGTTTTCTTGAAACAATGACCTTGTAGAAGGGTGTAGTTTTCCTCTGAAGGTCCAGTGGTGGTCCAGATGGGTCTGGCGCTCCTCTGGAAATCCAGTGGAAACAGGCTGCTTCTCCTGTGGTGAATGTCAGATTATATCCCGGTAGGAATGCTTGGCTCCTCCCTGTGGGAGGAGCATCTCCCAATGGGATGATTTACTTTTATCAGTCATGCAGTGAGCATCAATGGCCCATTAACAGAAGATAAGCCCCTGGAGGGAGGATGGGTTGTGGAAGAGATAAAGAACACTGCCCCACCTGGTTTTAACAGCTGGGCCATTAAGAGAAGATAATCCCTGGAGTTATGAGGGATGGGCCATGGAAGAGATAAAGAACACTGCCCCACCTGGTTTTAACAGATGGGAATGGAATACAAACTTTGGTTCCATCTTGCATTGCAACCCAAGACTAATGGTCAAATGCATATTCATGAAGACTATACACATTTAAACATTCCTTTGTGTGCATATTTTCTGGCAATTCTTTAGCTTAGTTCGACCCCTGACCTCATCCTCTTAGATAATGTGCCATAATGCAGATGTGATTTTGAGACTTTTGTGGTTTCTTTCCTCTCGAGGCAGCCTGGTCTGTGGTTTGGCAGTTATTGATGGCCAAAGGGTCGATGGTGGATTCCTCCTGGCTCTTTCTGTGTTATTTGCCTGGGGTTTTTTTTCCAATGTTATCTTATCATCCAGGCTTTTTAGCCAACGTTTTTCTTTCAATCAACATCAGCCATTTTACTCTCGTCAGTCAGTTACAGAAATACAGGCATCAGTCATTATTTCCCAACCATAGTCACTTCTGCAAAGATTATTAGCACATTTTGATTTTTTAATAATAATATAGTCTATTAAATAGTATATCTATGTTGTTGTTTATATTTGTATTTGTATTTGTATTTGTATTTGTATTTGTATTTATATTTATATTTATGATTATTGCGTTTATATTATATATTTATAGTTTTAAAATATACTCTATTTCAATATTTTGCACTACCATAAACTGTAAAACATTTATCACACTGAAATATGCAATCTCCACAGGGATTAGGGTATTAACTGCTAAAGGGTGACAAATTAGACTATATCAAAAGCAGTTTAAAAGAGATTACAAACTGCAATGTGCAAAAAAAATTTGCAAAAGCCAGGGTATAAGTGTGAAAGCCAAGAACTACACAGATATTTCTAACAGGTCTCCTGGTCTAACAGAACACCAGGACTGTGCTAAATGAGCAGATTGAAGGAATTACAAGGATGCATGCTAGGAGTACTGAGGACACATGAAAGGCTGTCTTTGTTTGAAAGACAGGGATCTGCTGGGGAGGGGCAGGGCCTCCCTAGAAATGGAGAATTCAAACCCCCTCCCTCCAAATTATTATAATTTAGAAAAGGAAAGGGGCTTTCAGGCAGAGGGATGAGGTTAAGAAGAACAGTTCTTTACTAGTATATATAACAAGGCAAACAAACAACAACTGCAGCATTAATAGCAAACACAACCAGGAACATTGGGAGGCATTGTTTCACAAAGCCCGGGGCAGTCCAATCTCTTGGGACCCTGAGAGCACCAAGCTGGAAGAATGGAAAAAATCCCGGGCTGGTGGATGGGATCAGAAGCTGTGCAGTGGCAGCTGGAATGGCAGGGATGTCCCAGCAGGGCAGGGCAGTGTGGGGTCACAGAGCAGCAAAAAGCCTCAAGGCAGCGCCGAAGAAACGGCGGCAGCGGGATGGGGCTGGGCCAGCAGGGCAGGGGGAGACGAGCTCAGAATTCCTGGGCACATGAGCAGGGGTTGGCAGATTTCACAGGACTGCACTTTGGTGCTGGCAGCAAACTCCTCCCACAGCAAGCAGCAGCCTGGCTGTCCTCTCCCCGACACCAAGAGCAAGAGAGAGAAGCTGCCCCCAGCCCTGTCCTTTTTCCTGCCCCAAAACTCACGTTATCTCCCCCTCCTGACTTTTGGTCACCTCTGTATTTTGGTCAAGCATCCATAATCACTCAGTACTTAGTCTCCTAGCAACTTATGGAGAAAAAAAAATCAGTAAATAAAAAAGGATCAAACCGAACTTCCAACACTCTCCTGCTCCAACTCCTACTTCAGGGAACTTGGGCTCTGTTTTGGTTTGAATAGACAGGGATCTGCCAAGGAAGACTGGAGTCTCCCTTGGAATGTAAGCCCCCTCTCCTCCGTTTCAAATTATTGTAAATTTGCAATTAAAAGGCTGTTAGGCAAAGATTTTGGGGATAGGTATAGCAGTTCTTTAGTAGGGATATTAAAAATACAAATCTTTTAGTAGAAAAGAATAAGCAAACAAACAAACAAACAAGGAATCTCAGAAAACAAACAAACAAAACCAAAACAAAACAACTTAAAACTTGACAGAGTCAGAAATACAACCTGACATCCTGTTAGTCAGGGCGTTGGAAACAGTCCAAAGTCAGCCCTCCTGGACTGGCAGAGGTGTCCTGTTGGAAGCAGAGATGGTCCTGTGGAGCCAGGGGTCCTGAAGTGGGTCCAGACTTCCTTTGGGAGTCTCATGGGAACACCAGAGTGCCTGATGACACCTGCGGCTCTTTTTTATCTCGGCAGAAATGGTTTGCCTTCTGCTCTGTGGTAGAGCATCTCACAATAGGGTGATGAAATGTGTCATGCCATTGCTGAGCTTTAATGGTGCGTTAACAGAAGATATTCCCATGGGGGTAGTGAAAGACTGAGCAGAGATTAGAGATAATACCCCACCCGGTTTTTAACAGCTGGCTTGTTATCAGAGAAGGGAGTTACGCCCCCCCCCCCCCCCCCCCCTCTGGAGTTACAACAGATAAGATAAAACCTCCACAACCGAGCTTTGCGCCATCTCTTTGTTTTTGGTCAAGTACTTTTTAGGTATCCAACACTTCATCTCCTTGGTAACTTATGGGGAAAACATCTTTAAAGTAAAAAAGGATCAAACCTAAACCCTAACGAGCAGCCAGACTGGCTCGAGCACCAGCCTGCACTTCCTCACTTTGGAGTTCTCCAGTGGCTTTGACTTGCCTGATTGTCCTTGGGAGATATTCTTCTCTTTAATGCTTCATTGCCATGACTATCTGTGCATGCACTGAAGAGAAATGAACTCAGTTTCTGGGGAAATGAGCAGCTGCAAGTTGAGGGTGTGAATTTTAGATGGTTGATAACTGGGTCTTGCAGGACCTTGGGGCTGGCCATGGATTTTCCAGCAAAGGCTGCAAAGACACTGGAACAGACTTGTCTCTGGATTTCTCAGTCCCTGTGGATTGGTTTTCAAAACCTGTGGATGTATTGCTGAAAGTCTCTAGATGCTTGTTGAACTCCAGGAATTTTACCAGAGCAGACTTTCTTGGTTGATTTTCCAACCTATACTCTGAATTTTGAATTTGAACCATTCAAGAGTGTAAAATTGAATGAAGTTGGTTTTTATTTCTTCCCATGTCAGTAAAGGTTTTTTAACTTTGAGAACTTTTTTAGTTTTCTGCAAGGGCATATGCTTGTCTCTGATGATTTTGCAGTTTTCTTCCTCAGTACTGTTTTCATTACATGACTTTTATCAGTATGTTATAAATGCTTAATGTCTGAAAAGTGTAATTCAGATAAATTTATCACAGCCCATAATCAGCCTCAAAGATTTTCCAGATTATCTGAAAGGGGGTACAGGTAATTTAAAGGTGTCAAATACCACAGTCACTTAGACCTTGATCTCTCAAAGTATTCATCAGCATTTTTTCAACAGTATTCTTTTCCATCTCCTTTCATGTAAGAAAAGTCTTATTCCTGCCATCACGGTGTCCCACAATTAAAACCCCACAGCTCTGTTTAGTACCTGTAGGTAGTTGAATTGCACTGTTTCCTTTGAAACCAGGTATGTGTTTGGGCTGCAGCCCTTGAAAGAATTCCTGATTGCAACATAATTTTCTGTGTCACAGGAGATTACTGCTGCTGGGAGGCTCTGTGTTGATTTTTTTGAAAAAAATATTGAAGAATAAATCAAATGGAAAGCTCAGACAACAGAGTCATTGAAAGTTTTACAGGTCTTAGTTTTGTCAGTTTTCCCTTCTTTTAATTTTTTTAAAAGTAATTGTATTTTAAAGAGAAAGTCTGTTTTTCAGCAAAAAATTATTTGGAAGTTTAGTGGGCCATTCATTCACCCCAAATCTGGTACCAGTTCTTTTGACTCCACGATGACTCAGAAAATTTACAGTCATTCCTTTTGAACTTTTTCTTACCTCTTATCTTATCTTTTTCTTATCAGTGGTAGTGCTTACGAAATTTGAAGGCCGATGCTTTGGGAAAAAACCCTTTTTAATACATCATCAGATTATTTTCATTGTGGGAAAGAGGTATTAGCTGGAAATAGATTCTCTTAGGAGCAGTAAGATTTTCTATTTTGAGGTGGTGATGTGTTGAAAGAGATTGATGGAAAGATTTGACCCATTTATCTCCATCTGGTTTTAGGGGGAAGATGTGCAGGCTCTGAAGAGCAGCATTTGATGGCCTCAAGTTGGGGAACTCCAAACCCAAGGTGTCTGTTTGGGAAACGTTGATTTCTGTAGAGCAGGTACTAAAGTTGGGGCCAGAGCTGGGAAGTGTGGCTCCCAGCCCAGAGCCATCATCTCCATAAAACCACTCCTCCAAAGTCCTGGCATATTTTGGGATAGCCTGCAGCTCAACAATGAAAACCAAAGTCTTGAATACAGAGCAAAGAGGGAAAAGGGAAAAAAAAAGTCAACAGAAAGTAATTTGCATGTCTTGGGAGCAGAGAAATCATTTCAGTGAGCCATCTCTGACAGAGAGTTTTGGAAAACTGGCACAGAGTTTTAAATTCACTGCAGGGAAAAAGCCAACTCCATGCTCAGGCCATGATATTTATCAAAAGCAAGTCTGTGACTGCAGGAACTCTCCTGCACAGAGGAATCCTGCAGGGCCAGCTGCTCTCCGGAAGGAGCCTGTGAGCTCCATCAGCCTTTTTGTCAAGCAGGGGCCAAGTCCCAAGTGTAGCAAGTGATTGAAAGATCCTGCCCAAGCCCTGCCCAGGTGACCCAAGGTGAAGGGGGGGGAGACCCCAGAGCCTTTTGGGGACACCTGGGACACACCTGGGGCCCCCTGGAATCCCTTTGAGAGACCCCAGATTCTTTAAGGAGGCTCCAGACCTTTATGGGGACACATGGGGACCCCCTGGTTACTCCTGGGATCCCCCCAGATCCATTTGGGACACCCCTGAGACCCCAGACCCATTTGGGGCACCTGGGACTCCCCCAGACCCATTTGGGGAGCCCTTTTTGACCCCCCACAACTCCTCTGGGACCCCCTTGGGACACCCCCAGACCCATTTGGGGGCCCCCAGAGACCCCAGACCCATTTGGGGATGCTCCAGGACCCTCCTGGGACACCCCTAGACATATTTGGAAACCTTGAGATCCCCCCATATCCCCTTGCGCCACCCCTAGTCCCATTTTTCCCCCTCCCCCTTCCTTTCCCCGTCTTCCCAGAACCCCCTGGGTAACTTAGGGGGTATTTTGAGGTTATTTTGGAGATATTTTATAGTAAATTTGAGGCATATTTTGGAGTAATTTTGGCAATATTTTGGGTCAAATTTGAGCTAATTTGGTCTAATTCTGAGGTATATTTGCTGAGATTTTGGGGATAATTTGGGGTAATTTTGTGGATATTTTGGGGTAATTTGGAGACAGGTGAGAGAAAATTCCCCGAGAAGGTTCCCAAAACTTTTCCAAAAATGTGCGGGGTTGGTGCCTAAAATGTCCCTGAAATATTCCAGAAAAAAATCCAAAAAATGTTTGGGGAATGTTTCTATAATCCCCTAACATGTTCCCAGAATATTGCAAAAAATGTGCAAGCATGTTTCTAAAATCCCCTGAAACACTCTCAAAAAATATTCCCAAATATGTGCATGGAGTCTTTCTAAAATCCCTTGAAATATTCCCAAAAAATTCCCAGAAGTGTTCATGGAGTGTATCTAAAATATCCTCAAAATGTTCCCCAAAAATTCCCAATAATGTGAGTGGACTGCTTCTGAAATGTCTCTGAAATATTCGTGAAATATTCCCAGAATCTTCTCAAATCATCTCCAAAATATCCTCAAAATATCCCTGAAATATCCCAAAAATGTTCCCAAAATATTTCTGGGATATTCCCAAAACATTCCTGAAATGTCCCTGAAATATGCCCACAACTTCATCAAAATATCCCCCAAACATTCCTAATTCCCCCCAAAAAAATCACAGAACATTTCTAAAATGTCTGTGAAATGTTCCTAAAATAATTAAGGAATCTTCTCAAAATGTCCCCAAAATACTCCAAGAACAAACATTCCCAAACTATTCCCAAATATCCCTACACAGGTACCAAAATATCTGAAAAATATCCCACAAATATTTTTTAACTGTCATTGCTGAGCTGTAATGGCCCATTAACAGAAGAGATCCCCATGGAGGTAATGGGAGGGTGAACAGAGATAAGAATCAATGCCCCACCCGGTTTTAACAGCTGCCTTGTTATCAGAAAGGCACTTGCACCCTCCCTCCTGGAGATACAACAGATAAAGAAAAACACCTCCACAAACAAGGTTTCAAAAGATGGAATAGAATAAACTTTTTTTCTTTCATGTTTGTTTTTTGTTTGTTTGTTTGTTTGTTTGTTTTGTTAGAAAACCCAAGACACCCTTCATGGCTGACAGAAATTCGACTTTGTCCCCAGGCCCTGCCCACCATGTCCCTCATCCAAGCCCTGGCACTCCTATGGATCAGGAACAGTGTGGCCAGCAGGAGCAGGGCAGAGATTCTTCCCCTGTGCTGGGCACTGCTTGAGGCAGCACCTCCAGTGCTGTGTCCAGTTCTGGGCCCCCCAATTTAGGAACAACATGGAGGGGCTGGAGCGTGTCCAGAGAAGGGAACAAGGCTGGGGAGGGCTCTGGAACACAAGTCCTGTGAGGAGCAGCTGAGGGAGCTGGGCTTGTTTCTCCTGGACAAGAGGAGGCTCAGGGGAGACAAGGCAGTGTCAGGGCACAGCTTGGACTTGATGATGTCCAAGGTCATTTCCAGCCTTGCTGATTGTGTGATTCTCTGAAAGCAGCCTAGCAGCAGTGTCCGGATGAGGCCTGGGCCTCCTCTTCAGAAGGTGCAGCAGCCCAGGTCCCTCAGCGTCTCCTGAGAGCCCCAAAGCCCATCCTGTCAGTCCTGCAGAGCCTCTGCAGCTCCTCCTCATGGCCCACAACAGGAGCCCCACAGCCAGACACAGCAGCCCAGATGTGCCCCCCTGGCCTGGGGTGCCTCTGGCAAGGGAGCAGCCCCAGGCACTGCAGGAGCCTGCAGACAATTCCTGAAGCACTTGGAGGATGATCCTGCTCCCCAAGGGACGTTCCCATGGTGCCAACTCAGGAACTGCAATGGGGAGTGGGGCCAGAGAGGAAAGGGCAACCAGGGATGGGCTGTTTGCAGGGGAGGGAACAGGGGTGGGCAAGAGGAAGAAATTTGTAGCAGGAAGAGGAAAGAAAGCCAAGGTGAAGCAAAGGAAATACTCAGAGCAGTTTGGGGGTGGCTGCCAGGCAGCCCTGGCTCTGAGCAACAACGTCTGCAGTGGCACAGGAAACTCAGAGCTGATGGGAACAAACTCTCTGTGTGACTTGAGAGGCCACGCCAAAGCTGAGTGGTTTCCCTGCTGTGGCCCAGCCCTTCCTGGCCCCAGGGGCTGATGGCATTTGTGCTCCCTCAGGTTCATCTCCCCACACCAACAGCATGGGGGTGCTGAGGCCTGCTCTGGGCAGTGCAAACAGGGGCTCCTGAGGCAGTGCTGCCGTGTCTGTGCCTGCAAGGATGCGGCCCCTGTGTGAGCTGGGGGAGAGGCCAGGGCTGCCCAGGGGGGATGTTGTTGGCAGGTGCATGAGGACGCTCTGGGACGCTGCCCTGGGGTGTCCAGCGCAGTGGGGATGGATCAGGCCCTGCTCTGCTGCTCCTTCCCGTCTCCCCCAGGGCCCTTGCAGAGCCCCAGCCCTGCTGTTTGCCCCCAGCCTGCCCAGGGCCAGCCTGGGGCTGCTCCCAGGGCTTTTCTGTGCTGAGCATTGGCCTGGGCGTCTTCTGGAGAGAGCCTGGGCAAGGAGCCTGGAGCCCCCAGGCCCTGCCCTGAGGCGTCAGCGCTGCCCCAGCAGTGCCCATGGCCTGTCCCTGCTGCAGCCCCGGCACTGCCACCCCCAGCCCTGTGCCCGGCCCCGAGAGCCCTCAGGCCCTACAGCAACACCAGGGCCAGGAGGGCAGTGGGGCAGGGCCACGGCAGCAGCACTGGCAGCACCAAGGGCTGCTGCTCCTGGGCACAGCTGCTGTGCCAGCCCTGATCTGCCCCCAGCTCTGCACACAGACATTGCTGCTGCAGCTGCAGAGAAGGCAACAAAAGGGGATCTCTGCAGAAAACTTGGCTGGGATATCCTTGAGTTCTTTTAAAGACACCAAGAGAGCAGTCCCTCATTGACACAGTCTGTGGCTGCAAGGAAGATGGAGAGAATCAAAATTAGAACAGATACAAACAACGACATTTCTTTGTTGATAAGATTAAAAATACCAAATGCTGGAAGAAAACCCACAACCAAACAAACAAGAAATATCAAAGATTAATTTTATTACAAGTGATTTTCAGAAATTGGCCAGCAGTTTAATGTTTCTGAAAACATCCAGTCATCAGTGTCCACACTGCAGCCTGGAGCTCCTGGTTCCTCAGGCTGTAGATGAGGGGGTTCAGGGCTGGAGGCACCACCGAGTACAGAACTGACAGGGCCAGATCCAGGGATGGGGATGAGATGGAGAGGGGCTTCAGGTGAGCAAACACGATAGTGCTGACGAACAGGGAGACCACGGCCAGGTGAGGGAGGCAGGTGGAAAAGGCTTTGTGCCGTCCCTGCTCAGAGGAGATCCTCAGCACAGCCCTGAAGATCTGCACATAGGAGAAAACAATGAACACAAAACAGCCAAATAATAAACAGGCACTAACAGCAATGAGCGCAAGTTCCCTGAGATAAGATTTGGAGCAGGAGAGCTTGAGGATCGGGGGGATTTCACAGAAGAACTGGCCCAGGGCATTGCCATGGCACAGGGGCAGGGAAAATGTATTGGCTGTGTGCAGCAGAGCATTGAGAAAGGCACTGGCCCAGGCAGCTGCTGCCATGTGGGCACAAGCTCTGCTGCCCAGGAGGGTCCCGTAGTGCAGGGGTTTGCAGATGGACACGTAGCGGTCGTAGCACATGATGGTCAGGAGGGAAAACTCTGCTGACATGAAGAACAGAAAGAAAAAGAGCTGAGCAGCACATGCTGTGTAGGAGATGTTCCTGGTGTCCCAGAGGGAATTGTGCATGGCTTTGGGGACAGTGGTGCAGATGCAGCCCAGGTCGCTGAGGGCCAGGTGGAGCAGGAAGAAGAACATGGGGCTGTGCAGGTGGTGGCCGCAGGCTGCGGCGCTGATGACGAGGCCGTTGGCCAGGAGGGCAGCCAGGGAGATGCCCAGGAAGAGGCAGAAGTGCAGGAGCTGCAGCTGCCTCGTGTCTGCCAATGCCAGCAGGAGGAAGTGGCTGATGGAGCTGCTGTTGGACATTTGTGGTGTCTTGGCATGGGGATCTGTAAAAAGAGTAATCATGGAATAGTTCAGTTAAGACAAGACTTTCAATATCCCAGCACAATTTCCCCCCACTGCCTGCCCAGGGCTCTGCTGCCTGGAGCTGTCCCAGCCTGCAGCTGCTTCCCTGTGCCCAGGGCTGGGCCCTGCCAGTGCTGCCAGAGCCCAGCCCAGCCCTGGGGGCTCAGCTCTGCCCTGCAGAGCCCTCCCAGCTCAGGCACTGCCCAGGGGCAGCTCTGGCTCTGCAGGCTCTGATGGCAACATCAGAGCAACCCTGAGGAGGCTGGGAAATCAACACTGGTGCTGCCTGCAAGGGACACTCTGTGATTCCTGTCACTGCCTGGTTTAGTAAGATCTGAGAGAAAAATGTGTTATTTTTCTCAACCTGGACAGAGAGATTAATATCTGTGTGCAATTTCCCATGCAGGCTACCCAGAGATGTAGATTAACATGCAAGAGTTCTCCATTTTTCCAGCCCCTGCCTCGCTTTGCTCCCTGTATAATCTGCTTGGAAATGTTCTGCAGTTAAATGTCATGGTGGGAGCAGTCCTGAACAATTCAGCATCTTCACCACACAAGAAGAACACTTCCACAACTCACCAGCTATGTCTCCTTCCACCCAGATCTTGTCCCCCAGTGCTGAGAGCAGCTCCCAGGGCTGGCTGAGAGCTGTCCCTGGCAGGCAGCAGAGTCCCTGCCCCAGCACAGCACCCTGGGCTGCAGGACCCTGCTCTGCAGGACAGCCCTGGGCACCCCTGGCTGCTCTACACAGGAGAGAAGCAGAGAATGTACTCACAGAGTCTGTAGGCATTGGCATGTTCCAGCTTTAGGAGAGGACTGCAGGAGCTGCAGCTGCATTGTCCTGCAGCCAGAGGTTCCTGTGCCAAGGGCTGGGAGTGATTCTCCCCCAGGCACTTCTGAGCCCCTTCCCAGCCCTGAGTGATTGAAGCTCTCTGTGCCTGTGTGCTGTGCCCAGGGTGGCTGCAGGCAGTGCCCCAGCCCTGCTGGGCTGGGAGAAGAGCTGCTCATCAAGAGAAATGTGGTTTTAAGCTCTTCTTGGTTGCCAGGAGCTGCCTCTGTGCCAGGAGCCCAGCCCAGCCCAGCAGCAGAGACACAGCAGAAGGACTTTAATGACCCTCTTGGGGCTTCTGCTGAGGCCCTGAACATCAGTCCCTGAGAGGGAGATGAAGAAACCTCTCCAGATCTACAGGTCAGAATCCAACTCCAAAGTTTCTGGAAGTTTTAATGGATCCCACTGAGGGACATGAGAGAGAAAGTGTCCCCAGGCCCCAGGCAGAGCAGAGAACTGCAGGCAGTGATGACAGGGGGGAACAAAGAGAAGCCAAGTCCTGATGTCCTGGGGCACAGCAGCCTCTGTGCCACCAAGGGCTGTGAGCAGACACCTTGTCCTGAGGCCCTGGGGCCTCCTGGCACAGCCCCAGCAAGGCTGGGCACTGTCAGCCCCCTGTCCTGCCCTCAGCATCCCCCTCCCATCCCAGTGGCCTCAAGGATCTGCTGGAAGGAGTCCCTGGGGAGCCCTGGTCAGGAATGGCCCTGGGGGGCTCCTTAATGCTCCCAGGGACTGCAGGTTCTTCAAAGGACTTTGGGTTTTGCTTTTGCCTTGGAATCTCTGAGAAGTTTGTGCAATCCAATTATCTGCTGTAATTACTCCCTTGTGAGGCTTTGTCAGTAATGACACTCAGTGGGGCTCAGTAATGCTTCAAGATACTTTAGTTATTTTAAGGTACTTGGAGTTTCCCTTTTAAAAACTGACTCGATGAGAAGTTTGTGCAATCATGGCCCCAATTATCTACTTTAACAAGTCCCTTGGGATTCTGAGTCTGTAACAACACTCAGTGGGGCTCATTAGCACTTCACAGAACTCAAAGTTTATTAAGGAACTACTTTTTGACACTGAGTGCTGTGTGTGATAATTGGCCTCCAATTATCTGCTTTAACGAGTCCCTTTGGAGCTTTGCATTGACACTCAGTGGGGCTCATCCATGCTTTAAGATACTCAAGGTTTTAAAGGTATTTTGGATTTTCATCTCTACACTGAGTCTCTGAGAAGTTTTTGTGCAATCCTGGCCTCCAATTCTTTCCTCCAAGAACTCCATGAGAGGCCTATGTTGGGGATGGACCTCAGTGGGACTCATTAATGCTTTGAGACACTTTGGGTGTTTCTCCTGACTTTGACTCCTGGAAAGGTTTGTGCAATCTCCTCCCAAGCCCTGAGGTTCCAGGGTACAGCACCAAATGCACCACGGGGCTCATTAGGATCAAACAAGTCCTGACAAACCATGGCTGTGCCTTGATTTCCCTCTGGTCTGCTGCAGTTCATTAGGAAGTCATTTTTCCTAGAGTTATTGAGGAAGCTTTCAAAGAGTTTCTAATAAACCCACATTCCTATTTTCAAGGGTCTATTTTTGTCTTTAGAGAAAAGGTGACTGCAGCACTCTGTGATTGATATTAACCCAGAGTCTCTCCCAAGGAGGTCTGCTTTGGTCAGAGAGGCTGTGCCTTGAGCTCTGGCTCAGTGTGGACAGCCTTGCTCCACATTCCTCAACCCCATCCTGTCTCTCCTCACTCACCTGGGACCTGCTTTGCTTGCAGAAATGGCTGTACTCAGCCAACATAGGGGTTTTCTTCTGTTATTTTTTGAAGCAGTCTAAAACTTCTGAGTTTCCCCATTGAAAACAAACACACTCCTCAAGTGTGTGTGCCAAGCCCAAGGTGCCACCAAGGAGGTTCCCCTTCCCCAAGGCAGAACCATGCAAGGAATGTTTCAGACACACAGGAAGTTCTGCAAGAAACACAAATCCAAAGTTGGCTGAAGGCAGAATTAGACCAACTGCTGAAGGCCAGACAAGCTTTGAACTCCTTGCAGCTCCAAGCTGCAGGTGGGTTGTTGGGAGGTGTGTGAGTGAGCCCAGAGTGAGGGCAAGGGCAATGCAGAGAGGCCTGGAAGTGCTTGTGTGCAGACAGGCAGTGGGGAAGGGCAGTGCAGGGCTGGCCTGGGCCAGGAGTGAGGGTGGATCATCATGCCAAGCTGGCCTGGGCCATGGCAAGGGGCTGTGGCCACGGGCACTGCCCTGAGCCCACTGCCTGGGCCCCTTGCTCAGGGCTGGTGTCAGTGCCCAGAGGCAGAGGGGATCCCTTGCTGGGAGCTGTGCCATGGCCACCTGCCCTGTGCCGCGCTGGCTGCTCAGGCGCCGTGGGACCAGCAGCAAACGCCACTGCCAGGGCCAAAGGCAGCTCAGGCAGACAGAAAGGGTCAGGGCTGGCCACTGTTTCCATGGCAGCCCTCCCTGGGACACCACACCTGGGTCACGTGGCCTGGCCATTGCCATGGAAACCCCTTGTGGGGACCGATGCCACAGAGGCTGGCACTGGGACACTGCTGGGGCCGGGTGCTGAGCACAGGCTGAGCACACAGAGATGGGTTTTGGGGGATTAGAGAAACATTCCCCACACATTTTTTGGAACTTTTTTGGAATATTTCAGGTACATTTTAGGCAACCTCCCCCGCAGATTTTTGGGAATTTTTTCGGAAAATTCCTGGGGAATTTTCTCTCACCTGTCTCCAAATTACCACAAAATATCCACAAAATTACACAAAAATTACCACAAAATATCATCAAAATGTGTACTCTCAAAAAGCCAAAACTACCCCAAATTTACCACAAAACATCCCCCAAAACTACCACAAAATCACACGAGAATTAGCCCAAAATATCACCAAAACATCCCCAAAATTACCCCAAAATATCCAAAAAACTACACCAAGATTAACCCCAAATTACCCCAAAACATCCCCATAATTACCCCAAATTATCCTCAAAATCTCAGAAAAATTACCTCAGAAATAGGCCAAAATTAGCTAGAAATAGTCCCAGAATATTGCCAAAATTACCCCAAAACATTCCTTAAATTTACTCCAAAATATCTCCAAAATAACCTGAAAATATCCCCTAAGTTACCCAGGGGGGTCTGGGAGGGTGGAGAAAGGGAGGGGGAGGGGCAGAAATGGGCCTGGGTGGTGTCCCCAGGGCATTTTGGGGCGTTCTAAAGGTTACCAAATGGGTCTGGGGGTGTCCCAGGTGGGTCCTGGAGCATCTTCAAGTGGGTCTGAGGGTCTCTGGGGGTCCCCAAATGGGTCTGGGCGTCCAAGTGTGTCCCAGGTGTCCCCACATGGGTCTGGGACAGGGTCCCAAAGGGTTCCAGAGAGTTTTTGGGAGTCCCCAAATGGGTCTGGGATCTCAGAGGAGTCCGAAATGGGTCTTGGGGTGTCCCAAGGGGTCTCTGAGGAGTTTGGGGGGTCCCAAAGTGCTCCCCAAATGGGTGTGGAGGAGTCCCAGGCACCCCCAATGGGTCTGGGGTGTCAAGGGTGTCCCAAATGAGTCTGGGGGGATACCAGGAGAACCTAGGGGTGCCCACGTGTCCCCATAAAGGTCTGGGGCCCCCAGGAGGTTCCCCAAATGGGTCTGGGGGTGTCCCAAGGGGGGCCTAAAGGAGTTTGGGTGGGTCCCAAGAGAGTTTTGGGGGTGTCCCAGGGGAGTGTTGGGGCTCCCCAAATGGGTCCGGGGGTTCCCAAGTGTCCCCAAAAGAGTCTGGGGTCTCCCAAAGGGATTTCAGGGGGTCCCAGGTGTCCCCAAAAGGCTCTGGGGTCTCCCTCCCTTCACCTTGGGTCACCTGGGCAGGGGTTGGGCAGGATCTTTCCATCACTTGCTACACTTGGGACTTGGCCCCTGCTTGACAAAAAGGCTGATGGAGCTCACAGGCTCCTTCCGGAGAGCAGCTGGCCCTGCAGGATTCCTCTGTGCAGGAGAGTTCCTGCAGTCACAGACTTGCTTTTGATAAATATCATGGCCTGAGCATGGAGTTGGCTTTTTCCCTGCAGTGAATTTAAAACTCTGTGCCAGTTTTCCAAAACTCTCTGTCAGAGATGGCTCCCTGAAATGATTTCTCTGCTCCCAATGCTGCCCGATCCCCAGAGAAAACACAAACCAACAGAGTGTCAGTTTATGCGGTGCTTTATTTAGGGGCCCCGAGGACCTGAGGACTCGCGTCTCAAAGTCAGGGTCCCGAGTTGGTTACAAAAGATGCTCATCTTTTATACCTTTGTTACAAGTCTTACTTCATCAGCCTACGTGCAATCTCCTATGTATTTTACTTTAAACATTCACATTCATCTTACAGGTAACCTTTCTAAAGGCTATAAATTTTGCACGCTTGCTCTAGCTAAAATAAAGGTTAATTCTCTAAGCTTAACTCCCATCATAGAAACATTTTATTGGTAACCATGTAATCATATTTCACAAGTAATTTGTATACCTATATGTACTACATGCTCTACTAAGTCCTTTAAACGTTGTTCCTTGCATCAGCAGATTCTCAGGCCTCATTTCTCAGGTTTGGTTCCCATGGGCCTGCACAGGGACCAACTCCTTAGCCTAACTACTGCTAACGGAGGCCTTATGGCAACAACTCCCCCCTTTTGAGCATTCTTCAACCAGTTGCAAGGATGCTCAATTCTCTTCTTCATGCAGCAGTCTCTATATAAGATGGTGGTGGAGTAATTCTCGTCATGACTTCATTTCGGGTCATGGCCTTCATGACTCTTCTCGTATGCATCCTTTTCCTAAAGATCATTCCTAAGAAACAACGATATGCTACAAAAATAATCACAACCAAGATTATAATCATTATTACATATTGAATGACAGAGGATATCCAACCAGAAACCTGGATCCCTAAAGAGCTAAATATTGCTCCAATCCAATTGTGTTCAGCATCTTCTTTGGTTTCCTGTATTTTAGACTCTATATCATCCAATTGACTTATGTCTTTTTCTACTTCCTTTGTAACGTTTGGGATATGGATACAGCAATGATCTGCTCTATCACGTAGGTACCCGCAGACACCATGTTCCTTTAATAACAACATATCCAATGCCATTCGATTCTGTATAGCCATCCTACTAGTTGCTTGTAGCTGCAAATTCAAATCCTTAAACCCCTTTTTAGTGGCTGATGCTAATCTCTCAGTTTGTCCCAAAAGCCGGTAGAGCATTTCCCTATTTCTATAGGTCGATATGGGAGCAAATAATGATTCTAACATCCAACCCAATTTGACCCCTCCTGATGGTTCATGCCACTCATCTTCTGGATCTATTCCCTCTATGACCTCTCTTTTATTCCTCCTTCCTATGTCCAAATCTGTCAACCTTGATTGTTTCCAGAATGGGCATAATGTGGGCACTCCCAACGTTATTTGGGTCACCAATCCATCTATAGGTATATGTGTGGTCCACATTCCATGTCCCATGACCCATACTAAATTCCCTGGACTCCTTATGGTAGTAGTTTTGCAATTCACCTGCTTTTGTCCTTTTAATTCTCCTTTTATAGAGTGGTTGTATCCTCTACATTCACATCCCCATTTCAGCAAAATCTTCACTGGTACCAGCCCTACCTGCTCTCCTGGTGTATCACACGTAATTACCCTTGTGCAATTCCATGACTCTACTTTCTCTGTCATTTTCCTATGACTTGTTTCTGCTGTCAGGACATGGGCATGTGTCTGGTTCTTTCTACCAGTCCATTGTATACACCATCCAATTTTCCCTAGATAACTATATGTTTCCAGCAAGCTTGGCCCCCGGATTGCTTGCCATGTAGTCCACTCTTCCTTGCCATCCTGGCAAACCACTTCATAGTAATATTTTGTAATGGGCATTTTATGTGATTGTACCTCATCATATTCACACCATCCTACATTTTTGAATCGTCCAATCGTGATGAATTTGGAATTGGGTAAGGCTTCACAATCCCCTCTACTTCCAGGTGATGACCACTGTTTGCGGAGAGTTGTTGTTTTAACTGTCCACTCAGTACGGTTATGCAACTCTTTCCTACATTCCTTTGTCCCATTTCTGGTGATCAGAGGCATTTCAGTGATAGGAATAATTCCCCAGGGTATGGGATCCCCTGCTGCATGGGGTAAAGGTAGACAAGCAGTTATGGATGACACATTCTGGGTTTTTCCAAAGTCTCGTATCAGTCCTACTACCAGATTTTCCTGTTCAGAGTTTCTTGGTAACCCTACCTCATTATCTACCTGCCGAGTCACTCTCATCTCGCCTAGGTACATCATCGTTCTTGCATGTGCCCACCAATCATCCTGTGCTATCCAACACCAGTAAATGCCTTCATCTTTTCCTGGCTGCACATTCCTTACTATCAGGATAATTGATTCTCCTAATCTCCTTTCTATCTGATACTTCCCTCCAGATGTTAAATTTTTCCCAAACCACCATCCATACTCGGAAAAATGCTGGCCTTCTTTAACTTCACAAGTAAGAATCACATCCTTCCCTTTGGTCACTTGATATTCTCCATGTTGGGCCTTAATTTCAGAGCCTAAGTGGGCCCTTGCCTCCACCTTTCGTAACCCAAAATTCCCTTTCCCTCCACAAGACACTATGCACAGATATATACCTTCTGTCTCTCCTATCTTTGGATCAGTATAATTCAGCCACCCCTTCCCATAAGTTCCCAGAGTCCACCAACTTATATTCCCCAGCTGTCTTTCCCATTGCTGATGTTTATTCTGTTTCCACCACTTGACTTGGATATCCTGATAACATTCCTTTTCCAATTTGAAGGTACAATTTATTCTCAAAGGAGGTCCGTCCCACATATCCACCTGAGTTGAGACTGGAGTTACATTTACAGCTACAGTTTCTTCACTTATTTTCCCAGTATCCCATGGTAAAACTTTCAATTTGAAACTCCCATAATCAAAACTCTCTCTTATCCAGACTACGCAACGATAAACGTCGCTGTCAGTTATTGTGACATTGGATAGTTGCAGGGTGGTATTTCCCTTTTGCTCATCCTCATCCCAAACCATAGTTATACCTGTATGAATTTGTCCTGCCCCTTGTCTCCTCCACTTTATATTGATTTTGTCGGATCCAACTTTCTGGTTGTCCGTGAACAGACAGGTCATAGACACATTCATTCCTTCCATCATCACTATTTTGGGTTCAAGTTCTGTAATAACTAAAAATTCATTGGTTAAAGGTAATAAACAGATCAGCAAGAACCCAACTGTCAGAATCTGTCCTTGGGCCGGAACACCATTCGAGTGGGGGTTAACGGTTGAACTTCCCAACGGGTCGGCACCTTCTTGACTCGGGTGTAATGTATCCAGTTGTCGATCCCCTCAACTTTTACTGCGGTGAAGGTGGTCATGATCACTTGTCGTGGGCCTTCCCATGTTTCTTTCAAGGGGTCTGTGTTCCAATTCTTCACATAGACCTGGTCTCCCGGCTGGATGTCATGGACAGGATTTTCCAGCGGCAGGGGGGGTCTGTTCCATTGCAGGGCTCCTTTTAGGGCAGTAAGTACCTTATTCAGAGACAATACATAATTAAAGAGCACATCATTCCCTACTACATGAGGGTCTCCCTTTAATACTGTAGCATGATACGGTCTGCCATACAGTATCTCGTATGGACTTACTCCTATCCTCTCCCGGGGTTTAATCCTAATTCTTAACAAGGCTAATGGTAGGGCCTGAGGCCACTGGATTTTGGCCTCCTGACAGATTTTCTTAATCTGTCCTTTCAGGGTTTGATTTATCCTCTCTACTTGCCTGCTGGATTGAGGCCGCCATGGGGTATGCAAATTCCAGGTAACATCTAACAGTCGGGCGACTGTCTGTACCACTCCTGCCACAAAATGAGGTCCCCTGTCAGAAGAGATCCCTAATGGAACCCCAAATCTCGAAATGATTTCTCTCATTAATGTTTTCACTACTTCTTTGGCCTGATTAGTTCTGCAAGGGAAAGCCTCTGGCCATCCCAAAAACGTGCAGACATACACCAGCAGATACTTGTATCCTTGTGATCGGGGCAATTCGGAAAAATCTATCTGCCAATAATCTCCTGGCTCTGCTCCTACCTGTAATTTCCCTAGTTGTATCTGCTTCCTCACTACTGGATTGTTTTTAGGGCACACTGGGCACATGACATTCACTCGTTTAGTCATTGTTAACATCTGGTTAGAGATAATTTCCCTCTTCAGAAATTTTACCAATACCTCTGCTCCCCAGTGGCATTTATTATGCTCAGTTTCTAAAATCACCTTCATCAATTTGGTAGGGACCACTACTTGGCCAGTCCCAGTCACATACCATCCCATTGCATTCTTCTGGGCCTGGACCAGCTGTGCCAATTTCTCATCCTCAGCGGAATAACTGGGTTTTTGTCCCATATAAGGTTGTACTGGTCCTACCTTCGTTGGAATCAGCGCCATTTCAGTCCAGACCTTTCTAGCAGCTTTTTGTGCGATTAAATCAGCCAGCCGATTCCCTCGAAAAATCTTTCCCTCATCTCTCTGGTGTCCTTTCACATGCATCACAGCCACTTCCACTGGCTTATACACAGCTTCCAGTAGCAGCAGGATCTCATTCCGATGTCGAATGGATGTCCCCTGTGAACTTAACAGTCCTCTCTCTTTCCATAAAGCCCCATGTACGTGCAGAACTCCAAATGCATATTTTGAATCTGTCCATATATTTACCTTTTTCCCACTGCTCAGGACCCGGGCTCTGGTTAATGCTATAATTTCAGCCTTCTGTGCAGATGTTCCTGGGGTGAGGGCCTTAGCTTCCACCACCTGCGTGAGGGTCACCACCGCATACCCGGCATACCTGGTTCCATTCTCTACGAAGCTGGATCCATCGGTGTACAGTTCCCAGTCTGGCACCTCCAGGGGCACATCTCTCAGGTCCGGTCGGCTAGCGTATACCTGTTCGATGGTTTCCACACAGTCATGTGTTAATTCGCCCTCATTCTGCTCACTGCGGAGGAGCTCTGCTGGATTGATGCAATTAGTCACTTTGAGCTCAACATCATCCTGTTCTCTGAGCAATGCATGGTATTGTGACAATCTGCTAGAGGACATCCAATGCCCCCCTTTTTGTTCCAAAACTGCCAGTACCATATGGGGCACAAACACCTCCCTCTTTCTCCCCAGAGTCAATTTTCGGGCCTCCTGGATCAGTATCACCGTGGCTGACACTGCCCGCAAGCATGCCGGCCATCCTGCGCTCACAGTGTCCAGTTGTTTAGAGAAATACCCAACAGGCCTCTTCCACGATCCGAGGGTTTGGGTTAGTACGCCCAGGGCTAGTCGCTGCCTCTCATTGACATATAGCTGAAAGTCTTTATTTAAATCTGGTAGGCCGAGTGCAGGTGCCTCTTTCAAGGCCTGTTTCAGATCTAGGAAGGCCTTCTCCTGTGGTTTGTTCCACTGCAGTTGAGACTCCTTTAAAGCTTCATAAAGGGGTTTAGCCATTAGCCCAAAGTTTGGTATCCAGAGTCTACACCAACCCACCATTCCTAAAAAGGATCTTAGTTCTTGGTGGTTTCGGGGTGTGGGTATTGCACAGATAGCTTCAACTCTATTGATTCCCAATTTCCTTACCCCCTTTGAGATTTCACAACCTAGGTATATCACACTCTCTTGGACTAATTGGGCCTTTTCCTTCGAAACCCGATATCCTCCTTGTCCCAGCATATTCAACAGTTCTATAGTTAGGGTTAAACAGACCTGTTGTTCTGTAGCCAGAAAGATGTCGTCCACATACTGGAGGAGAACGTAAGAGAAGGGTGATTCTCTTACCTGAGTCGTCTTCCATTCCTCCAGCTCTTTGGCTAATTGATTTCCAAAAATTGTAGGAGAATTCTTAAATCCTTGGGGAAGTCGTATCCAAGTGAGCTGCCTTTTTCGTCCGGTATCCGGATTTTCCCATTCGAAGGCAAAATATTTCCTACTTCCTAATGCCAGTGGGATGCAGAAGAAGGCATCTTTTAAATCAATAACTGTAAACCATTGGAATTTCTCTGACACAGATGTTAACAAAGTATACGGGTTGGCCACCACCGGGTGAATGTCTTTGACAATGTTATTTATTGCCCTCAAATCCTGTACTAGTCTATACTTACCATTTGACTTCCTTACGGGAAAAATAGGGGTATTGAATTCAGATTCACATTCCTGTAATATTCCTAGTGTAATGAACTGAGCGATTAAAGGGGCTACCCCTTCCCGGGCTTCCAACTTTATAGGGTACTGTTTCACCCTAACAGGTTGTGCTCCCTCCTTTAATTCAATTACCACTGGCTGGGCTGCTTTGGATTTTCCTGGGACTCCTGTTCCCCAAACCCAAGGTACTACTGCCTGCTCTATTTCCTCTGGGACGGGGGTAGGTTCAACTTCTTTAAATACAAATAATTTGGACAATTGTTCATCTGGTATTTCCAGTTTAACTCTTCCTTTTTCAAATATTATTTTTGCATTTAATTGTGACAATAGGTCCCTTCCAAGAAGAGACTCTGGACAGTTAGGTAAATATAAAAACTGATGATCAAACGCCTTCCCTCCAAATTTAATATCTAGGGGCTGTAAGAAAGCCCTCTCTTCCATTTTTCCCATAGCCCCCACAACTTGAATTTTAGTATCACTTAATGGTCCTAATTTTGTGTTTAATGCTGAATGTGTTGCTCCAGTGTCCACTCTTAATTCATGTTCCTGTCCTCCAATTTCTAAGGTTACTTTGAGATCCTGGTCTAGTCAGCTCTGATTCTGATAGTTTCCTAAAACAAATGCTTGAGCAACATCTGCTGTCCCTGAAGCGAAAGTTCCCATATTTCCCATAGTAGTTGCTCCGTTCCCCATTCCCAATCTCACTGGACATTCGTTTTTCCAATGCCCCATCTGCTTACAAAAGGCACATTGATTAATATCCAACCTTCTCTGGACCCCCAACATATTCCCAGCTCCCCCTCTTCCCTGACTTTGCAGAAGTCTCCCGTGACTGATACCTCCTCTCCCTCTTCCCCGCCCCCTTCTATTATCACCCCCCACCGCCTGCTGTAGCACTGCTAACATGCTAGCCTGATGCCTTTTCACTGTTTCCTTTTCCCTATTATTATACACTTTCCAAGCAACTTCCAACATCTTCTCTAAATTCCTCGTGTCCTCCCCTTCTAATTTCTGTAACTTCTTTCTAATGTCTTCCTGCGACTGCCCCATGAAAATCAAAGCCAATTGTAATTTTCCTGATTCTCCTTCCACTTCCAAATTAGTAGATTTCCTGGCTGTCTCTTTCAGCCGTTCTAAAAATGCAGAAGGAGATTCATTTTTATCTTGTCTTACAGAATATAATTTAGACCAATTTAAGGTTTTAGGTATTCCAGTCCTAACTCCCTCAATCAGGAACTCCTGGTAGTCTTTAAGCCTTTTCCAACCCCTGTTTGTGTTCGGGTCCCACCCAGGATCCTCTCTTGGCACCAGATCACTTAAAGTTCCCTCAGCCAGCTGCAACCGCACCATTTCCCTAGCTCTCTCCGTCATGACTCGTAATACCATCTCCTTTTCAGTGGAGTCCATTAATGTGTCTAGTAAAACTTGTAAATCATTCCAATCCGGATTCTGAGTTTTTATCACCATTTTAACCACACGAGCCACTCTTTCTGGGTCCTCCCGATACGACCCGGCTGACTGCTTCCATATCATCAAATCGCCTGGGGAAAATGGGACTTTAATCACTACTTTCTCTCCTTGCGCCCCCATCGCTTCCCTCAGTGGGGCCATTAATTGAGGCTCCTCCCGACCCTTTTTCCCTTTTCTAGTTCTTTCAGCTAAGGGAGTTCTCGGCTTCTCCTTCACCTTTCTCGCAGGTGACTCTTGAGTATCACTTTTCCCCGAGTCCCAGGAAACCACTTTCTCCCCCCCCACACATTCTGCTCCATCCTCTTCTTCAGAGGATTCTAGAGGGGGGGCACTAGGGGATACGAGCAACGAAATGTCTTCCTCTGTACTCATTAACTTACTAATGCACTCATCACATTTACTTCTATTTTTACATCCTAAACAGCCATCTCCATTCTCTGTCTTTTGCAAGATCATAATTCCACACTCCTTTTGCCACTCTGGTTTGTTTTTGAGAGCATAAAACAAATCAAGATAAGGTATTTCATCCCATTTCTCATTATTCTGTAAGAAGCACATCAAAGGGGTTATAACATCAGAGTTAACAGATCCATTCAAAGGCCACTCTGGGCCACCAGTTTCATATAGCGGCCATCGATGATTACAATAATCAATCATTTTACTTTTATGTAACTCTTGGTGGAATCCTTCCTTTTTCCACCTTCCCAGTAAACATCCCAAGGGGGAATTCCCTGGGACCTTATCATTAGATTGTACCAAAGTCTTAAAGGTTTTAAAGGGCATCATATCTTTTTTTTTTTTTTTTTTTTTTTTTTTACACTTTAAGTTGCTCACACACACACACACCAATACTAATACTAATACCAATACCAATACCAGTACCAATACCAATACCAATACCAATCTTGCCACTTCTCGTCGCCGCGAGGGGCAAGAGCAGAGCCTGCGAGGCTTTCGCCTCGTCTGACGGTCGGCGCCTAGGCTTCCCAGACCATAGACGTCTTTAGCCCAACCCTGCGGGAATCGCCATCCCGTCTTATTAGGCAGGCACCCAAACCTTAAAAAAAAAATAAAGCACCTTTCGGGCTTACCTTCTCACAGTTGTCCGTCAGGCGCGGGGTCGGGCGCGGGTCGATGACTCCCCAGAAATCACCTGGTGCCGGCGTGGAGTTGATCGGCTCGCGAACCGCCCCAGCCACCTCCGGAGTCCTGCCGCGGTCGCCAGAAAACTGCTGCCCGTTCCCGAGAGAAAACACAAACCAACAGAGTGTCAGTTTATGCGGTGCTTTATTTAGGGGCCCCGAGGACCTGAGGACTCGCGTCTCAAAGTCAGGGTCCCGAGTTGGTTACAAAAGATGCTTATCTTTTATACCTTTGTTACAAATCTTACTTCATCAGCCTACGTGCAGCCTCCTGCGTATTTTACTTTAAACATTCACATTCATCTTACAGGTAACCTTTCTAAAGGCTATAAATTTTGCACGCTTGCTCTAGCTAAAATAAAGGTTAATTCTCTAAGCTTAACTCCCACCATAGAAACATTTTATTGGTAACCATGTAATCATATTTCACAAGTAATTTGTATACCTATGTACTACATGCTCTACTAAGTCCTTTAAACGTTGTTCCTTGCATCAGCAGATTCTCAGGCCTCATTTCTCAGGTTTCATTCTCATGGGCCTGCACAGGAACCAACTCCTTAGCCTAACTACTGCTAACAGAGGCCTTATGGCAACAACTCCCCCCTTTTGAGCATTCTTCAACCAGTTGCAAGGATGCTCAATTCTCTTCTTCATGCAGCAGTCTCTATATAAGATGGTGGTGGAGTGATTCTTGTCATGACTTCATTTCGGGTCATGGCCTTCATGACTCTTCTCGTATGCATCCTTTCCCTAAAGATCATTCCTAAGAAACAACGATATGCTACAAAAATAATCACAACCAAGATTATAATCATTATTACATATTGAATGACAGAGGATATCCAACCAGAAACCTGGATCCCTAAAGAGCTAAATATTGCTCCAATCCAATTGTGTTCAGCATCTTCTTTGGTTTCCTGTATTTTAGACTCTATATCATCCAATTGACTTATGTCTTTTTCTACTTCCTTTGAAATGTTTGGGATATGGATACAGCAATGATCTGTTCTATCATGTAGGTACCCACAGACACCATGTTCCTTTAATAACAACATATCCAATGCCATTCGATTCTGTATAGCCATCCTACTAGTTGCTTGTAGCTGCAAATTCAAATCCTTAAACCCCTTTTTAGTGGCTGATGCTAATCTCTCAGTTTGTCCCAAAAGCCGGTAGAGCATTTCCCTATTTCTGTAGGTCGATATGGGAGCAAATAATGATTCTAACATCCAACCCAATTTGACCCCTCCTGATGGTTCATGCCACTCATCTTCTGGATCTATTCCCTCCATGACCTCTCTTTTATTCCTCCTTCCTATGTCCAAATCTGTCAATCTTGATTGTTTCCAGAATGGGCATAATGTGGGCACTCCCAATGTTATTTGGGTCACCAATCCATCTATAGGTATATGTGTGGTCCACATTCCATGTCCCATGACCCCTACTAAATTCCCTGGACTCCTTATAGTAGTAGTTTTGCAATTCACCTGCTTTTGTCCTTTTAATTCTTCTTTTATAGAGTGGTTGTATCCTCTACATTCACATCCCCATTTCAGCAAAATCTTCACTGGTACCAGCCCTACCTGCTCTCCTGGTGTATCACACGTAATTACCCTTGTGCAATTCCATGACTCTACTTTCTCTGTCATTTTCCTATGACTTGTTTCTGCTGTCAGGACATGGGCATGTGTCTGGTTCTTTCTACCAGTCCATTGTATACACCATCCAATTTTCCCTAGATAACTATATGTTTCCAGCAAGCTTGGCCCCCAGATTGCTTGCCATGTAGTCCACTCTTCCTTGCCATCCTTGCCATCCCAAACTTCATAGTAATATTTTGTAATGGGCATTTTATGTGATTGTACCTCATCATATTCACACCATCCTACATTTTTGAATCGTCCAATCGTGATGAATTTGGAATTGGGTAAGGCTTCACAATCCCCTCTACTTCCAGGTGATGACCACTGTTTGCGGAGAGTTGTTGTTTTAACTGTCCACTCAGTACGGTTATGCAACTCTTTCCTACATTCCTTTGTCCCATTTCTGGTGATTGGGGGCATTTCAGTGATAGGAATAATTCCCCAGGGTATGGGATCCCCTGCTGCATGGGGTAAAGGTAGACGAGCAGTTATGGATGACACATTCTGGGTTTTTCCAAAGTCTCGTATCAGTCCTACAACCAGATTTTCCTGTTTAGAGTTTCTTGGTAACCCTACCTCATTATCTACCTGCCGAGTCACTCTCATCTCATCTAGGTACATCATCGTTCTTGCATGTGCCCACCAATCATCCTGTGCTATCCAACACCAGTAAATGCCTTCATCTTTTCCTGGCTGCACATTCCTTACTATCAGGATAATTGATTCTCCTAATCTCCTTTCTATCTAATACTTCCTTCCAGATGTTAAATTTTTCCCAAACCACCATCCATACTCAGAAAAATGCTGGCCTTCTTTAACTTCACAAGTAAAAATCACATCCTTCCCTTTGGTCACTTGATATTCTCCATGTTGGGCCTTAATTTCAGAGCCTAAGTGGGCCCTTGCCTCCACCTTTCGCAACCCAAAATTCCCTTTCCCTCCACAAGACACTATGCACAGATATATACCTTCTGTCTCTCCTATCTTTGGATCAGTATAATTCAGCCACCCCTTCCCATAAGTTCCCAGAGTCCACCAACTTATATTCCCCAGCTGTCTTTCCCATTGCTGATGTTTATTCTGTTTCCACCACTTGACTTGGATATCCTGATAACATTTCTTTTCCAATTTGAAGGTACAATTTATTCTCAAAGGAGGTCCGTCCCACATATCCACCTGAGTTGAGACTGGAGTTACATTTACAGCTACAGTTTCTTCACTTATTTTCCCAGTATCCCATGGTAAAACTTTCAATTTGAAACTCCCATAATCAAAACTCTCTCTTATCCAGACTACGCAACGATAAACGTCGCTGTCAATTATTGTGACATTGGATAGTTGCAGGGTGGTATTTCCTTTTTGCTCATCTTTATCCCAAACCATAGTTATACCTGTATGAATTTGTTCTGCCCCTTGTCTCCTCCACTTTATATTGATTTCGTCGGATCCAACTTTCTGGTTGTCCGTGAACAGACAGGTCATAGACACATTCATTCCTTCCATCATCACTATTTTGGGTTCGAGTTCTGTAATAACTAAAAATTCATTGGTTAAAGGTAATAAACGGATCAGCAAGAACCCAACTGTCAGAATCTGTCCTTGGGCTGGAACACCATTCGAGTGGGGGTTAACGGTTGAACTTCCCAACGGGTCGGCACCTTCTTGACTCGGGTATAATGTATCCAGTTGTCGATCCCCTCGACTTTTACTGCGGTGAAGGTGGTCATGATCACTTGTCGCGGGCCTTCCCATGTTTCTTTCAGAGAGTCTGTGTTCCAATTCTTCACATAGACCTGGTCTCCCGGCTGGATGTCATGGACAGGATTTTCCAGCGGCAGGGGTCTGTTCCATTGCAGGGCTCCTTTTAGGGCAGTAAGTACCTTATTCAGAGACAACACATAATTAAAAAGCACATCATTCCCTACTACATGAGGGTCTCCCTTTAATACTGTAGCATGATATGGTCTGCCATACAGTATCTCGTATGGACTTACTCCTATCCTCTCCCGGGGTTTAATCCTAATTCTTAACAAGGCTAATGGCAGGGCCTGAGGCCACTGGATTTTGGCCTCCTGACAGATTTTCTTAATCTGTCCTTTCAGGGTTTGATTCATCCTCTCTACTTGCCCGCTGGATTGAGGCCTCCATGGGGTGTGCAAATTCCAGGTAACATCTAACAGTCGGGCGACTGTCTGTACCACTCCTGCCACAAAATGAGGTCCCCTGTCAGAAGAGATCCCTAATGGAACCCCAAATCTCGGAATGATTTCTCTCATTAATGTTTTCACTACTTCTTTGGCCTGATTAGTTCTGCAAGGGAAAGCCTCTGGCCATCCCGAAAACGTGCAGACATACACCAGCAGATACCTGTATCCTTGTGATCGGGGCAATTCAGAAAAATCTATCTGCCAATAATCTCCTGGCTCTGCTCCTACCTGTAATTTCCCTAGTTGTATCTGCTTCCTCACTACTGGATTGTTTTTAAGGCACACTGGGCACATGGCATTCACTCGTTTAGCCATTGTTAACATCTGGTTAGAGATAATTTCCCTCTTCAGAAATTTTACCAATACCTCTGCTCCCCAGTGGCATTTATTATGCTCAGTTTCTAAAATCACCTTCATCAATTTGGTAGGGACCACTACTTGGCCAGTCCCAGTCACATACCATCCCATTGCATTCTTCTGGGCCTGGACCAGCTGTGCCAATTTCTCATCCTCAGCGGAATAACTGGGTTTTTGTCCCATATAAGGTTGTACTGGTCCTACCTTCGTTGGAATCAGCGCCATTTCAGTCCAGACCTTTCTAGCAGCTTTTTGTGCGATTAAATCAGCCAGCCGATTCCCTCGAAAAATCTTTCCCTCATCTCTCTGGTGTCCTTTCACATGCATCACAGCCACTTCCACTGGCTTATACACAGCTTCCAGTAGCAGCAGGATCTCATTCCGATGTCGAATGGATGTCCCCTGTGAACTTAACAGTCCTCTCTCTTTCCATAAAGCCCCATGTACGTGCAGAACTCCAAATGCATATTTTGAATCTGTCCATATATTTAGCTTTTTCCCACTGCTCAGGACCAGGGCTCTGGTTAATGCTATAATTTCAGCCTTCTGTGCAGATGTTCCTGGGGTGAGGGCCTTAGCTTCCACCACCTGCGTGAGGGTCACCACTGCATACCCGGCATACCTGGTTCCATTCTCTACAAAGCTGGATCCATCGGTATACAGTTCCCAGTCTGGCACCTCCAGGGGCATCTCTCAGGTCCGGTCGGCTAGCGTACACCTGTTCGATGGTTTCCATACAGTCATGTGTTAATTCGCCCTCATTCTGCTCACTGCGGAGGAGCTCTGCTGGATTGATGCAATTAGTCACTTTGAGCTCAACATCATCCTGTTCTCTGAGCAATGCATGGTATTGTGACAATCTGCTAGAGGACATCCAATGCCCCCCTTTTTGTTCCAAAACTGCCAGTACCATATGGGGCACAAACACCTCCATCTTTCTCCCCAGAGTCAATTTTCGGGCCTCCTGGATCAGTATCACTGTGGCTGACACTGCCCGCAGGCATGCCGGCCATCCTGCGCTCACAGTGTCCAGTCGTTTAGAGAAATACCCAACAGGCCTCTTCCACGATCCGAGGGTTTGGGTTAGTACGCCCAGGGCTAGTCGCTGCCTCTCATTGACATATAGCTGAAAGTCTTTATTTAAATCTGGTAGGCCGAGTGCAGGTGCCTCTTTCAAGGCCCGTTTCAGATCTAGGAAGGCCTTCTCCTGTGGTTTGTTCCACTGCAGTTGAGACTCCTTTAAAGCTTCATAAAGGGGTTTAGCCATTAGCCCAAAGTTTGGTATCCAGAGTCTACACCAACCCACCATTCCTGAAAAGGATCTTAGTTCTTGGTGGTTCCGGGGTGTGGGTATTGCACAGATAGCTTCAACTCTATTGATTCCCAATTTCCTTACCCCCTTTGAGATTTCACAGCCTAGGTATATCACACTCTCTTGGACTAATTGGGCCTTTTCCTTCGAAACCCGATATCCTCCTTGTCCCAGCATATTCAACAGTTCTATAGTTAGGGTTAAACAGACCTCCCGTTGTTCTGTAGCCAGAAAGATGTCGTCCACATACTGGAGGAGAACGTAAGAGAAGGGTGATTCTCTTACCTGAGTCCTCTTCCATTCCTCCAGCTCTTTGGCTAATTGATTTCCAAAAATTGTAGGAGAATTCTTAAATCCTTGGGGAAGTCGTGTCCAAGTGAGCTGCCTTTTTCGTCCGGTATCCGGATTTTCCCATTCGAAGGCAAAATATTTCCTACTTTCTAATGCCAGTGGGATGCAGAAGAAGGCATGTTTTAAATAGATAACTGTAAACCATTGGAATTTCTCTGACACAGATGTCAACAAAGTATACGGGTTGGCCACCACCGGGTGAATGTCTTTGACAATGTTATTTATTGCCCTTAAATCCTGTACTAGTCTATACTTACCATTTGACTTCCTTACGGGAAAAATAGGGGTATTGAATTCAGATTCACATTCCTGTAATATTCCTAGCGTAATGAACTGAGCGATTAAAGGGGCTACCCCTTCCCGGGCTTCCAACTTTATAGGGTACTGTTTCACCCTAACAGGTTGTGCTCCCTCCTTTAATTCAATTACCACTGGCTGGGCTGCTTTGGATTTTCCTGGGACTCCTGTTTCCCAAACCCAAGGTACTACTGCCTGCTCTATTTCCTCTGGGACGGGGGTAGGTTCAACTTCTTTAAATACAAATAATTTGGACAATTGTTCATCTGGTATTTCCAGTTTAACTCTTCCTTTTTCAAATATTATTTTTGCATTTAATTGTGACAATAGGTCCCTTCCAAGAAGAGACTCTGGACAGTTAGGTAAATATAAAAACTGATGATCAAACGCCTTCCCTCCAAATTTAATATCTAGGGGCTGTAAGAAAGCCCTCTCTTCCATTTTTCCCATAGCCCCCACAACTTGAATTTTAGTATCACTTAATGGTCCTAATTTTGTGTTTAATGCTGAATGTGTTGCTCCAGTGTCCACTCTTAATTCATGTTCCTGTCCTCCAATTTCTAAGGTTACCTTGAGATCCTGGTCTAGTCAGCTCTGACTCTGATAGTTTCCTAAAACAAATGCTTGAGCAACATCTGCTGTCCCTGAAGCGAAAGTTCCCATATTTCCCATAGTAGTTGCTCCGTTCCCCATTCCCAATCTCACTGGACATTCGTTTTTCCAATGCCCCATCTGCTTACAAAAGGCACATTGATTAATATCCAACCTTCTCTGGACCCCCAACATATTCCCAGCTCCCCCTCTTCCCTGACTTTGCAGAATTCTCCCGTGACCGATACCTCCTCTCCCTCTTCCCCGCCCCCTTCTATTATCACCCCCCACCGCCTGCTGTAGCACTGCTAACATGCTAGACTGTTGCCTTTTCACTGTTTCCTTTTCCCTATTATTATACACTTTCCAAGCAACTTCCAACATCTTCTCTAAATTCCTCGTGTCCTCCCCTTCTAATTTCTGTAACTTCTTTCTAATGTCTTCCTGCGACTGCCCCATGAAAATCAAAGCCAATTGTAATTTTCCTGATTCTCCTTCCACTTCCAAATTAGTAGATTTCCTGGCTGTCTCTTTCAGCCGTTCTAAAACTGCAGAAGGAGATTCATTTTTATCTTGTCTTACAGAATATAATTTAGACCAATTTAAGGTTTTAGGTATTCCAGTCCTAACTCCCTCAATCAGCAGCTCTTGGTAGTCTCTAAGCCTTTTCCAACCCCTGTTTGTGTTCGGGTCCCACCCAGGATCCTCTCTTGGCACCAAATCACTCAAAGTTCCCTCAGCCAGCTGCAACCGCACCATTTCCCTAGCTTTCTCCATCATGACTCGTAATACCATCTCCTTTTCAGTGGAGCCCATTAATGTGTCTAGTAAAACTTGTAAATCATTCCAATCCGGATTCTGAGTTTTTATCACCATTTTAACCACACGAGCCACTCTTTCTGGGTCCTCCCGATACGACCCGGCTGACTGCTTCCATATCATCAAATCGCCTGGGGAAAATGGGACTTTAATCACTACTTTCTCTCCTTGCGCCCCCATCGCTTCCCTCAATGGGGCCATCAATTAAAGCTCCTCCCGACCCTTTTTCCCTTTTCTAGTTCTTTCAGCTAAGGGAGTTCTCGGCTTCTCCTTCACCTTTCTCGCAGGTGACTCTTGAGTATCACTTTTCCCCGAGTCCCAGGAAACCACTTTCTCCCCCCCCACACATTCTGCTCCATCCTCTTCTTCAGAGGATTCTAAAGTGGGGGCACTAGGGGATACAAGCAACGAAATGTCTTCCTCTGTACTCATTAACTTACTAATGCACTCATCACATTTACTTCTATTTTTACATCCTAAGCAACCATCTCCATTCTCTGTCTTTTGCAAGATCATAATTCCACACTCCTTTTTCCACTCTGGTTTGTTTTTGAGAGCATAAAACAAATCAAGATAAGGTATTTCATCCCATTTCTCATTATTCTGTAAAAAGCACATCAAAGGGGTTATAACATCAGAGTTAACAGATCCATTCAAAGGCCACTCTGGGCCACCACTTTCATATAGCGGCCACCGATGATTACAATAATCAATCATTTTACTTTTATGTAACTCTTGGTGGAATCCTTCCTTTTTCCACCTTCCCAGTAAACATCCCAAGGGGGAATTCCCTGGGACCTTATCATTAGATTGTACCAAAGTCTTAAAGGTTTTAAAGGGCATCATCTCTTTTTTTTTTTTTTTTTTTTTTTTTTTTTACACTTTAAGTTGCTCACACACACACACACACACCAATACTAATACTAATACCAATACCAATACCAATACCAATACCAAACTTGCCACTTCTCGTCGCCGCGAGGGGCAAGAGCCGAGCCTGCGAGGCTTTCGCCTCGACTGACGGTCGGCGCCTAGGCTTCCCAGACCATAGACGTCTTTAGCCCAACCCTGCGGGAATCGCCGTCCCGTCTTATTAGGCAGGCACCCAAACCTTAAAAAAAAATAAAATAAAGCACCTTTGGGCTTACCTTCTCACAGTCGTCCGTCAGGCGCGGGGTCGGGCGCGGGTCGATGACTCCCCAGAAATCACCCGGTGCCGGCGTGGAGTTGATCAGCTCGCGAACCGCCCCAGCCACCTCCGGAGTCCTGCCGCGGTCGCCAGAAAACTGCTGCCCGATCCCCAGAGAAAACACAAACCAACAGAGTGTCAGTTTATGCGGTACTTTATTCAGGGCCCGGGGACCTGAGGACTCGCGTCTCAAAGTCAGGGTCCCGAGTTGGTTACAAAAGATGCTCATCTTTTATACCTTTGTTACAAGTCTTACTTCATCAGCCTACGTGCAGCCTCCTACGTATTTTACTTTAAACATTCACATTCGTCTTACAGGTAACCTTTCTAAAGGCTATAAATTTTGCACGCTTGCTCTAGCTAAAATAAAGGTTAATTCTCTAAGCTTAACTCCCACCATAGAAACATTTTATTGGTAACCATGTAATCATATTTCACAAGTAATTTGTATACCTATGTACTACATGCTCTACTAAGTCCTTTAAACGTTGTTCCTTGCATCAGCAGATTCTCAGGCCTCATTTCTCAGGTTTGGTTCCCATGGGCCTGCACAGGGACCAACTCCTTAGCCTAACTACTGCTAACAGAGGCCTTATGGCAACACCGGGGGATGCCAGGAGGGATCCCGGGGAATTCCCGGGAATTCCCCCGTGCCCTCCCCCCGCGCTCCCTCGGGCACTTTGGCTTCCGCCTTCCCCGCCCTGCGCCGCCGGGATCTGCCCGGCGCCCGGTGACGTCACTTCACACGCCACCTCCCATTGGCCGCACCAATGGCGGGCCCGGGGCTGTGGGCGGGGCCGCAGCGGAGCCGCGCGATGGCTCCAGCGCTGGGGCTGGGGGCGCTCCTGGGGGACCAGGGGAGGGCGACCAGAGCTCAGGGGGACCCCCGGCACCGGGACTCTTTGCTCACCCATTCCGGAGCACCGGGGAGCCCCTAAAGCCCCATTCCTGGGCGCCGCGATCCCCCCGAACCCCATTCCCGGGCATGGGTTCCACTCTGCACCCCCTTATCCGGCACCGACAGCCCCTGCACCCCTTTCCCGGCCATCCCGCCTCTCCCACCCCTCAGAGCCCCGTTTTCGCAATCCTGGAACACCCAAAGCCCCTTCCCAGCCCTCCCAGTCACCCCTTTCCTTCAGCCATGGCCCCCCAGCCCCCAGATCTCCGTGTCCCCCCAGGTCTCCTCTCCCTGCGGTCCCTGCCCGTGGCGCTGTCGGAGCCCGGCCCGGGCTTCCCCCCGTTCCTGTCCGTGGGGTCCCTGGCTGGGATCCCCTTCCAGCGCCGCCACCGCCAGCGGGGCCGGGCGGAGCCGCAGCCGCCGGGGATGGCGGCCGGAGCCGAGCCGGGATTTTGGGATGGCCGGAGCCGGCACAACGAGCGGCACCGGCACGGGGCCACCAGGGAGCTGCAGGTGCTGCAGGAGCGGCACAGCCAGAGCGGGGCTCAGCCCGGGGAGCCGGGGCTGGGGCATCTGTGGGGCTGGGATGGCAACTGTGGCACTGGAGGGGGGATCCGTGGGGCTGGGCTGGGATCCGGGGCGCTGGGATGTGCATCCCCGCAGATCCAGGGCTGGGATCAGGCTCTCTGGGTTTCCGTCAGACTCTGGGGCTCCATAGGGAGGTGTAAGAGACGGTCTGAAGATCCTCATCTGCCTCACCACCATCCTCAAGGACAGAGACTGAAACCCCTAAAGGACTCTAAAACCCCAACACAGGAGTTGTGGCCTGGCTGAGGTGGGACGTTTGCCAGGTGTTGCCTGCAGGTCTGTTCAATGGAAAAACCTGGCAGCATTTCCATGGGAACATCAGAGCCTGAGCAGAAACAATGGGCAAGTCACGGTGAATTGACTGCACCTGCTGAGGGCTGACCTGTTCTCAGTTCTCTCAAAACCAACACACCATAACGATCTCCCCACCCTTTGGCCAACTGCCTGTCACTTTGGAAAGGGCTGTAAGGATCCCTGAGTTAAGCAAAGACTTTTCAGATCTCCCCATGGAAGAAGACGGATCTATTGGCCGGCCACGAGGACTTTGTCTCTCCCTTGGCAGCTGTTTCCCACCCCCTCTTTCTCTTTTCTCTCTGTCCTTTATTTCCCTTCAGATCCTTCTATGGCATTTGCTGATGGCACTAATCAAAGTGCATTTGTTGTGATGAACACTGAAATCCCCTCTGTGTTGTTTGTTGCACTCTGGGATCAGTTAAGGGACCATCACGAGCCCTGGTGACCCACATTCCCCGTCTTCTGTGTTGGGAACTCACCTTGCCCGTTATCCTTTTGATTTGACCTTAATATTTTTCTCTTCTCCCTCTCTTTGCACTCCAGAAGCCAAGAGGGATTGTAGCCCTGGTTTCGTGCCTGAGATGTTTTGGTTTTCTGAAATTCTATTCCCAGGGAATTTCTCAGTCTTGTTCCAGGTTCCAGTTCTGGTGCCGGTTTTGGTCTCGGTCTCGGTCCCAGTGCCGGGGCCTGTGCGGGGCCGGTCTCAGTTGCGGTGTCGGTCTCAGCCTTGGTGCCGGTGCGGGTTTCGGTGCTGATCCCGCTGTTAGTCCCGGTCCCGGAGATTTTTGGTGCATTTCGGTGATTTTCGGCAAAACCTGGTGCAGTTACGGTTGATTTTCGGCCCGTTCTGGTGATTTTGATTCAAACCGGGCGGTTTTAGGACCGCGCGTGCCCTTGGCCACGCCCATTCCGCTCATGATTCCCGCCCTGTCCCTGACCCCGCCCCTTTCACCTCATGATTCCCGCCCTGTCCCTGACCCCGCCCCTTTCCCCTCCCAGTTCCCGCCCTTTCCTTGGCCCCGCCCTCCCAGTCCGGGGCCGGGCCCGGGGCAGGAGGAGGAGGGAGGGAGGAAGAGGCGCAGCGGCCGCAGGAGCGGGAGGAGAAGACGAGCGGAGGGAGCGGCGGCTCCAGCGCTGCCTGAACTGGCGGCAGCGCCGGGATCATCGCCCCCCATCCCGCAGGTGCCCGGGGAGGGGGAGCTCGCCCCAAATATCCCGGGTTTGGGGTCCCTGGGTTTGGGGTATTGTGGGGGGATGTTTGGAGCTCGCGGGGCTCCAAAGGCGAGGCGCAGATGCCGCTCGGGGGGACATCGTGGGGTGCCCGGGAGGTGTTTTTGGGGTGTCCCGGTGTCGGCAGAGCCCCGGCGGGGGCGGGGGGATGCGGGTCCCCCCTGGGTGGGGGTTGGGCTTCCCGGGCCGGGCCCTCCGAGCTCTGGCGGGGCCACGTGGGGAGCGCGCGGGACCGGCGGGGCCGGGGGGACACCGGGTTTGGGGAGCCCGGGAGAGCCGCGGCTTCCCTGAGCGGGACCCCAGAGAGAGGAGAGCCCCAGAAGGGCAAGGCGGGGACCCCGAGAGGGGGGGACCCCTGGGACTGCCGGGACCCCGTTGGGGGCTGGAGGGGCGGGATGGGCGGGAAAGGGGTTCGGGAGTGAGGGGGGACCTTTTCGGGTTCCCGGCACTCCCAGCAGCCCGGGGAGGGCGGGCACCGAGCGGACGGGGGATCTCCTTCCCCTTCCCTGTGGCACGGAGGCAAATCCCATCCTCTCCTTGTCCTTCCTGCCGCAGACAAGGAGCCGAGCATGGAGAGCAGGGAGGACAAATCCCCGCGGCAGAAGCTGCTGGGAGAGGCCGTTCTGAGCGGCTCCACGGCGCAGGAACGCAACGGGGAGGAAAAGGGCCGGAGATCGGTGAGGAGGAGGGGCTGCAAAGGCCGAGGGCGAGGATGTGAGGAGGAAAGAGCCGGCCTGGGCCGGGAAGGCGGCCGGAGATGGAGTCAGAGCTCAGAGCTGGTGGTCCATGAGCAGCTTCATGACGGGGAGAAGCCCCACAAGTGCTTGGAGTGTGGGATGAGCTTCAGCCAGAAGTCCAGCCTGATTGTCCACCAGCGGATCCACACTGGGGAATGGCCCTACAAGTGTGGGGAGTGTGGGAAGAGATTCAGGCAGAAAGGTAACATGATCTGTCACCAGAGGATCCACACAGGGGAACGGCCCTATGAGTGTGGGGAGTGCGGGAAGAGCTTCACGCAGAAAGCCAGCCTGATCATCCACCAAAGGATCCACACTGGGGAGAGGCCCTACAAGTGTTCCCAGTGTGGGAAGGGGTTTCGGATGAGCACCCTGCTCCTTGTACATCAGCAGAGTCACTCAGAGGAGAGGCCCTTCCACTGCCCCGACTGTGGGAAGGGCTTCAGCTCCAACTCCAACCTCATCAGGCACCGGCGCATCCACACCGGGGAGAGACCCCACGAGTGTCCCCAGTGTGGGAAGAGGTTTCGGGTCAGCACCCAGCTCCATGAACATCAGCTGAGTCACTCAGGGGAGAGGCCCTTCCACTGCCCTGACTGTGGGAAGGGCTTCAAGCAGAACAACCATCTCATCACCCACCGGCACATCCACACCGGGGAGAGGCCCCATGAGTGTCCCCATTGTGGGAAGAGCTTCTCACAGATCTCTAACTTGACCCAACACCAACAGAGGCACCACTAAGGGAAGCCCTGAGAGTGGCCCCAGTGTGGGAAGAGCTTCGTCCTCTGCTCCAGCTCCATCCCCCACTGGAGGAGCCACACTGGGCAGCGCTCTGGTAACCCACATTTGCTGTAATCCATCCTGGGAAGGCACCTCGCTAGTTATCCTCGGATGTTTGGCTTAATTTTTTTCTCTTCTCCCTCTCTTTGCACTCCAAAAGGCAGGAGGGATCAATCTGTCACTTCAAAACACCTCCAATCCCACTGAGAACGATTCAGTGTTACCCCAAAAGGGCTCAATCCTACCTCAAAGACCAGGACCCTCTGGATCAGGAGCATCCAGACTGGGATTGTGCAGGCTGGGCATAGTCTGGCCCCGCCCCTCTCCCCTCACAGTTCCCGCCCTTTCCCTGCTCACCATCCCTGCAGCGATTTCCAGCCTCGTAGGGTGGAATTTTAGGTCCCTTTGATTGAATTTGGGCCAAATCTGGTGGGTTTTGGGGTGGATTTTCGATCCCTTTGGGTGATTTTAGGCTCATATGGGTAGAATTCGGGCCCGTTTGGTGATTTGATGATAAAATGGGCAGTTTTAGGTCTCCTTGGGTGAATTTAGCTCCATATGGGTGGATCTTAGGCCTGTGTGGGAGATTTTAGGCCAATTTTTTTGGTGATTTTAGGCCCATATGAGTTGACTTCCAGTGTCTTTGGGTAAATTTAGGTCAAGCAAAGCCCCTCTTTGGTGCTTTTAGGTCCCTGTGGGTGATTTTAGGCCAAATATGGTGGAGTTTAGGATTGGTTTTAGGTGCATTTGGGTAGTTTTTGGCCAAACCAGGTACTTTCAGGGGAGTTTTTAATTATTTCTAGGAGACTGAAGGGTGATTTCAGGCCATTTTGTGTGGGTTTTAGGCCCGTTTGGGCAATTTTAGGGCCATTTGGTTTGATTTTAGACCACTTTGGATAATTTTAACCACATTTGTTTGATTTGAGGCCAAACCATGTGGATTTAAGGTGGATTTTAGGGCCCATTATGTTGTTTTAGTTACTTTGTGGGGATTTTGGGATTCTTTTGGTGATTTGAGATGAAACCTCATCGGGTTTAGAGTGGCTTTTTGACCCATTTGGAGAAATTGAGGCCCATTTTGGTGATTTTCAGCGACACTGGGCGGTTTTAGGTCCGCACGTTCTCTTGGCCACATTCCCCTCCCAGAAAGAGAAAGTGCAGGAACTTTCTGGAAGGCGGCCGGAGATGGAGGCAGAGCTCAGAGCTGGTGGTCCATGAGCAGCTCCGTGGTGGGGAGAAGCCCCACGAGTGCTTGGAGTGCGGGATGAGCTTCAGCCAGCGGAGCCCCCTGATCAACCACCAGAGAACCCACACGGGGGAAATGGCCCTACAGGTGTTCCCAGTGTGGGAAGGGGTTTTGTCTCAGCACCAGCTTCTTCTTCACCAGCAGACACACACAGAGGATTGGCTCTTCCACTGCCCAACTTGTGGGAAGGGCTTCAGGCACAACTCCAACCTCATCACCCATCGGCACATCCACACTGGGGAGAGGCCCCACGAGTGTCCCCAGTGTGGGAAGAGCTTCTCACAGAGCTCAGCCTTGACCCAACACCAACAGAGGCACCACTAAGGGAAGCCCTGTGAGTGCCCCCAGTGTGGGAAGAGCTTCGTGCTCTGCTCCAGCTCCAGCCCCACTGGAGGAGCCACGTTGGGCAGAGCCCTGGAGACCCACATTCCCTGGGATCTCTGTTGGGAAGACACCTGGCTTGTTATCCTTTTGATTTGGCTTTAATCTTTTTCTCTTCTCCCTTTCTTTGTGCTCCAAAAGGCAGGAGGAATCGATCTGTCACCTCAAAACCACCCCAGTCCCACTGAGAACAACTCAATCTTACCCCAAAAGGGCTCAATTCCGCCTCAAAGTGGCTTGTTCCCACCTCAGAAAAACTCAGTCCCACACCAAACTTGCTCGATTCCACAGTGCCCAGGGTGAGATGGGATTGGAAGGAGATTAGGAGGGGTGGGATCCAGATTTGGAGCGGTGGGATGGGGATTGTGTGTGGCTAGGTGGGTGGGATGTATTTTGATAGTAAATCAAACTTGGAGAGTTCTTGATTTGTGCCCCATTCATTTCCAGTCAGTTGCAGTTCTGTTTTCAGAGTGCCACCTTCTCAGCTGACTGTGTTTGTGTCCTCCTTTCTCTCCTGCCTCTCTCTCTGCTCTCTTTGTCTCTCAGTGTCTCCCTTGAGCCAGGGCAGCTCCCACCCAAGACCCTGCCCTGACTGAATTCCCACTGCAGGAGCTCCAACAGGCATGGATGGAGTTCTGGGGGCTGGCAGTGAAATGTGACTGTAGGATCTTGCTGCCCTTGGCTTTGGGCCCCTTCTCCAGAGCTTTGCCTTCAAGGGCAGGAAGATCTTTTCCTGTCTGGGAAGTGGAATTCCAGAGCCTTGGAGTGTGTGCCATGCAGGACCATCCAGAGTGGGATCATGTCAATTTGGGTGTGTCTTCGGGGAGATGGGAAGGGGGTTTTGTGGATTTTGGGGCTGTTTATGTGTAAGGGAATGGTTGGGGTGATCCAGGCCAGGAGCTGTTGGGTGGTTTGAGGGGTCTGGGAGTGGCTGTTGGTGTGGGTGGGGGCTTTGGGGCAGTTGTGATCCCCCCAGACCCCCAAAGCTGCTAACAGACCCCACCCCCCAAGATGCTGCCGGTGTTTGGGGCTCCATGTTTGGGTTCATCCTCCTGGTGCTGCAGGAGAAGGTGAAGGGGAGTCCCCAGGGGCTGTGTGTGTCCCCCCCAGAGTGTGTGTGACCCCCCCGTGCCGGTGTCACCCCCTTTTCCTTCCCCACAGGGCTCCTGCCCCAGCTCCTGCTGCCCCCAGGAGGGAATTTGGGGAGGAGGCAGAGGGGGTGTGCAGCTCCCGCCGGGGGATGACCCGGCCCAGCCCCTTTGTTTAGCACCAGGCTGGGCTTGGGGGCACAGGAGGAAGAGGCCCAGGGGAAGCAGATCCTGCAGGTGGGACAGGGCTTGGGCTCAGGGCAAGCTCCTGCCCTGCACACCCGGCTCAGGTGTGACCCTGCCCCAGGAAGGGAGTGGGACATTCCCATCCCCAGGGATCAGGGCTGGGAGCAGCACTTGGAGCACGGACATGGAAATACTGGGAGCAGCTGGGACCACACTGAGGGGGTGAATTATCCCCCCCACACCTTCCCAGGCCACTCTGCAATCTGAGAAATGCTCGTTGTGCCTCGGCCTTGGGCAGCAGCCCCTGGGCTCAGCTCCTCTGGAGCTCAGCAGAAACACTGTCTGCTCCCAGGCACTGCTGCTGTCCAACGACGTCCTGGATTCTTTAGGAGCAGCCCTGGGGAGTGTTTTTGTCCCCTTAGTGGCACAACATCCCTGTTGTCACACTTCCAAAGAAGGCTGTTGATCCCAAGTGCGGCCAGGATGAACCATTGCTGTGACTAAAGCCCCTCTCTTGGGGCCCTACAAACAGCGCTCCAAAAGGAGCCCCTGGAGCTCTCCTGGGCCAGCGCCCTCCCTCTGAGTGGGGCCTCTGCCAGCCGGGAACTCTCCCGTCTGCTGCCCTCGGGGGATCCCCAAACAAGGCTGGGGCCGGGGCCGAGCCCCCACTCCTCGAGGCTCAACCCTTGGCCCGCTGGGGAGATGCCAAAGCATCCACAGGGAGCATTTCCCTGCCCTGCAGGGGGATTTCTCACAGGTGCCTTGCACTGGCTCTTTCTGTCTGTGTGCACACACGAGTGCCCGTGCCCTGGCAAATGTGGCAGAAATGTGGCTCTCTGAGGGGTTGGAGTGCCTTGGATACCTGAGTCAGTCAGGCCTGTGAGGAAGGTTATGTCACAAGATAGAAGCCAAGTTAAATGGCTGCTGGGTGTTGTTCTTTTGCTAAGTTGTTACATTTAATACAAGTTATAAACTAAGTTAAATACTGTTGAGTGTTAAGTTTTTTCTTTTATCTTTGCCCTCACTGTCCTTTTGTCACACACACACAGAGAGCGACAGTTCTGGGTTCATTTCTGGTTTGATTGCCTGGATTTTGTTTGGTGTTGCTGCTTTGTTTCCTTGGTGTGTCTGAAATGTCCAGTCAGGAGGAGAGTGACTCTGGCCAAGGAACTTTGTCGTGCTGTCACTTGATATTAAATCTGGTTTTTGCTGATCCCTTGCTGGGGATTTTTTAAGCGCTCTCAGGCCCTGGTTGGTAACAGGGCGAAGGAGGCCTGGCCCAGGCTCTGGCCCTGGGGGACTAGGGGACGCTGCCGGGGGGTCCCTGTCCCCCTGTCCCACCCCCACGGCCCCGTGTCAGGCTCTGGGGTCGATCTCATGGAACATCCTCTGGGGGAGGCTGCAGCACCAGGGGTGGGGGACAGGGGACCCTGCTGTGCACGAGCAGTGTTGGACATCTCTGGGGGGAACTGTGAGGGGGGCCGGGGTGGAGTGACCTCCCCAGTGACCTCACACATCCCCTGTGATGTCACACTGCCCCCGTGATGTCACACCACCCCTGTGATGTCACCCGGTCCCCTGTGATATCACAGCCTGCTGTGATGTCACACACTCTTCCTGTGATGTCACACCACCCCCTGTGATGTCACACAGCCCCCTCTGTGGTGTCATAGTGCCACCCTGTAATGTCACAGCACAGACTGTGACCTCACAGCCCTCTTTCTGACATCTTACAGCTACACTATGATGTCACAAACAGCTCTGTGATGCCACACGGCCTTCTCTGATACATCACAGAGCTGCTCTCTGATGTAGCAGAGCCTCCATTTATGATGGCAGCGCTTGCACTGTGACCTCACAGTGCACTTCATGATGTCACAGCCTACTCTGTGATGTCAGAAAGACACACAGTGATGTCATACACCTCACTGTGATGTCACAGCCCCCTCTGTGATGTCATGCAGGTACATTCTGATGTCACAGCCCGCTTTGTGACATCATAGCCCATTTTGTGATGTCATGCAGTACAATGTTATTGTATGTTAATGTATGTTAATGTCATACACTACAGTGTTAGCCCACTCTGATGTCATACAGCCACACTGTGATGTCACAGCCCGCTCTGTTCCCATTGTGTCACAACAGTCTCCAGTGCTCTGGGAGGCCGCAATGTCAAACAGTGGACATTTGCTTCCATGAGATTCCACGGTGTTTCCATGGTCTCCTGGATGCCAGGAGGGCCCTCTTTGTAACAATTCAGACTTGGTGCCATGAGAATCTATTGCCCCACAGAGCTCTCCTGGGTGCCATGAGGCCCCACTGTGTTTACAATGAGATTCCATGGTGTCCCTGTGCTCCCCTGTGATTCATGAGGCTGTGCTGGCTCAGAGGGGACACTTGGCTTCCTCCAAGGCTGGAGATGTCCCAGTGGCACCGGGTGTGTCACAGTGGGGGCCTTGGTTCCATGAGAATCCATTGCCCCAAAGTGCTCTCCTGGGTGCCATGAGGCCTTTCTTTGTCACACTGGAACCTTGCTTGCACCAGACCTGGCCATGCCCCAGTGGCACGTGGGTTCCAGGAGGCCCCACTTGATCAAAGTAGAGCCTTGGATCCATGACATTCCACTGTGTCACAATGTTCTCCTTGCCTCCCTGAGAACCTGATGTGCTGACAATTGACCCTGGATTCCTTGAGATTCAATCGAACCGACGTGAATTCCCCTCCACAGGCAAACAGTTCTTCCAGAACTGCTGCAATGTGGGTCTCTCTTCCCATGCAGTCCTCCAAGGACAGGCTGCTCCAGCCTGGGAGCAGCAGCCCCTCTCTCCACCGGGTCTCCCACCAGAGGGCAACTGGGATATACTGGGAGTGTCTGTAACCACACTGGGAGTGACTGGGAACACACTGGGGGTGGGTGGGATTAACTGGGATTTACAGAGCCTCCACTGGGGACAACTGGAAGTGATCCGGGCTCCCCCTCAGCCCTCCCTGGGGCACTGTCACATCTCCCAACCTGCGCCGCCGGGATCTGCCTGGAGCAGCGCGAGGCTCCAGCGCTGGGGCTGGGGCCGCTCCTGGGGGCTGAGGGGGGAGTGAGACCCCCGGCACTGGGACCCTGAACCGCCATTCCCAGCACCGGGACCCCCCTGCTCCCCTTATCCTGCACAGGGATCCCCCGCAATCCCCTATTTCTGGACATCAGGACCCCCTGCTCCCCTTTTCCCACCCATCCCATGTCTCTCAGCCTCCAGACTTCCCATGTGCTTGACCCTGGGATGCCCTGGAATGCCTTGGACCCCCATTCCTGCCTTTCCCAGCCCCCAGCCCCGCCTTTCTGCAAAAACAGAGACCCCCTGAACTTCCCAAACATCCGGGGTGTCCCCACCCTGTTACCCTCCTGTTTTGGGGAACCCTGGACTCCCCTTTCCTGGGCTCAAGGAGCCCCTGGAACTCCCTTCCACCTCTCCAAGTTCCTGCCCCTCATTTCCTTGACCCTGAGAGCCCCCTGAACCCCCATTCCTGAGAACAGAGGTGCCCTTTTACCCCTTTGCCCAGCACTGAGATCCCCCTGCACCCCCTTATCCAGCACCATCTCAGCCTTTTCACAGCCACCCTGCCTCTCCCAGCCCCCAGAGCCACCCTTTTCCTTCACCCTGGGACCCCTGGGCCCCCATTCCTGCATTTCCCAGCCCCCAGCTCTTCCTTTCCTCACACTGAGGAGCCCTGGCACCCCCTTTGCTGGGCACAGGATTCCCTGGACAGCCCATCCCACCTCTCCCAGTCCCTGCAACCCCTTTCCTTGACTCTGAGCCCCTGAACCTCCTTCCCAGCTCTTCCAGTCCCCCCTTTCCTTGGCCTCTTTACCCCCCTGGATCCCCAAACTTTTTTTCAGCCCCCCTGTGTTACCCCACGCCTTTAGAGGGGCAACACGTTGTGACGTGGGAGTGGACCTTCACAGAGGACAGCAGGCAGCAGCTTGGTGAAACATGGAAGGCTCTTTTATTATCTGACTCCAATAGGCTTATATACATTTTGTACAGAGGGCCAAGATTGGCCCAAAGAGGTTACAACCTCCTGACTCCATTGGTCAATATGACCATCAGTCAAGTTCTCTCTCAGAGAACAAGAATGCAAAACATACAGATAATTTCTAAGAATACAACATTGTTTACATGAAGCAGCGTGAGAAGGTGCTGCAAAGACTCAAACACTTGAAAGCAAGAAATTCAGGGACGACATCTCTCCCTTTTTACCTTAAAAAAAGAAAAAAGGAAAAAAGAAAATGAACTACAGTTCAATTTCTGTTCCCATGAGAGGACCAGTGGTTCCTCCTCTGTTGACCTTCATTTGGTCACGGTTTCTTGCTTTTCACATTGCAGGGTTAGTGAAATTCTGTGGCACCTGTAAGGTGCTCCATGGCATGCAAAGCCTTTGCCAATTGAATTTGCGGGGTTTCACCCTGCGTTCCCCGTTTTTGTTTTTGAAGAACCAAGCCTCTGTGGCACAACAAAAGGTTCTTCAGCAAATGGAACAAACAACATTGCTGACTCCCTTTAAATTGAACAACCCATCTGTGTGCCATGTTGACCACAGAAGTTAAATCCGTGACTAAATGAAAAAGTTTCTGGGAAAACTGTGGAAATGCCATGACAGCAGCCCCAATACCAAATGGGCTGCCCATCCTCAGGGGCTTCCAAAACTTGCCCTCAAAATCATCCTTCCAAGGAACACTGGCCTACTTCATCCTCCCAAATCGTCTGTAAAGACAGTGGGCCCTTGCACTAAATTTCTGATTATTTTTGGGCCGCAAAAGAAATCCAAAGGATTCTTGCCACTCGCAACAGCTTATGGCTCCAGAGCATTTGGCAGAAAAACACTGCTTGCAAAGCTCCATTCAAATTCCTCCCATAATACTGAGAGTATGAATATTACAAAACTCTGCACCCATCAAATTCACAAGCATTGTTGCCTGCATTATCAATCGAGCAATGAGCTCATACAAAAATGATTGATTGCCATTTTTGCGGCTGAAATCGAGCAATAATTAGCTCAAACAAAAAAAAATAATATTTTCATTGTTTGTTTTTTTCAAACAATATTTTTGCCGCCTTGTGGCAGATGGGGCAAAATGACCCATTCCAGAACATGCAAGGAATTGGACATTCATCAGCCAGTGATACCTGCAGGATACAAATGAATCACAGAAAACTATCATTCAGATTCAGAACTGAGGATTGGCTTTTTGGAGGTGTTATAAAACCCTCCAGTCCCCAGAGTTCTGTTTCGATGCAGAACACAGGAACATCCCAGGACTGGTTGAAATTTCCAGATGATCCTGGTCCATCGGCTCCCAAACAAGTCACGAAGGGCGATGAATGGATCTTGAAAGACAGTCCATTCCAGCTGCCAAACAGCAAAGGAAAAAATCACAATGTCCGTTCCAAATTGTTCCAGGACAGTCTTTGATCAGAGCAACAGTCCAGTGAAATCCAGGCAGCTCAATACTTCAGAGCAACTGCCTTCTCACCACCGACTCTTTGTCCTGTGAACAGAAAACTCAAACACAAATTAAACAACTCTGGTCCCTTCAGGAACACTGACAGGGAGAGGTGTGTGTGGGATTAAACCTTCCCATGAGACCTCCATCGGCTGTGGGGACTGGGAAGACTCTTCTGTCCGAGCACGCTTCCTCTTTGCACCCCACTGCCCTTTTGACAGAGGTTGGACTTTCACATGGCTTGCCTTGCAAACATCTGCCATGTAATTCGGCCGTCCACACCTTCCACAAAGAAACAAGGGAGTGATTCCTCTTTTTTGCACTCTCTTTCTTTGTTTCTTGTTGGCCTTAGCATTAGTCTTGCCGGCCTGAGCATTAGATGAGGCATCATGCACCTCTGATTCCTGTCCTGTGTGTTTCACAGAGACAGGGGTGAGAGCTTTTCTCACCACACCTGCAAAGCTGGGGAATCCATCCCTGCCCTGCAGGGGGCGCCGTGCTGACCCACGGCCGCTCACAGCATCAGCCTCGGCTGGGACATCACCCGAGACTGGGGGGGGTCCCGCACCCCGGGATCCTCTGCAGCGGGAAAACACCTGCTTGTGGCCGCGCTGTCCCTTTAAAATTGACAGATCGGCTGCAGCTGCCTCCGCCGCGCTGCTCCTGCTCAGCGTGGAGGGGGAAAGCAGCACTGGGAGAGGCGTGTCCCACTTGCCAAGCACTGCCCCCACGGGCGTGGGGGGAGTGACCCGATCGGCACGGAGGGGCGTGTCCCTCGGTGCTGCTTTCGGACCGACAGCTGCTGCCCGCCCCACGCGGCGCGGGGCTGGCACTGGAGGAGATCGCAGCACTGCAGGAGGCATGTCCTGCCTGCCAAGCGCTGCCCCCACAGGCGCGGGGGGAGTGCCCCGATCAGCACGGGGAGGAGCGGGGGCCTGGGAGGCTGTCCCGGCCCTGCATTCACAGCCGCGGCTGTGGCTCCAATGTCGGACAGCTTCGCTGCCGCTCGGCGCGGGGCTGGCTCGCCCTTTCTCAAGGGCGGCACCAGCCGCTGCGGGGAGGTTTTCTCCCGCCCCGGGGCCGTGCGGGGTGGCCTTGAGCTGGCCTCTTCACTCCTTGGGGCCGCCCCCTCCCGCGGGAGCTGGGCAGGCTGCATTGCCTGCCCCGGGCCGGCCCCACCGCTTTTCGGGGCCGTCCCGCCCCTCACAGGCTGGGCAAGGCCCCATCCCCGCTCCGGCGGGGCACTTGGCCTGTCGCCAAATTGCACGGACCTGTGTGTGCCCTGCAAGTCCCTGCCGCGGGGGGGAATGGCCGCCCTGCCCGGCGCCCTGGGACAGCACAGCCCCGCGCCGCCCTGCCACACGGAACATTCCACCGATGCCCCACAGTGCGGACAATCCACAAAAACCACCCCTCCCCCCCAATCCAAGAGCGCTCTCGGCGCTTCCAAGGCCAGGAAAGCACGGTGGGGGAGGGAAGTGGGGGAGGCGATTTTTCGCTTCTGCCGCCGCTTTTTCAGCTGCGGCTCGGGACTGGGAGGGGGGGCCGATCCCGAGGGGCTTTCAGAAGCCCCGAGTTTTTCCACACTCCATCGCCGATGAGGCGTGGGTGCGAAAGGGTTCTGCTCTGCAGAAGACCCCGTGCCTGCCTCAGCTGGTGTGCTGAGTGCAGGCAGGCTTCCCGCCATGCTGCTGCGAGGAAGGGGGGTCGGCTGTCCTGCCCATCTCCAAGGGGCAGGAACAGGAGGAATGACTCCACCGTCTTCCCTGGCACCCAGCCTGATGGGGCTGGAGCCGTCCTCAGAGCTAGAAGGCTGTACTTTAGGCAGCACTTTCTCCAGCCTGCTCCAGGTGGCTATCAGTTTCAAAAGTTTCACACTGCGATTTGCAAAGAAAACCTGGAGCAGATAGTCGCCCAAAGACTTCCACTCTGCTGTAGAAAAAACTTCTTCAAGGCTGCAAAAAAACCCATGAGTTCTAGCATAATAGAACAATTTCTGGAGAGCATCTCCAGGAAAGGAGACTTCTTCTCTCCTCAGGACCTCAAGGCAAAGGTCCAACATGAGGGTTTCCTCATCTGAGGAGGGTTTAGACATCATTATCTCTTACCACGATTGCCTCAGGCAGAGCAGGTACAGTCTCTAACTGGGCACAGAGGTCCACCGACGTGCAGTCTCTCTTGCAGTCGGAGGTCACCGGTGTGACCTGTTCTCCCACGTCAGGAGTCCGTTCAGACACGGACAGTGTCCAGATGTGCCGTTCAGACACAAAGGGTCAGCAGATGCGACCCAGCTGCAGTCCAGACACGGAGGGGTCACCAGATGTGACAGGAGACCCTCTTCCCACATGTCTGGGGTCACCAGATGCGACTCAGCTGCAGTCCAGACATGGAGGGGTCACCAGATGTGACTGAGCTGCAGTCCAGAAACGGAGGGGTCACCAGATGCGACAGGAGACCCTCTTCCCACATGTCTGGGGTCACCAGATGCGACTCATCTGCAGTCCAGACACTCGGGGTCACCAGATGTGACCGAGCTGCAGTCCAGACACGGTCGGGGTCACCAGATGTTACCCCACGCCTTTAGAGGGGCAACACGTTGTGACGTGGGAGTGGACCTTCACAGAGGACAGCAGGCAGCAGCTTGGTGAAACATGGAAAGCTCTTTATTATCTGACTCCAATAGGCTTATATACATTTTGTACAGAGGGCCAAGATTGGCCCAAAGAGGTTACAACCTCCTGACTCCATTGGTCAATATGACCATCAGTCAAGTTCTCTCTCAGAGAACAAGAATACAAAACATACAGGTAATTTCTAAGAATACAACATTGTTTACATGAAGCAGCGTGAGAAGGTGCTGCAAAGACTCAAACACTTGAAAGCAAGAAATTCAGGGACGACAGGGAACAAGATGGAGGGTTTAGGGTGGAACCCTGGGTTCTTCTTGTTCTCCCTTGGTGTCCATTTTCTGCAGTGACATGGGCACAATGTAGTATGAGTGGATTGAGTCAAAGTAGAAATGACCCTTCTGGTATAGGCACTAGGCATTGGTCTGAAATTGTAAATAATAGACACGTAGTTATCTGTAGAAAAGCAAAGCAACGCCCCATCACGGGGGGAGTCGCATCGTGTCTGAGCTGCTGTGAACACCTTGGCCGGGAACAGAGAAAAGCCTGTGCAATAAGAAATAAAAAACATGCGAGAAACCAAGAAAAAACAAGACCTTGAGACTCTGCTTCAATCTCACGCCAAGCACAGGCTCAAAGCCTTCAGAGGGCAGAGGGCAAAAAAGACTCTCCCGAACCACCACCAGAACCACCACCTGATTCTCGGGTTAGAGAGAAACCTAAAGCCAAGAGCAGATTAGGGTGTTTTGTTCTTATCACCTGTTTACCAGGACCAGTGTGTCCGTGGCATGGGAAGCACCAGAGAGATCCCTCATCACCCAACTGACAGCTGCCATCTCTCCTTCAGCCACAACATCCTCTAAAGGGCCTCTGTCCACGTACCCCAAGAGCAGCCAAGGGGCACAGCAGCAGCTGCAGCTCAGAGAGGACTCAGCCCCAGCCATGGGGAAGGGGCTGGGCCAAGGGAAAAGGAGCCTCCCTGTGTGCCCTGCTCTCCTCCCCCTGAGGTCCTGAGAGCTCTGCACTGCAGGCGGGGCCTGACCCAACAAGGACCAAGGCACAGCAACCACGGATAGGCCTGCAGCAGGACTACAGCAGGGCTACAAGGGAAGTGGTTTAACATTAGTTAACAAGCATTAAAAAGACAAACAGGAACGGCACAACAATAAACATTGTTGCTAACAGCAACTGTCACCTTTTTCTCTCTAACACTGCCCAGGCCAGCACAACAGCCCCGGCCTTGGGGCCCCCAGGAGCTGCTCCTGCTCCAGGCCCAGGGCCCATGCCAAAGCTGGGGCAGCCAGAAAGCTGTGCCCATTGCTGTTCATTCCTACTCTGATGGCGAGAGTAAAAAATAACAAAAATCTTGTTCATTTATTTCTCTTCAAGACAATGTGATTCTCCTCATTCATAGGAAGTTTCTTCTTGGGGGGACTGACAGCGGGTCTGTGAGCCAAATGACTGAGTTAGCTGAAGAAGAGATTTGTGTTATACGTGTGAAAGGAAAAAGACAAGGTCGTTGGCCTTGGAACTGGTCAAACAGAGACAATGAAATGCATATTTGCAGGTTTTCAGTTTTGTAGAAATGAAGGCAAACGTTTAGATTTTTTTATGAATGCTTGCCAAATCTAGATTGATGTTAATTGCTTTGTGCCAATGAACACGATCAGCTGCTTTAATTAACCAATATTTTTAGTATAGATCTGGTTTAGAAATCTGTTCCGTACATGCGTTGTGGAGAACTGTATAAAAAGGGAACACACAGCACATAAATGAGAAGCTTTTGATACGATGCACAGTGTGTCATGTCTGTCTCTACAACAACAGTTTCTGGGTCACAAAACAAGGGAAGATTATTAAATTGGCGGGAATGATTACCATGAGTGCTTGGAAGACAACAGCATCAGAAATGGAAGCAATAGAAATAAGGAGAGTATTGGCCTCTGGCAATGTGCACCAGGAGGCAATGAGAGAAGGAAGCAGGCAGTGTGTGGTAGCTGGAAAGCATCCAGACATCAGTCCCCTGAGAGCTTTCTTGGGCTCCTGGTTCCTCAGGCTGTAGATGAGGGGGTTCAGGGCTGGAGCCAGCACCGAGTAGAGAACTGCTATTGCCAGATTCAGGGCTGGGGAGGAGATGGAGGGGGGCTTCAGGTGAGCAAACATGACAATGCTGAGGAACAGGGAGACCACGGCCAGGTGAGGGAGGCCGGTGGAAAAGGCTTTGTGCTGTCCTTGCTCAGAGGGGATCCTCAGCACGGAGGCCCTGAAGATTTGGGCATAGGAGAAAACCGTGTAGACAAAAGAAGCAAATACCAAAGAGGCACTAACAGTAATGAGCCCAAGTTCCCTGAGACAGGATTTGGAGCAGGAGAGCTTAAGGATGTGTGGGACTTGACAGAAGAACTGGCCCAGGGCGTTGCCCTGGCACAGGGGCAGGGAACATGTATTGGCAGTGTATTGGCCCAGGCAGCTGCTGCCATGTGGGCACAAGCTCTGCTGCCCAGGAGGGTCCCGTAGTGCAGGGATTTGCAGATGGACACGTGGGGTGTTGGTAGCACACGATGGTCAGGAGATAAAATCCTGTTGTAGGGCAGAAAAGAACAAAAAAGACTTGAGCAGCACATCCTGCATAAGAGATGTGCCTGGTGTCCCAGAGGGAATTGTGCGTGGCTTTGGGGACAGTGGTGCAGATGGAGGCCAGGTCAGCGAGGGCCAGGTTGAGCAGGAAGAAGAACATGGGGCCGTGCAGGTGGTGGCTGCAGGCTGTGGCACTGATGGTGAGGCCATTGCCCTGGAGGGCAGCCAGGGAGATGCCCAGGAAGAGGCAGTAGTGCAGGAGCTGCAGCTGCCGTGTGTCTGCCAATGCCAGCAGGAGGAAGTGGCTGATGGAGCTGCTGTTGGACATTTGCTGTGTCTGCACATGGGGACCTGTTCATGGATAAAGGAGAGTGACAAGTAGGCAGAGGCTGCTTTGAGCCAAACTCGTGCCATTCCCTGTAGTCTGTCGTGCTGGTGTTGGTGTCTTTGGTGCTGAGCCTGACTGCTGAGAGAACAGCAACACATTCGCTTCACAGTTGGACTAGGTTGATACAGAAGATGGCGGCTGGGGCTGAGGCAGCCACACACAAGATGGCGGCTGGGGGGGGGGGCGCTGAGGCAGCCACACACAAAATGGCGGCTGGGGCTGAGGCAGCCACACACAAGATGGCGGCTGGGGCTGAGGCTGGGCCTCCCAGCTCAATCTGCGGCCCTGCCAGCCCAGCCCCAGCCCCGGAGCCAAGTAGGGCAGGCAGAGCCTCCCCCTTCAGCCGTCTGTTGAAATGGAAATTAACAGACACCCAGGAAACAGACATGGTGTTGCACCTTTGCTCTGTGCACGCCAACATAGACCAGCCAGTTTGTAACGCCAGCTGGATGTACTTTGATGTCAAAGCAATTCAAACAGGTGAAAATAGAAAGAACCTCCAGGCCTTGACTGTTTTAAAATAAAACCTTCTTTTATTATTTCCAAAAGAGGGTCCAAAGCATTTCCTGTGCAGATGGACTTCGATTAGCATCAAGAAGCATCACAAGTGGTTTTGTCCAGGCAGGAGTCACAGTGACTGAGAGGTGATGAAAATGAAGGTGGGATGTGCTTGAGGCAGACAGTGAAGTGGCTGCTCCCCCGAGATGTGTATCCTTCAGGGTACCTATTGCTTTAGAACACTATGAAGAGTCTGGAGAAGTGAAGAACAAAGCCTAAGTACAGCAGGAAGTCCACGGCAGTTTAGGCTGTTCCTCATGAGACTCTTCAAGTTGAGCACAGCCATTCTGTTCAGCAGGCGCACGGGCAGGGGCTTCTTGGAGCGCCGCTCTGGCACCCATTCTTTGGAGTAGGGGATTGCAGGGAAAAAAGAAGAGAAGCCCAACAGCTACTGAAGAGGAACAGTCACTGACAGGAACAGTCCATTCAGAAATGTGAGGGGTAAAAAGGCAGAAAATGTGAGGTGACAAGTATGAGAAATGGGAGTGAAAAAAGGAGAGAAATGTGAGGGAAGAAAAGAATAGGAAACCTGAGTGGGAAAGAGGTGAGAAATGTGAGGGGAAAACGGTGGAAAATGTGAGTGAAAATCGGAGAGGAAGGTGAGAGGAGGAAAAGGCAGAAAATAGGATGGGAAAATTCTAAGAAAGGTGAACGGAAAAGGGTGAGAAACATCGGGGAAAAGATGGAGGGAAATGTGAGGTGAAGAGGCTGAGAACGTTTCCTTGCAAAGAGAGAGAAACAGGCAGGAAATGTGAGAGGAACATAGTGAGGATCCTGAGGAGAAAAGAATAAGAAAGCAGAGGGCAGAAAAAGACAGAAAACTTGAGGGAAAAAGCAGGTAGGAAGCTTGATGGGAAAAGTGGCAGAAAACTTTTCTAACACGTGCTTACTCAGAAATCTCACCTATTCATTTGTAACCATGGAAGTAAGACCTACTCATTACTTTGCTGAAACTCACCGGCTAAACATTGCCTCCAATTATTTGACATATTTCAATCCCTTCTCCGAAGTTTTTGATGGGACAGTAGGGCTCTCTTTAGAGTCTCTGGTGGTCATTTGTGGAACATCCCATTCTTCAAATTCCTCATCTGATGGCCAAGAGCCTCCTACAACCACTCTCTTCCCCTTGAATGCATTCCAGCTACCTTCTTAGGAGGACTACTCTATTCTCAAGCACCCATTAATCACTGCACTGAGGGAATAGAGGGCTCAACACTGTGTCTGTTCCTGCAAAGGAAATTCATGATTTGTTACAGTTCAACATTTTCTCAACACCTTCCTTCTCTAGGAATTGCTCAAAAGCATTTCCTCAATGCACCTAGAAAATGTTTTTGCTGACTGAAGCCACATTGTGTCTTTCCTTCAGCAATGAAGAAGTAAACACAAATTGCCTCCTGAAACCCTTCTGCTCCCTTCCAAATCAGTCCACTGCTCAAGCACAAGCCACAGGCTCATCCCTGATTCCCTCGCTGAGACAGGAGGTCATCTTTTGCTGCAGCCAAAAGATGACTAGAGAAAAGAAGGAAAGTTGTTGGTTCTAGGTGTTGCTCTTTAGGGTTTGGATAAGTTCTAGTTAATTTGCTGGGTGTTGCTGTGAGCTGGGAGAGGGGCCAGCTTGAAGACCAGACCAAAAGGGAAGTAGCATGGGAGGGGAGGGGACAGAAAAGTAGGTGGTTGGGAGAGAATATAAATATAAGTTCCCTTGCACCCAGCCAAAGGGAAAAGGGACCCAGTTTGCCCTGGGCTGGGCGAGGCAATAACAAGCAGCATTGTGTTAGAGAGTGTGTGTGTGTGTGTGTGTGTGTGTGTGTGTGTGTGTTTAGCTCTTGGGAGGGTGAGATACACACCCAGCTCAGGTGAATCCTTACTAAGAAACAGTTCTCTTTGGCTTTGATGAGTTTTTCCCTGGTTAATTTTAGCCAAGAGTTGGCTCCTTTCTAACACCTCTCTCCCAGCAGCTCAGGGCTGTATTGCACAGTGCTTGCTGTGTGCCAGAGAGCAAAAAGCAGGCCAACCCGGTGCCCCTGAATATTTCTGCAGACCACTGTGCATTTCACCCCTTGCTCTGGCTCAGTGCAGAACTCCAGGACTGCAGGTGCTTCCTCCCAGAGCTGTGTGAGGCCCTGGCTGGTGCAGATGTCAAGGGACAAGCTGTCCCTGCCTCCTGCTGGCCTCGGTTCCCCCGGGGGGCAGAAGCGCCATGCCTGAAGGACGCTGCCCTGTGCTGGAGCCTGCGGAGCAGCCCGGCTCCCTCCCCTGTGCCCAGAGTGCTGCACACACTGCTCACCTTTGCCAGGAGTCTCAGGGCAGCCAGCACAAGAGTAGGAATGCTCAGCCAGGCCTGCAGCCCTGGGCTGTGCTTTGCCTTTCTCTCCTCCTGTGCACACTCCAGACGGCCAATGCCACCAGTCTGTGCTGTGCCCAGCACGGCTACGCTTCCCCTTGGGAGTAGCCAGCTGCCAGCTGGGCTCTGAGAGCTCAGGATTGACCTGGTGCCACCAAGAGGCACCCAGGGCCGGGCTGCTGCCTCCTGCAGCTCCAAGGGCCTCCTTCCAGCCTGCCTCTGCCCAGGCTCAGGCTGCTCCGGGCTCTGCCAGGGCTCTGCTGGGGCTCCAGCCTGGCCAAGGCAAAGCCTGCTCTCACCTCGCACCGCTGACAGCTCTGCACCATCTCTGCACCTTTCCCAGCAGCCTCCCTGATCTTTCTGCTTTCTCACTTGAGAAAAACTCTCCTCCAGCCAAAGAAATTGCATTCAGGGATACAAATCCAAGTGGCAGGAACACAAATGCTCTCGAGTCAGAGCTCAAGGCCTGCACATCTGCACAGGGTGTTTGGGCTGCCCCACTCCTCCTTTGCTTCTGCCTGCAAATGCCAGTGCCAGTGCCCTTTCTGCCTCAAACACAAGTGCCACAGCTGGGTAAAACCCAGCCAGTGGGCCATATTCCAAAGACACTGTGCTCTGCAGAGGATGAATGAAGAAGAGCCTTCACCCCTTTCAAACTGTACCAAAGAAGCCATCAATGTCACTTCCCACCTCTAAGAAAAAACAGACAGTTTACAAGGAAATGCTGAGCTTTCTCACTGCCTTTGAAGGAGGGCCATCTTCAAAATGACTTGAAGTTTCATGAGTTTTATTTACAATGTTAGGCTACAACGCTGCCTTACAATCTTAGCAACAATCCTACTCTACAATCTTCGCTACAATCGTAGCCTAAAATCTTCCTCTGGTCATGGAGAGGACTGCTTTAAAGGGCCTCTCCCCTTCTTCTCAACTCCTGCCATCTCTTCATTGTGACGATGAGAGGCACGAGGCTGGACGCAGGCTGGGCAGATGTTACAAATGGATGCTGCAGAAAGGAAAAAAACCTACAATTACTTTCCAAGCCATTACTTTCCAAGCTAAGAGCCTCAAAGGCAGGGGAATATGTTTGAAATGAAAAGGGGATTCAGTCAGAGTAGGTCTAAGGAGCAACAGTGGGGCAACAGTGGCACAGCTTGCTGCAAGAGCTGGTAAGTGTCCCAGCCCTGGAAATATTTCAAGTCTGAGCACCCTGGTTTCTTTAAAGATGTCCCTGCTCATTGCAGGGCACTTGGACCAGATGACCTTTAGAGGTCCCTGCCAGCCCAGCCCAGTCTAGGCTTCCTGACTGTTTTCATTACAACAGCACCAGGAGTGGAGGTGAGGAGGAGGGGGGCTCATCTGATGCCTTGCACTTCCATGGAGGAGGAGCCTATCCCTGGGACACTGTTTCCTCTGCAGCCCCTGCTGGCATTTTACCTGCAGGAGCTCCTGGGCTGACCAGCGCCGTGCCTCATCTGTCTGCAGGCAGCAGCTCAGGAAATCCCGCAGCAAAGGGGAGAGGAGCTTGGGCTGCTGCAGCTCTGGGATCCCTTTGGTGGCTATCAGGAGTTGAGCCTGAAGAAAAAGGAAACACGAGTCTCTCACCTGCTTCTTTCACATCTGGAACTGCTCTCCCACATCCCATTGTTCAAGCTGCACTCTGCAGTGGCGGTTTCTGCCGTGGCACAGAGGCAGAGATGACTTTCCTGGACCGACAAAAAACTCAAAGCTCGAGGCAGCCACAGCTTGTCTAACACCCAGCAGATCTTGCCTTGGCAGCTGGTTTCATTGACTGACCTCATTAGTGGAAGTTAGATCAGCAAAAGCACCTTTGCTTCTCTGAGGATTCACCTGACCAGCTTGACAGGCTGTTTGGAAGAGGCACTTTGCTCTACTAACTCACTCTACTATTTCCAAGGATATTTACATGAAAAGCATCTCTGCAGTGCTTGTTGGTCCCATAAGCACAGCTGCCATCAAAGAAAAGATATCAGGATTTTGCCTTGGTTCTTGTAAAAACTGGTAATTGCAAGTAAAGAAAGGAAATCCATCAGTTATTCCTCAGATAAGGAAACAAACATTTGGAATCTCATCTTCAACACAGACACATGGAGATGCATGCACAGATGTCTTGGGATGAAAATGCCTGTTTGGGCACACAGGCATTTTCATGGTCAAATCAGAAGAAGGAGAAATGCCATCCTGATGGTCGGCATCCCTCTGCTCATTTGGATCCTCAAGTCAATGCATTAATGGTATGCCCGTCCCAGAAAGTGCCAGGAAACCAAAGGGTGGTTTTGGCAGGCTCTCCCCATGCCCAGGCTTCAGCTTGGTTCCATGGAGAAAGTGGCTTGGCTTAGGAAAGAAAGATGGTCACAAAGTGTTTCAGCACCACTGCACAAGAAGCACAAGAGACTCTGTGGCCTTCACCTGAAGATGTCCAGGTTCAGGCCAGTTTTGCTGTGAGAAGAATGGGGTTCCACATCTCTCCAAACTACTGTTCTAGAAACTTTGTTGGGCTTGGATTTCTTTCCTTCGTTTCAGGGAAGAGAACACCAGCTCTAAGATGCTTCTTTCCTGTTCTTAGGGCCCTCTACAAAGCCAAAAGAGCTGGAACCACTTCTAAGCCAGAGCAAAATGTTTCCTGAGAATGGAGATAGTTTGCGTGGGGTAAGGCTTGAGTTCCCCCACTGATAAAACCAAAACTCCAGCAGATGCAGGGATGTGCTGCAGGGACATTTTTGGAAAGGGACCGTGGTGGAAGTAGTTCCAGCAGATGGCAATGGGATTTTTCCAGTGGCACACAGGACATAGGGATGGTGAGAAAGACAGTGGGATCAGAGAGCATTTACACCTTACCGAGCGTGGACTTTTATCCTCATAAGGAACTTCTTGCTCCACCATTTCCATGCCCACGATTCCAAACGACCAGATGTCGACTTTTGGGCCATAGGTGTGAGCCCTTGCAAGTTCTGGAGCCATCCACCAAGCAGTCCCTGTCACCGAGTTCCGTCTGCTCTGCTCAGGGGTGAGTTGAGCAGAGAGGCCAAAATCAGCTGGGGGGAAAGCAGAAGATTGTTTTTATCTGAATACTGTGCAATTAGAAAAGCAAGCAAAAGAATTGGCCAGTAGAAGTTTGAGAATGTGCTGTTGAATCTCCTGGACAAGTCTCCCTGCTCTGTTTCCTCAGGACTTTAGCCAAGGAAGTATGGCATTGGCTACTTCAAAAAACCCCACATTTTTTACACTGCCTCTTGCAGTGCCATCTGTTTCCCCGAAGCTTTAGACTCGTAGCTCCCTCCCTCTGGAAGGGACACACACAGAGCAATGCCACTCTGGACTGCTTGTTCCTTGCCATAGGTCTGTGCACCTTGCAACCGTGCGATCAGCTGACAGCAGGGGTCCCTGCACTGCCAGCAGCACCATTGTTGGGGGACTGGCAGTCACTCAGGAGCAGCTCCAAACCCCACATATCCCTGGAACGCTGCACCTGACCAAGAATATACTGACCCAGCTTGACAGAGCCATCAGTTTTAAGCAGGATGTTAAGGCTCTTCACATCTCGGTGAATCACATGGTTCGAATGGAGGAATTCCAGTCCTTGGAGGCACTGAGAGAGAAACCAGAAACAGGAGGCAAAAATCAGTGATGTGATTTCATCAGACAAGAAAGGCAACAGCTCTCAAAGATTCCCTCTGCCGGGGAATTGGGAGTAATGGCAGAACACAATGGCATTGAGAGGAAGAGCTGGCTGCTCCAACACTAGCAGAGCAGCACCTTTCTAAAGAAAGGCATGTCAGCTTGTGAAAGAGCAACAGCAACTGCTGGTGTAGACGCTGCCCTGCAAAGCAGCCAGGATGACTGCTGCTGCAGTGGATGTGCTCAGAAGTAAAAAAGCATTTTGGCTGCACTGCTAAGCTTTTCAGCTGAGCACTGAGAGAAATGAGTCTCTTTTTTCTTTGCTGTTTGTTTCAAAGGCTGCCACCACCACCTTTGCCTTTACGGGCAAGGAATGCAGTGCAGACAGGCAAAGAGGGAGAAGAGGAAATACAAGAGACAGAGTGAGAATGCATCAGCAGGAGAGAAGAGGACAAGCACAGAGTCCAGTGAGTGCAGGCGCACTGGCGGGCAGTTCACTTGAGATGCTCTTGCCTGCACATAGCATTCCAGCAACACAGAATCAAAGCCTGGCAAATGGAATGGCTCCTGTTCTGAGCCCCTTTCCCAGACAATCCTGCCCAAGCCCTGGGAAGCACAGCTGGGATCCCTGACCTCTTGACTGATGGTCGCCACGTGCTCTTCCGATATGCGAACCTCAGTGATGATATCGTTGAGAGTGCCTCCATCCATGTACTCCATGACCAGCCAGACTTCCTCATGCACCAGGTAGCTGAAATGAGGAAACAAGGCCATGCAGGTCATGCAGATGAACAGGCATGGCTACCTTGGTTTTTTGCTTGATTCCTGTTGCCGCGTCCCTTTGTGACAAGGACAGAATTCAAGGAATAGACATTCCCTCTGGGCTGTGCATTGTTTGCAGTCTGTGCAGTCTCAAGGAGAACAGCACATGTGTGAAGAGGAGATGTCTTAGACGGCCAGCCAGCACAACTGCAGTTCAGTAACAGCCAAGATGAAAGACCTGTCCCACATGGTAGTTCTGGAAAGAAGCGCCTCGTTTTCCTGGCATGGCCAGCCATGGAAAAGAGGGGCATCAATCCCAGGGAAATCCTCTCTAGGATGCTTCATCAGCACTGAAGAAATTTTTTTAATCAATCCTGAGACAAGATGGAGACAGTGAACGCGACAGGGTATTGACTTGGGATGCTAGGGTTGATCCAGGTTTTTGGACAGTTTTCCAACTGTGTGATTGAAAGCCAGGGAAGAGCCATGCAGACAAAATGCACTCTCTTCCCATCCATTGGAGATGAGTAGGGAAATGATAATTAACCAATAATTAACAATTTTCTGCCAGTGTCCAACGTGGGTTTTTAACTTGGCATGTAAAAATTCATGGGATAAGACCATGACCACTCACCTGTCTAAATAATTCACAATGTGGGGACTCTTATTCCTCTTCATGATGATGATTTCATTCAGGGTTAATTCAGTCCTATTTGGTCCCAGAAGATTTATTTTCTTGATGGCCACCTAGAATGACACAGAAAATCAGGAACTTTACAAGTTGGTGGCACGAGACCACAACACACACGGAGCGAGTGATTTTGCCATGACAGAGTCGAGCCGTGCCAAAGTGCCTTGTGATGAGACAAAGGAGTCATTAGGAACTGACATTCCAACAGCCCATTTCTCTGCTCCTTTGGGGGCCACTTACAGGACACGTGGCCACTGACGTTTTGCCTTGTCCACTTGTTAACAATGGTGTCTCGACTATCACCCACAAAGCTCTGAGCACACTCTCTGTTTCTCTGTCTGTACTTCAGAAGAAGTGATCCATGCCTTGCTACTCTGTGGATACATCTTGGGCTATAGGCGGGGCTTAGGGCTTTTAGGGACACCTTGCAGATCTCTCCCTATGTGCAGTTCCCAAGTGCAGCACTGCAGGTGGCTAAGGAACTGCCAGGAACATTCAGATGTATTTGCTGGCAGCCAGAAATGAGAATTCAGCACTCTGAAGCCATAGCCCCCAAGAGCAGTGAGATGCTCTAAGGCACCACCACCTTTGTTTGAGCAATTGGGAGCCAGGGAGAGCGTCCTTCTCTGAAAGGGACTGCTGCCCTCCTTGCCTTCCTTCTGGCAGCTGAGAAGGACAAAGACTGTCCCAAATGCGGTTGGCAGGCTGGCACCAGTGTGTGCTTCTTGTGCAGCACAGCTGGACCCAAAGCTCCAGCCACAGCTGACACAAGAAAGGAAAGCCCTGGAGAGCAGCAGAATCTGCAGGGGCTGTTGACATTTACCTCTCCTCCTGTGGCAGTGTCGACCGCTCTGCAAACAGCTCCAAAACTCCTAGAAGGAAAACAGCAGCAAAGAAAGGAGAAGCCATTTAGATCTTGGAATGAAAGGCAGCCCAGACAGGAGATCTCTGCTGGAAATGCCTCAAACCTGCGGCATGCAGGAGGGCTCTGCCAGAAGGCAGATGATGCATTTTCCTCTGCCGTGCATGGGCACTGGGCCTGTTCCTGAAGCATTGGGGTTGACTGCCTCAGCTCAAAAGGCCAGTTGATTCTTTCATCTTGGATTTCAGTTCCTAAACTGGGCAGTTTTTATCCTGGTCACAGACTATTCCTTCAGCAAACTCTTGGCAAGAATTGTTCCTGGGAACTGTTATCTCACTGCTATGAGAGGGGCTAGGTTGCTGTTTCTGGCAATGAAACAGAAATGTCTTGGACAATGCCCTCTGACCACGCTTACAAATTCCGGCTGGAACTGAGAGATGGGGCAGACTAACCCAGGCGTCTGAATATGTTTGCAGCTTCAAAGTGCCTGACGTCAAACTTGACAGATATTCCAGCTGCAAATCACCTGCCCCATGACTGTGAAGAAGGAACTGTGGTTGGACTCACCCACTGCCAAGATTTTCCAGTTCTGTGTACTTCATGAGGGGATTTTCCGTGCTCGCCATTTGCCCTGAGGGAAACAAAATGCAAGATGCTCACTTGAGAGCAGAGATCCCAGCATCCAAGAGATACAAGCCCACTGTCTGGGGCTCTGGGTCCTTCGTGGTCAGCCGGGTAACAACAACAACAACAAAAACAGCAACAAGACAGGCAGCTCTGCAGTACAAATGGTCAGCACAGAGACTGATTTTCTACAGTCCTTTGAAGAGATCTCTTGACAGAAAACAAAGCACAGGGAGATGCATTTTCAGGAGAGGGGGGCATCTTCTCCACCTTGCAGCTGTTTGCCAAAAGAATGCCTTTCTGTTACTAAAGCAAAGCAGCTCCTGCTATAACCAATCCCAAGGGGGCCTTCAGCAGCAGGACCCTCGGCCTTGATGAGCAGGCTGAGCTGGAAGACGCCCTTGCCCGTGCCCCAGGTGAAGAAGCACACTGCTTCTCCTCCCCCTGCCAGCAGGGATCAGTCCCTGCCATTGCACTGGCCCTCTCAGCCCCACACACGTGCCCATCTTCCCGCAGCGGGCAAGGGCAGCAAGGACAGCAGTGCTCCCTCCTCAGGTACCGGCGGGACATGGACAGCTGCCCAGAGGAGATGCTGCCCCTGGCTGAGCCCAGCCCAGGCCATGCAGGAGCCGGCCCAGAGCAGGGGCTGCTGCCTCGGGGCAGCTCCGCGCTGCAGCGGCCGGGCGGCAGCGGGACTCTCCCAGCTAAGGAAGGCTCCAGCCTCTGCACTCACACCAGCCCTCAGGGCCAGGGCAGCCACCACAACAAAGCTGCCAAAGCCCAAGCACCAGCACTGACAAGTAACGGGAAGAAGGCACGGCCAGACCCAGCCCTTTCCAAGCTGGTGCCCCCATTCAGGACACAACAGGATTGGCTCTGAGCTCAGACACACCCAGGTGCACATCCAGGTCCTTTTTGTGCCAACACGTGATGGTAGACAGAGAGTCAACTGGGCTCTGTTCTCAGCCCCACCAGGTCTTGTCTGAGAGCACAGTACTGGCAGCTGTTCTGGGCAAGAAGCAGATTCAATGACTTGTGCTGCAGAATCACAGAGGGCTTGATGTGTGTTCCTAGAGACTGATCTGAGCAGGGCTTGGGCCAATGGGTAGCATTCAAACAGTCTGGGAATGGCTGGGAATCAGGTACGAGAAAGTGCCACGGATCTGAGGAATATACAGCAGAGGGGTAAAAAGCTCACTCCAGAGAAATGCCTACAGTGCGCTTTTATCTGATCAAGCCCCAGGGATGTGTCTCTTGGACACACCTTTCTAAAAACAAAACTAGGATAATAAATACAGATTCTGATAAACGGATTGGTTTTTTTTCATTGGGGACGCAATAAAAACACCTCTTGCTCCCTGTTTCTGCTGTCACCTGATGTTCTTTCTGAGGAGTTCTCACTGACAAAACTAGAATGTTGTCTTTAAAAAACCTGTAGATGTAGTAGTGGTAAATGAGAACAGGCATAAAAATGACACCAGTAAGAGACATGGGACAGAAGAGCTCCTTTAGGATGGAGAATAAAATTCCACCCAAAAAAATCCAGAAAAACCCCAAACTAAAGCCAAAACCTAAAGACAAAATGCCAAAACCAATCAATTTCTGTGAAGCTTTTTTTTTTTTGCTCTGCTGGTGTGTGAGAAGTCAGGAGTCTTAAGGAGAATTTTGGAAGCTAACTATTCTATGCAGTTTGGCCACCAGCACACAGCACTTGCCCATTTGCTAGGTCCCAGCCTTCTGCTGATGCAGAAACAATCCCTGCTTCTGCCTTTAGCAGACAGCGAAGCTCAGGCATGCCCCAGCACGTCCAAGCTGCCCTCAGAGGCAGCAGGACCACCCAGAGCACTCTCTTGCTGCCTTGGAGCACAGCATTTCCTGTGGGGAGTCCTAAATGTCCCTGGGACACCAAAGTGAGGAGAATCATTTGGTCCAGCTGTGCTGACATGTGCACACAATACACTGTCCCTCAGAGAAGAAAGGCACCAGACGTACTGAGGAGCTCCAGGGAGTCATCCTCCATCTCCTGTTGCTGAGCAGCAGCTGCGTCAGTGCTAGAGATGCCCGGGCTCCACTTCTTAGCTTGGGCAGCAAAGCCTCCTTTAGATGACACTGCTGCTGCTGCTCCTGCTGCTCCTGCTGCTCCTGCTGCTGCTGCTGGTGATGCTGCTGCAGGTTGAACAGAAGAGTCTGCAGAGATCTGAGACAACCAAGAAGTTTGTGTCAGAAAAGTGGCTGGCAGAGATTAGCCCGAGATCCCATTTCAAATGCAAACCCTTAGGAAGATGCTGTCAGCCACATGCAGGGCTCTGCCATGGGTTTTTTCTGATGTCCACTTCTGAAATTGGATGGCTCAAAGCCAAAGGCTGGTTTCACCTGACTTCATGGCCAGATTCAATTTCCATTTTCTCCAAAATCCATTTGCATGGATTTTCTGAAGGGTGACTGCCAAAATGACCATTCCACTTTTTCCCAAGGACTCTTTTCCCCCTCCAAGGGCTGCAGACACACTTGCAGCTCCTTGTTCAAATGTTCTACCTCCTCCTGTGGAGTCCTCTTTTCCTCCACCATCTTCGGAACGAGCTCAACTGGCAGCCTTTCTGCTCTGGACGCTTTCTGTGCCTCACAGGAATCCTGGGGCTCCTCGTTGCCAGCCACGTGCTGGAAATCCTTGCAGGCTGCCAGGCGAGATGTCAACCCGTCCACCTCAAAGAGTCAAAGAGAGCAAAGCAGTCAGAGAGTGCAGCTTGTCCCTGTCAGACAAGAGTCATGGGCTGTGAGGAAAGGGAGAGACCAGATTCACAACGGAGACAGACAGCTTCTTTCAAGATCCATCTGGGTCACCGTGTTCACCTGCAAGAACACCTCAAGAAAGAAGGAGAGCAGGAAGAGGCCAGCAGGAATGCATTCAGATGACTGCTAGCCAAAAGGCCAAAGCACTAGTGCCACTGTCCAGGGCAGCAGCTGAGATTCAGCAGATCAGGAAGCGTCCTTCAGAGTGGCTGTGACAGACACTAGAGCACGATGGCGCTCAGAGGCATCACCCCACCCCTCTGCTGCTCTGCAGGGGAAAGGCAAGAAGGGCAGAAAGCACCAGGTTGGTGACTGCAGTGGCTATCACTCTTTCACTCACTCTTTTTCGTAGAGCTTCTCGCTCCTCAACGAGGAGACGAATTTTGGCACGGCTTTCTGTTAGACACTCCATTTCTTCCTCCAGCCTCTTCTCTGTTGACTTGATCCTAGCCTGAGTTTTCTCCAGCTCTGCCAACAGCTTCTCACCGAGGTTCTTCTCCTTTGCCTTGATCCTGGGCCGAGTTTTCTGCAGTTCTGCCCGCTGCTCCTCTCCAAAGCTCTGTGAAGAACGAGACAGAGAAGCTTTCCTCAGGGGAGTGGCGGCCAGTCTTCCACTCACCTGGTTTTGTTGTTTGCTCCTCGGCTGATGGAGTTGCCTGTGATCTTGTCTCCCGTCTTCATTCTTCTTCATCCTCACTGCCATCATGTCGCTTGGAGCTTTGGGCAGCTCTGCTTGTGCCTCTGCCTCGACGTTCTGTGCACACAAATGCAGAGCAAGTGACTGGCAGCTGCCATCAGGCTCAGCTTTTCCTCTTTCAGCCTCCAAACTACATTCATTCAGCCACTTCTTCCTGCTGCCCTGCCCACCTCTGCTTCCATTGTAACCCTGCTGTCCCAGTACTGAATTCTGCAGATTCCAAGGCTCTGTGCCATCAGTGCCTGTGGGACTCCTCAGTCCCAAGAGCTCCATTTTATGCCCCTCTTCCTGCCCTTCACTCTGTCACCTGGCCAGCCAGGCTTACCTTGCCATTGTCCTGTGGCTCTTCCAGCTGCCGCCCGACCTGTTCTTCCCGTTCTTCCCCTGGAAAGAGCTCTCCCTGAATCTGGAATGGTTGGCATGGCAACTCTGATGAAGCAAGCTGCTCATGCTCTTCCTCTTCAGGGCCCTGCACAGGAAGCAAGAGAAGATGCCTTTCAACTTGCCATACAATTTTGTGGGGCAAGATTCCAAGCCTGCTGGGTTCACACATTCACACAGCACTGTGCTGCTGCTCTCCTGGGTCATTCTCTGCCCGTGGGGAGGCACGGATTCCAAATGGGACACTGGCAATGCAATCAGGCTCCATCTGGGGCTGAAGCTCCAACAGCCACTTAGGAAGCTGACAGGGAACGTGTCTTTTGCCCCTCGAGAGAAGAGTGGCCCCCCACGCATTCATGGACTACACAATCATCTCTTAGCAGCTTATTAAAAGCCAAAAGACAGGTGGACTCCAAGTGCCTGTCAGCTCTGCTACTGACTGCTCTGCCAGAAGAGGCAAAAGAACAACCTGGCAACAAAGGCAGCAAAATCCCTGACTTCAAGCAGCAATTCCACATCCTCAGTGTGGCTCTGAAATGCTCCCAGGTAAGCACAGCCGAGAACTGACAGGGACAAACCACCCCAAAGAGCTTGTGTTGTCAGATGAATAGTTTTTGTGCCTGTAGCTACTTGGCAAGTCGGTGGGGAGGGACAGGTGTCCCCAGACCACAGTGTCCCCTACATACCTGACAAGGCCAAGCAAAGTGTCTTTGACGTGCTCCCTCTGCAGACAGGGAGCCTTCCTGCTTCAGGCTGGCCCCTGTCAGAATCCCAGCAAGCTGAGGCCCAAACAGGACAGATCAAAGCCCATTTTCCAGGGGTCACTGGCTGAGGGGAATGGCTGGGTCCTGGCAGCACTCCAGCACTCAGCATCCTCAGCCAGCAACAACACAAGAGCTGGCTGCTCAGAAACTTGCAGCTCTGCCTTGCACTAAAGACAGCAGCCTCCTGTCCCTGGCACTCACTGTCTGGGAAGGTTGAGGCTGTGGTGTGACCACAGCTGGAGCCTGGTGGTCATTTGGCTCCTCGTTGGCTTCTCCAGGAGCACAGGGAGCCAGAGGAGAATCTTCTCTTGCTTCTGTGCTCTGTGGACAGCCAGGAGCGTGAGACACGGGCCATTTTAGACCTCTGACTTATAACCTTGTTTCTCTTCAGCTCGAGAACCAGCTCTACTATGCACAAATCATCAACTTTGATAGCAATGGGATTCTGAGTCACTCTGACTAAATTCTAAGGGGCTGATTCAAGTGTACTGCAATTTGCTCTGAATTAGATATTGCCCCCTGGCTACTATCAGGAAGCAACGTTCTCTCTGCAAAACTGAGCTTTTACTTCTTTTAAAGCTTGGAAATGGAAAACTAGGAAATGGAGATTTAGGAAATAGCCAGTGATGCCTTTGCTCTTGCTGCTGCAGACATGGAAATGGATTTTCTTGCAGCCTACTCGGCTGGTCCTCTACACTCTACTGCCACAGGCCAAGCTCACAGCTTGCTGCACAATTCTTAAACACCAGGAACACCAAATGTTCCTTTCTCACTCACCTCAGGATCAGCACCGCTGAATACCCGGCTCAGGTGACCTGCAGTGGGCAAGGGAAAATGAACCAGATGCTTTGAGAAAACCGGAAACAACCATGGCATTTTTAGAAAGCTTTCCAAGAAGGCCCACATTTTCAAAGTTGTCCCGCTTGACCCAGCAAAGGGAGGAAATGACAGACTCTGCTGCCACAGACTCTGCCATGGAGGGAACGCAAGCCCTGCAGGTTCCCTTGCAAATGCTGCCCGCAGAGCCCTGGCTACAGACACCCCCTTGTGAGCTGAACGTGTTGACAGGAGCTTTACCCAAGTGGCATCCAAATGGCCTTTCTGTTTGCAAATCAACTCAGTCACTAAGAAAGAGCAGGAAGACATTCAAAAAACCAGGGTAGGTGACACCCAGGGAAAATCTCTACTTACATGCCAGGTGATTCAGGAAATAGCAGGAATAAGTTGCTATAAAAATAGGGCAAACTGCAGCAGCGAGTTGCCCAATCATTTTGGCAACTGCTGTGCAAGTTTGCAGACTATATACTCAATATATAGTATATATGCTATATATATAAAAAATAAATATATAACCTTATATATAAATATACATATATTTCTATTAATATAATATATATTATATTTTACTATCTTTAATTTATATAAATATATGAATATATATAAATATATACTATATATATAAAGTCTGCATATACTAAAAAAAAGAAAAAACGCAAGGCTCCTGTCTGTGTGCTGTTGCACACCAACAAACGCCTGAATCACAGGAGAAAGCTCCTGCTCAGAGCAAGCTCCAGAGCTGCTCTGACACCCCTGAGGCCTTCCGCGCACCAAGGCAACTGTGTGATGTCACCACGACCACGTGGCGACCGTGCCCTGACATCACAAAGCAAACGCTCTGTGATGGTCTGTGACATGATGCGGATGGATGGACTGATGTTTGTGACGGCCTAGGCTGCATTTCTTTCCCCCCCTGGGCTGCCTTTTTCACCTCTTGTTTTCCCCCTGTGCCCCCTGTGTCCCCTGTTGCTGTGCTGGGGGCGAGCTGGCGGCCGGGCCGGGCGGAGCAGCAGTTCCAGCCCCGGGTGTCCCTGGAGCGCTGGGAGCTGCCGGTGGCCCCAGGCACTGTCCCCTGAGGAGCTGCTGAAGGACGGTGAGACACAGGGGGCTCAGGGAGCTGAGGAGGCGCTGAGGCTGCAGGGACAGCGACCTTGAGGTGCTGCAGGGACTGAGGGCTGTGGGGGAGCAGAGGGCCATGGTGGCACTGAGCTGACAGGGAAGTGGCACAGGCTGAGGGGGGTGGCGGCTTGAAGGGGATGGGATGGGTCAGAAGGGATTGAGTGGGGTGAGAGGACTGTGAGGGACTGAAGAAACCAAAGGGAGCCGGGGCTCTGCCGGGGGGCCGGTGGGGCTGAGGGCATGGAGGGAGCCAGCAGGGAGCACACAGGGCTCCACGCCTGCAGCTCTGCCAGGCCTTGGAACCAATTGCACAGGTTCCGCTTTTGCCACAGCTGCCCTGCAGACCTTGAGGACAGGGGGAGACTGACAGGAGCCAGCAGGGAGAAGCTGAAGGCCACCAGCCCCAGCAGTGAGCAGGGAGCTGCTGCTGTCAGCCCAGAGCCCGGGTGAGGCCGCAGGGCCGGTGAGGCAGGCTGGGGGTGAGGGTGGCCTGGGCTTTGGCCGTGGGCTTTGGCGAGAATTTTTTCTTTCTCGCCCTCCTGGGGAGGCGCTGCCAAGGGAAACAGCCCAATCCTGACTCAGTGTTCCCTTTGCTTCTCAGATGTCCCATCTGCTCTCCGTGTCCAGGTGAGCTGCTCTGCAAGGGAGGAAGAGAGCCAGGGAAAGCCTGGCAACTTGGGCAGCTTCAATCCCTGCAGATTGAGTTGGAGATGGTTAAAGTTGGACTGAGAGAGTTCGAAGTTGATGGTTGTTGTTTTGATGGGATTGTAAGTATTCTTATAGTGGTACACTGATATTTTTTTATTTATAGATAAGTTTGTTATGGTTTTATTTCTCTATATCTTCCTTTATGCCCTCTGAAATATGAATTTTATATTTACATCTGTATATTGTATGGCTCTATGTGTGCAAATACTTCAATATGTACTGCGTTGTATGGTTCTAGAATTCTATTATTTTAGTATGGGGTCTGGGATTCTTTAGAGAGGGATACTGATATTTTGTATTTGTATATGGACTGTAGAGTTGTAGTAATGTGTAATGAATTAAACTGTTTTACATCAATTCACAATTGTGTAGAGTGAGTTGTTCTAGAGGGTTGGAAGAAATTCATTTTTTAAATTTTAGTTTATATTTGGATCTATCTACATGGCACATTTGTAACAGCAAACTAGTTTTATAAGCTTCAATTGATATTTTTATGTTTCTTTACCGGCAGTGCTACTGTAGCAATTTAAAATAAATTGCATTTTTAAACCTAAGTTGGTTCTTGTGTATTTGTACATTGGTATTGCAGCTGTCATGATCTGCAAGCAATGCAATGTTTCCACTAAAAGAAGTGTAGATTTGTGCTATGCAGAGCAATCAGCAGATGTAAATGGGATGATGGGGGAGGATTTTGGCCATGGAATTCTCCAGCCGTGCCCAGCACATGCCCCACTTGCACTCAGGCTGGGCAAGGAAAGTGCAGCTCTGGGATGGCAGCGGAGCCACACGTTGGCCAAGAACTCCCTGCAAAGGCTGCTGAGAAAACTCCGGGACTCCACGGAGCGTCCAACTCCAACCAGAGCCACCCAGGGAGGACAAATCCACCCCCCGTGCCACGGGCAGCTCTTGGGGAAGCGCTCCAAGTGTCCCTTGGAAGGTCATCCTGGAGCCCAGGAGCCAAGAGGGGCCTCTTGGAACCCTGGGCACAGAGAATTTCAGACTTGCTGTGCTGACAGGCACTGACTCCCAAGCAAACACTGCAGTTGACCTGTGGCCGTGGAGAAGGCTTCCAAAGTTGAGTGAGAGCACTGGGATTATGGGTGTGTAGTTTGAATAGAAGTGTGTGATATCACATGGTGAAAATTTAGACTGTAAGGTTTCAGAATCTAGTAATACATATCTAAAGAAAGGTGGAGGATTAAGGGTGGAGGCTGAGTCCTTCTTTTTCACCTTCTTCTTCATGGGTTTGGGAGATCTTCTGTAATTGGGTAGAAAAATTTGCATTGTGGGCCACGGGTGGTTGGTTATTGGGTTAAAATGAAAACTAAATTAGGTGTCCTTTCACCATTGGACAGTATGTTCTTAAAAGACCTTGGAAAGAGATAGAGAATGAGCCATTTTCCACTTTGTGAGTTAGAACTTAAAACTTGTGAGACTGTAACATAGATAAGAATTAATAAACATCTGAGGCCGAACACGAAACAACGTCTCTTGAGCATTTAATCCCGGCTCTAAGAGGAAAAGAAGATAAAAAGCCAACAGGGATCCTGAGCCAGCTCCACTGCCTTTGGCAGCACTTTGGCAAAGGAGCTGCAGCAAGCGGGAGGCAACAGGGACTGTGACTGCTGCAGGCTGGAAATGAAGGGCGGGCCATGGACACTTGTGCTGACATGCTCCAGAATCCACAAGGATGGTGGAGAACTGGGAAGCAACAAGTTCTCCCAGCCACGACAGTGATGGAAGCCCTCGGTGTGAAGTTCCCTGGAGGAAGTCCCAAGGGAGTTGTTGCTGGGATCAGCAGCAGCAGAAGGCATCAGGATCTGCTCCTTTTCCTGGCTCTGTGTGCAGGGCACGGGCTGTGATGGCCCCTGTTCCACAAAGCCCTTGTCCACGCGGCCTGCAGGGTCAAAGCAATCCCATTGCAAAGAGAGGCTTTGCATCTCAGGGCCACTGCCCTTGTCTTTTGGCCTGGAATGGCTCTCATGCCAAAGCACAGCAGGTAACCAGGCCTTGGCGAGGCAGAGCCTTTAGAGGGACAGAGAGAGATCAGGCACCCACATGCCTGAAACTCCTTCAGCTCTCTTCTTTTGCAGAATGAGAAACAAGAAAGCTGGGGAGAGGCACATGCTGTCCTTTGAAAAAACATGGTGTCTGACAACTCCTGTGAGAGAAGAAAAATAGCTAGCAACTTTGCATTGTTTTCAAAGCCTGTGTCTTCTGCAGAGGAGACAATGGGATGTCCAGGAGGGGAGAAATAACTGTGACAACCCAGTCTGCCTTGCTGTGGACGGATATAGTTTGTAGCAGTAACCATTCTAGGTAATGCCAGAGTCGTATTTAGCATCATGACACTCTGGTGCTTCATTGCAAAACTGCCTCAGCATGGAGAAAATCAGCTTAATTTCTTGTCAGTTACAGTAGATGCAGTGAGAAACAGTGACATGGATTAAAACAGGTTTTCCAGCCTTGTAATCCAGAGGGAGTTTTGGGTTGCTTTTTCTTCATTGTGTGACTTTATGGATCCCAGTTTCTCGCAGGGTTTCAAACCAACCCCTGCCTTCTCTTCTGCCTCTAAGCCTGTGTGCACGTGGTCCTGGGAGATTTCTATCTGCCGTCCAAAAGGGCTGGGACACGACTCCATGGGTCCCTTCTCTCCTTGTTCCCAGATCTCCACAGGTGCAGGTGGCTTCCAGCCGTGACCTCCTGTCCAAGGGAGAATCCATGGATCCCACCCGTATGGCTACTAGGGGTGGGATTTCATCTCCTTCCAGCTGGGATCCAGGAGCTTTGCAGCATCCCACGGTGCCACCTGGATAACCCAGAGGTTCTGGGGATCCAAAAGGATCATGGTGGAGCAGATGAAGCATTCCCTGGGACACACCTGTGTGGAAGGGCCCCCAAAATCTATGGTTGGGAGGTTCTGGAGCACGAAAGGGAGTGTGGGAGGGGAAGGGGAATTCCTATGGGAATGTGGGATTCAGAAATCAGGGACTTGGGAATGCAGGAATTCCCAGGGAATTTCCATGGCTGGATCTCACTCTCATCTCAGTCAGGTGAGAATTCCATGGATAGATCTCCCTCCCAACCCACTGCCATGTGAATTGTATAGGGAAATGCTTTGAATCAATGACCAATCCAATGAAAGCGGTGAGATGAGAAGGAATCCCTGCTGGGATTCCATAGGCCATAAATGCCAACCCTTTCTCCAGGCCGGCTCTGTTGTGGCCGTGGCAGCACCAGGGGAGTGCCCTGTCCCTGCCCTGAGGCCAGCACGAGCCTTTCCTTGGGTGTTCTCTGCCCTGCCCAGGGCAGGAGGGCACTGCCAGAGTGGCTTTGGTGGCCCCGGGCACCCGGCTGGGCTGCGGCCACTGCAGGTGGCCCCTTGGGAATGTTCCAGAGCAAAGTTTAAAGCAAACAACAGTTTTTCTGGAAGGGATTCTACCACCTTGGGCTGTGCTGCTTTTGTGGCTCTTGGGGGCATTTGTGGTCTGGGAGTGGGTTTGGGGACCTTCTGGGGTGTTTATCAGGGTGTTTGGGGATCGTGGCAGGGCTGTATATCTTGGAGTAAATTAGGGTGGGTCTTGGGGAAGATGTGAAGGAGGATTTGTGGACTTTGGGACCATTTTTGTTGCAAGGACTGGTTTGGGATATCCCTGGCAGGAGCTGTGAGGTGGTTTGAGGTGTCTGGGAATGGCTGTGATGCTGGAAGGGGTTTTTGGGCCAGCTGTGACTCCCCCAAACCACAAACCTGCTACTAGACCCTGCCCCAAAGATGCTGCTGCAGTTTAGGGACTCCATGTTGGGGATCATCCTCCTGGTTCTGCAGGAGAAGGTGAGGGGGGGGGGGGGGGTCCCCAGGGGCTGTGTGTTCCCCCCATGGCGTGTGTGACCCCCCCATGCCAGTGTCAGCCTCTTTTCCCTCCCCACAGGGCTCCTGCCCCAGCTCCTGCTGCCTACGGGAGGGAACTGAGGGAGGGGGCAGAGGGGGTGCACAGCCCCCACCAGGGGATGACCCCGGCCCGGCCCCTTTGTTTAGCACCAAGCTGGGCTTGAGGCCGCAGGAGGAAGAGGCCCAGGGGAAGCAGATGCTGCAGGTGGGATGGGACTTGGGCTCAGGGCAAGCTCCTGGCCTGCACACCTGGCTCAGGTGTGACCATGCCCCGGGAAGGGAGTGAGACATTCCCATCCCCAAGGATCAGGGCTGGGAGCAGCACTTGGAGCAGGGACATGGAAATACTGGGAGGGACTGCAACCACACTCAGGGCTACTGGGAGCAACTGGAAATGACTGGTGCGTGCTGGGGGGAACTGGGATGAACTGAGAATGAGTGAGATCGTGCTGGGGACAAGTGGAACCATACTGGGGACTCTGGGGTAACTGGGAATGAGCATGCTGGGGAAAACTGGGATATATTGGGAGTGTCTGGAACGATTGTGGAGGGGACAACACTGGGAACAACTGGGACCATGTTGCCAGTGACTGGGAGCGACTGGGAGTGACTGTGTCTGTACTGGGGGTCACTGGGATCATACTGGCAGTGACTGGGTCTGTACTAGGGGCAACTAGGTGCAAGTGGGTTCCTACTGGATGGAACAGGGACAAGACTAAAGAGGGACTGGGATCCTAGTGGGAGGGACCAGGAGCAGGCTGAGGGCAGTTAGCACCATGGTGGGCAACTGGGATATACTGGAAGCAACTGGAACTGTCCTGAGGGTGACTGGGAGTGGCTGTGGGCAACTGGAATTATGCTGGTGGCAGGTGAGAAGAAGTGGGAGCGACTGGGAGCATGCTGGGGGCAACTGGAATGTACTGAGAGAGACTGGGAGTCCCTGGGTCTGTGGTGTGAGTGACTGGAAGCATGGCAATGGCCTTGGCTGGGTGTGGGGGGCCTCAGGGTGTGCTGGGAGTACTTAGACACTGTGGGACCTGCTGGACCCAAGGGGACATTGTGACACTCTGGGCCAGTCCTGCCCGTGGGGTGTTCCAGGAGCCCCAGGGTGCCCAGTGCAGCAGAGTAGAGCTCCTGGCTCAGGGCCTCTGTTTCCTCAGAGCTGTAGCCAAGGAAAGATGGAAGTGGCCCCTTAAAGAATCCCCTGAGTTTCATGCAATGGCTTTCATTTAATCACTGGAAGTTTTCCACTGGAACTCTGTCCCTCTGGAAGGGACACACACAAACCAAAGGCCCTCCTGCCACCCCTCTCTGGCCCTCTGGGCACGGGGCAGCTGCTCTCAGCTGGCAGCAGGGCTCCCTGCACTCCCACAAGCTCCACTCCTGGGGAACTGGCACCAGGCAGAAGCAGCCCCAGAGCCCACAGCCTGGGAATGCTGCCCCTGACCAAAAACACCCACCCAACCTGACAGATCCATCCACGCTGTCAGGGTCCGCAAACATATGCGGAGAACCTGATGGTTCATTTTGGAGATCTCAAAGCACAAAAGATACAACAGGGGACAACTCAGTTTGCTTAAACAAAAAATGCACATTTATTTAGTGCCCACAATGTGATAGTAGGGAAAGAAAATACAGAATAGTGAGAAAGACAAAGAGGGTAAGGGGGTTATAGCTACCAACTTGGAGGGACGAGTCCTCAATGCGTAGAGATGCCCATAGGCAGGATCTTCTCCAGTGGGGTGCACACGAAGGTTTTCAGAATTTTTGGAGTTCTTATAGGTTGGTTACCAGAGCGAGTGGCACAAAGCCAAGGAGAACCAGGCAACTGACACAGGGCCAAGGCAGGCACCTGTGTTAAGGTTGGGTGCTCAGGAACAAGCTGCAAGCTGTACCCTTTTAGCACGGTCAGTATAGTCAGCTCAGTCCAATGTAACGAGCTACTATTGTTCTTGCATTCCGTTCTCGTGGAGATGTATATCAGTCCTCGGCAAGCGCCCCACCTCAGCCAGGCCAGGGGCTCTCTCCAGTCTCTTTGGGGGTCTTGGTCTTCAACCATCGGAGACAGTTGTGAGGCATAAAACATCCACAGACAGACTCTGACACACGCCCAGGAGGATGCTGGAGTCTTTGACCTCCCAGAAGATGACCTGGCGGGAATGAAAGACATGCAGGGCCTGCAGGCTCTGATAGAGGAAAAAGAAAGAGGAGGGTCAAAACGAAAGACCTGAATTTATCCCACAAAGGAAGGCAACGACTCCAAGATATTTCCTCTCTTGGGGAATGGTGAGTAGAACAGAACATGGCGTGGCCATGAGGAAGAGCTGCTGCCCCAACACCTTTAGAGTAGCATCTTTCTAAGTGAAGGCAGATGTCAGAGTCCAGGGCATGCCTCTGGGTGCCCTGGAAGGTCACAGAACTCAGCAGAGAGGCCTGGGACCCCTCAGGCAAGAAAAAGGGTCTGGGGCTGATGCAGGGGGGTTTGAGACCCTGGCACAGAGCCCAGGAAGACACAGGCTTTGATTTTAGTCCATGTGAAAAACCTCCAACACAGAGAGGAATGACAAGTCACAAATGTGACTTGGAACAGACAGTAGTGTAGTTAATCAGCGAGTGGAAAAGTTGGTAGTTTTGGGGTCTGAGAACTGGGGAACAAGATGGAGGGTTTAGGGTGGAACCCTGGGTTCTTCTTGTTCTCCCTTGGTGTCCATTTTCTGCAGTGACATGGGCACAATGTAGTGTGAGTAGATTGGGTCAAAGTAGAAATGACCCTTCTGGTATAGGCACTAGGCATTGGTCTGAAATTGTAAATAATAGACACGTAGTTATCTGTAGAAAAGCAAAGCAATGCCGCATCATGTCGTCCCTGAATTTCTTGGTTTCAAGTGTTTGAGTCTTTGCAGCAGCTTTCTCACGCTGCCTCATGTAAACAATATGTATTCTTAGAAATTATCTGTATTTTTTGCATTCTTGTTCTCTGAGAGAGAACTTGACTGATGGTCATATTGACCAATGGAGTCAGGAGGTTGTAACCTCCTTGGGCCAATCTTGGCCCTCTGTACAAAATGTATATAAGCCTATTGGAGTCAGATAATAAAGAGCTTTCCATGATTCACCAAGCTGCTGCCTGCTGTCCTCTGTGAGGCTCCACTCCCACGTCACAACGTGTTGCCCCTCTAAAGACACGGGGTAACAGTTCCCCAATTCTAAGAACCCAAAACTACCAACTTTTCCACTCGCTGATTAACTACACTACTGTCTGTTCCACATTTGTGACTTGTCATTCCTCTCTGTGTTGGAGGTTTTTCACATGGACTAAAATCAAAGCCTGTGTCTTCCTGGGCTCTGTGCCAGGGTCTCAAACCCCCCTGCACCAGCCCCAGACCCTCTTTCTTGCCTGAGGGGTCCCAGGCCTCTCTGCTGAGCTCTGTGACCTTCCAGGGCACCCAGAGGCATGCCCTGGACTCTGACATCTGCCTTCACTTAGAAAGATGCTACTCTAAAGGTGTTGGAGCAGCAGCTCTTCCTCTTGGCCACGCCATGTTCTGTTCTACTCACCATTCCCCAAGAGAGGAAATATCTTGGAGTCGTTGCCTTCCTTTGTGGGATAAATTCAGGTCTTTCGTTTTGACCCTCCTCTTTCTTTTTCCTCTATCAGAGCCTGCAGGCCCTGCATGTCTTTCATTCCTGCCAGGTCATCTTCTGGGAGGTCAAAGACTCCAGCATCCTCCTGGGCGTGTGTCAGAGTCTGTCTGTGGATGTTTTATGCCTCACAACTGTCTCCGATGGTTGAAGACCAAGACCCCCAAAGAGACTGGAGAGAGCCCCTGGCCTGGCTGAGGTGGGGCGCTTGCCGAGGACTGATATACATCTCCACGAGAACGGAATGCAAGAACAATAGTAGCTCGTTACATTGGACTGAGCTGACTATACTGACCGTGCTAAAAGGGTACAGCTTGCAGCTTGTTCCTGAGCACCCAACCTTAACACAGGTGCCTGCCTTGGCCCTGTGTCAGTTGCCTGGTTCTCCTTGGCTTTGTGCCACTCGCTCTGGTAACCAACCTATAAGAACTCCAAAAATTCCGAAAACCTTTGTGTGCACCCCACTGGAGAAGATCGTGTCTGTGGGCATCTCTACGCATTGAGGACTCGTCCCTCCAAGTTGGTAGCTATAACCCCCTTACCCTCTTTGTCTTTCTCACTATTCTGTATTTTCTTTCCCTACTATCACATTGTGAGCACTAAATAAATGTGCATTTTTTGTTTAAGCAAACTGAGTTGTCCCCTGTTGTATCTTTTGTGCTTTGAGATCTCCAAAATGAACCATCAGGTTCTCCGCATATGTTTGCGGACCCTGGCAGCGTGGATGGATCTGTCAGGTTGGGTGGGTGTTTTTGGTCAGGGGCAGCATTCCCAGGCTGTGGGCTCTGGGGCTGCTTCTGCCTGGTGCCAGTTCCCCAGGAGTGGAGCTTGTGGGAGTGCAGGGAGCCCTGCTGCCAGCTGAGAGCAGCTGCCCTGTGCCCAGAGGGCCAGAGATGGGTGGCAGGAGGGCCTTTGGTTTGTGTGTGTCCCTTCCAGAGGGACAGAGTACCAATGGAAAACTTCCAGTGATTAAATGAAAGCCATTGCATGAAACTCAGGGGATTCTTTAAGGGGCCACTTCCATCTTTCCTTGGCTACAGCTCTGAGGAAACAGAGGCCCTGAGCCAGGAGCTCTACTCTGCTGCACTGGGCACCCTGGGGCTCCTGGAACACCCCACGGGCAGGGTTGGCCCAGAGTGTCACAATGTCCTCTTGGGTCCAGCAGGCCCCAAAGTGTCTAAGTACTCCCAGCACACCCTGAGGCCCCCCAGACCCAGCCAAGGCCATTGCCATGCTTCCAGTCACTCACACCACAGACCCAGGGACTCCCAGTCTCTCTCAGTACATTCCAGTTATCCCCAGCATGCTCCCAGTCACTCCCACTTCCTCTCACCTGCCGCCAGCGTAATTCCAGTTGCCCACAGCCACTGCCAGTCACCCTCAGGACAGTTCCAGTTGCTTCCAGTATATCCCAGTTGCCCACCATGGTGCTAACTGCCCTCAGCCTGCTCCTGGTCCCTCCCACTAGGATCCCAGTCCCCCTTTAGTCTTGTCCCTGTTCCATCCTGTAGGAACCCACTTGCACCCAGTTACCCCTAGTACAGTCCCAGTCACTGCCAGTATGATCCCAGTGACCCCCAGTACAGACACAGTCACTCCCAGTCGCTCCCAGTCACTGGCAACATGGTCCCAGTTGTTCCCAGTGTAGTCCCCTCCACAATCATTCCAGACACTCCCAATATATTCCAGTTTTTCCCAGCATGCTCATTCCCAGTTACCCCAGAGTCCCAAGTATGGTTCCACTTGTCCCCAGCACGATCTCACTCATTCTCAGTTCATCCCAGTTCCCCCTAGCACGCACCAGTCATTTCCAGTTGCTCCCAGTAGCCCTGAGTGTGGTTGCAGTCCCTCCCAGTATTTCCATGTCCCTGCTCCAAGTGCTGCTCCCAGCCCTGATCCTTGGGGATGGGAATGTCCCACTCCCTTCCCGGGGCATGGTCACACCTGAGCCAGGTGTGCAGGCCAGGAGCTTGCCCTGAGCCCAAGTCCCATCCCACCTGCAGCATCTGCTTCCCCTGGGCCTCTTCCTCCTGCGGCCTCAAGCCCAGCTTGGTGCAAAAAAAGGGGCTGGGCCGGGGTCATCCCCTGGTGGGGGCTGTGCACCCCCTCTGTCCCCTCCCTCAGTTCCCTCCCGTGGGCAGCAGGAGCTGGGGCAGGAGCCCTGTGGGGAGGGAAAAGAGGCTGACACTGGCATGGGGGGGTCACACACGCCATGGGGGGAACACACAGCCCCTGGGGACCCCCCCCCCCCCCCCTCACCTTCTCCTGCAGAACCAGGAGGATGATCCCCAACATGGAGTCCCTAAACTGCAGCAGCATCTTTGGGGCAGGGTCTAGTAGCAGGTTTGTGGGCCTGGGGGAGTCACAGCTGGCCCAAAAACCCCTTCCAGCATCACAGCCATTCCCAGACACCTCAAACCACCTCACAGCTCCTGCCAGGGATATCCCAAACCAGTCCTTGCAACAAAAATGGTCCCAAAGTCCACAAATCCTCCTTCACATCTTCCCCAAGACCCACCCTAATTTACTCCAAGATATACAGCCCTGCCACGATCCCCAAACACCCTGATAAACACCCCAGAAGGTCCCCAAACCCACTCCCAGACCACAAATGCCCCCAAGAGCCACAAAAGCAGCACAGCCCAAGGTGGTAGAATCCCTTCCAGAAAAACTGTTGTTTGCTTTAAACTTTGCTTTGAAACATTCCCAAGGAGCCACCTGCAGTGGCTGCAGCCCAGCCAGGTGCCCGGGGCCACAAAAGCCGCTCGGGCAGTGCCCTCCTGCCCTGGGCAGGGCAGAGAACACCCAAGGAAAGGCTCGTGCTGGCCTCAGGGCAGGGACAGGGCACTCCCCTGGTGCTGCCACGGCCACAACAGAGCCAGCCTGGAGAAAGGATTGGCATTTATGGCCTATGGAATCCCAGCAGGGATTCCTTCTCATCTCACTGCTTTCATTGGGTTGGTCGTTGATTCAAAGCATTTTCCTTTTGAAGTCTCAAGGCAGTGGGTTGGGAGGGAGATCAATCCGTGGAATTCTCACAAGTGTGTCCCAGCAAATGCTTCATCTGCTGCACCACGATCCCTTTGGATCCCCAGAACCTCTGGGTTATCCAGGTGGCACTGTGGGACGTTGGAAAGCTCCCGGATCCCAGCTGGAAGGAGATGAAATCCCACCCCTAGTAGCCATACGGGTGGGATCCATGGATTCTCCCTTGGACAGGAGGTCACGGCTGGAAGCCACCTGCACCTGTGGAGATCTGGGAACAAGGAGAGAAGGGACCCATGCAGTCGTGTCCCAGCCCTTTTGGACGGCAGATAGAAATCTCCCAGGACCATGTGCACACAGGCTTAGAGGCAGAAGAGAAGGCAGGGGTTGGTTTGAAACCCTGCGAGAAACTGGGATCCATAAAGTCACACAATGAAGAAAAAGCAACCCAAAACTCCCTCTGGATTACAAGGCTGGAAAACCTGTTTTAATCCATGTTACTGTTTCTCACTGCATCTACTGTAACTGACAAGAAATTAAGCTGATTTTCTCCATGCTGAGGCAGCTTTGCAATGAAGCAGCAGAGTGTCATGATGCTAAATAAGACTCTGGCATTACCTAGAATGGTTACTGCTACAAACTATATCTGTCCACAGCAAGGCAGACTGGGTTGTCACAGTTATTTCTCCCCTCCTGGACATCCCATTGTCTCCTCTGCAGAAGACACAGGCTTTGAAAACAATGCAAAGTTGCTAGCTATTTTTCTTCTCTCACAGGAGTTGTCAGACACCATGTTTTTTCAAAGGACTGCATGTGCCTCTCCCCAGCTTTCTTGTTTCTCATTCTGCAAAAGAAGAGAGCTGAAGGAGTTTCAGGCATGTGGGTGCCTGATCTCTCTCTGTCCCTCTAAAGGCTCTGCCTCGCCAAGGCCTGGTTACCTGCTATGCTTTGGCATGAGAGCCATTCCAGGCCAAAAGACAAGGGCAGTGGCCCTGAGATGCAAAGCCTCTCTTTGCAATGGGATTGCTTTGACCCTGCAGGCCGCGTGGACAAGGGCTTTGTGGAACAGGGGCCATCACAGCCCGTGCCCTACACACAGAGCCAGGAAAAGGAGCAGATCCTGCTGCCTTCTGCTGCTGCTGATCCCAGCAACAACTCCCTTGGGACTTCCTCCAGGCAACTTCACACCGAGGGCTTCCATCACTGTCGTGGCTGGGAGAACTTGTTGCTTCCCAGTTCTCCACCATCCTTGTGGATTCTGGAGCATGTCAGCACAAGTGTCCATGGCCCGCCCTTCATTTCCAGCCTGCAGCAGTCACAGTCCCTGTTGCCTCCCACTTGCTGCAGCTCCTTTGCCAAAGTGCTGCCAAAGGCAGTGGAGCTGGCTCAGGATCCCTGTTGGCTTTTTATCTTCTTTTCCTCTTAGAGCCGGGATTAAATGCTCAAGAGACGTTGTTTCGTGTTCGGCCTCAGATGTTTATTAATTCTTATCTATGTTACAGTCTCACAAGTTTTAAGTTCTAACTCACAAAGTGGAAAATGGCTCATTCTCTATCTCTTTCCAAGGTCTTTTAAGAACATACTGTCCAATGGTGAAAGGACACCTAATTTAGTTTTCATTTTAACCCAATAACCAACCACCCGTGGCCCACAATGCAAATTTTTCTACCCAATTACAGAAGATCTCCCAAACCCATGAAGAAGAAGGTGAAAAAGAAGGACTCAGCCTCCACCCTTAATCCTCCACCTTTCTTTAGATATGTATTACAAGATTCTGAAACCTTACAGTCTAAATTTTCACCATGTGATATCACACACTTCTATTCAAACTACACACCCATAATCCCAGTGCTCTCACTCAACTTTGGAAGCCTTCTCCACGGCCACAGGTCAACTGCAGTGTTTGCTTGGGAGTCAGTGCCTGTCAGCACAGCAAGTCTGAAATTCTCTGTGCCCAGGGTTCCAAGAGGCCCCTCTTGGCTCCTGGGCTCCAGGATGACCTTCCAAGGGACACTTGGAGCGCTTCCCCAAGAGCTGCCCGTGGCACGGGGGGTGGATTTGTCCTCCCTGGGTGGCTCTGGTTGGAGCTGGACGCTCTGTGGAGTCCCGGAGTTTTCTCAGCAGCCTTTGCAGAGAGTTCTTGGCCAACGTGTGGCTCTGCTGCCATCCCAGAGCTGCGCTTTCCTTGCCCAGCCTGAGTGCAAGTGGGGCATGTGCTGGGCACGGCTGGAGAATTCCATGGCCAAAATCCTCCCCCATCATCCCATTTACATCTGCTGATTGTTCTGCATAGCACAAATCTACACTTCTTTTAGTGGAAACATTGCATTGCTTGCAGATCATGACAGCTGCAATACTAATGTACAAATACACAAGAATCAACTTAGGTCTAAAAATGCAATTTATTTTAAATTGCTACAGTAGCACTGCCGGTATAGAAACATAAAAATATCAATTCAAGCTTATAAAACTATTTTTTGTTACAATTGTGCTATGTAGATAGATACAAATAAAAACTTAAATTAAAAAAATTAATTTCTTCCAACCCTCTAGAACCACTCACTCTACACAATTCTGAATTGATGCATAACACTTTAATTCATTACACATTACTACAACTCTACAGTCCATATACAAATACAAAATATCAGTATCCCTCTCTAAAGAATCCCAGACCCCATACTAAAGAAATAGAGTTCTAGAACCATACAACGCAGTACATATTGAAGTATTTGCACACATAGAGCCTTACAATATACAGATGTAAATAAATATTTCATATATCATAGGGCATAAAGGAAGACATATAGAAATAAAACCATAACAAACCTATCTATAAATATACAGATATCAGTGTACTCGTAGAAGGATTTTTACAATCCCATAGAAACAACAATAGAGCCATACATCTGAACAAGTATGTAACTAGAAATGCAGATGGAAACACATCAATATACGTGCATCAATAGAACAATATACATACGTATATACCTGTAGAAACACCAGTCTACACAGGTAAATAACCATCAACTTTGAACTCTCTCAGTCCCACTTTAACCATCTCCATCTCCAACTCCATCTGCAGGGATTGCAGCTGCCCAAGTTGCCAGGCTTTCCCTGGCTCTCTTCCTCCCTTGCAGAGCAGCTCACCTGGACACGGAGAGCAGATGGGACATCTGAGAAGCAAAGGGAACACTGGGTCAGGATTGGGCCGTTTCCCTTGGCAGCGCCTCCCCAGGAGGGCGAGAAAGAAAAATTCTGGCCAAAGCCCACGGCCAAAGCCCAGGCCACCCTCACCCCCAGCCTGCCTCACCGGCCCTGCGGCCTCACCCGGGCTCTGGGCTGACAGCAGCAGCTCCCTGCTCACTGCTGGGGCTGGTGGCCTTCAGCTTCTCCCTGCTGGCTCCTGTCAGTGCCCGCCTGTGCTCAAGGTCTGCAGGGCAGCTGTGGCAAAAGCGGAACCTGTGCAATTGGTTCCAAGGCCTGGCAGAGCTGCAGGCCCGGAGCCCTCTGTGCTCCCTGCTGGCCCCCTCCATGCCCTCAGCCCCACTGGCCCCCCGGCAGAGCCCCGGCCCCCTTTGGTTTCTTCAGTCCCTCACAGTCCTCTCACCCCACTCAATCCCTTCTGACCCATCCCGTCCCCTTCGAGCCGCCACCCCCCTCAGCCTGTGCCACTTCCGTGTCAGCTCAGTGCCACCATGGCCCTCTGCTCCCCCACAGCCCTCAGTCCCTGCAGCACCTCAAGGTCGCTGTCCCTGCAGCCTCAGCGCCTCCTCAGCTCCCTGAGCCCCCTGTGTCTCACTGTCCTTCAGCAGCTCCTCAGGGGACAGTGCCTGGGGCCACCGGCAGCTCCCAGCGCTCCAGGGACACCCGGGGCTGGAACTGCTGCTCCGCCCGGCCCGGCCGCCAGCTGGGACCCAGCACAGACACAGGGGACACAGGGGGCACAGGGGGAAAACAAGAGGTGAAAAAGGCAGCCCAGGGGGGGAAAGAAATGCAGCCTAGGCCGACACAAACATCAGTCCATCCATCCGCATCATGTCACAGACCATCACAGAGCGTTTGCTTTGTGATGTCAGGGCACGGTCGCCACGTGGTCGTGGTGACATCACACGGTTGCCTTGGTGCGCGGAAGGCCTCAGGGGTGTCAGAGCAGCTCTGGAGCTTGCTCTGAGCAGGAGCCTCTTCCTGTTCTTAAGGCGTTTGTTGGTGTGCAACAGCACACAGAGAGGAGCCTTGCGTTTTTTCTTGGTTTTAGTATATGCAGACTTTATATATATAGTATATATTTATATATATTCATATATTTATATAAAATAAAGATAGTAAAATATAATATATTATATATATATATGTATATTTATATTTATATATAAGGTTATATATTTATTTTTATATATATAGCATATATACTATATATTGAGTATATAGTCTGCAAACTTGCACAGCAGTTGCCAAAATGATTGGGCAACTCGCTGCTGCAGTTTGCCCTATTTTCATAGCAACTTATTCCTGCTATTTCCTGAATCACCTGGCATGTAAGTAGAGATTTTCCCTGGGTGTCACCTACCCTGGTTTTTTGAATGTCTTCCTGCTCTTTCTTAGTGACTGAGTTGATTTGCAAACAGAAAGGCCATTTGGATGCCACTTGGGTAAAGCTCCTGTCAACACATTCAGCTCACAAGGGGGTGTCTGTAGCCAGGGCTCTGCGGGCAGCATTTGCAAGGGAACCTGCAGGGGTTGCGTTCCCTCCATGGCAGAGTCTGTGGCAGCAGAGTCTGTCATTTCCTCCCTTTGCTGGGTCAAGCGGGACAACTTTGAAAATGTGGGCCTTCTTGGAAAGCTTTCTAAAAATGCCATGGTTGTTTCCGGTTTTCTCAAAGCATCTGGTTCATTTTCCCTTGCCCACTGCAGGTCACCTGAGCCGGGTATTCAGCGGTGCTGATCCTGAGGTGAGTGAGAAAGGAACATTTGGTGTTCCTGGTGTTTAAGAATTGTGCAGCAAGCTGTGAGCTTGGCCTGTGGCAGTAGAGTGTAGAGGACCAGCCGAGTAGGCTGCAAGAAAATCCATTTCCATGTCTGCAGCAGCAAGAGCAAAGGCATCACTGGATATTTCCTAATTCTCCTTTTCCTAGTTTTCCATTTCCAAGCTATAAAAGAACTAAAAGCTCAGTTTTGCAGAGGGAACGTTGCTTGCTGATAGTAGCCAGGGGGGAATATCTAATTCAGAGCAAATTGCAGTACACTTGAATCAGCCCCTTAGAATTTAGTCAGAGTGACTCAGAATCCCATTGCTATCAAAGTTGATGATTTGTGCATAGTAGAGCTGGTTCTCGAGCTGAAGAGAAACAAGGTTATAAGTCAGAGGTCTAAAATGGCCCGTGTCTCACGCTCCTGGCTGTCCACAGAGCACAGAAGCAAGAGAAGATTCTCCTCTGGCTCTCTGTGCTCCTGGAGAAGCCAACGAGGAGCCAAATGACCACCAGGCTCCAGCTGTGGTCACACCACAGCCTCAACCTTCCCAGACAGTGAGTGCCAGGGACAGGAGGCTGCTGTCTTTAGTGCAAGGCAGAGCTGCAAGTTTCTGAGCAGCCAGCTCTTGTGTTGTTGCTGGCTGAGGATGCTGAGTGCTGGAGTGCTGCCAGGACCCAGCCATTCCCCTCAGCCAGTGACCCCTGGAAAATGGGCTTTGATCTGTCCTGTTTGGGCCTCAGCTTGCTGGGATTCTGACAGGGGCCAGCCTGAAGCAGGAAGGCTCCCTGTCTGCAGAGGGAGCACGTCAAAGACACTTTGCTTGGCCTTGTCAGGTATGTAGGGGACACTGTGGTCTGGGGACACCTGTCCCTCCCCACCGACTTGCCAAGTAGCTACAGGCACAAAAACTATTCATCTGACAACACAAGCTCTGGGGTGGTTTGTCCCTGTCAGTTCTCGGCTGTGCTTACCTGGGAGCATTTCAGAGCCACACTGAGGATGTGGAATTGCTGCTTGAAGTCAGGGATTTTGCTGCCTTTGTTGCCAGGTTGTTCTTTTGCCTCTTCTGGCAGAGCAGTCAGTAGCAGAGCTGACAGGCACTCGGACTCCACCTGTCTTTTGGCTTTTAATAAGCTGCTAAGAGATGATTGTGTAGTCCATGAATGCGTGGGGGGCCACTCTTCTCTCGAGGGGCAAAAGACACGTTCCCTGTCAGCTTCCTAAGTGGCTGTTGGAGCTTCAGCCCCAGATGGAGCCTGATTGCATTGCCAGTGTCCCATTTGGAATCCGTGCCTCCCCACGGGCAGAGAATGACCCAGGAGAGCAGCAGCACAGTGCTGTGTGAATGTGTGAACCCAGCAGGCTTGGAATCTTGCCCCACAAAATTGTATGGCAAGTTGAAAGGCATCTTCTCTTGCTTCCTGTGCAGGGCCCTGAAGAGGAAGAGCATGAGCAGCTTGCTTCATCAGAGTTGCCATGCCAACCATTCCAGATTCAGGGAGAGCTCTTTCCAGGTGAAGAACGGGAAGAACAGGTCGGGCGGCAGCTGGAAGAGCCACAGGACAATGGCAAGGTAAGCCTGGCTGGCCAGGTGACAGAGTGAAGGGCAGGAAGAGGGGCATAAAACGGAGCTCTTGGGACTGAGGAGGCCAGGAGTCCCACAGGCACTGAAGGCACAGAGCCTTGGAATCTGCAGAGATCAGTACTGGGACAGCAGGGTTACAATGGAAGCAGAGGTGGGCAGGGCAGCAGGAAGAAGTGGCTGAATGAATGTGGTTTGGAGGCTGAAAGAGGAAAAGCTGAGCCTGATGGCAGCTGCCAGTCACTTGCTCTGCATTTATGTGCACAGAACGTCGAGGCAGAGGCACAAGCAGAGCTGCCCAAAGCTTCAAGCGACATGATGGCAGTGAGGAGGAAGAACAATGAAGACCAGAGAAAAGATCACCGGCAACTCCATCAGCCGAGGAGCAAACAACAAAACCAGGTGAGTGGAAGACTGGCTGCCACTCCCCTGATGAAAGTTTCTCTGTCTCGTTCTTCACAGAGCTTTGGAGAGGAGCAGCGGGCAGAACTGCAGAAAACTCAGCCCAGGACCAAGGCAAAGGAGAAGAACCTCGGTGAGAAGCTGCTGGCAGAGCTGAAGAAAACTCAGGCTAGGATCAAGTCAACGGAGAAGAGGCTGAAGGAAGAACTGCAAATTCAAAGAAGAAAAGAAGTGAACATTCGCCTCCTCAAGGATGAGCACGAGACTCTACAAAAACAAGTGAGTGAAAGAGCGATAGCCACTGCAGTCACCAACCAGGTGCTTTCTGCCCTTCTTGCCTTTCCCCTGCAGAGCAGCAGGGGGGTGGGGTGATGCCTCTGAGCGCCATCCTGCTCTAGTGTCTGTCACAGCCACTCTGAAGGACGCTTCCTGATCTGCTGAATCTCAGCTGCTGCCCTGGACAGTGGCACTAGTGCTTTGGCCTTTTGGCCAGCAGTCATCTGAATGCATTCCTGCTGGCCTGTTCCCGCTCTCCTTCTTTCTTGAGGTGTTCTTGCAGGTGAACACGGTGACCCAGATGGATCTTGAAAAAGTTGACTGTCTCCGTTGTGAATCTGGTCTCTCCCTTTCCTCACAGTCCATGACTCTTGTCTGACAGGGACAAGCTGGACTCTCTGACTGCTTTGTTCTCTTTGACTCTTTGAGGTGGACGTCTTGACATCTCGCCTGGCAGCCTGCAAGGATTTCCAGCACGTGGCTGGCAACGAGGAGCCCCAGGATTCCTGTGAGGCACAGAAAGCGTCCAGAGCAGAAGGGCTGCCAGTTGAGCTCGTTCTGAAGATGGTGGAGGAAAAGAGGACTCCGCGGGAGGAGGTAGAACATTTGAACAAGGAGCTGCAAGTGTGTCTGCAGCCCTTGGAGGGGGAAAAGAGTCCTTGGGAGAAAGTGGAATGGTCATTTTGGCAGTCACCCTTCAGAAAATCCATGCAAATGGATTTTGGAGAAAATGGAAATTGAATCTGGCCATGAAGTCAGGTGAAACCAGCCTTTGGCTTTGAGCCATCCAATTTCAGAAGTGGACATCAGAAAAAACCCATGGCAGAGCCCTGCATGTGGCTGACAGCACCTCCCTAAGGGCTTGCATTTGAAATGGGATCTCGGGCTAATCTCTGCCAGCCACTTTTCTGACACAAACTTCTTGGTTGTCTCAGATCTCCGCAGGCTCTTCTGTTCAACCTGCAGCAGCATCACCAGCAGCAGCAGCAGGAGCAGCAGGAGCAGCAGCAGCAGTGTCATCTAAAGGAGGCTTTGCTGTCCAAGCTAAGAAGTGGAGCCCGGGCATCTCTAGCACTGACGCAGCTGCTGCTCAGCAACAGGAGATGGAGGATGACTCCCTGGAGCTCCTCAGTACGTCTGGTGCCTTTCTTCTCTGAGGGACAGTGTATTGTGTGCACATGTCAGCATAGCTGGACCAAATGATTCTCCTCACTTTGGTGTCCCAGGGACATTTAGGACTCCCCACAGGAAATGCTGTGCTCCAAGGCAGCAAGAGAGTGCTCTGGGTGGTCCTGCTGCCTCTGAGGGCAGCTTGGACGTGCTGGGGCATGCCTGAGCTTCGCTGTCTGCTAAAGGCAGAAGCAGGGATTGTTTCTGCATCAGCAGAATGCTGGGACCTAGCAAATGGGCAAGTCCTGTGTGCTGGTGGCCAAACTGCATAGAATAGTTAGCTTCTGAAGTTCTCCTTAAGACTCCTGACATCTCATCCATCATCAGAGAAAAAAAAAAAAAACAACTTCACAGAATTGATTGGTTTTAGCATTTTGTCTTTTGGTTTTGGCTTTAGTTTGGGGTTTTTTCTGGATTTTTTTGGGTGGAATTTTATTCTCCATCCTAAAGGAGCTCTTCTGTCCCATGTCTCTTACTGGTGTCATTTTTATGCCTGTTCTCATTTACCACTACTACATCTACAGGTTTTTTAAAGACAACATTCTAGTTTTGTCAGTGAGAACTCCTCAGAAAGAACATCAGGTGACAGCAGAAACAGGGAGCAAGAGGTGTTTTTCTTGTGTCCCATATGAAAAAAAACAAAAGATCCTTTTATCAGAATCTGTATTTATTATCCTAGTTTTGTTCTTAGAAAGGTGTGTCCAAGAGACACATTCCTGGGGCTTGATCAGATAAAAGTGCACTGTAGGCATTTCTCTGGAGTGAGCTTTTTACCCCTCTGCTGTATATTCCTCAGATCCGTGGCACTTTCTCGTACCTGATTCCCAGCCATTCCCAGACTGTTTGAATGCTGCCCATTGGCCCAAGCCCTGCTCAGATCAGTCTCTAGGAACACACATCAAGCCCTCTGTGATTCTGCAGCACAAGTCACTGAATCTGCTTCTTGCCCAGAACAGCTGCCAGTACTGTGCTCTCAGACAAGACCTGGTGGGGCTGAGAACAGAGCCCAGTTGACTCTCTGTCTACCATCACGTGTTGGCACAAAAAGGACCTTGATGTGCACCTGGGTGTGTCTGAGCTCAGAGCCAATCCTGCTGTGTCCTGAATGGGGTCCCCGGCTTGGAAGGGGCTGGGTCTGGCCGTGCCTTCTTCCCGATACTTGTCAGTGCTGGTGCTCGGGCTTTGGCAGCTTTGTTGTGGTGGCTGCCCTGGCCCTGAGGGCTGGTGTGAGTGCAGAGGCTGGAGCCTTCCTTAGCTGGGAGAGTCCCGCTGCCGCCCGGCCGCTGCAGCGCGGAGCTGCCCCGAGGCAGCAGCCCCTGCTCTGGGCCGGCTCCTGCATGGCCTGGGCTGGGCTCAGCCAGGGGCAGCATCTCCTCTGGGCAGCTGTCCATGTCCCGCCGGTACCTGAGGAGGGAGCACTGCTGTCCTTGCTGCCCTTGCCCGCTGCGGGAAGATGGGCACGTGTGTGGGGCTGAGAGGGCCAGTGCAATGGCAGGGACTGATCCCTGCTGGCAGAGGGAGGAGAAGCAGTGTGCTTCTTCACCTGGAGCACGGGCAAGGGCGTCTTCCAGCTCAGCCTGCTCATCAAGGCCGAGGATCCTGCTGCTGAAGGCCCCCTTGGGATTGGTTATAGCAGGAGCTGCTTTGCTTTACTATCAGAAAGGCATTCTTTTGGCCAACGGCTGCAAGGTGGAGTAGATGCCCTCCTCTCCTGGGAATGCATCTCCCTCTGCTTTGTTTTCTGTCAAGAGATCTCTTCAAAGGACTGTAGAAAATCAGTCTCTGTGCTGACCATTTGTACTGCAGAGCTGCCTGTCTTGTTGCTGTTTTTGTTGTTGTTGTTGTTACCCAGCTGACCACAAAGGACCCAGAGCCCCAGACAGTGGGCTTGTATCTCTTGGATGCTGGGATCTCTGCTCTCAAGTGCGCATCTTGCATTTTGTTTCCCTCAGGGCAAATGGCGAGCACGGAAAATCCCCTCATGAAATACACGGAACTGGAAAATCTTGGCAGTGGGTGAGTCCAACCACAGTTCCTTCTTCACAGTCATGGGGCAGGTGATTTGCTGCTGGAATATCTGTCAAGTTTGAAGTCAGGCACTTTGAAGCTGCAAGCATATTCAAACGCCTGGGTTAGTCTGCCCCATCTCTCAGTTCCAGACAGCATTTGCAAGTGTTTTAAGAGGGCACCATCAAAGTCGTTTTTATTTCATTACCAGAAACAGCAACCTAGCCCCTCTCATAGCAGTGAGATAACAGTTCTCAGAACAATTCTTGCCAAGAGTTTGCTGAAGGAAATAGTCTGTGACCAGGATAAAAACTGCCCAGTTTAGCAACTGAAATCAAGATGAAAGAATCATCTGGCCTTTTGAGCTGAGGCAGTCAACCCCAATACTTCAGGAACAGGTCCAGTGCCCATGCACTGGAGAAGAAAATGCATCATCAGCCTTCTGGCAGAGCCCTCCTGCATGCTGCAGGTTTGAGGCATTTCCAGCAGAGATCTCCTGTCTGGGCTGCCTTTCACTCCAAGATCTAAATGGCTTCTCCTTTCTTTGCTGCTGTTTTCCTTCTAGGGGTTTTGGAGTTATTTGCAGAGCGGTCGACACTGCCACAGGAGGAGAGGTAAATGTCAACAGCCCCTGCAGATTGTGCTGCTCTCCAGGGCTTTCCTTTCTTGTGTCAGCTGTGGCTGGAGCTTTGGGTCCAGCTGTGCTGCACAAGAAGCACACACTGGTGCCAGCCTGCCAACCGCATTTGGGACAGTCTTTGTCCTTCTCAGCTGCCAGAAGGAAGGCAAGGAGGGCAGCAGTCCCTTTCAGAGAAGGACGCTCTCCCTGGCTCCCAATTGCTCAAACAAAGGTGGTGGTGCCTTAGAGCATCTCACTGCTCTTGGGGGCTATGGCTTCAGAGTGCTGAACTCTCATTTCTGGCTGCCAGCAAATACATCTGAATGTTCCTGGCAGTTCCTTAGCCACCTGCAGTGCTGCACTTGGGAACTGCACGTAGGGAGAGATCTGCAAGGTGTCCCTAAAAGCCCTAAGCCCCGCCTATAGCCCAAGATGTATCCACAGAGTAGCAAGGCATGGATCACTTCTTCTGAAGTACAGACAGAGAAACAGAGAGTGTGCTCAGAGCTTTGTGGGTGATAGTCGAGACACCATTGTTAACAAGTGGACAAGGCAAAACGTCAGTGGCCACGTGTCCTGTAAGTGGCCCCCAAAGGAGCAGAGAAATGGGCTGTTGGAATGTCAGTTCCTAATGACTCCTTTGTCTCATCACAAGGCACTTTGGCACGGCTCGACTCTGTCCTGGCAAAATCACTCGCTCCGTGTGTGTTGTGGTCTTGTGCCACCAACTTGTAAAGTTCCTGATTTTCTGTGTCATTCTAGGTGGCCATCAAGAAAATAAATCTTCAGGGACCAAATAGGACTGAATTAACCCTGAATGAAATCATCATCATGAAGAGGAATAAGAGTCCCCACATTGTGAATTATTTAGACAGGTGAGTGGTCATGGTCTTATCCCATGAATTTTTACATGCCAGGTTAAAAACCCACTTTGGACAGTGGCAGAAAATTTTTAATTATTGGATATTTTTTATTTCCCTATTCGTCTCCAATGGATGGGAAGAGAGTGCATTTTGTCTGCATGGCTCTTCCCTGGCTTTCAATCACACAGTTGGAAAACTGTCCAAAAACCTGGATCAACCCTAGCATCCTAAGTCAATACCCTGTTGAGTTCACCGTCTCCATCTTGTCTCAGGATTGATTAAAAAACTTTCTTCAATGCTGATGAAGCATCCTGGAGAGGATTTCCCTGGGATTGTTGCCCCTCTTTTCCATGGCTGGCCATGCCAGGAACATGAGGTGCTTCTTTCCAGAACTACCATGCAGGACAGGTCTTTCATCTTGGCTGTTACTGAACTGCAGTTGTGCTGGCTGGCCGTCTAAGACATCTCCTCTTCACACATGTGCTGTTCTCCTTGAGACTGCACAGACTGCAACTAATGCAGAGCCCAGAGGGAATGTCTATTCCTTGAATTCTGTCCTTGTCACAAAGGGACGCGGCAACAGGAATCAAGCAAAAAACCAAGGTAGCCATGCCTGTTCATCTGCATGACCTGCATGGCCTTGTTTCCTCATTTCAGCTACCTGGTGCATGAGGAAGTCTGGCTGGTCATGGAGTACATGGATGGAGGCACTCTCAACGATATCATCACTGAGGTTCGCATATCGGAAGAGCAGGTGGCGACCATCAGTCGAGAGGTCAGGGATCCCAGCTGTGCTTCCCTGGGCTTGGGCAGGATTGTCTGGGAAAGGGGCTCAGAACAGGAGCCATTCCATGTGCCAGGCTTTGATTCTGTGTTGCTGGAATGCTATGTGCAGGCAAGAGCATCTCAAGTGAACTGCCCGCCAGTGCGTCTGCACTTACTGGACTCTGTGCTTGTCCTCTTCTCTCCTGCTGATGCATTCTCACTCTGTCTCTTGTATTTCCTCTTCTCCCTCTTTGCCTGTCTGCACTGCATTCCTTGCCCGTAAAGGCAAAGGTGGTGGTGGCAGCCTTTGAAACAAACAGCAAAGAAAAAAGAGACTCATTTCTCTCAGTGCTCAGCTGAAAAGCTTAGCAGTGCAGCCAAAATGCTTTTTTACTTCTGAGCACATCCACTGCAGCAGCATCATCCTGGCTGCTTTGCAGGGCAGCGTCTACACCAGCAGTTGCTGTTGCTCTTTCACAAGCTGACATGCCTTTCTTTAGAAGGGTGCTGCTCTGCTAGTGTTGGAGCAGCCAGCTCTTCCTCTCAATGCCACTGTGTTCTGCCATTACTCCCAGTTCCCCGGGAGAGGGAAACTTTGAGAGCTGTTGCCTTTCTTGTCTGATGAAATCACATCACCGATTTTTGCCCTCCTGTTTCTGGTTTCTCTCTCAGTGCCTCCAAGGACTGGAATTCCTCCATTCGAACCATGTGATTCACCGAGATGTGAAGAGCCTTAACATCCTGCTTAAAACTGATGGCTCTGTCAAGCTGGGTCAGTATATTCTTGGTCAGGTGCAGTGTTCCAGGGATATGTGGGGTTTGGAGCAGCTCCTGAGTGACTGCCAGCCCCCCAACAATGGTACTGCTGGCAGTGCAGGGACCCCTGCTGTCAGCTGACCGCACGGTTGCAAGGTGCACAGACCTATGGCAAGGAACAAGCAGTCCAGAGTGGCATTGCTCTGTGTGTGTCCCTTCCAGAAGGAGGGAGCTACGAGTCTAAAGCTTCAGGGAAACAGAAGGCACTGCAGGAGGCAGTGTAAAAAATGTGGGGATTTTGGAAGTAGCCAATGCCATATTTCCTTGGCTAAAGTCCTGAGGAAACAGAGCAGGGAAACTTGTCCAGGAGATTCAACAGCACATTCTCAAACTTCTACTGGCCAATTCTTTTGCTTGCTTTTCTAATTGCACAGTATTCAGATAAAAACAATCTTCTGCTTTCTCCCCAGCTGATTTTGGCCTCTCTGCTCAACTCACCCCTGAGCAGAGCAGACGGAACTCGGTGACAGGGACTGCTTGGTGGATGGCTCCGGAACTTGCAAAGGCTCACACCTATGGCCCAAAAGTCGACATCTGGTCGTTTGGAATCGTGGGCATGGAAATGGTGGAGCAAGAAGTTCCTTATGAGGATAAAAGCCCGCTCTTGGTAAGGTGTAAATGCTCTCTGATCCCACTGTCTTTCTCACCATCCCCACATTCTGTGTGCCACTGGAAAAATCCCACTGCTATCTGCTGGAACTACTTCCACCATGGTCCCTTTCCAAAAATGTCCCTGCAGCACATCCCTGCATCTGCTGGAGTTTTGGTTGTATCAGTGGGGGAACTCAAGCCTTACCCCACGCAAACTATCTCCATTCTCGGGCAACGTTTTGCTTTGCTTAGAAGTGGTTCCAGCTCTTTTGGCTTTGTAGATGGCCCTAAGAACAGGAAAGAAGCATCTTAGAGCTGGTGTTCTCTTCCCTGAAATGAAGGAAAGAAACCCAAGCCCAACAAAATTTCTAGAACCGTCATTTGGAGAGACGTGCACCCCCATTCTTCTCAGAGGGAAACTGGCCTGAAACCTGGACACCTTCAGGGTGTGGAGGCCAAAGAGTCTCTTGTGCGTCTTGTGCAGTGGTGCTGAAACACTTAGTGACCATCTTTCTTTCCTAAGCCAAGCCACTTTCTCCATGGCACCAAGCTGAAGCCTGGGCATGGGGAGAGCCTGCCAAAACCACCCCTTGGTTTCCTGGCACTTTCTGGGACGGGCATACCATTAATGCATTGATTTGAGGATCCAAATGAGCAGAGGGATGCCGACCATCAGGATGGCATTTCTCCTTCTTCTGATTTGACCATGAAAATGCCTGTGTGCCCAAACAGGCATTTTCATCCCAAGACATCTGTGCATGCATCTCCATGTGTCTGTGTTGAAGATGAGATTCCAAATGTTTGTTTCCTTATCTGAGGAATAACTGATGGATTTCCTTTCTTTACTTGCAATTACCAGTTTTTACAAGAACCAAGGCAAAATCCTGATATCTTTTGTTTGATGGCAGCTGTGCTTAAGGGACCAACAAGCACTGCAGAGATGCTTTTCATGTAATAATCCTTGGAAATAGTAGAGTGAGTTAGTAGAGCAAAGTGCCTCTTCCAAACAGCCTGTCAAGCTGGTCAGGTGAATCCCCAGAGAAGCAAAGGGGCTTTTGCTGATCTAACTTCCACTAATGAGGTCAGTCAATGAAACCAGCTGCCAAGGCAACATCTGCTGGGTGTTAGACAAGCTGTGGCTGCCTCGAGTTTTAAATTTTTTGTTGGTCCAGGAAAGTCGTCTCTGCCTCTGTGCCACGGCAGAAACCGCCACTGCAGAGTGCAGCTTGAACAATGGGATGTGGGAGAGCAGTTCCAGAGGTGAAAGAAGCAGGTGAGAGACTCGTGTTTCCTTTTTCTCCAGGCTCAACTCCTGATAGCCACCAAAGGGATCCCAGAGCTGCGGCAGCCCAAGCTCCTCTCCCCTTTGCTGCGGGATTTCCTGAGCTGCTGCCTGCAGACAGATGAGGCACGGCGCTGGTCAGCCCAGGAGCTCCTGCAGGTAAAATGCCAGCAGGGGCTGCAGAGGAAACAGTGTCCCAGGGATGGGCTCCTCCTCCATGGAAGTGCAAGGCATCAGATGAGCCCCCCTCCTCCTCACCTCCACACTTGGTGCTGTTGTAATGAAAACAGTCAGGAAGCCTAGACTGGGCTGGGCTGGCAGGGACCTCTAAAGGTCATCTGCTCCAAGTGCCCTGCAATGAGCAGGGACATCTTTAAAGAAACCAGGGTGCTCAGACTTGAAATATTTCCAGGGCTAGGACACTTACCAGCTCTTGCAGCAAGCTGTGCCACTGTTGCCCCACTGTTGCTCCTTAGACCTACTCTGACTCAATCCTCTTTTCATTTCAAAAATATTCCCCTGCCTTTGAGGCTCTTAGCTTGGAAAGTAATGGCTCATTGTAGGTTTTTTTCCTTTCTGCAGCATCCATTTGTAACATCTGCCCAGCCTGTGTCCAGCCTCGTGCCTCTCATCGTCACAATGAAGAGATGGCAGGAGTTGAGAAGAAGGGGAGAGGCCCTTTAAAGCAGTTCTCTCCATGACCAGCCGAGAGGAAGATTTTAGGCTATGATTGCAGCAAAAATTGTAGTGTAGGATTGTTGCTAAGATTGTAAGGCAGTGTTGTTGCCTAAGATTGTAAATAAAACTTCTGAAACCTCAAGTCATTTTGAAGATTGCCCTCCTTCTGAGCCTGTGAGAAAGCTCAGCATTTCCTTGTGAACTGTCTGTTTTTCCTTAGAGGTGGGAAGTGACATTAATGGTTTCTTTGGCACGGCTTGAAAGGGGAGAAAGCTCTTCTTCATTCATCCTCTGCAGAGCACAGTGTCTTTGGAATATGGCCCACTGGCTGGGTTTTATCCAGCTGTGGCACTTGTGTTTGAGGCAGAAAGGGCACTGGCACTGGCATTTGCAGGCAGAAGCAAAGGAGGAGTGGGGCAGCCCAAACACCCTGTGCAGATGTGCAGGCCTTGAGCTCTGACTCGAGAGCATTTGTGTTCCTGCCACTTGGATTTGTATCCCTAAATGCAATTTCTTTGGCTGGAGGAGAGTTTTTCTCAAGTGAGAAAGCAGAAAGATCAGGGAGGCTGCTGGGAAAGGTGCAGAGATGGTGCAGAGCTGTCAGCGGTGCGAGGTGAGAGCAGGCTTTGCCTTGGCCAGGCTGGAGCCCCAGCAGAGCCCTGGCAGAGCCCGGAGCAGCCTGAGCCTGGGCAGGGGCAGGCTGGAAGGAGGCCCTTGGAGCTGCAGGAGGCAGCAGCCCGGCCCTGGGTGCCTCTTGGTGGCACCAGGTCAATCCTGAGCTCTCAGAGCCCAGCTGGCAGCTGGCTACTCCCAAGGGGAAGCGTAGCCGTGCTGGGCACAGCACAGACTGGTGGCATTGGCCGCCCGCAGTCTGCACAGGAGGAGAGAAAGGCACAGCACAGCCCAGGGCTGCAGGCCTGGCTGAGGATTCCTACTCTTGTGCTGGCTGCCCTGAGACTCCTGGCAAAGGTGAGCAGTGTGTGCAGCACTCTGGGCACAGGGGAGGGAGCCGGGCTGCTCCGCAGGCTCCAGCACAGGGCAGCGTCCTTCAGGCATGGCGCTTCTGCCGGGGGAACCGAGGCCAGCAGGAGGCAGGGACAGCTTGTCCCTTGACATCTGCACCAGCCAGGGCCTCACACAGCTCTGGGAGGAAGCACCTGCAGTCCTGGAGTTCTGCACTGAGCCAGAGCAAGGGGTGAAATGCAGAGTGCTCTGCAGAAATATTCAGGGGCACCGGGTTGGCCTGCTTTGTGCTCTCTGGCACACAGCAAGCACTGTGCCATACAGCCCTGAGCTGCTGGGAGAGAGGTGTTAGAAAGGAGCCAACTCTTGGCTAAAATTAACCAGGGACAAAGTCATCAAAGCCAAAGAGAACTGTTTCTTTGTAAGGATTCACCTGAGCTGGGTGTGTATCTTGCTCTCCCAAGAGCCAAACACACACACAACACACACTCACACAGAATGCTGCTTTTTATTGCCTTGCCCAGCCCAGGGTGAACCGTGTCCCCTTTCCCTTTGGCTGGGTACTAGGGAACTTATATTCTCTCCCCACTGTCTCCTTTTCTGTCCCCTCCCCTCTTATCCTACTTCCCTTTTGGTCTGGTCTTCAACCTGGCCCCTCTCCCAGCTCACAGCAACACCCAACAAATTAACTAAAACAAATACAAACCCTAAATAACAACACCTAGGACCAACAACTTTCATTCTTTTTTCTAGTAATCTTTTGGCTGCAGCAAAATATTACCTCCTATCTCACTGAGGGAATCAGGGATGAGCCTATGCCTTGTGCTTGAGCAGTGAACTGTTTTGGAAGGGAGCAGAAGAGTTTCAGGAGGCAATTTGGGTTTTCTTTCTAAATTGCTGGAGGAAAGACACAATGTGGCTTCAGAAAGCAAAAACACTTTCACGGTAAATTGAGGAAATGCTCGTGAACAATTCTCAGAGAAGGAAGGTGTTGAGAAAATGTTGAACTGGAACAAATCATTAATTCCCTTCGCATTAACAGACAGTGTTGAGCCCTCTATTCCCCCAGCACAGTGACTGATGTGTGCAAGTGGCTGCCTTAGCCTTGAGAATAGAGTAGTCCTCCTAAGAAGGAAGCTGGAAAACTACTGGTAGGGGAAGAAAGTGGTTGTAGGAGGCTCTTGAGCATCAGAGCAGAATTGGAGGAATGGGATGTTCCCCAAATGACCACCAAAGACCTCAAGAGAGCCCTACTCTCCTGTCAGGAACTTCTGAGAAGTGATTTAAATATGTCAACTAATTGGAGGGAATGTTACCCTGTGAGTTTCAGCAAAGTAATGAGTAGGTCTTCTTTCCATGGTTACAAATTAATAGGTGAGATTTCTGAGTGAGCACCTGTGTTAGAAAAGTGATTCCCCATGCACCCAGCACTGAAATAAAGTCATGCCTCCTTTCTCCCACTGAGCTGGCACCAGGGAGCCAAAGCTCTGTGCTGCAGCTGGCCCGGGTGTGTGCAGAGCAGTGCAGCCTCCACAAAGCCCTTGGTTTCCCCACAAGTCATGGGGATTTGTTGCCAGCTGTGCCCAGCTGTGGCAGGAGAAAGAGCCCGCAGTGCAGTGGGCGCCGTGCCCTGCCCAGCCGGGACTCTCTGGCACAGAGGAGCAGCAGCACCAGCACCTTTCAACCCACTCCTGCCTTGGCCTCCCCTGGCACACAGAAGCCTCTGGAAATCAGCACCACCTGGTGCCTTCCCAGCTTGGAGCAGCTCCTGCTGCTGGGCACATCCTGCCACTTCTACTGCTCCCAAACAGGAATCAAGGCACAGGTGGAGACGGACATACAGAGAAGCCCTGAGCTTGTGCAATCAATGGGCAAATGCATGGGGGAATGTCTTAGGAATTATTTCAGCTCTTATGCCAATACTGCCTTCTCTCCTTTTCTCTCTTCGCATTTCCTGCTCTTTTCCCTCTCACATTTCCACTCCTTCCCCCTCTTGAGTCTCACAGTTTTCCTCTCATGTTTGCCTGCCAAGTTTTACTCATTTTCCCCACCCTTTTCAGCTCCTTTTCCTCACACTTGACCTCTCACACTTCCCCACCTTCCCACTGTTTCCTGCTCTTTTTTTCCTCATGTTTCTCACAATTTTTCCCTGACATATCCTGCCCTTTTCTCCCCTCATGTTTCTCTCCTTTCCTCAGTCATTTTTCTCCAAGTTTTCTCCTCAGGATTCTCACTTTTGCCCTCATGATTCTAAACTTTTCCTCTGACATTTCTCATACTTTTCCCCTCACATTTATCATTCTTTCCCCCTCATGTTCCTTATAATTTTCTCTCACATTTTGTGGCCTTTTTTCACTCCTGTTTTCTGACACTTTTCCTGTCAGACTTCCCACCCTTTTTTTCCCCCCTCTTGTTTTCTGCCTTTCTCTGCCCTCTGGTTTCGCACTCTTTTCCCCTCAGGATTCTCACAATGTTCCCCTCACATTTGCTGCCTGTTTCTCTCTCTCTGCCAGTAAAGTTTCTCACTCTCTTCTCTTCACATTTCTCTCCATTTCCCCCTATATTTTTCACCCTTTCCCACTCATATTTCTTAGAATTTTCCCATCGTATTTCCTGCCTTTTCCTCGTCTCACCTTCTTCTCCTATTTTCACTCACATTTCTCACCATTTTCCCCTCAGTTTTCTCACCCTTTCCTACACAGGTTTCCTACCCTTTTCTTCCCTCACACTTCTCTCCTTTTTCCACTCCCATTTCTCACACTTGTCACCTCACAATTTCTGCCTTTTTCCCCTCACATTTCTTAACCCACTGGTTCCTGTCAGTGACTGCTCCTCTTCAGTAGTGGGTGGGCTTCTCTTGTTTTTCCCTGCAATCCCCTACTCCAAAGAACGGGTGCCAGAGCAGCGCTCCAAGGAGCCCCTGCCTGTGCGTCTGCTGAACAGAATGGCCGTGCTCAGCTTGAAGAGTCTCATGGAGAACAACCTAAAGTGCACTGGGCTTCCTGCTGCAGCTTTGGTTTGTATTTCAGTTCTCTGTAGTCTTCATGGTGTTCTAAAGAAATAGGTCCCCTGAGGGATACACATTGCGGGTGAGCAGCCACTGCACCATCCGCCTCAAGCAGATCCATCTCCGTTTTCGTCCCCTTACAGTCACTGTGACTCCTGCCTGGACCAAACCACTTGTGATGCTTCTTGATGCTAAACAAAGTCCATCTGCACAGGAAATGCTTTTGGCCCTCTTTTGGAGAAAAATTAAAAGCCTTTATTTTAAAATGTTCAGTCCCTGGAGTTTTTCTATTTTCACCAATTTGAATTGCCTTGACATCAAAATACTGCCAGCTGACATTCCAAACTGGCTGGTCTATGTTTGTGTGCACAGAGCAAATGTGCCACATCGTGCCCATTTTTCCGGGTGTCTGTTAATGTCCTGTTCAACAAAGGGCTGAAGGGAAGGACTCTTGCTGCCCCGCGCGGCTCCGGGGCTGGAGCTGGGCTGGCAGGGGCCGCAGACCATGCTGGGAGGCCCCACCTCAGCCCCATCCGCCATCGTGTGTGTGTCTGCCTCAGCCCCATCTGCCATCGTGTGTGTGTCTGCCTCAGCCCCATCCGCCATCTTGTGTGTGTCTGCCTCAGCCCCATCCGCCATCTTGTGTGTGTCTGACTCAGCCCCATCCGCCATCTTGTGTGTGTCTGCCTCAGCCCCATCCGCCATCTTGTGTGTGTCTGCCTCAGCCCCATCCGCCATCTTGTGCATCAACCCAGCCCAGCTCTGAAGTGAATGTGTTACTGTTTTGTCAGCAGTCAGGGTCAGCACCAAAAACACCAACACCAGCAGGACAGTCTACAGGGAATGCCAAGACTGGGCTCAAAGCAGCCTGTCCTAACTTGTCCCTGTCCTTTACCCATGAACAAGTCCCCCTGGCCACACAGAGCAAACGTCCAACAGCAGCTTCATCAGCCACTTCCTCCTGCTGGCATTGGCAGACACGAGGCACCTGCAGCTCCTGCACTTCTGCCTCTTCCTGGACATCTCCCTGGCTGCTCTCCTGGCCAACAGCCTCATCATCAGCGCCGCAGCCTGCGGCCACCACCTGCACAGCCCCATGTTCTTCTTCCTGCTCCACCTGGCCCTCAGTGACCTGGGCTGCATCTGCACCACTGTCCCCAAAGCCCCAATTCACAATTCCCTCTGGGACACCAGGAACATCTCCTATGCAGGATGTGCGGCTCAGCTTTTTATGTCTGTTTTTTTATTTTTGAGCAGAGTATTTCCTGCTCACCGTCATGTGCTACAACCGCTATGTGTCCATCTGCAAACCCCTGCACTACGGGACCCTCCTGGGCAGCAGAGCTTGTGCCCACATGGCAGCAGCTGCCTGGGCCAGTGCCTTTCTCTATTCACTGCTGCACACAGCCAATACATTTTCCCTCCCCCTTGTGCCATGGCAATGCCCTGGGCCAGTTCTTCTGTGAAATCCCACACATCCTCAAGCACTCCTGCTAACACTCCTTCTTTAGCAAACTGGGCCCTCTTACATTTAGTGCCTATTTAGCACTTGGCTGTTTTGTGTTCATTGTTTTCTCCTATGTGCAGATCTTCAGGGCTGTGCTGAGGATGTCCTCTGAGCAGGGACAGCACAAAGCTTTTTCCACCTCACTCCCTCACCTGGCCATGGCCTCCCTTTTCCTCAGCACTTCCTTGTTTTCCTACCTGAAGCCCCCATCTGTCTCCTGGCCCTTTCAGTTCAGGGATGTGGCCCTGTCAGTTCTCTACTCAGTGGTTCCTCAAGCCCTGAACCCCCTCATCTACAGCCTGAGGAACCAGGAAATCGAGGATCCCCTGAGGAAAATGATGCCTTGATCTTTTCAGAAGCAATAAACTCCCTTTTTCCTGCTCCAGAAGATTCAGAATGCAACTCTTCACAATCTCAGACTTTTTTTCCCTTATTTGTCCATTTTCCATTGGGACCTTTCCTGTTTCTGTTTTTAGTGTTACTACTTTGTGATGTCACATCCCACTTTCTGATGTCACACAGCCACCTTCTATGAAGTCACAGCTAGCTCTGTGATGTCACAATCCATTCAGTGATGTCACACAGCTCACTCAGTGATGTCACACAGCCACCCTGTAATGTCACAGCACACTCTATGACCTCACAGCCCTCTCTATGATGTCATAAAGACACAGCATGGGGTCACATCCTTCTCTGCAATGTCACACACCCCCCTCTGTGATGCTGTAGCTGCTCGATGACCTCACACAACAAACTCTGTGATGTCATAGCCCAATCTGTGACCTCACACAACCCACTCTGTGCTGTCACACAGCCCCTTTGTGACATCACAGCTGCTCTGGGGCTCTGTGACACAGCCCCCTCTGGGACAGCACACAGCCCCTGCCAGTGCTGAGCCCCTGTGAGCTCTGCCTGTGCCCTGCTCGTGTCCCTGAGATGCCCTGGCAGTGCCCCAGCCCTGCTGGGCTGTGCACAGGAGCTGCTCCTGGGCAGAGCTGTCTCTTTGCAGCGCTGCCCTTGCCAGGAGCTGCCTCTGTGCCAGGAGCCCGGCCCAGCTCAGCAGCACAGACACAGCACAAGGACTTCAGTGACCCTCTTGGGGCTTGTGCTGAGGCCCTGAACATCAGTCCCTGAGAGGGAGATAAAGAAACCTCTCCAGAACTCCAAGTCAGAATCCAACTCCAAGGTTTCTGGAAGTTTTAATGGGTCCCACTGAGGGTCATGACAGAGAAAGTGTCCCCAGGCCGCAGGCAGAGCAGAGAACTGCAGGCAGTGGTGACATGGGGGGACAAAGAGAAGCCAAGTCCTGGTGCCCTGGGGCACAGCTGCCTCTGTGCCACCAAGGGCTGTGAGCAGACACCTTGTCCTGAGGCCCTGGGGCCTCCTGGCACAGCCCCAGCAAGGCTGGGCACTCTCAGCCCCTTGTCCTGCCCTCAGCATCCCCCTCCCATCCCAGTGGCCTCAAGGATCTGCTGGAAGGAGTCCCTGGGGAGCCTTGGTCAGGAATGGCCCTGGGGGGCTCCTTAATGCTCCCAGGGACTGCAGGTTCTTCAAAGGACTTTGGGTTTTGCTTTTGCCTTGGAGTCTCTGAGAGGTTTGTGCAATCCAATTACCTGCTGTAATTAGTCCCTTGAGAGGCTTTGTCAGTAACAACACTCAGTGGGGCTCATTAATTCATCCAGGTACTTCAGTTATTTTAAGGTACTTGGTATTTCCATTTTAAAGCTGAGTCTATGAGAGGTTTGTGCAATCATGGCCTCCAATTAGCTACTTGAACAAGTCCCTTGGGATTCTTAGTCAATAAGAACACTCAGTGGGGCTCATTAGTACTTCAGGGTACTCAAAGTTTATTAAGGAACTACTTTTTGACATTGAGTCTGAGGCCTGTCTGCAATAATTGGCCTCAAAATATCTGCTTTAACGAGTCCCTTGAGATTCTTAGCCAGGAACAACACTCCCTGGGGCTCACTAATGTTTCAAGGTACTCAGGGTAATTTAGGTACTTCTTTTTGCCACTGAGTCTTAGACAGGTTTGTGTAATCATGGCCACAATTATCTGCTTTAATGAGTCCCTTAGGAGCTTTCAATTGAACTTCAGTGGAGCTATTTATTGCTTTGAGATACTCCAGGCATTAAAGGTACTTTGGATTTTCCTTCCAACACTGAATCTCTGAGAGGATTTTGTGCAATTCTGGCCTCCAAGTCTCTCCTTTAAGGAGTCCATAAGAAGCCTGTGTTGGGGATGGACCTCAGTGGGACCCATTAATGCTTCCAGACACTTTGGGTTTTTCCTCTGACTTTGCCTTCTGGAAAGGTTTGTGCAATCTCCTCTCAGGCCTGAGGTTCCAGGGTACAGCACCAAATGCACCACGGGTCAGATCAGGGTAAGGCAAGTCCTGACAAGGCTGTGCTTTGATTTCCCCCAGGTCTGGTGCAGTTAATTGATGCTTACCTTCCTGTGGGATGAAACTTGGAATTGCCACCATAATTGTTGTATTGTCAGTTTATTAATGTTTGGGATTTGCTTGCATTTTCATCACAAGTGACTTGTGGGAAGAGCAAATATTCATTAAAGCATTTTATGTAGGGTTAAGTTTGATTCTCCCCCTCATGACTCAGCAAGAGTTTTCCCTATAAAGAAATGAAGCTTTTGCCTGAAGCTCCCCACTCTGCCCATGATGGAAAGCCCTGGGAGTGTCTGAGACATCCCGGCTCTTTGGCAGCCTGGGCACTCCTGGGGTGTCACCGTGGAGCCCCCGTGAGTGCCTGTGACAGATGGGTGCCTTTGCAGCCCAAGGTGCCCTGGGATGTGCCCATGGCATGGCTGGGACTGCCTCTGCCCACAGGGCTCTTGAGCATCCCAGCTCAGGCCTGGGGCCAGACTCCCTTGCCATGGCAACCATTTGCAGTCCCATTGCCAGGGCCAGGGGATGCCAGAAGGGATCCCAGAATGGGCTGAGTTGGGAGGGAGCCATCAGGATCCTGGAGTGCAACTGCTGGCCCTGCACAGGACAGCCCAACAATCCCAGCCTGGGCCTGGCAGCGCTGTCCAAAGGCTGCTGGAGCTCAGAGAGCCCTGGAGCTGTGAGCCTTCCCTGGGAGCCTGTTCAGTGGCCCAGCAGCCTCTGGGGAAAAACCTTTTCCTGAGATCCAACCCAAAGCTGCCCCGAGTCAGCTCCAGCCGTTGCCTGCAGTCCTGTCCCTGGGCCCCAGAGGGAAGAGGTTCCCACAGCCCCCAGCCAGGGACCCGCTCCCAAGGCTGTTGCCAGGGCAGCCAGGGCTGGCACCAGCTGTGATGCTCGGTTTCCCCGGGCCGGGCTTGAGGAATGGGATTCCCCAATTTCCTGCTCCCGCTAAAACCGTGCCGCCCCTCGCTGCCCTCCAGCCCCCCACTGAGAGTACAAAAGGCAAAGACCCCAGGCTAGGATAAGAAGAATTTATTGGCAACAGCAACAATATAAGCAACAACTTGGAACAGAAACTATAGTTATAAGAGAAGGGATAAGACAAACTACATACAGGGAAAACTACAAGATCAGCTGGCTCTTCCTGGCCACATATTTCCTCCTTACCAGAAAGGACACCCTTGTCCTTAGGAGAGAGAGAGTCCCTTTCCTGCCCCTGGCAATGACCTGAGATGGGATCAAATACAATGATAGGGCCATGGCCAGACCCTCATGTTCTTCAATCTCACCTCACATCATTGCCAGGGGCAGGGAAAGGGACAGGTGTCCTCCCAGCGTGAATCACAGGGAATGTGGGTCACCAGGGCTCTGCCTAATGTGAATCATCTTTACACGGATGAGGCTGGAGACTCACTCCTCCTCTTCCCACAGTTGGGGCACTCACAGGGCTTCCCTCAGTGGTGCGTCCGTTGGTGTCTTGTCAAGTGAGAGCTCGTGGTGAAGCTCTTCCCACACTGGGGACACTCGTGGGGCCTCTCCCCAGTGTGGCTCCTTTGGTGGATGATCAGTTTGGACCACTGGTTGAAGCCCTTCCCACATTCCCCACACTTGTATGGCCTTTCCTCAGCGTGGGTGTTCTGGTGGCAGGTTAAGTCGGAGCGCCGGCTGAAGCTCTTCCCGCATTTCTCAGACTCGTAGGGCCGTTCCCTGGTGTGGATCCTCTGGTGGCGGATCAGGTGGAAGTTTCTGCTGAAGCTCATCCCACATTCCCCACACTCGTAGGGCCTCTCCCCAGTGTGGATGCACCGGTGGGTGACGAGGGTGGAGTTGTGCTTGAAGCCCTTCCTGCAGTCGGGGCAGCGGAAGGGCCTCTCATCAGTGTGAATGCGCTGGTGTGAGAGGAGATGGGAGCTGGTCTGAAACCTCTTCTCACACTCAGGACACTCATAGGGCCTCTCCCCAGTGTGGATCCTCTGGTGGCTGATCAGTTGGGACCTCCAGTTGAAGCTCTTCCCACACTCCAAGCACTTGTGGGGCTTCTCCCCATCATGAAGCTGCTCATGGACCAGCTCAGAGCCCCGGCTGAAGCTCTGCCCACCTTCCCAGCTCAGGGTGGGTCTTTCCTTCTCAGAGCACCCTGGGATGATTTTAGAGTGTCTTCTCCTGCGGGATCTTCGGGGCTTTTCTTCCCCATTGGATTCTTGCACTGTGGAGCTGCTCAAAATGGCCTCATCCATGAGGTTCTGTTGTGGGGCTTTGTCCTCCCTGGTCTCCATCCTCAGCTCCTTGTCTGGGGGAGCAAGGTCAAGACAGGATGGGATTTGCCTCCGTGCCAGAGGGAAGGGGAAGGAGATCCCCTCAGTCCACCCCTGTCAGGACGGCTTTGGCAGTGGGGTTGTCCTGCAGCCGGGGGCCGTGCTGGGCTGGGAGATGAAGCAGGAGAGAGGGGGAAAAGGGCACTGACTTCCTCACTTTCCTGGCTGTCCCGGGGCAATTTCCTCTTTCTTGCAACCTTCTCAATCCAGTCAAGGTTTGTAGATGAGAAATCCTGGTTGGGGAAAAACTGAGGGATAAGCAAGTTGAGTTTGAAGGTCCCTCTGCCCAAGTCCATCTCTAGAAGTCACTGCCCATCTGGTGCCCATATAAAACCTCTGAAACATCAACATTCAGCCCTGAAAATGCCTCCCAGGAGTTCCCTGTCTCTGCTCTCTCCCCTTTGGTGTTCAGGGGTTCCCCCTGTCCCAGCTGCTGGGGGGTCACACTTGTATTGGGGGTCCCCGTCTACTCAGTCCCTGCCCTCCCCAGGCTGCTGGGAGTCCCAGGAATATGAGAAGATCTCCCCTTTTCCACTTCCCCACATTGGGATGCTGGGGGGTGTTGGTGTCCTGTGGAGTCCCTTTAGCCACTCAATGTAATACCCAGGGTCTGGCCTTGGCAAGACAAACCCCAGCTACCCTTCCTGCCTGAGGGGATAGTTCCAGTGTGCTCTGTACACAATGGTTTGGTCGGTTCTCCCCCCTCAACGACCTTGGCCTTGTGGTTCCTTCCCCCTCAGTGTGTCTCCACTGGCTTCAGGTCAATGCCCTTACCTGCCCTTTGCCCGCCCCCAGACCCTCTACTTGAGGGGAGACAGGAGTGGGGTTCCCTCTCACGCCCTCGATCTCTTCACCTTCTTCTCCCACCCTGCCTCGGGGTGGGGAAATAAAATGGACTCTCATGCTCAACAAAAGAGACTTGTCTCGTCTGTTTCCCTCCTGGCAGCTGTAACCTCCCTGGACACAATGATCACTGTTGCCACACGATGCAACTGGGACTCAGGGTCCCTTCTCCCCTTATTCTCTGCTTTGGGGTGCAGGGGGTCCAAGGAGTCCCCCCTGCCCCTCTCCAGCCTGTTGAGGGTCCCGCCAATCGCGGTGCTCCCCCTTCTCTGGGCTCCCCACTTTGGGCTCCTGGGGGACACAGGGCTCTGCTCCTCCAGGCTGCCTCTGCCAGCAGCTGCCACTGGGACCCCCCAATGTCCCCACAAGGGGCATTTTCCACTCACCTTTGGAGTTCTCCATTCTCCAAACATCCTCTCCCAAAAACCCAACCCAGGGACCTCCCAGGATATCTGGGCCCAGCTCCCCCTCCCTGGTCACCTGTGGGATGGGGGGTGATGATCCCATGGGTGGGGGGCTGTGAATTCAGGGAATGCTCGACCTCGTGGTTCCTTCTCTGTTAAGGGTAGAAGGTTCTTAGCTCAGGAACTGGCTGACCTCATTGAGAGGGCTTTAAACTAGGTTTGAAGGGGGAAGGGGATGCAGCTGGGCTGCCTGGAAGCAGACCCAAGGGTGCTAAGCCTGAGTTAGGGCTGAAATCAGTAGCCCAGCTGAAGGGCATGTACACCAATGCACGTAGCATGGGTAACAAACAGGAGGAGCTGGAGGTCATGGGGCAACAGCAAAGCTGGGATGTAGTCACCATCACAGAAACGTGGTGGGATGACTCACACAGCTGGAGCACTGCACTCCATGGCTACAGGCCCTTCAAAGAGACAGGAAAGGGAGAAGAGGTGGACGGGTGGCCCTTTATATTAAGAAGGCTTTTGATGCAATAGGTATTGAAACAAATGAAGATTCAGTTGAATGGCTATGGGTGAGAATTAAGGGGAAAGCCAACAAGGCTGACATCCTACTGGGAGTTTGTTATCATCCACCCAAGCAGGAGGAAGAGCTGGACAACTTATTCTATCAGCAGCTGGAGAATGTTTCAGGATCACCAACCCTTGTTCTGGTAGGTGACTTCAACCTGCCAGACATCTGCTGGGAACTTAATACAGCAGAAATGAGGCAGTCCAGGAAATTTTTAGAGTGCATGGATGATAACTTTTTGTTAGGTGAGCCCATCAGGAGAGGGACTGTGTTAGATTTGTTGTTCACAGACATGGGCTGGTGGGAGATGTGGTGGTTGGAGGACGACTGGGGCAGAGTGATCATGAAATTATAGAGTTCTTAATAACTGGTGAAATCAGGATGTACATCAATAAGACTTTTGCACTGGACTTCCAGAGGGCAGACTTTGGCCTATATAGGAGACTTATTCAGAGAGTTCCTTGGGAAGCAGCCCTTAAAAACAAAGGAGTTCAGCAAAGGTGAGTGTTCTTCAAAACAGAGGTTTTGAGGGCACAGGAACAGACTGTCCCTGTGTGCCAAAAGATGAGTCTATGAGGCAAACGTCCAGCCTGGATGGGCAATGAGGCTTTGGATGAACTCAGCTATAAAAACAGGATGTATCATCTTTGGAAGGAGGGTCAGGGGCCTCAGGAAGTATTTCAGGTACTGCTAGAGAATGTAGGAAAAAATTAGGGAGGCCAAAGGTCAGTTTGAAATCAAAATGGCAACTACTGTAAAGGACAATACAAAATGTTTCTACAAATACATTAATGGTAAAAGGAAAGGTAAGGCCAACCTTTGCTCTCTGTTGGAAAAGGGAGGGAACATAGTAGCTGCAGATGAGGGGAAGGCAGAAGTGCTTAAGGCCTTCTTTGCCTCAGTCGTCAGTGGGAAGATGACTTGTCCTCAGGACAACTGCCCTCCTGGGCTGGTAGATGGTGTCAGGGAGCAGAATGGTGCCCCTGTTATCCAGGAGGAGGCAGTCAGAGAACTGCTTAGATGCTTGGACACTATAAATCTCTGGGCCCAGATGGGATCCACCCCAGGGTGAGGAGGGAGCTGGCAGATGAGCTTGTGAAGCCACTCTCCATCATTTACCAACAGTCCTGGCTCACTGCTGAGGTTCCAGGTGACTGGAAGCTGCCAATGTGACACCCATTCACAAGAAGGGTGGGAAGGAGGATCCCAGTAATTATAGCCCAGTCAGCCTGACCTCAGTACCTGGTAAAGGTAATGGAGCAGTTTATATTGAGGGTCATCACACAGCACCTACAGGATGGCCAGGGTGTCAGAGCCAGCCAGCACGGGTTTAGGAGGGGTGGGTCGTGGTTGACCAACCTGGTCTCCTTTGATGACCAGGTGACCTGCCTGGTGGATGCAGGAAGGGCTCTGGATGTCTGTCTGGACTTCAGCAAGGCCTTTGGCACTGTCTCCCACAGCACACTCCTGGATAAGCTGGCAGCCCGGGGCTTGGACAGGAGCACTCTTTGCTGGGTTAGGAACTGGCTGCATGGCCAGGCCCAGAGAGTGGTGGGGAATGGTGCTGCATCCAGCTGGGGACAGTCACCAGGGGTGTTCCTCAGGGGTCTGTGCTGGGGCCAGCTCTGTTCAGTATTTGTATTGACGACATGGATGAGGGTATTGAGTCTTTCATTAGTAAATTTGCAGATGACACTAAGCTGGGAACATTTGTTGATCTGTTGGCAGGTGGGAGGGCTCTGCAGAGAGACCTGGAATGGTTGGATGGGTGGGCAGAGTGCAACAAGATGGAGTTTAATGAGTCCAAGTGCCAAGTCCTGCACTTTGGCCACAATAACCCCTGCAGTGCTCTAGGCTGGGGACGGTGTGGCTGGACAGTGCCCAGGCAGAAAGGGACCTGGGGGTTCTGGTCAGCAGCGGCTGAACATGAGCCTGCAGTGTGCCCAGGTGGCCAAGAGGGCCAATGGCACCTGGCCTGGATCAGGAATAGTGTGGCCAGCAGGAGCAGGGAGCTCATTCTTCCCCTGGACTCAGCACTGGTGAGGCCACACCTTGAGTGCTGTGTCCAGTTCTGGCCCCTCAGTTTAGGAAGGACCTTGAGACGCTTGAACGTGTCCAGAGGAGGCAACGAGGCTGGTGAGGGGCTTGGAAAACAAGCCAGATGAAGAACGACTGAGGGAGCTGGGGGTGTTTAGCCTGGAGAAAAGGAGACTCAGAGGTGACCTTATCACTCTCTACAACTTCCTGAAGGGGGGTTGCAGACAGCTGGGGGTTGGTCTCTTTCTCCAGGCAGCAACTGACAGAAGGACAGGACACAGTCTTCAGCTGTGACAAGGGAAATACAGGTTGGATAGTAGGAAGAAGTTTTTCACAGAAAGAGTGATTAAATACTGGAATAGTCTGCCTGGGGAGGTGGTGGAGTCACCATCCCTGGATGTGTTTAAGAAGAGACTGGATGTGGCACTCGATGCCATGATCCAGTTGAGGTGTCAGGGCTGGGTTGGACTCGATGATCTTGAAGGTCTCTTCCAACCTACACATTCTGTGATTCTGTGATGGGACCCTGACTGGGGTTACTGGGAGCTACCAGAGCCACGCAGGAAACCAGCTGTGCACACACTGGGAGGAACTGGGGAAAACTGGGAATGACAGGATGCATACTGGTGACAACTGGGTGGTTCTGGCAGGGACTGGGATAAAACTGGGGGCAACTGAACCATGCTGAGGGAACTGGGAGTGCCTGGCAATGACTAAAAGAAGACTACAAAACCTCCTTCCTCCAAAAAAAACCCCAAAAAACAAAACAAAAAACAAAACAAAACAAAAATTCATCACAAACCAAAACCAAAACAAAACAAAACAACCTCCAAAAAACAACAACCACAAAAAAAAAAAAAAAAAAAAAAAAAAAAAAAAAAAAAAAAACAACCACAGGGAACCAAAAATCCCAAAAAAACAAACAAAAAAACACCAGAAAAACAAACCAAAACACTTTAGACTGACACAAGTACTGCTATACAGCATTTACTTCTACTCTATGTTAACCTCATTCCTCAAAATCATTCCTTTCTTTTCCAAGAAATACCTGTGGGAACAGAAATCTCTCCTTCTCTGTAGGACATTCTGTATTAAGGATGAGTTAATGCGATTAAAGATTTATTGGCTTCTTTGTCTCTCAAACATACCAAAGGAGGGAGAAATATGAAAACAAAGCTCTAGTAATGTCATTTTTAATTCTGACACAATTAAGGATTTTTTTTTTTAAATTTACCCCATCCATTCTGAAAAGCACCATTCTCAGGCTAAGCCTAAGGGATCCATCTTTTTTAATTTGCTGCTAATGCTATTTGTACAGCTCCCAGCCCTTGTTATGGCCATGGGGGGCCCAGGGCTGATCCTGGGAGCCGCCACTGCCGGCCCCGGGACCCCCGAACCCCTTTCCCGGCCATCCCGCCCCTCCAGCCCCAGCGCCCCCCAACGGGGTCCCGGCAATCCCAGGGCTCCCCCCCTCTTGGGCTCCCCGCTTTGGGCTCCTGGGGCTCTCCTGTCTCTGGGCTCCCGCTCAGGGGCTCCCCAAACCCCGGCCCTCTCCCGGGCTCCCCAAACCCGGGGTCCCCCCGGCCCCGCCGGGGCTCTGCCCACACCGGGACCCCCCAAAACCACCTCCCGGGGACCCCCCCATGTCCCCCCGAGGGCCATCTGCGCCTCGCCTTTGGAGCCCTGCCAGCTCCAAACATCCCCCCAAAAACCCCAAGCCCAGGGAGCCCAAACCCGGGATATTTGGGGCGAGCTCCCCCTCCCCGGGCACCTGCGGGATGGGGCCGATGGTCCCGGGGCTGCTGCGGCTTCAGGGAGCGCTGGAGCCGCCCGCTCCCTCCTCTGCTCTTCTTCCTCCCGCTTCCCGCGGCCGCTCCGCCTCTTCCTCCCTCCCTCCTCCTCCTGCCCCGTTCCCGAACCCCTCGCAGCCCGCGGGACGAGCGGGGATGGAGCCGGGAAAGGTCGGAAGGCAGAGAGGGCCCAGGGGGATGCCAGGACTGGCAGTGACTGGGCTGTGCTGGGAGCACCTCATCACCCCCGTCAGGTGGCATTTTATAGGGGACCCCCATTCCAAGCCCCTCTGGGGGATGTTTTGCCCCCCCTCTCCCCCGGGGTGGATTTTTGGGATTCTCTCTGCCGTGGCCGCTTTAAGAGGCGCCTGTTTTGGGTTCCCAGGAAAACTCCCCTTCAAAGGGCAACACCACTCCCGGTGATTCCGGCAGCGGAGCCCTGGGGGGGGCTGGGGGTCCCAGGGGGGATTTGGGGGTCCCAGGGGGGATTTGGGGGTCCCGGCAAGGGTTTGGGGGTCCTGGGAGGGTTTGGGGGTCTTAGGGGGGATTTGGGGGTCCCGGGAGGGTTTGGGGGTCCCAGGGGGGATTTGGGGGTCCCGGGAGGTTTTGGGGGTCCCAGGGGGGGATTTGGGGGTCCCGGGAGGGTTTCGGGGTCCCTGGGCGGGGCCGGTGACAGAGCTGGGACCCCGAGCCGGGTCTGAACCTTCTCACTGTGCCCGGGCAGCGTCAGCGTGTTCAGGGAGATCCTGGGGCCCGGGGGGTCACCCCAAATCCCAGGGGAGCCCAAATGGCCAGGGAGCCCCTGCAGTGCCCCCAGCGCTGGATCTGCTGCAGGCAGGGGGGCACCAGCACTCGGCCCCCACCCCCCACCATCACAGGGGGGCAGAAACGGGGGAGGGGCACGGACAGGTCGGGGGGACCCCCAAAGTCCTGGGGGAAGGGACACGGGGGGACTCCCAGGAATCCCCGTGGGGGGATGAGGGGGGACCCAGGAGGAGTTTGGGGGGGCCGGGGGCGTCATGGGGGGACCCCCAGGAGTCTTGTGGGGGGTGGGGAGGGCAAAGAACAGGGCGACCCCCAGGATGGGTTTGGGGGGGATCTGGACTGGAGCTTCCCTGGCAGTGGGATGGGGATGGGATCTGCCCGTGGAATTCCATGGGAATGGGATGGCAGTGAGATCCAGCTACAGAATTCCCATGGGAATGGGACAGCAGTGGGGTCCATCCTTGGAGGCCCCACGGGAATTCCCATGTTCCCAAATTCTGCCCTCCCAAATCCCCCATTTCCCAATCCCACATTCCCATGGGAATTCTGCCCTCCCTCCCTTTATGCTCCAGTGCCTCCCGCCCATATCTGACACATTTCCGGAGCCATTCCAGGCAGGAGTGCCCCAGGGCATTTGTCAATTCCTCAGCCTGGATCTCCTCCTGTTCCCGGCGCCTCTTGGTGACCTGGGCAGCGCCGTGGCCACCAGGAATCCCCCGGATCCCCGGGGGCTCGGGGGGAATGCCAGGAGTGGGAGTGACTGGGCTGTACTGGGATCCTACTGGGATCCTACTGGGAGTGAGCAGGAGCAGCGGGATGGCTCTAGGGCTGGGGCTGGGGGCGCTCCTGGGGGGGCCAGGGGGAGTGGGACCCCCGGCCCCGGGACCCTGACCCGCCATTCCCGGCCCCGGGACCCCCCTGCTCCCCTTATCCTGCACAGGGACGCCCTGAATCCCCCATTTCTGAACACCAGCACCCCCTGCTCCCCTTTTCCCGGCCATCCCATGGCTCCCAGCCTCCAGACTTCCCCTGTGCTTGACTTTGGGATGGTGTGGAATGCCTTGGACCCCCATTCCTGCCTTTCCCAGCCCCCAGCCCCACCTTTCTTCAAAACCAGAGACCCCCTGAACTCCCCCTTCCCAAACATTCTAAGTGTCCCCATCCTGGTTCCCCCTTTTTGGGAAACCCTGAACTTTCCTTTCTTGGGCTCAAGGACTCCCCGCAATTCCCTTCTACCTCTCCAAGTCCCTGCTCCCCATTTCCCTGACCCTGAGACCCCCCTGCACCCCCATTCCTGAGAACCCAGGTGCCCTTTTACCCCTTTGCCCTGCCCTGAGACCCCCCTGCACCCCCTGATTCGGCACCAACACAACCTTTTCCCAGCCACCCCGCCTCTCCCAGCCCCCAGACCCCCCTTTTCCTTCTCCCTGGGACCCCTGGGCCCCCATTCCTGCATTTCCCAGCCCCTCCTTTCCTCACACTGAGGAGCCCTGGCACCCCCTTTGCTGGGCACAGGATTCCCTGGACAGCCCATCCCACCTCTCCCAGTCCCTGCACCCCCTTTCCTTGACTCTGAGCCCCTGAACCTCCTTCAGCTGTCCCAGCTCTTCCAGTCCCCCCTTTCCTTGGCCTCTTTACCCCCCTGGATCCCCAAACTCCCACTTTCAGCCCCCCAGCTCCCCCAAATCTCGGTGTCCCCCCAGTTCCCCACTCCCTGCAGTCCCTGGAAGTGGCGCTGTCGGAGCCCGGCCCGGGGGTCCCCCAGTCCTGGATTGTGGGGACGGGGACGGGACCCCCTGCGAGCGCTGGGACAGCGAGCAGGGCCGGATGGAGCCGCAGACACCGGGGATGGCAGCGGGAGCTGGGCTGGGATATTGGGATAGCCAGAGCTGGATATGGGATAGCCAGAGCTGGATACTGGGATAGCCAGAGCTGGGTATGGGATAGCCAGAGCTGGGATACTGGGATAGCCAGAGCTGGATATGGGATAGCCAGAGCTGGGATACTGGGATAGCCAGAGCTGGGATACTGGGATAGCCAGAGCTGGGATATTGGGATAACCAGGGATGGGATCTCTGGGAATGGGGGGGATCTGTGGGGCTGGAATGGGAATCCAGGGAGCTCCAAGCAGGATGATGTTGGAGCAGTGCAGGAAGCTCTTCCTGCAATTGGGGCACTCACAAGGCTTCCCTTACCAGTTCCTCCATTGGTGTCTGTTCAAGTGAGATCTCCTGGGCAAGCTCTTCCCACATTGCTGACACTGGTTGGGCCATTTCCTGGTTTGGATGCTCTGCTGGGAGCTCAGGTGGGAGCTTCTGCTGAAGATCATCCCACATTCCCCACAGTTGTAGGGCCTCTCCCCAGTGTGAATCATTTGGTGGATGATCAGTTGGGACTTCCAGATGAACCCCTTCCCACATTCCCCACACTTGTAGGGCCATTCCCTGGTGTGGATCATCTGGTGCTGGATCAGGTGGGAGGTCTGGCTGAAGTTCTCTCCACCGTCCTGGCACAGGGAGGGTCTTTCCTCCTCAGAGCACCCTGGGATGGGTTTGGAGCCCCTTCTCCTGAGGGATCTCTGGAGATTTTCCTCTCCGTTGGATTCCTCTACCGTGGAGCCACTCAAGATGGCCTCTTCCACAATGTTCTGCCACAGGGATTTGTCCTCCCTTGTTGCTTCGCGTATCTGTTTCTCAGGTCAGCTCAGCGTCGGCTGGGCCACCCTGCTAGCTCTGATACGCCCAACAGTACCTTTGCGTGGGTCTTTGTCTCCGCAGTCCTTTTGCCTTAGCTGTCTCGGCCGTGGTTCGAAAGAGGGGACACTCCAGGCTCAGGGAGAAAGGTTTTATTCGGGTAACTCAGGGGCAGCCCCTGGTTCCAGGCCTGTGCCTCTGGGGAGTGACCCCCGGCCTCGGTTACAGGGGGTTTTTGTTCCCCCAAAATCTCGGGGGTGGACACAAGTTAAAAGACCAATGAAACAAGGCCAGGTGGGTAAGGTCAAAATGCAATACACAACATTAACAAATCAGGTGAATTTGGGATGGAGTCCCATCTGCTTTCTGAATGACAAACACTGGAGAGTTCCACGGTGAAGTGGTCTCTTCAATGTGGCCCTTTTTCAGCTGTTCTTCCACAAGCTCATTGAGCGCCTTTAACTTTTGTTTAGAAAGTGGCCACTGCTCTATCCAGACTGGTTCATCTGACAGCCAATTCAGTTTCTGTATAGGGCGGTCCTCAGTGACCACTGCCCGAAAAACCTTTGGAGGGTCAGGAATGTTATTTGTGACTCCCCATTGGGACATCAAATCTCTTCCCCACAGAGGTTCATCAAAATCCAAAACAAATGGGCGTAGCGTGGCCATTCGCCCGTTTGGCCCTTCAATTGTCACTGCCTTTTTTGACTGCTTGGCTAATTGCAAGCCTCCAATACCATTTACATGTTTGGCAATGTCCTGCAGTTCCCAATGTGATGGCCACATCCTTTCTGGGACAACCGTCACATCAGCGGCTGTGTCCCAAGCTCCTTTAAGGAGTTTGGATTCCCCACCCATAGAAAGCTTACAGAAATCTTTTGGCCTGTTTGAGCCTATCTTTTTTACCACAGCGACAGTGGTGTCTTTGTCGCTTTCTCCTTTGCCACTCTCTGTGGCACTTTCCTCTGGACTTGTTTTTACTGCAAGTCCTTGCACTGCAGGGATGGCCTGGGCAATAATTTGTCCTTTTGGTAGGAAGGTGGGTGGGTTTTCACTGCGGAGCCACACAACAAATCGCTCTGGGTCAGTTGTGATTGTCCCAGGGGCGACCTGTATGTCTGAGGGGGTGAACTTACAGTCCCCGATGACCACAAATTTTGTCTCCACCATGTGCCACATGCCGGGTTCCTTTGAGACCATGGCTGTTTGCCACTGACTGTCCCGCAGGTGAAGAGGCTCAGCCAACTGGAGCCTAAAGGGCTCATACCTGTCCGTTGTTGTCAAGGATCCTGATGGCTCAGGCAATACTATGTGCCTCGGTTTCCCTTGTTTTGTCAGGTCCTGTGAAGAGAGAGACAAATCTGATTTAGGTGACCTTTTTTCTTTTTGGGTTATTTGGGCTGCCCGATTGGGGTCCTCACGCTGGGCAGTTCCGCGCTCCCGAATCAGTTTTTTGACACCCTGGTGTTCTTTTTGTTCTCCCTCCCCTCATGTTCCCTTTCCTGTTTTAAGAAATTGTCAAATTGTCCCTTCATTGGACACTGATTGATCCAGTGACCGCTTTTTCCACACAGAAAACACTGGCTGTTAGCTCGTGCAGGAGCGTTCTTCTTGTGTGGTTCTGGTGTTTTAGGTGTTTCCACAGCAGCAGCGGTGATTTTATGGCGCGTTTTCCCCTCTCTAAGAGCTGGTTTTGTGCAGCGTGGGATGACGGCACTCACGGCTTGCAGCATCTCCTTGAGAGGAGGTGTCGAGCCTGGTTCTCTGGGTATCAGATTTATTGCAGCAGTGCACTCCTCGTTCGCATGAGAGAAAGCCAACTGCTGAATCACTTGTTTCTGTCCCTCTTCTCCAGCAAATTGCTGTTCCACAGCTGAAGCAAGTCGCTCCACAAACTTGACATAGGGTTCTTGTGGTTCCTGAAAAATGTCTAAGTAATATTGTGAGGGGCCATCTGGCCGCATTTTCAGAAAGGCTTTGCATGCTTGGTTAGCTACAAACTCAAGGACATTTTGGGGAATGTTGGTGGCCTGATCTGAGGCTGCTTTCCAATCACCTTCACCTAACAGGTGGTTTAGGGTAATAGGATTGCCTGCATTATCAGTTGCTGTGGTTGGATCCTCCAGCAAACCTGGCAGTGCAGCTTTCAGCAGTTTTCCCCAAGTGACCTCCCATAGCTCAAATTCCATTTTGCTTGAGAGGCACTTGAAAATCTGCTTCAAATCAAAAGGTACAACTGTGATTCCACCAAAGGAAGTAAGCAACAAGCCTTCAAAGTAAGGGCTATCTCGCCCATACTCCTTTAATGCCTTCATGAGGTCTTTAACAAGCGTCTGTGATAACGCTTTCCAGGTGGCTACCGTAGTTCCCTGCCCCCTGCTCCTTCGGTATGTCACCGGAGTAACTGTGGGTACCCCGTCTGTGTTTGCACCCCCGGGCTCCTGCTTTGCTCCCTCTGGGACCCCCGCCGCAGCCTCAGCTGCAGATCCTGGGACAGCTGCCGCTTTGCCGCATGTCTCAGGTTCCCAGTTGTAAGCTGGGGGTGGCTCCCAGCCTGCCTGTGGCATGGGCGGCTGTGGCCGTTGAAAGCTTGGAAAAGCATTCCCCAAAGGAGGTGCAGTCGGGGACACCGTGTTCCCGAGTGGGGGGTAGGGTGGGGGCGGTGCCGGTGGGGCTCCACCGCACGGCAGTGAGAGGGGGAGAGAAGCTCCGTCCACGCCGCGCGGGGGCTGGGGGGGGGCGGGCTGGGGTAGGGGCGCCCCGGCCGTGCTGTGGGTGGGCGGCGGGAACGCGGGCTGGGGCAGGGGCGGCGCCTCGCTCGCGCCGCGGAGGGTGGGGAAGGGGCTCCAGGGCGCTGTCGGTGGGTGCCACGAGGGGGGAGGGGGAGAGGGGGCCACGGGGTCCGGTCCGCTCAGCCACTGTCCCGGGAACCCGGCAAAAGCGGCGGCAGCGCCGGCATTTGGTGGGGGGAGGGGAGCGGGTGGCCGCGGCTCCAGGGGGGGGAGGGCAGCAGCCCAGGCAGTGGGCGGTCCCAGCTCTGGGGGCGGCGCCGGCAGCGCCGGCGGGGGAGGGGCAGCCGGCAGCGCCGGGGGCAGCGGCGAGCCCCACGCTGTTGGGGCTGTGCTGTGATCTCCCGGTCCCAGGAGCGGGATCGGGTTAGGGAGGGGTGGTGGGGGGTGCGGGGCTTCCCCGGGACCACGTGGCTCGGGATAGCTCTATTCCGGGAAAGATGGCTGGGGAAAAAGGGGGTGGAGAGGGTAAGGAGTCTTCCCGGAGGAAGGAACCGCCCACTTCGGGGGCGGGGCGGGCAGGGGGAAGGTTCTGGGCGGAGTCGGGGCGGTGCCCTCACAGTAGGAGTTGGGTAAACCCCACCCCTGGCTCTGTGGGGGCGGGGGAAGGGGCGGGGGCAGGGGCGGGGGAAGGGGCAGGGAAAGGGGCGGGGAAAGGGGCGGGGAAAGGGGCGGGGGCAAGCCTTGTGAGGAAAAAGGGGGCGGGTACAGGGAAGGGCCAGTGGGAGGGGGCTGAAAGGGATTCTGGGAACCAGAAGACGAAGGGGGAAGGGCACCAAGAGGTGATGACTGCTCCTCGTGGCTGCCGCCATTACGGGGGCATTTTCCTTTGTTCTCTGGGGAGGGGGGGCCTCCGTGTCTCCCTTTGGGGGTTTCCCACAGCCGTTTTCGCTGTCAGTCCCAACCGGGGGGGTTGGGGACTGGTGGTCTTCCTCGGCGAATGAGAAACGGACTCTGGGTTTGTTGGCTGGGGAAATCGGGGGGGTAGTCGGGGGGGTTTGGGCATTCTGGCCAGCCAGACTGCCCCGGGAAACCCTCGCAGCCCGGCCGTGGCTGCAGGGGGCGGGGGACCCAGGAATTCTCAAGATGCTCGGCGAAGGGGACCCCTGGGGCGCCGGAGCATTTTTTAAAATACCTGGGGGGGTTTTGGGGGTTTTAGGGGACTTGGGGGGCTTGGGTGACCTGGAGGAGGGGAAAAGGGGAGACCTGGGGGGTTTGGGAGATTTCGGGGAGGCCGGGGAATGGGACCGGGGGGGCTGGGGGGACTCGGGAGAGGCAGGGGGAGGGGGATGGGGGGAAGGGACTGAGGGAATGCTCTGAGAGAATGCAACTTTGTTATCTTGCATTCCTGTGATCTCTTTTAAGGCACTTTTTATTTGCCACGGCCAGAATGCAAATTTTGCAGCTAGGACATCTCCTGACTTCCCTAATTTTTCCAACTTTTTAGAAGCATTTTCCCAGAACCAAATGCTGTTCACTTGGTCCGAATTAACATTCGGAAAATGCAAAAACAAATACCTAATAAATTTTTTCAGTTCCTTTTTTGAGTATTTAACTTTGGCAACAATTAAAACTCCAATTAAACTTTCAAAAACCTCTTTCTGGGTGGTGTTTAGTCCGTTTCCCATTCTGACTAGCTGTTCTCCTTTTCCACCACCCCTTCCCAGCAAAACCACCCCAAATCCCTGTGGGCGTCCTTTCCTAGGGGTAAGGGCTTCCTTAAGGGCGGACCCCCGGTCCCCCCCCTGTCCCGTCCCTCCTAGGGTTCCCTGAGGCTTCCCAAGCCTCTGTGGTGGGTATTCTCCCTTCCCTTCGGGGAAAAATACTCACCAAGCCCTCGGGACGTTGGAGGCGTTGCTAGGGCAACCACAAGCCGGAAGGGGACTCCTTTGGGCAGGAGCTGTTCCCTTCTTCCACCAGGGGTGCTTATTTAGCAACCCCAGTGGCTCCGTGAAATGCTAAAAACCTCGGGACACGACAAGGCGACGTCCTCTCAGAAGGTCTCTGGGTCACAGGGTCCGAGTCTTCCTCGGGCCTCCGTGTCAGCCCCCACGGCACAGCCGCTCAAAAGGCGTCTGCAGGCCCCACGGATGGGCGCCAATCTGTTGCTTCGCGTATCTGTCTCTCAGGTCAGCTCAGCGTCGGCTGGGCCACCCTGCTAGCTCTGATACGTCCAACAGTACCTTTGCGTGGGTCTTTGTCTCCGCAGTCCTTTTGCCTTAGCTGTCTCGGCCGTGGTTCGAAAGAGGGGACACTCCAGGCTCAGGGAGAAAGGTTTTATTCGGGTAACTCAGGGGCAGCCCCTGGTTCCAGGCCTGTGCCTCTGGGGAGTGACCCCCGGCCTCGGTTGCAGGGGGTTTTTGTTCCCCCAAAATCTCGGGGGTGGACACAAGTTAAAAGACCAATGAAACAAGGCCAGGTGGGTAAGGTCAAAATGCAATACACAACATTAACAAATCAGGTGAATTTGGGATGGAGTCCTAGGAGACCCACCAATCACTGTCAGACACCTCTCCTGAAGGTTCTGGGGTCTGGGGGATGATGGGCATGTGGGGGAGAAATACAATGGGATGGGGGAAAATACAATAGGATGATCGAAACCCAGGGCAGAGGATTAGAGTTGTCTTGGCAACTCTTATCAACCTCTGATAAGCACAATCCAAGACAGGAACTTTACCTGGCTAGGGTTAAAGTCCAAATCACATCAAACCTACAACTAAGAAACCTATGATACCATTTCAGCACCCCCACACTCCCTCATCTCCATCCTCAGCTCCTTGTCTGGGGGAGGAAAGAAAAGGAGAGGTTGGGATTTGCCTCCGTTCCAGAGGGAAGGGGAAGGACATCCCTCCCATGCATCTCCAGCAGGACGGCGTCAGCAGCAGGGCCAGGAGCCATGCTGGGCTGGGAGATGGAGCAGGAGAGAGGTGGAAAGGGGTACTGACTTCTTCCTCACCTGCCTGGCTGTCCCGGGGCTTCTTCCTCACAGCCTAAAATAAAAAATAAAAAAATAAACTAAATATGCAGCAGTAAAAAAAGAACCCCCCCAAAAACACTGAGAGAGTCAGAATACAACCTGACACCCGGTTAGTCAGGGTGTTGGTAGCAGTCCAATCAAATCGTGCCTGCAGTCCTCCTGGAGTGACTGATGTGGTTTTCTTGAAGGTTTGCTCCTGTAGAAGGGTGTAGTTTTCCTCTGAAGGTCCAGTGGTGGTTTAGATGGGTCTGGTCCTCCTCTGGGGAACCAGTGGAAACTGGTTGCTTCTGGTGTGGTGAATCTCAGATTTTATCTTGGTCAGAATGCTTGGCTCCTCCTTCTGGGAGGAGCATCTCACAAGTGGATGATGTAATTTTATCAGTCATGCAGTGAGGTTCAATGGCCCATTAACAGAAGATATCGCCCTGGAGGTAGGATGGGTCATGGTAGAGATCAAGAACACTGCCCCACCTGGCTTTAACACATGGGAATGGAATACAAACTTTTGGTTACATCTTACATTGGGTAGGACTCAATGATGTTGAAGGACTCTTCCAACCTACACATTCCGTGATTCTGTGATTCTGAACCCAAGACAATTGGTCAAATGCATATTCATGAAGATGATACACATTTAAACATTCCTTTGAGTGCACATATTCCAGGAATCATTTCGCTTATGTTGTCGACCCCTGACTTCATCTTCCTAAAGTAGGTGCCACAATGCAGATGTGATTTTGAGACTTTTGTATTTTATTTCTGCTCCAGGCCATCTGCTCTGTGGTTTGAGAGTTATTGATGGCCAAATGGTTGCTGGTGGATTCCTCCTGGCTCTTTCTGTGTTATTTGTCTGGGCTTTTTTTAATGTTATCTTATCATCCAGACATTTTAGCCAATGTTTTTCCTTCAATCAACATTAGCTCTTTCACTTTTGTCTGTCATTTACAAAATTAAAGTCATCAGTCATTATTTCACAACCATAATCACTTCTGCAAAAGTCAATAATACACAGCACGTTTTAATATTTTAATATTCATATAGTCGAATTACAAAAAATATAGTTATAGCTATGGTTGTAATTTTTATATTATATATTGAGAGTTTTATACTATACTCCATTTCAATATTTTGCAAAACCCTAAACTATAATACATTTATCACACAGAAATATGCAATCTCCACAGGGATTAAGGTACTAACCATAAAAGGCTGACCAATTATACTATATCAAAAGCAGTTAAAAAGAGATTATGACCTGTACTCCACCAAAATAATTTGCAAAAGCCAACATATAACAGCAAAAGCCAAGAACTACACAGTTATTTCTAACAGGTCTCCCGGCCTAACAGAACACTAGGACTCTGCTAAATTAGCAGATTTAGGAATTACAAGTATGTATGCTAGGAGTACTGAGGATACATGAAAGGTATGGAAATGAAAAGGCAAAAAATCTTCTTGACAGGTTAAAGAGTGTCTTGGGTTAAAAAATCATATAAAGGTGTAAAACAGAAAAATCCTCCCTCTGTGCTCTGCGACACTCTACCAACCCCAAAACCTGCTGTAAGTCCTTCCTTTTTTTGGTCTGGAGTAATGGTACTTGTCAAATTCCTTGTATTCTTTCTGGATCAATGCACCGTAACCCTCCAGTCAAAACGAGTCCCAGAAATTTCCCCAAATATTCCCAAATATTTCACATTTTTCTCTACCAACTGTGCCTTCTTTTCAGACACTCCAAGTCCCCTTTTTAGCAAGAAAATTAGGCAGCTTCACAAAAAAAAGCCTTTTCAGCCACCTTTTCCTGCTCTCCCAATAAAAGCAAATCTAATTCAAATTCTAACTCAAAATCTAGTTGCAATTCTAAATGCAACAACCAAATTCCTGAGGCTGGGGTAAATTCTCTTCATATTTTATGTGTCATTTCTCACCATTATTAATTTGCATCCCCACTTCAGCCATCAAATCCCTTCCAAGAAAATTACACTCAGAATTGCCAACAAAGTGAATTTGGGCTAATTCAAACCTTCCCCTACCTCTACTAAAGTGCACTCACTCATCATTTCCACTCAGGCTGTGAATAATCACAGATCTTTTTGACAATTTTCCCTCCTTAAGGATAGAATATAAGGTTTAAGGATAAAAAATTAACAATCCATCTCCATTATCATCTGGACTTCTGCCTGTCTATGATCCCATTGTCTCTCCTGCCTACTCCTCTCTCTCCTTTCTCTTCTCTCTTTCTTCCATGCAAACCTACCTTGACACTTTCTCCACCTTTCCTACCAATTTTCTCCTTCATTTCCCAGCTCCGGGGAACCAGATCCCTTTGTCCACACAACAAGAGATGCTCCTCATAATTCTCCTCTTATCCTCAGCCACCGTCGACTTACTCTAGCACTTTCTGCTCCTTCATCATCTCTCAAGTTATTTATCCCTGCTCTTTCCAGTCCAACACCAACCCCAAGCTTGGGGGACCCCAACCCCTTATTCCTTAAAGGTATCTTTCCTTTTACCCAGGACTAATTTTGGGAGACCCCAGTCTCCTCGGGTCATTCAACCCACCCTTGCGGACTCAAAGTCCACACCTCTCACAAGTACGACTCAGTCAGGCAGCAAATACCTGAATTTGGTGCAGGCAGTTCTTGTCTGCCCCTGCCGGGAGCCAGAGGACAGCCCAGCTCCCTCTGAGAATTCAGGAATTCTGCTGACAATAGGTTTTGTTTCTCTTGTCCTGGCAAGGTGAAGGCACATTCTGCTTCTTAGACATGTGATTAATATTTGGTGCCTCTTACTAGTTAACTGGTGCTTACATGAGCGAACTATTGATCACCTCCTTTCAGAGGCTCTGCCGGGCTCTGGGCCAGCAGAGAGGCCGGGCAGGGCTGGCCATGGCCGGGAACAGGCCCTGAGCCCTGCAGGAGGATGGAGCTGGGCCACAGCCAAACGGCCCCACAAACCTGGGCTGAGCAGCCGGGGCTGGCAAGGGCTGGGCACTGAGGCTGGCATTGGTGACAATTGTCCTGGGCCCCCTCCCTGCTCTGTCCCCGACACCAAGGACACCGAGCAGCCTCCTCTCTGGGCCACTTGCCTGTTTTCAATGCCTTCCACAGGCACTGACCCTGCCCCACAAGGCCTGGGCTCAGTCCTGCCCCTGCACGCTCACACAGGCTCACATGGACACCGATGGTTTCTCTGGCAGGCTCTCTCAGCCCAGCCCAGCTCCCTGCCAGCTCTGCCAGCTGCCCTGAGCTCTGGGCAGCACCAAGGGCCTCTCCCCAGCACAGCCCAGCCGGCTCTGGCCCCACAGCTCTGCTCAGGGCGGGCTGCTCTGGCCAGGGGCCCCACGGCCTCAGCCCCTCTGAGGGGCATAGCAGCAGCTGCAGCTCAGAGAGGACTCAGCCCCAGCCATGGGGAAGGGGCTGGGCCAAGGGAAAAGGAGCCTCCCTGTGTGCCCTGCTCTCCTCCCCCTGAGGTCCTGAGAGCTCTGCACTGCAGGCGGGGCCTGACCCAACAAGGACCAAGGCACAGCAACCGGGGATAGGCCTGCAGCAGGACTACAGCAGGGCTACAAGGGAAGTGGTTTAACATTAGTTAACAACCATTAACAAGACAAACAGGAACGGCACAACAATAAACATTGTTGCTAACAGCAACTGTCACCTTTTTCTCTCTAACACTGCCCAGGCCAGCACAACAGCCCCGGCCTTGGGGCCCCCAGGAGCTGCTCCTGCTCCAGGCCCAGGGCCCATGCCAAAGCTGGGGCAGCCAGAAAGCTGTGCCCATTGCTGTTCATTCCTACTCTGATGGCGAGAGTAAAAAATAACAAAAATCTTGTTCATTTATTTCTCTTCAATACAATGTGAGTCTCCTCATTCATAGGAAGTTTCTTCTTGGGGGGACTGACAGCGGGTCTGTGAGCCAAATGAGTGAGTTAGCTGAAGAAGAGATTTGTGTTATACCTGTGAAAGGAAAAAGACAAGGTCGTTGGCCTTGGAACTGGTCAAACAGAGACAATGAAATGCATATTTGCAGGTTTTCAGTTTCCTAGAAATGAAGGCAAATGTTTAGATTTTTTTATGAATGCTTGCCAAATCTAGATTGATGTTAATTGCTTTGTGCCAATGAACACGATCAGCTGCTTTAATTAACCAATATTTTTAGTGTACGCCTGGTTTAGAAATATGTTCCATACATGCGTTGTGGAGAACTGTATAAAAAGGGAACACACAGCACATAAATGAGAAGCTTTTGATACGATGCACAGTGTGTCATGTCTGTCTCTACAACAACAGTTTCTGGGTCACAAAACAAGGGAAGATTATTCAATTGGCGGGAATGATTACCATGAGTGCTTGGAAGACAACAGCATCAGAAATGGAAGCAATAGAAATAAGGAGAGTATTGGCCTCTGGCGATGTGCACCAGGAGGCAATGAGAGAAGGAAGCAGGCAGTGTGTGGTAGCTGGAAAGCATCCAGACATCAGTCCCCTGAGAGCTTTCTTGGGCTCCGGGTTCCTCAGGCTGTAGATGAGGGGGTTCAGGGCTGGAGCCAGCACCGAGTAGAGAACTGCTATTGCCAGATTCAGGGCTGCGGATGCTGCCCGATCCCCAGAGAAAACACAAACCAACAGAGTGTCAGTTTATGCGGTGCTTTATTTAGGGGCCCCGAGGACCTGAGGACTAGCGTCTCAAAGTCAGCGTCCCGAGTTGGTTACAAAAGATGCTTATCTTTTATACCTTTGTTACAAATCTTACTTCATCAACCTACGTGCAGCCTCCTACGTATTTTACTTTAAACATTCACATTCATCTTACAGGTAACCTTTCTAAAGGCTATAAATTTTGCACGCTTGCTCTAGCTAAAATAAAGGTTAATTCTCTAAGCTTAACTCCCACCATAGAAACATTTTATTGGTAACCATGTAATCATATTTCACAAGTAATTTGTATACCTATGTACTACATGCTCTACTAAGTCCTTTAAACGTTGTTCCTTGCATCAGCAGATTCTCAGGCCTCATTTCTCAGGTTTGGTTCCCATGGGCCTGCACAGGGACCAACTCCTTAGCCTAACTACTGCTAACAGAGGCCTTATGGCAACAACTCCCCCCTTTTGAGCATTCTTCAACCAGTTGCAAGGATGCTCAATTCTCTTCTTCATGCAGCAGTCTCTATATAAGATGGTGGTGGAGTGATTCTTGTCATGACTTCATTTCGGGTCATGGCCTTCATGACTCTTCTCGTATGCATCCTTTCCCTAAAGATCATTCCTAAGAAACAACGATATGCTACAAAAATAATCACAACCAAGATTATAATCATTATTACATATTGAATAACAGAGGATATCTAACCAGAAACCTGGATCCCTAAAGAGCTAAATATTGCTCCAATCCAATTGTGTTCAGCATCTTCTTTGGTTTCCTGTATCTTAGACTCTATATCATCCAATTGACTTATGTCTTTTTCTACTTCCTTTGTAACGTTTGGGATATGGATACAGCAATGATCTGTTCTATCACGTAGGTACCCACAGACACCCTGTTCCTTTAATAACAACATATCCAATGCCATTCGATTCTGTGTAGCCATCCTACTAGTTGCTTGTAGCTGCAAATTCAAATCCTTAAACCCCTTTTTAGTGGCTGATGCTAATCTCTCAGTTTGTCCCAAAAGCCGGTAGAGCATTTCCCTATTTCTATAGGTCAATATGGGAGCAAATAATGATTCTAACATCCAACCCAATTTGACCCCTCCTGATGGTTCATGCCACTCATCTTCTGGATCTATTCCCTCCGTGACCTCTCTTTTATTCCTCCTTCCTATGTCCAAATCTGTCAATCTTGATTGTTTCCAGAATAAGCATAATGTGGGCACTCCCAACGTTATTTGGGTCACCAATCCATCTATAGGTATATGTGTGGTCCACATTCCATGTCCCATGACCCATACTAAATTCCCTGGACTCCTTATGGTAGTAGTTTTGCAATTCACCTGCTTTTGTCCTTTTAATTCTTCTTTTATAGAGTGGTTGTATCCTCTACATTCACATCCCCATTTCAGCAAAATCTTCACTGGTACCAGCCCTACCTGCTCTCCTGGTGTATCACACGTAATTACCCTTGTGCAATTCCATGACTCTACTTTCTCTGTCATTTTCCTATGACTTGTTTCTGCTGTCAGGACATGGGCATGTGTCTGGTTCTTTCTACCAGTCCATTGTATACACCATCCAATTTTCCCTAGATAACTATATGCTTCCAGCAAGCTTGGCCCCCAGATTGCTTGCCATGTAGCCCACTCTTCCTTGCCATCCTGGCAAACCACTTCATAGTAATATTTTGTAATGGGCATTTTATGTGATTGTACCTCATCATATTCACACCATCCTACATTTTTGAATCGTCCAATCGTGATGAATTTGGAATTGGGTAAGGCTTCACAATCCCTTCTGCTTCCAGGTGATGACCACTGTTTGCGGAGAGTTGTTGTTTTAACTGTCCACTCAGTACAGTTATGCAACTCTTTCCTACATTCCTTTGTCCCATTTCTGGTGATTGGGGGCATTTCAGTGATAGGAATAATTCCCCAGGGTATGGGATCCCCTGCTGCATGGGGTGAAGGTAGACAAGCAGTTATGGATGACACATTCTGGGTTTTTCCAAAGTCTCGTATCAGTCCTACTACCAGATTTTCCTGTTTAGAGTTTCTTGGTAACCCTACCTCATTATCTACCTGCCGAGTCACTCTCATCTCGTCTAGGTACATCATCGTTCTTGCATGTGCCCACCAATCATCCTGTGCTATCCAACACCAGTAAATGCCTTCATCTTTTCCTGGCTGCACATTCCTTACTATCAGGATAATCGATTCTCCTAATCTTCTTTCTATCTGATACTTCCTTCCAGATGTTAAATTTTTCCCAAACCACCATCCATACTTGGAAAAATGCTGGCCTTCTTTAACTTCACAAGTAAAAATCACATCCTTCCCTTTGGTCACTTGATATTCTCCATGTTGGGCCTTAATTTCAGAGCCTAAGTGGGCCCTTGCCTCCACCTTTCGTAACCCAAAATTCCCTTTCCCTCCACAAGACACTATGCACAGATATATACCTTCTGTCTCTCCTATCTTTGGATCAGTATAATTCAGCCACCCCTTCCCATAACTTCCCAGAGTCCACCAACTTATATTCCCCAGCTGTCTTTCCCATTGCTGATGTTTATTCTGTTTCCACCACTTGACTTGGATATCCTGATAACATTCCTTTTCTAATTTGAAGGTACAATTTATTCTCAAAGGAGGTCCGTCCCACATATCCACCTGAGTTGAGACTGGAGTTACATTTACAGCTACAGTTTCTTCACTTATTTTCCCAGTATCCCATGGTAAAACTTTCAATTTGAAACTCCCATAATCAAAACTCTCTCTTATCCAGACTACGCAACGATAAACGTCGCTGTCATTTATCGTGACATTGGATAGTTGCAGGGTGGTATTTCCCTTTTGCTCATCCTCATCCCAAACCATAGTTATACCTGTATGAATTTGTTCTGCCTCTTGTCTCCTCCACTTTATATTGATTTCGTCGGATCCAACTTTCTGGTTGTCCGTGAACAGACAGGTCATAGACACATTCATTCCTTCCATCATCACTATTTTGGGTTCAAGTTCTGTAATAACTAAAAATTCATTGGTTAAAGGTAATAAACAGATCAGCAAGAACCCAACTATCAGAATCTGACCTTGGGCCGGAACACCATTCCAGTGGGGGTTAACGGTTGAACTTCCCAACGGGTCAGCCCCTTCTTGACTCGGGTGTAATGTATCCAGTTGTCGATCCCCTCGACTTTTACTGCGGTGAAGGTAGTCATGATCACTTGTCGCGGGCCTTCCCATGTTTCTTTCAGGGGGTCTGTGTTCCAATTCTTCACATAGACCTGGTCTCCCGGCTGGATGTCATGGACAGGATTTTCCAGCGGCAGGGGTCTGTTCCATTGCAGGGCTCCTTTTAGGGCAGTAAGTACCTTATTCAGAGACAATACATAATTAAAAAGCACATCATTCCCTACTACATGAGGGTCTCCCTTTAATACTGTAGCATGATATGGTCTGCCATACAGTATCTCGTATGGACTTACTCCTATCCTCTCCCGGGGTTTAATCCTAATTCTTAACAAGGCTAATGGTAGGGCCTGAGGCCACTGGATTTTGGCCTCCTGACAGATTTTCTTAATCTGTCCTTTCAGGGTTTGATTCATCCTCTCTACTTGCCCGCTGGATTGAGGCCGCCATGGGGTATGCAAATTCCAGGTAACATCTAACAGTCGGGCGACTGTCTGTACCACTCCTGCCACAAAATGAGGTCCCCTGTCAGAAGAGATCCCTAATGGAACCCCAAATCTCGGAATGATTTCTCTCATTAATGTTTTCACTACTTCTTTGGCCTGATTAGTTCTGCAAGGGAAAGCCTCTGGCCATCCCGAAAACGTGCAGACATACACCAGCAGATACTTGTATCCTTGTGATCGGGGCAATTCGGAAAAATCTATCTGCCAATAATCTCCTGGCTCTGCTCCTACCTGTAATTTCCCTAGTTGTATCTGCTTCCTCACTACTGGATTGTTTTTAAGGCACACTGGGCACATGGCATTCACTCGTTTAGCCATTGTTAACATCTGGTTAGAGATAATTTCCCTCTTCAGAAATTTTACCAATACCTCTGCTCCCCAGTGGCATTTATTATGCTCAGTTTCTAAAATCACCTTCATCAATTTGGTAGGGACCACTACTTGGCCAGTCCCAGTCACATACCATCCCATTGCATTCTTCTGGGCCTGGACCAGCTGTGCCAATTTCTCATCCTCAGCGGAATAACTGGGTTTTTGTCCCATATAAGGTTGTACTGGTCCTACCTTCGTTGGAATCAGCGCCATTTCAGTCCAGACCTTTCTAGCAGCTTTTTGTGCGATTAAATCAGCCAGCCGATTCCCTCGAAAAATCTTTCCCTCATCTCTCTGGTGTCCTTTCACATGCATCACAGCCACTTCCACTGGCTTATACACAGCTTCCAGTAGCAGCAGGATCTCATTCCGATGTCGAATGGATGTCCCCTGTGAACTTAACAGTCCTCTCTCTTTCCATAAAGCCCCATGTACGTGCAGAACTCCAAATGCATATTTTGAATCTGTCCATATATTTACCTTTTTCCCACTGCTCAGGACCCGGGCTCTGGTTAATGCTATAATTTCAGCCTTCTGTGCAGATGTTCCTGGGGTGAGGGCCTTAGCTTCCACCACCTGCGTGAGGGTCACCACTGCATACCCGGCATACCTGGTTCCATTCTCTACGAAGCTGGATCCATCGGTGTACAGTTCCCAGTCTGGCACCTCCAGGGGCACATCTCTCAGGTCCGGTCGGCTAGCGTACACCTGTTCGATGGTTTCCATACAGTCATGTGTTAATTCGCCCTCATTCTGCTCACTGCGGAGGAACTCTGCTGGATTGATGCAATTAGTCACTTTGAGCTCAACATCATCCTGTTCTCTGAGCAATGCATGGTATTGTAATAATCTGCTAGAGGACATCCAATGCCCCCCTTTTTGTTCCAAAACTGCCAGTACCATATGGGGCACAAACACCTCCCTCTTTCTCCCCAGAGTCAATTTTCGGGCCTCCTGGATCAGTATCACTGTGGCTGACACTGCCCGCAAGCATGCCGGCCATCCTGCGCTCACAGTGTCCAGTTGTTTAGAGAAATACCCAACAGGCCTCTTCCACGATCCGAGGGTTTGGGTTAGTACGCCCAGGGCTAGTCGCTGCCTCTCATTGACATATAGCTGAAAGTCTTTATTTAAATCTGGTAGGCCGAGTGCAGGTGCCTCTTTCAAGGCCTGTTTCAGATCTAGGAAGGCCTTCTCCTGTGGTTTGTTCCACTGCAGTTGAGACTCCTTTAAAGCTTCATAAAGGGGTTTAGCCATTAGCCCAAAGTTTGGTATCCAGAGTCTACACCAACCCACCATTCCTAAAAAGGATCTTAGTTCTTGGTGGTTTCGGGGTGTGGGTATTGCACAGATAGCTTCAACTCTATTGATTCCCAATTTCCTTACCCCCTTTGAGATTTCACAACCTAGGTATATCACACTCTCTTGGACTAGTTGGGCCTTTTCCTTCGAAACCCGATATCCTCCTTGTCCCAGCATATTCAACAGTTCTATGGTTAGGGTTAAACAGACCTCCCGTTGTTCTGTAGCCAGAAAGATGTCGTCCACATACTGGAGGAGAACGTAAGAGAAGGGTGATTCTCTTACCTGAGTCGTCTTCCATTCCTCCAGCTCTTTGGCTAATTGATTTCCAAAAATTGTAGGAGAATTCTTAAATCCTTGGGGAAGTCGTATCCAAGTGAGCTGCCTTTTTCGTCCGGTATCCGGATTTTCCCATTCGAAGGCAAAATATTTCCTACTTTCTAATGCCAGTGGGATGCAGAAGAAGGCATCTTTTAAATCAATAACTGTAAACCATTGGAATTTCTCTGACACAGATGTTAACAAAGTATACGGGTTGGCCACCACCGGGTGAATGTCTTTGACAATGTTATTTATTGCCCTCAAATCCTGTACTAGTCTATACTTACCATTTGACTTCCTTACGGGAAAAATAGGGGTATTGAATTCAGATTCACATTCCTGTAATATCCCTAGCGTAACGAACTGAGCGATTAAAGGGGCTACCCCTTCCCGGGCTTCCAACTTTATAGGGTACTGTTTCACCCTAACAGGTTGTGCTCCCTCCTTTAATTCAATTACCACTGGCTGGGCTGCTTTGGATTTTCCTGGGACTCCTGTTTCCCAAACCCAAGGTACTACTGCCTGCTCTATTTCCTCTGGGACGGGGGTAGGTTCAACTTCTTTAAATACAAATAATTTGGACAATTGTTCATCTGGTATTTCCAGTTTAACTCTTCCTTTTTCAAATATTATTTTTGCATTTAATTGTGACAATAGGTCCCTTCCAAGAAGAGACTCTGGACAGTTAGGTAAATATAAAAACTGATGATCAAACGCCTTCCCTCCAAATTTAATATCTAGGGGCTGTAAGAAAGCCCTTTCTTCCATTTTTCCCATAGCCCCCACAACTTGAATTTTAGTATCACTTAATGGTCCTAATTTTGTGTTTAATGCTGAATGTGTTGCTCCAGTGTCCACTCTTAATTCATGTTCCTGTCCTCCAATTTCTAAGGTTACCTTGAGATCCTGGTCTAGTCAGCTCTGATTCTGATAGTTTCCTAAAACAAATGCTTGAGCAACATCTGCTGTCCCTGAAGTGAAAGTTCCCATATTTCCCATAGTAGTTGCTCCGTTCCCCATTCCCAATCTCACTGGACATTCGTTTTTCCAATGCCCCATCTGCTTACAAAAGGCACATTGATTAATATCCAACCTTCCCTGGACCCCCAACACATTCCCAGCTCCCCCTCTTCCCTGACTTTGCAGAATTCTCCCGTGACTGATACCTCCTCTCCCTCTTCCCCGCCCCCTTCTATTATCACCCCCCACCGCCTGCTGTAGCACTGCTAACATGCTAGCCTGATGCCTTTTCACTGTTTCCTTTTCCCTATTATTATACACTTTCCAAGCAACTTCCAACATCTTCTCTAAATTCCTCGTGTCCTCCCCTTCTAATTTCTGTAACTTCTTTCTAATGTCTTCCTGCGACTGCCCCATGAAAATCAAAGCCAATTGTAATTTTCCTGATTCTCCTTCCACTTCCAAATTAGTAGATTTCCTGGCTGTCTCTTTCAGCCGTTCTAAAAATGCAGAAGGAGATTCATTTTTATCTTGTCTTACAGAATATAATTTAGACCAATTTAAGGTTTTAGGTATTCCACTCCTAACTCCTTCAATCAGCAACTCTTGGTAGTCTCTAAGCCTTTTCCAACCCCTGTTTGTGTTCGGGTCCCACCCAGGATCCTCTCTTGGCACCAGATCACTCAAAGTTCCCTCAGCCAGCTGCAACCGCACCATTTCCCTAGCTCTCTCCGTCATGACTCGTAATACCATCTCCTTTTCAGTGGAGTCCATTAATGTGTCTAGTAAAACTTGTAAATCATTCCAATCCGGATTCTGAGTTTTTATCACCATTTTAACCACACGAGCCACTCTTTCTGGGTCCTCCCGATACGACCCGGCTGACTGCTTCCATATCATCAAATCGCCTGGGGAAAATGGGACTTTAATCACTACTTTCTCTCCTTGCGCCCCCATCGCTTCCCTCAATGGGGCCATTAATTGAGGCTCCTCCCGACCCTTTTTCCCTTTTCTAGTTCTTTCAGCTAAGGGAGTTCTCGGCTTCTCCTTCACCTTTCTCGCAGGTGACTCTTGAGTATCACTTTTCCCCGAGTCCCAGGAAACCACTTTCTCCCCCCCCACACATTCTGCTCCATCCTCTTCTTCAGAGGATTCTAAAGGGGGGGCACTAGGGGATACAAGCAACGAAATGTCTTCCTCTGTACTCATTAACTTACTAACGCACTCATCACATTTACTTCTATTTTTACATCCTAAACAGCCATCTCCATTCTCTGTCTTTTGCAAGATCATAATTCCACACTCCTTTTGCCACTCTGGTTTGTTTTTGAGAGCATAAAACAAATCAAGATAAGGTATTTCATCCCATTTCTCATTATTCTGTAAAAAGCACATCAAAGGGGTTATAACATCAGGGTTAACAGATCCATTCAAAGGCCACTCTGGGCCACCAGTTTCATATAGCGGCCATCGATGATTACAATAATCAATCATTTTACTTTTATGTAACTCTTGGTGGAATCCTTCCTTTTTCCACCTTCCCAGTAAACATCCCAAGGGGGAATTCCCTGGGACCTTATCATTAGATTGTACCAAAGTCTTAAAGGTTTTAAACGGCATCATCTCTTTTTTTTTTTTTCTTTCTTTTCTTTTTTTTCTTCTTTTTTTTTCTCTTTTTCTCTTTTTTTTTTTTTTTTTACATTTTAAGTTGCTCACACACACACACACACACACCAATACTAATACTAATACCAATACCAATACCAGTACCAATACCAATACCAATACCAATACCAATACCAATACCAATACCAATCTTGCCACTTCTCGTCGCCGCGAGGGGCAAGTGCCGAGCCTGCGAGGCTTTCGCCTCGTCTGACGGTCGGCGCCTAGGCTTCCCAGACCATAGACGTCTTTAGCCCAACCCTGCGGGAATCGCCGTCCCGTCTTATTAGGCAGGCACCCAAACCTTAAAAAAAAAATAAAGCACCTTTCGGGCTTACCTTCTCACAGTCGTCCGTCAGGCGCGGGGTCGGGCGCGGGTCGATGACTCCCCAGAAATCACCTGGTGCCGGCGTGGAGTTGATCAGCTCGCGAACCGCCCCAGCCACCTCCGGAGTCCTGCCGCGGTCGCCAGAAAACTGCTGCCCGATCCCCAGAGAAAACACAAACCAACAGAGTGTCAGTTTATGCGGTGCTTTATTTAGGGCCCGGGGACCTGAGGACTCGCGTCTCAAAGTCAGGGTCCCGAGTTGGTTACAAAAGATGCTTATCTTTTATACCTTTGCTACAAGTCTTACTTCATCAGCCTACGTGCAGTCTCCTACGTATTTTACTTTAAACATTCACATTCGTCTTACAGGTAACCTTTCTAAAGGCTATAAATTTTGCACGCTTGCTCTAGCTAAAATAAAGGTTAATTCTCTAAGCTTAACTCCCACCATAGAAACATTTTATTGGTAACCATGTAATCATATTTCACAAGTAATTTGTATACCTATGTACTACATGCTCTACTAAGTCCTTTAAACGTTGTTCCTTGCATCAGCAGATTCTCAGGCCTCATTTCTCAGGTTTTTGGTTCTCATGGGCCTGCACAGGGACCAACTCCTTAGCCTAACTACTGCTAACAGAGGCCTTATGGCAACAACTCCCCCCTTTTGAGCATTCTTCAACCAGTTGCAAGGATGCTCAATTCTCTTCTTCATGCAGCAGTCTCTATATAAGATGGTGGTGGAGTGATTCTTGTCATGACTTCATTTCGGGTCATGGCCTTCATGACTCTTCTCGTATGCATCCTTTCCCTAAAGATCATTCCTAAGAAACAACGATATGCTACAAAAATAATCACAACCAAGATTATAATCATTATTACATATTGAATAACAGAGGATATCCAACCAGAAACCTGGATCCCTAAAGAGCTAAATATTGCTCCAATCCAATTGTGTTCAGCATCTTCTTTGGTTTCCTCTATCTTAGACTCTATATCATCCAATTGACTTATGTCTTTTTCTACTTCCTTTGTAACGTTTGGGATATGGATACAGCAATGATCTGTTCTATCATGTAGGTACCCACAGACACCCTGTTCCTTTAATAACAACATATCCAATGCCATTCGATTCTGTATAGCCATCCTACTAGTTGCTTGTAGCTGCAAATTCAAATCCTTAAACCCCTTTTTAGTGGCTGATGCTAATCTCTCAGTTTGTCCCAAAAGCCGGTAGAGCATTTCCCTATTTCTATAGGTCGATATGGGAGCAAATAATGATTCTAACATCCAACCCAATTTGACCCCTCCTGATGGTTCATGCCACTCATCTTCTGGATCTATTCCCTCCATGACCTCTCTTTTATTCCTCCTTCCTATGTCCAAATCTGTCAATCTTGATTGTTTCCAGAACGGGCATAATGTGGGCACTCCCAACGTTATTTGGGTCACCAATCCATCTATAGGTATATGTGTGGTCCACATTCCATGTCCCATGACCCCTACTAAATTCCCTGGACTCCTTATAGTAGTAGTTTTGCAATTCACCTGCTTTTGTCCCTTTAATTCTCCTTTTATAGAGTGGTTGTATCCTCTACATTCACATCCCCATTTCAGCAAAATCTTCACTGGTACCAGCCCTACCTGCTCTCCTGGTGTATCACACGTAATTACCCTTGTGCAATTCCATGACTCTACTTTCTCTGTCATTTTCCTATGACTTGTTTCTGCTGTCAGGACATGGGCATGTGTCTGGTTCTTTCTACCAGTCCATTGTATACACCATCCAATTTTCCCTAGATAACTATATGCTTCCAGCAAGCTTGGCCCCCAGATTGCTTGCCATGTAGTCCACTCTTCCTTGCCATCCTGGCAAACCACTTCATAGTAATATTTTGTAATGGGCATTTTATGTGATTGTACCTCATCATATTCACACCATCCTACATTTTTGAATCGTCCAATCGTGATGAATTTGGAATTGGGTAAGGCTTCACAATCCCCTCTGCTTCCAGGTGATGACCACTGTTTGTGGAGAGTTGTTGTTTTAACTGTCCACTCAGTACGGTTATGCAACTCTTTCCTACATTCCTTTGTCCCATTTCTGGTGATCGGAGGCATTTCAGTGATAGGAATAATTCCCCAGGGTATGGGATCCCCTGCTGCATGGGGTAAAGGTAGACAAGCAGTTATGGATGACACATTCTGGGTTTTTCCAAAGTCTCGTATCAGTCCTACTACCAGATTTTCCTGTTTAGAGTTTCTTGGTAACCTTACCTCATTATCTACCTGCCGAGTCACTCTCATCTCGCCTAGGTACATCATCGTTCTTGCATGTGCCCACCAATCATCCTGTGCTATCCAACACCAGTAAATGCCTTCATCTTTTCCTGGCTGCACATTCCTTACTATCAGGATAATTGATTCTCCTAATCTCCTTTCTATCTGATACTTCCTTCCAGATGTTAAATTTTTCCCAAACCACCATCCATACTCGGAAAAATGCTGGCCTTCTTTAACTTCACAAGTAAAAATCACATCCTTCCCTTTGGTCACTTGATATTCTCCATGTTGGGCCTTAATTTCAGAGCCTAAGTGGGCCCTTGCCTCCACCTTTCGTAACCCAAAATTCCCTTTCCCTCCACAAGACACTATGCACAGATATATACCTTCTGTCTCTCCTATCTTTGGATCAGTATAATTCAGCCACCCCTTCCCATAACTTCCCAGAGTCCACCAACTTATATTCCCCAGCTGTCTTTCCCATTGCTGATGTTTATTCTGTTTCCACCACTTGACTTGGATATCCTGATAACATTCCTTTTCCAATTTGAAGGTACAATTTATTCTCAGAGGAGGTCCGTCCCACATATCCACCTGAGTTGAGACTGGAGTTACATTTACAGCTACAGTTTCTTCACTTATTTTCCCAGTATCCCATGGTAAAATTTTCAATTTGAAACTCCCATAATTAAAACTCTCTCTTATCCAGACTACGCAATGATAAACGTCGCTGTCAGTTATTGTGACATTGGATAGTTGCAGGGTGGTATTTCCTTTTTGCTCATCCTCATCCCAAACCATAGTTATACCTGTATGAATTTGTTCTGCCCCTTGTCTCCTCCGCTTTATATTGATTTCGTTGGATCCAACTTTCTGGTTGTCCGTGAACAGACAGGTCATAGACACATTCATTCCTTCCATCATCACTATTTTGGGTTCAAGTTCTGTAATAACTAAAAATTCATTGGTTAAAGGTAATAAACAGATCAACAAGAACCCAACTATCAGAATCTGTCCTTGGGCTGGAACACCATTCGAGTGGGGGTTAACGGTTGAACTTCCCAACGGGTCGGCACCTTCTTGACTCGGGTGTAATGTATCCAGTTGTCGATCCCCTCGACTTTTACTGCGGTGAAGGTAGTCATGATCACTTGTCGCGGGCCTTCCCATGTTTCTTTCAGAGGGTCTGTGTTCCAATTCTTCACATAGACCTGGTCTCCCGGCTGGATGCCATGGACAGGATTTTCCAGCGGCAGGGGTCTGTTCCATTGCAGGGCTCCTTTTAGGGCAGTAAGTACCTTATTCAGAGACAATACATAATTAAAAAGCACATCATTCCCTACTACATGAGGGTCTCCCTTTAATACTGTAGCATGATCTGGTCTGCCATACAGTATCTCGTATGGACTTACTCCTATCCTCTCCCGGGGTTTAATCCTAATTCTTAACAAGGCTAATGGTAGGGCCTGAGGCCACTGGATTTTGGCCTCCTGACAGATTTTCTTAATCTGTCCTTTCAGGGTTTGATTCATCCTCTCTACTTGCCCGCTGGATTGAGGCCGCCATGGGGTATGCAAATTCCAGGTAACATCTAACAGTCGGGCGACTGTCTGTACCACTCCTGCCACAAAATGAGGTCCCCTGTCAGAAGAGATCCCTAATGGAACCCCAAATCTCGGAATGATTTCTCTCATTAATGTTTTCACTACTTCTTTGGCCTGATTAGTTCTGCAAGGGAAAGCCTCTGGCCATCCCGAAAACGTGCAGACATACACCAGCAGATACTTGTATCCTTGTGATCGGGGCAATTCGGAAAAATCTATCTGCCAATAATCTCCTGGCTCTGCTCCTACCTGTAATTTCCCTAGTTGTATCTGCTTCCTCACTACTGGATTGTTTTTAAGGCACACTGGGCACATGGCATTCACTCGTTTAGCCATTGTTAACATCTGGTTAGAGATAATTTCCCTCTTCAGAAATTTTACCAATACCTCTGCTCCCCAGTGGCATTTATTATGCTCAGTTTCTAAAATCACCTTCATCAATTTGGTAGGGACCACTACTTGGCCAGTCCCAGTCACATACCATCCCATTGCATTCTTCTGGGCCTGGACCAGCTGTGCCAATCTCTCATCCTCAGCGGAATAACTGGGTTTTTGTCCCATATAAGGTTGTACTGGTCCTACCTTCATTGGAATCAGCGCCATTTCAGTCCAGACCTTTCTAGCAGCTTTTCGTGCGATTAAATCAGCCAGCCGATTCCCTCGAAAAATCTTTCCCTCATCTTTCTGGTGTCCTTTCACATGCATCACAGCCACTTCCACTGGCTTATACACAGCTTCCAGTAGCAGCAGGATCTCATTCCGATGTCGAATGGATGTCCCCTGTGAACTTAACAGTCCTCTCTCTTTCCATAAAGCCCCATGTACGTGCAGAACTCCAAATGCATATTTTGAATCTGTCCATATATTTACCTTTTTCCCACTGCTCAGGACCAGGGCTCTGGTTAATGCTATAATTTCAGCCTTCTGTGCAGATGTTCCTGGAGTGAGGGCCTTAGCTTCCACCACCTGCGTGAGGGTCACCACCGCATACCCGGCATACCTGGTTCCATTCTCTATGAAGTTGGATCCATCGGTGTACAGTTCCCAGTCTGGCACCTCCAGGGGCACATCTCTCAGGTCCGGTCAGCTAGCGTACACCTGTTCGATGGTTTCCATACAGTCATGTGTTAATTCGCCCTCACTCTGCTCACTGCGGAGGAACTCTGCTGGATTGATGCAATTAGTCACTTTGAGCTCAACATCATCCTGTTCTCTGAGCAATGCATGGTATTGTAACAATCTGCTAGAGGACATCCAATGCCCCCCTTTTTGTTCCAAAACTGCCAGTACCATATGGGGCACAAACACCTCCATCTTTCTCCCCAGAGTCAATTTTCGGGCCTCCTGGATCAGTATCACTGTGGCTGACACTGCCCGCAAGCATGCCGGCCATCCTGCGCTCACAGTGTCCAGTTGTTTAGAGAAATACCCAACAGGCCTCTTCCACGATCCGAGGGTTTGGGTTAGTACGCCCAGGGCTAGTCGCTGCCTCTCATTGACGTACAGCTGAAAGTCTTTATTTAAATCTGGAAGGCCGAGTGCAGGTGCCTCTTTCAAGGCCCGTTTCAGATCTAGGAAGGCCTTCTCCTGTGGTTTGTTCCGCTGCAGTTGAGACTCCTTTAAAGCTTCATAAAGGGGTTTAGCCATTAGCCCAAAGTTTGGTATCCAGAGTCAACCCACCATTCCTAAAAAGGATCTTAGTTCTTGGTGGTTTCGGGGTGTGGGTATTGCACAGATAGCTTCAACTCTATTGATTCCCAATTTCCTTACCCCCTTTGAGATTAGCCTAGGTATATCACACTGTCCTGGACTAATTGGGCCTTTTCCTTTGAAACCCGATATCCTCCTTGTCCCAGCATATTCAGCAGTTCTATGGTTAGGGTTAAACAGACCTCCCGTTGTTCTGTAGCCAAAAGATGTCGTCCACATACTGGAGGAGAACGTAAGAGACGGGTGATTCTCTTACCTGAGTCGTCTTCCATTCCTCCAGCTCTTTGGCTAATTGATTTCCAAAAATTGTAGGAGAATTCTTAAATCCTTGGGGAAGTCGTGTCCAAGTGAGCTGCCTTTTTCGTCCGGTATCCGGATTTTCCCATTCGAAGGCAAAATATTTCCTACTTTCTAATGCCAGTGGGATGCAGAAGAAGGCATCTTTTAAATCAATAACTGTAAACCATTGGAATTTCTCTGACACAGATGTTAACAAAGTATACGGGTTGGCCACCACCGGGTGAATGTCTTTGACAATGTTATTTATTGCCCTCAAATCCTGTACTAGTCTATGCTTATCATTTGACTTCCTTACGGGAAAAATAGGGGTATTGAATTCAGATTCACATTCCTGTAATATCCCTAGCGTAACGAACTGAGCGATTAAAGGGGCTACCCCTTCCCGGGCTTCCAACTTTATAGGGTACTGTTTCACCCTAACAGGTTGTGCTCCCTCCTTTAATTCAATTACCACTGGCTGGGCTGCTTTGGATTTTCCGGGGACTCCTGTTTCCCAAACCCAAGGTACTACTGCCTGCTCTATTTCCTCTGGGACGGGGGTAGGTTCAACTTCTTTAAATACAAATAATTTGGACAATTGTTCATCTGGTATTTCCAGTTTAACTCTTCCTTTTTCAAATATTATTTTTGCATTTAATTGTGACAATAGGTCCCTTCCAAGAAGAGACTCTGGACAGTTAGGTAAATATAAAAACTGATGATCAAACGCCTTCCCTCCAAATTTAATATCCAGGGGCTGTAAGAAAGCCCTCTCTTCCATTTTTCCCATAGCCCCCACAACTTGAATTTTAGTATCACTTAATGGTCCTAATTTTGTGTTTAATGCTGAATGTGTTGCTCCAGTGTCCACTCTTAATTCATGTTCCTGTCCTCCAATTTCTAAGGTTACTTTGAGATCCTGGTCTAGTCAGCTCTGATTCTGATAGTTTCCTAAAACAAATGCTTGAGCAACATCTGCTGTCCCTGAAGCGAAAGTTCCCATATTTCCCATAGTAGTTGCTCCGTTCCCCATTCCCAATCTCACTGGACATTCGTTTTTCCAATGCCCCATCTGCTTACAAAAGGCACATTGATTAATATCCAACCTTCTCTGGACCCCAAACATATTCCCAGCTCCCCCTCTTCCCTGACTTTGCAGAATTCTCCCGTGACTGATACCTCCTCTCCCTCTTCCCCGCCCCCTTCTATTATCACCCCCCACCGCCTGCTGTAGCACTGCTAACATGCTAGCCTGATGCCTTTTCACTGTTTCCTTTTCCCTATTATTATACACTTTCCAAGCAACTTCCAACATCTTCTCTAAATTCCTCGTGTCCTCCCCTTCTAATTTCTGTAACTTCTTTCTAATGTCTTCCTGCGACTGCCCCATGAAAATCAAAGCCAATTGTAATTTTCCTGATTCTCCTTCCACTTCCAAATTAGTAGATTTCCTGGCTGTCTCTTTCAGCCGTTCTAAAAATGCAGAAGGAGATTCGTTTTTATCTTGTCTTACAGAATATAATTTCGACCAATTTAAGGTTTTAGGTATTCCAGTCCTAACTCCCTCAATCAGCAACTCTTGGTAGTCTCTAAGCCTTTTCCAACCCCTGTTTGTGTTCGGGTCCCACCCAGGATCCTCTCTTGGCACCAGATCATTCAAAGTTCCCTCAGCCAGCTGCAACCGCACCATTTCCCTAGCTTTCTCCGTCATGACTCGTAATACCATCTCCTTTTCAGTGGAGTCCATTAATGTGTCTAGTAAAACTTGTAAATCATTCCAATCCGGATTCTGAGTTTTTATCACCATTTTAACCACACGAGCCACTCTTTCTGGGTCCTCTCGATACGACCCTGCTGACTGCTTCCATATCATCAAATCGCCTGGGGAAAATGGGACTTTAATCACTACTTTCTCTCCTTGGGCCCCATCGCTTCCCTCAGTGGGGCCATTAATTGAGGCTCCTCCCGACCCTTTTTCCCTTTTCTAGTTCTTTCAGGTAAGGGAGTTCTCGGCTTCTCCTTCACCTTTCTCGCAGGTGACTCTTGAGTATCACTTTTCCCCGAGTCCCAGGAAACCACTTTCTCCCCCCCCCCACATTCTGCTCCATCCTCTTCTTCAGAGGATTCTAAAGGGGGGGCACTAGGGGATACAAGCAACGAAATGTCTTCCTCTGTACTCATTAACTTACTAACGCACTCATCACATTTACTTCTATTTTTACATCCTAAACAACCATCTCCATTCTCTGTCTTTTGCAAGATCATAATTCCACACTCATTTTGCCACTCTGGTTTGTTTTTGAGAGCATAAAACAAATCAAGATAAGGTATTTCATCCCATTTCTCATTATTCTGTAAAAAGCACATCAAAGGGGTTATAACATCAGAGTTAACAGATCCATTCAAAGACCACTCTGGGCCACCAGTTTCATATAGCGGCCATCGATGATTACAATAATCAATCATTTTACTTTTATGTAACTCTTGGTGGAATCCTTCCTTTTTCCACCTTCCCAGTAAACATCCCAAGGGGGAATTCCCTGGGACCTTATCATTAGATTGTACCAAAGTCTTAAAGGTTTTAAAGGGCATCATCTCTTTTTTTTTTTTTTTTTTTTTTTTTTTACACTTTAAGTTGCTCACACACACACACACACACCAATACTAATACTAATACCAATACCAATACCAATACCAAACTTGCCACTTCTCGTCGCCGCGAGGGGCAAGTGCCGATCCTGCGAGGCTTTCGCCTTGTCTGACGGTCGGCGCCTAGGCTTCTCAGACCATAGACGTCTTTAGCCCAACCCTGCGGGAATCGCCGTCCCGTCTTATTAGGCAGGCACCCAAACCTTAAAAAAAAATAAAGCACCTTTCGGGCTTACCTTCTCACAGTTGTCCGTCAGGCGCGGGGTCGGGCGCGGGTCGATGACTCCCCAGAAATCACCTGGTGCCGGCGTGGAGTTGATCAGCTCGCGAACCGCCCCAGCCACCTCCGGAGGTCCTGCCGCGGTCGTCAGAAAACTGCTGCCCGATCCCAAGAGAAAACACAAACCAACAGAGTGTCAGTTTATGCGGTGCTTTATTCAGGGCCTGGGGACCTGAGGACTAATGTCTCAAAGTCAGGGTCCCGAGTTGGTTACAAAAGATGCTCATCTTTTATACCTTTGTTACAAGTCTTACTTCATCAACCTACGTGCAGCCTCCTACGTATTTTACTTTAAACATTCACATTCGTCTTACAGGTAACCTTTCTAAAGGCTATAAATTTTGCACGCTTGCTCTAGCTAAAATAAAGGTTAATTCTCTAAGCTTAACTCCCACCATAGAAACATTTTATTGGTGACCATGTAATCATATTTCACAAGTAATTTGTATACCTATATGTACTACATGCTCTACTAAGTCCTTTAAACGTTGTTCCTTGCATCAGCAGATTCTCAGGCCTCATTTCTCAGGTTTGGTTCCCATGGGCCTGCACAGGGACCAACTCCTTAGCCTAACGACTGCTAACAGAGGCCTTATGGCAACACCGGGGGATGCCAGGAGGGATCGCGGGGAATTCCCGGGAATTCCCCCGTGCCCTCCCCCCGCGCTCCCTCGGGCACTTTGGCTTCCGCCTTCCCCGCCCTGCGCCGCCGGGATCTGCCCGGCGCCCGGTGACGTCACTTCACACGCCACCTCCCATTGGCCGCACCAATGGCGGGCCCGGGGCTGTGGGCGGGGCCGCAGCGGAGCCGCGCGATGGCTCCAGCGCTGGGGCTGGGGGCGCTCCTGGGGGACCAGGGGAGGGCGACCAGAGCTCAGGGGGACCCCCGGCACCGGGACTCTTTGCTCACCCATTCCGGAGCACCAGGGAGCCCCTAAAGCCCCATTCCTGGGCGCCGCGATCACCCCGAACCCCATTCCCGGGCATGGGTTCCACTCTGCACCCCCTTATCCGGCACCGACAGCCCCTGCACCCCTTTCCCGGCCATCCCGCCTCTCCCACCCCTCAGAGCCCCGTTTTCGCAATCCTGGAACACCCAAAGCCCCTTCCCAGCCCTCCCAGTCACCCCTTTCCTTCAGCCATGGCCCCGGGCCATCCCCCCGTTCCTGTCCGTGGGATCCGGGGGATTCCTGGTGGCCACGGCGCTGCCCAGGTCACCAAGAGGCGCCGGGAACAGGAGGAGATCCAGGCTGAGGAATTGACAAATCCCCTGGGGCGCACCTGCCTGGAATGGCTCCGCAAATGTGTCAGATATGGGCGGGAGGCACTGGAGCCTAAAGGTGGAGAGGGCACATTTCCCATGGGAATATGGGATTTGGAAATGTGGGATTTGGGAGGGCAGAATCTGGGAACGTGGGAATTCCCATGGAAATTCCATCCGTGGATCTCAGTGATCCCATTCCCATGGGACTTGCATGGATGGATCCTGCTGCTCCACCATCCTGATGGGAATTCTGTAGATGGACCTCACTGCCATCCCATTGCCATGGAATTCCACGGGCAGATCTCACTGTTACCCCATTGCCATGGAATTCCATGGATGCATCTCAATGTTATCCCATTGCCATGGAATTCCACGGGCAGATCTCACTGTTATCCCATTGCCATGGAATTCCACGGGCAGATCTCATCCTCTTCCCATTGCCATGGAATTCCATGGGCAGATCTCACTGTTATCCCATTGCCATGGAATTCCACGGGCAGATCTCACTGTTATCCCATTGCCATGGAATTCCACGGGCAGATCTCACCCTCCTCCCATTGCCATGGAATTCCATGGGCAGATCTCACTGTTATCCCATTGCCATGGAATTCCACGGGCAGATCTCACTGTTACCCCATTGCCATGGAATTCCACGGGCAGATCTCACCCTCCTCCCATTGCCATGGAATTCCACGGGCAGATCTCACCCTCCTCCCATTGCCATGGAATTCCATGGGCAGATCTCACTGTTATCCCATTGCCATGGAATTCCATGGGCAGATCTCACTGCCATCCCATTGCCATGGAATTCCATGGGCAGATCTCACTGTTATCCCATTGCCATGGAATTCCATGGATGCATCTCACTGTTATCCCATTGCCATGGAATTCCACGGGCAGATCTCACCCTCCTCCCATTGCCATGGAATTCCATGGGCAGATCTCACCCTCCTCCCATTGCCATGGAATTCCATGGGCAGATCTCACCCTCCTCCCATTGCCATGGAATTCCATGGGCAGATCTCACTGTTATCCCATTGCCATGGAATTCCACGGGCAGATCTCACTGTTATCCCATTGCCATGGAATTCCACGGGCAGATCTCACTGTTATCCCATTGCCATGGAATTCCACGGGCAGATCTCATCCTCTTCCCATTGCCATGGAATTCCATGGGCAGATCTCACCCTCCTCCCATTGCCATGGAATTCCATGGGCAGATCTCACCCTCCTCCCATTGCCATGGAATTCCATGGGCAGATCTCACTGTTATCCCATTGCCATGGAATTCCATGGGCAGATCTCACTGTTATCCCATTGCCATGGAATTCCATGGGCAGATCTCACTGTTATCCCATTGCCATGGAATTCCATGGGCAGATCTCACTGTTATCCCATTGCCATGGAATTCCACGGGCAGATCTCACCCTCCTCCCATTGCCATGGAATTCCATGGGCAGATCTCACCCTCCTCCCATTGCCATGGAATTCCATGGGCAGATCTCACTGTTATCCCATTGCCATGGAATTCCACGGGCAGATCTCACTGCCATCCCATTGCCATGGAATTCCATGGGCAGATCTCACCCTCCTCCCATTGCCATGGAATTCCATGGGCAGATCTCACCCTCCTCCCATTGCCATGGAATTCCATGGGCAGATCTCACCCTCCTCCCATTGCCATGGAATTCCATGGGCAGATCTCACCCTCCTCCCATTGCCATGGAATTCCACGGGCAGATCTCACTGTTATCCCATTGCCATGGAATTCCATGGGCAGATCTCACTGCCATCCCATTGCCATGGAATTCCATGGATGCATCTCACTGTTACCCCATTCCAGGCCCCCCTGATGTCCGTGTGTCCGGCAAAGTGGAACACGGGATCCTGATGTTGTCCTGCCCCGTGTACAGATGTTACCCCAGCACCTCGGGGATCAGCTGGATGAAGGGGGATGAAATCCGGGATCGTTCCCAACAGTGACGGCACCTTCCACACCTGGGCCAGGATGGAGGCGCTGCCGGAGGAGCGGGAGCAGCACCGGTGCCGGGTGGAGCATCCCGGAATGCCGGAGCCCGGGATCTTCTCCTGGGCTGAGCCTGGGAATGTGCAATGTGCTAACTGGGAGTTTGGGAATGTGGAGCAGTGGGATGGGGGTTCCCTGCCCCTCCTCACCATCCCGAGCTTCCCAGAGCCGCAATCCAGCGGGAATCTCACCCTGGTGGTCGCTGTGTCCGTCATCGCTGCCATCGTGGTCATTCTCCTCATCGGATTCAGCGTCTGGAAGCTCCAATCTGGCTCTCCCCAAACCCATCCTGGGGGGTCACCCTGTTCTTCCCCCCCCTCCCAAGACTCCTGGAAATCCCCCCATGACCCGACCAGCCCCAAATCCTCCTGGGTCCCCTGTAAGCCCCTCATGGGGATTGCTGGCATTGTCCCCGTGTCCCCTCCTCCAGGACTTTGGGGTTCCACCCTGACCTGTCTGTGCCCCCCCGGTATTTTCCAGAGCCCCCCCATGATTGTGAAGGGCAGGGGCCGAGTGCTGGTGCCCCCCTGCCTGCAGCAGATCCAGGGGTGAGGGGAATTCAGGGGAGTCCCTTTGTATTTTGGGTCCCCTGGCAATTGGGGTGACCCCCCGGTCCCCCAGGATCTCCCTGAACACGCTGACGCTGCCCGTGCACAGTGAGAAGGTTCAGACCCAGCACGGGGTCCCAGCTCTGTCACCTGCACTGCCCAGGTACCCCCCAAACTCCCGAGAACCTCCAACCCCCCTGTGACACCCCAACCTCCCCTGGAACCCCTAAAACATCCCTGGGACCCTCCAAAAACTCCCCAAGACTGCAAACGCCCCATAGGAAACCCCTAAACCCTCTCAGGACATCAAAATTCCCATGGGACCGCCCAACACCCCCCCAGACCCCCCTGAGAAGGTTCATACCTGGCACGGGGACACATCACCATCATCGGCATCACCCAGGTACCCCCAGACCCTCCCGGGACCCCCAGACCCTCCCGGGACCCCCAATTCCCCCCACTGGGGCTCCTCTACCAGAATCAACGCCATCGCCCCCCGTGTCCTGCAGGTGACCGGGGAGGGGGAGCTCTCCCCAAATATCCTGGGCGGTTTTTTTGAAGGGGGGAGGGATAGTTGGAGCTCACAGAAAATATATTTGCGGCTCCCTGGGCTTTTTTCTGTCGGGGCCGGGCAGCTGGATGTTTGCACCTTGCAGGGCTCCAAAGCTGAGGCGCAGATGCCCCTCAAGGGGACATGGGGGGTCCCCGGGAGGTGTTTTTGGGGGGTCCCGGTGGCGGTGCCGGCAGAGCCCCGGCGGGGGCGGGTCCCCCCGCGGTCGGGGTTGGGCTCCCTTAACTTGGTGTCTGTCTCTTTGGGGCTGACCCTGCCCGCCAGCAAAACCCTGCGGGCCTGTTGTGGTTTGAAAGGAAAACGAATGAGAGGCTCCAAGTCAGAGATATAATTTAATGAGAAGAAAGGTACAAAGGTAAAAATAAAATAAAATAAATGCAATAACACAAAGGATCACTGACAGGGTCAGAATACAACCTGAGCAGGATGGTGGAAGCAGTCCAGGTGAGGTGCTCTTCCTGAAGCAGTGGTCCTGTAGAAAGGTCTGGGAGCTCTGGTTCTCTGGTCATCCAGTGGGTAAGTGCCCTGGCACTGTCCCACATACCAGCTTATATCCAGGTGGGAATGCTTGGCTCCTCCCCCTGGGCAGAGCATCTCACAATAGGATGAGAAGTGTGAAGTGGGTCCTTGATGTCCCATTAAACAGAGATAACCCCTGGAGGGAGTTACCTGTGAGTCATGGGCCAGGCGTTAATGGGCCATTAGCAGAAGACACCCCAAAGGTCATTAGCAGAAGGGGCAGGGGGCTTGGGAAAACACTGCCCCACCTGGTTTCAACAGCTCATGAAGATGGTGATAGAATAAATACTTTGTGTACATCCTACACTGCAACCCAGGACAGGGCCCCAGAGAAGCAGAGGTGCCCTGGGACACTGCGGGGCCTTGTGGAACCAGGGGACCACAGTGACACTGGGGATCTCCTCTTTTCACAACTGTTTGGAAAACTGCAATATCAGTAATTGCTACCGTGCCATAGGCTTAAATAATCCACTATGGCCACTAGTGTTTAAAAGGATTACTTTGATTTCTCCCTGATAATCTGCATCAATTCCTTCTCCCATGACAGCAACACTTTTCAAGGCCAAGCTCCAGTGAGCAGTTCTCAAACCTCCAGTGTCCTGCAGGAATCTGAGTTCCTATTCCTGTATTGATAACTCTCATTGCCTTCTGATTTATCCTAATTAACACTAATGCATGAAGGTCCAGCCCTGCAGCCTCTGGGGTGGCCCTGTCAGGGGCCATTCACACCCAGAACAATTTCCCCACAAGTCAAAGTCTCCCAGTGCACGGTTGGATTTGCAAATTGGGTGCAGCCGTGCACATCCAGTGGTTTCCATTTCCACACTGGGCCCATTGTTAAGGGGATGGAGAACATCTGTGGGATGGGTTCTCCATCAGGACAGGTTCCCATCTCCTCGTTGTTTCAACTGCTCTTTCAACTGCCCCTTTGTCTGTTCAATCAATCCTGCAGCTTGTGGATAGTCTGGTACAGGAAAAAGCCAGCAGTCCTAATCACTGTATTTTTCACAGGAACAGACAAAGCATTCCACATCACAGGGTCAGCAATCCCCATAAAAATTGCTAATTTCATCTCTTCCTCCTTTATTCGTTGTGTGCAGTCTCACAAAGTTTACCACTGACATTTGGGTCCTGGCCACTGCTTTTCTGGAGGGTATTTAGTGTTCCATCCCTGAGCAGCCAAAGGTGGCAAATCAGTATTGTCAGCATTATTAATTCACATTATTATTATTATTATTATTATTATTATTATTATTTCACATATAAAGATATAGATATAAACAGAGATTTAGATATAGATATAGCGTGGTGTGAGGCTGGTGGGTTGGAGACAGACACAGGACACAGTATCTTCTTGAGTTCTGACCAACAGCCACGATTTATTGTTCCAAGCTCCTTTTTATGATGACTTTGAATTCCCCGGGCTTGGAAAGACAAACTGGTTGGGAATCTCTGCCCTGCCCAGAGCTCTGGCCAGTGCTGTGTCTGCAGCCAGGGCTTGCATGGGCTTGGCTGAGCTCTTTGTTCCCCCAGGGACTTCTAGAACAAGCCAGGTCAGCCCAGTTGGGTCTGTTCTGATCAGACTCATTATGTCCAGCTGTAAACCACCTGCACCTTGCTATATCTCCTGCCTTGGTCTTTATTAAAATGCCAATTGTTTTCTGTTATCCCATTTGCAAGGGCCCTTTTGCAGACAGGGGAACAGAAGACAGCATGGGTTTAGTTTGAAGGAGGTTTTGACAAACTGAATCCTCCTCAGCCAGTGATGTGTCCCATGTACCACTGGAGCTGCAGCACTCACTGCCAGGAGCTGTCAGGTGAGATCACAATCTTCTAGGCTGGCATGTTACAGGTTAACTGCTTATGGTTCCAAATTACAACTTAACACCAAAACAGGAGAGCATTCAACCTTTAAAACTCTGAGAAAAACAACCAATTAACAGAAAGACAATTTCTAAACAGAAAAACAGTTTGTAAACAAACAGAATCCTTAAAGGAAGGGTCACTTGAAGAGTCCCAGGTCTCCATGAGGTTGGTGAACAAGCTGTTCACTGTCCCACACACGGCTCCACACTGTCTGCTTTTAACATTTGATAATTAACCATGCAATTAGTTCAAAGACGGTGGGTGCGTCTTTTTTGATTGATGAGGTAGAAACATTCATTCTAGAATGTGCAGAGGATCCGGCCAGTGTGTATTCCACTGTCCAATAACACCCGTAGGATGAAAATTAACAAGGAGAATAAACACAGTGATCCACACCTCTGGGCATATCCGGTGGACTTGTCTGTTTGTGATGGTTTGCTCTCCTGTTTGGAGAGCAGCTTTTGCCTCTGGGGTTAATTTTCTGGGGGAAGTTAATTCAGAGTCACCCTTTAGGAGGTCAAATAAAGGTGCTAATTGAGAGTCAGTCAGTCCTAGGTAAGGTCTGACCCAGCTCATGGTACCCAAGAGGTTTTGTGCATGGTTTAGAGTTGGAATTTCGGGTGAAAATTGAATTGTTTGTGGCTGTATAGTCTGGTTCATTAGTTTGAGTCCCAAATATTTCCAGGCTGGTTGCTGCTGCACTTTCTCCGGTGCTACTTGCAGCCCAACTGTTTTGAAGGCTTGCAACAGGCTTGGTTGGATCAGTGAGAGTTCTTTTTTGGTTTGGGCTGCAATCAAAATGTCATCCATGTCATGGTAACAGTGTGCCCCTGGGAATTGTTCTCTCACTGATGAGAGTACCTGGGCTTTCAGGGCATCTAGTTTCTCCTTTTTAAGGCACCACTGTGGTACCCACACTGGCTGAGCAGTTTTAGAGCCATTTTAGAGCCACTGTGGGATACTTTACACCCTCTAATACAGTGGCCCCTGTCAAAAATCCGTTCCCACCTCAGCCCACTCCAGAGCCAGAGAACTCTGGGAAGGGCTTCCCATCCAGGAATTTTGGATAGGACTGATTCCTCACCTTTAGGTTTAAAAAGTGACACTTTGTGGTGATTCAGCCAAACGATGCCAGTTTTGTTTTACCGGTGGGCAGAGTCAGCACCAAAGGCACAGACACCACCTGAAGGAAACAGTGAAATTTACTACAGTTCAAAGCAGCAAAGGAGCACCAAAGGAGCAGCTCAGCAATGCAGCCAATCATCACTACCAAAGGCTGCCCGCAGTGATTAAGGAAGATCCATCCCCAGTCACCCTCAGACTCTCCCATGGCCCAGATCCACACATCATCTGGGGGAAGCTGTCACAGCCAAGGGCTGCAGAGCCACTCCCGGGCACTGGGAATTCCTGCAGCTGCCTCCAGCCACAGGTGAGGCTCCAGCCTGGCTGGGAGAGGGCCCAGCTCTGATAGTGCTGAATGAACAAACTGACAGCAGCACTTCTGGTGCAGGAACATCTGGTTTCATTCTCCTCTTGGGTCCCTCCCAAAGCCTGGCCAGGGCCCAAGGAGGAACCAGGGGGGTTGCCTTTGACCACACAGCCCCAAACAAAGCCAGATGTCAGATTTCACAGCCTTGTCTGGCTTCTAAATACACAAAGGTCAATACATGTTTCACTAAGGAGTGCATACATCTATTACAACGCTAATGATCATGCATATTTTGTTAATGAGCAGATACAAAGATAACCTTTGGCTGGAAGGTTCATCCAGAGGTCACCTTTGGCTCAGGGCCTGTTGTTCAGGCCTCAGTCAGGCCTCTTGTCCAGGCCTTGGCACTTCAGGCTTTAGTGCTGGGCTTGACACTGCTGCCTTAACCCTGGGACTGGATGAGCTCACAGGCCTTTCCCAACACACAGGATTCTGTATTTCCATGATTTGATCTGCTGGACTCAGTCAGGTCCATGTTAGCAGCATTACTTTGGTCAAAAAGTTCCCTCTTGCTCAGCTCTTGTGGCCTCAGGCTGCAGCTCCTTCAGCTCCTGGTGCTGAGCTGCTCACACTGAAGGAGACAACACAGAGAGAAGAATACAGTTCATGCAATTCCTTCTGGGACACTGAGAGGGGAGGGTGTGGAAGCAGGAGCATTGTTTGATGTCCCTCTCTCCCCTTCCTGCATTTGAGCCCTTTGAAGCAGCCCAGAGCTTTCTCCAAGAGTGCAATGAAGCAGCTGTTCCTGCTCCCAGCTCTGGCTCTCTCCAGGCTCTGCCCTTGCCGGGTTTTGTCCCTCTTGCTGTGCCCTCTGTTCCCCTGGGGCTCGGTGGCTGCTGCCCAGGACTGTGGGACTGGCACAGATCCAGTGTCCAGACCCTCCTTTCTCTGCCCCTGGAGCTGCCTGGTCACAGCAGACTTTTCCATCAGGAAGCTCTGTGTGGAGAAGGAATTGCCACTTCTGTTCCTTGCACAACCTCCAGGAGCCCAGGGCTGCCATCTCAAGTCCCCGCTGGCCCTCAGGGCTCCCAGGTGCCTCAGGCTGCTGTGACACCCCTGCACACGGGAGGGAACAGTGGCAGGGGCTGTGCTGAAAGTCAGCTCCATGTGCTGCTGCTGCTGTGGGGGTCGTTTGTCCAGCCCTGCCCCAGAGTGAGGGATCAGATCCAGGCCCTGCTGCTGCTCCCTGGGGATCAGGCACAGTTTGGTGGTTGCTGTCAGGGCCAGCAGAAGCTGTGGCTGGAGCAGCAGGTGCTGACAGTGCCCCAAGGCCCGGGGCCGGAGGGGTCCCTGGGCTGGGGCTGGCAGGGAGCTGCCCCTTGTTCTCCCTCTGCCTCCCGCAGAGCTGGGCCGGGCACAAGTGGGGCAGCACAGCAAACAGGGAGCCTGCCAGGCTCTTCCAGCCCTGTCTGCTCACAGTTTGGGCCTTGGAGCTGCAGGTGGACAAAGGCAGCTGCTTCTGCTCCCTGTGTGTGTCCCCGTGTTGAGCAGTGCTGCTCCATCAGTCTGTGCCCAGCAAGGGGGAAAAGCCTCAGCCCTGCAGGGCCAGGAGCTGCCGGGCTCTGCCTGAGCAGCTCAGCCAGAGGGAAGGGAGCTGCTCCACATGGGAACCAGCAGCAAAAGACATTTATAGGACATGTTATCTCTTTCAAAAAAGAAAAAAAAAAAAAGAAAAAGAAAAAAATTGTACATAAAATGTACATAAAAGATATTCCAACTTTTTAGTGGAATATCTTCTGTAACTTTGCATTAAGAGGTAACTGATCTTTTGAAAAAGAGAACTCAGGTATTTAGTTTGTGAATGTGCTGATGACATGGATCCATCTTACTGATCTCAGCAGCCTCTTTTAAAGATTTTGGGGACTGTTTTCAACATTGTTTTTTAATTGTGATTGAAGCAATAGGGAATTGCTTGTACCCTTCCAGCTTCAAGCAGGACTGGGAATCTAAACTCCATCAAACCCCAAATCCTTTAGAGGATGACCTTCCTTCTCACCCTGTGAATGAGGTGCACATTCCCTTTGAAATGGTCAGGGCTTACTTAAGGATGGAAAATCCCGCTTACAGTTTTTGCTCTGGTGTACAAATGCAGAAGGGCAATTCTTCATCCACCAACTCCAGACCGCACTGCCTCAGGAACACGGCCCCCTCACCAGGTTTGGCCCACTCGTGGCACTTCTAGAGGAGGAAGAAAGTGCAATTGCACAATTCCAGCCAAAAAGGAGAGAGGAGTAGGGCAGATAAAACATCCTGTGGAGATCCGGGTGTTCAGTTGGGATCGTGTAGCATCTGGGTTCTTGCCAATTGGGTGTGCACCCCTAACTGCAATCTCTTGGCCTGCAGGAGAGTCTCACTCACCTGCAAAAGCAGAAAGCTCAGGCGCTGTGCTCAGAACGGGCTCAAATGATGCAAAGCTGTCAGAGCCATGTGAAGGCACAGCCAGCCCAGCCATGCCCAGGGCTGAGCCCAGCAGAGCCCTGGCAGAGCCCAGAGCACCCTCAGCATCTGCAGAGCCCGGCTGCAAGGAGAGAAACCAGAAACCACCCGTGAGCTGAAGGCTCCTGTGCCCTTGTCCCAGCCCCCCACGGTGCCCAGGCCGTGCTGGCCGTGCTCAGAGCGGGGCCCAAAGCTGTCCATCATTGCTGCCCTTGGCAGCAGAGCAGGAGGGCAGGACATGTGCCCAGCCTGCAGCCAGCCATGGCAGATCCAGCCCTCAGCAGCTGCCCAGAGCAGGATGCTCCTGTGCTCGCTGCCATCCCCCAAAACCTCTTCTCTCACCCATGCCAAGAAGACGTGGACCCACCTCACGCCATCTGCGGCCTCAGGAAAAGCTGCTCCCAAACCATGTCCTCATCCTTTTCCAAGGGCACGGCACATCCACACCACAGCTGGTCCCAAGCACTTCCTGATCCAGACTGGACACCACCTAGAACACTTCCTTTAGAAAGACAAACAACAAATTAATGAAAATAGATTACAGAGAAAAAGGGGAAACAAGAGAAAAGGTAAAAGGTCTTGTAGCTGTCAGGGGCTTGAGGAAGGCCCAATCCTGACATGCTGGGGAAAAACCCATCCACCAGTGAGGGAAGCCCAGGCTTTCTCCCAATCCCCCTTCCACTGCCCGCCAAAAATCATGGTGATCCCAAAGCAAACAAGGGGAGTGCAGCAGCCCAAGCCCTTCCTTGCCTGCAAGGCAAAGCAGCCCATGGACAGGCTCTGGAGTCCCACCTCTGCTCCCACCAAGGGGGTTTGTTTGTGTTGGGCTGCCCCAGCCCCAGCCCAGGGCACGGTGGGTGGTGGGGGCTGTTGGCAGGGCCAGGAGCCAACTTCCATTTCATAACCACCCCAGCCCATGATCCCAGCCCTGACAAAAAGCAGCTTGGCAGTGCACTGAACAATCAGTTGCACCTGCCCCAGCAAAGGGAGAACCTTTTGTTCCTGGTCAGGCTGTGCAATGCCCAAATCTGGGAGCATCCCCCTGTGTGTGAACTCATCTGCAAATTCGCTGTGGAGCCTGGCTTTGAAGAAGGTGCCAGAATCCAAGTCCATCATCTTCAGCCTTGTGGTGGCCAGGACGAGGAAGAGCTTGTCCTCCTTGGTGTCGTTCTCACCGTCTCCAGCAGCAGCAGCCCCACCTGGTCCAGCTTCTCCAGGGGCTCCTTCTCCTTCCCTGGGGGTGAGACCAGGCTGTCAGGGTTCTGCCCAGGGCTCCAGCTGTCAGTGAACCAGGACAAGCCAAACCAGCCTGGATGGCAGCCACCAGTGCTGGGCAGAGCAGCTCAGCTCCAGCACAAGGGCCCATCCGATGACCCCTGCACAGTGACACAGGCAGCACAAAAAAGTCTGGGTTTCTTTGCCTCTGATTGCCAAGGCGTGTGTGGAGCTGTAACTTACCAGGGCCCTGCATCAAAGTGTGCTTGTGGCTCTTTCCCTTCTTCTATGGCCGATGATTATCCTGCATCCAAGGATGACACAAGAGGTCTTCTAATGAAGGCCTTTCCCAGTCAGGCACGGATAAACACCTCCTGACCAGATCTTGGCACTCTGGGGAGAGAAATCAGAAAGCCCCGGTCAGCTGGAGAAGGCTCCTGTCCGCTTTGCCCCACTATTCCCATGCCCAGTCCATGCTGGATGTGCTCAGAGCTGGGCCTAAACTTTCCCATCAATTCCCTGTTTTGGAGGAAAGCAGGAGAGCAGCACATGTGCCACCTCCCCAGCTGCTGCCAGAGCAGGATGCTCACAAGCCCCACTGCTGTCTCCCAGCACTGGCATTCCCCTGTGCCCAGAGATGAGGATCCACCTTGAGAGAGCCGTTGTGGCAGCGAGAGCTGATGGTCCCAGCTGATCTTCTGGCCCCTCCTGAAAGGGTGCTCCCCGCAGACCATCTGGTGCAGCAGGATGCCCAGGGACCAGATGGTAGCTGGCCTGCCATAGTACCAGCCAAAGTGGGTCCATTCCGGGGGGCTGTAGGATGGTGTTCCTATGGAATACAGATGGAGATCATCAGGGGGATGCTGCTGCTCCCAGAGCCTGGCCCCAGCATCCCTGGGCATGTCGGGGCTGCCCCAGTGGCACATGGTGTGACCCACTGCCCTCTTGCCAGCACCTGGGACTTGTGTACAAACTTGGAGTTGGGAAAGAAGCCACTGGTGTCAGAAGAGGGCAACAAAAAACCTGGAAAGGCCTGACCATAACAAGAGAAAACCCACTCAAAGCTGGGGAAAATCCATACTTTCCTCCTCCCTGCCTGCATTGCCCCCAAAAACATTATGATTCCAAAGCAAACCAGGAAGGCAGAGCAGTCCAAGCCCTGTATCGTCTGCACACCAAACTGGCTGGTGCTCAGGTTCTGGCCACCTCTCTCTGCTACCTTCACCCATAGGCGTTTCTGTCGGGCTGGATGCCCCAGTCCCAGTTCCAGTCCTGGGCAGAGTGGCTGGCAAAGGCTGCCAGCTGGGCTGGAAGCTGCCCCCCACACAACTCTGCTCAAAAGCAACCCATCTGAAGTCTAAGTGCCATGACTAGCAGCAAAAGGGAGAATCCCTGCTGCCACACCCAGGTGGGGCTCTGAGATATTGGGCCATGAGATGTCCAGAACTGGGAGAACACTCTTCCTGGGCTCACCTGCAAATTGAGTGTAGGCTGTGTCTTGCAGGTAGGTGCCACAGCCAAAATCGATCAATTTGGCCTGCCCAGTGGCCAGGTCGACCAGGATGTTTGCAGGTTTGATGTCCCTGTGCAGGACTCCACAGCTGGTGCAGTGCTGCACAGCTTCCAGGACCTGCCGGAACAGCTCCTGCGCCACCTCCTCGGACAGGAACCTCCGTGCCCGAATGAAGTGCCGCAGGTCCTGACACCGCTCTGGGCGCTCCAGCACCATCACGATGTCGTTGGGGAACTCCCGCCACTCCAGCAGCTGGTCAATCCCAGGGAAGCCAGTGGAGACCCGGTCGAGCAGCACAACCTCCAGTGGTGCCCTGGTGCCGTTGGGCTGCGGGAGGACCACGATGCCGTCAGTGGGGCTGAGGCCGTGCCAGGGCTGGGGCAGCCCTTTACCCAGCCCGGGATGCTCTGCACCCTCTGCTGGCCCCACATCACCCCCCTCGAGGCGTCCTGGCAGCTTCCACCCTGCCAGGCCTGGGCTCATCCCCGCCCGGCACAGCCCGGCTTCTCCTGCTGGCCCCGCTCACTCACCAGCTCGTCCCAGTGCTGGATGTGGTTCCGTGGCACCCTTTTGATGGCCACCTACAAGCCAAGGGGAGCAGCGGGCTGAGCTCGCCGCCTGCCCTGCCTGGCCCCATCCTCCTCCTCCTCCTCCGCCCTCCTCCTCCTGTGCCCGCCGCCGGCCCTGGCGCTCACCGGGGCGCCGTCCGAGAGCCGCGTTGCCGCGAAGACGCTGCTGAAGCCGCCGCGCCCCAGCAGCGAACCCAGCCGGTACTGCTCCTTGCGGCCCGGCTGCGCCTTCCCTGCCGGCGAGACGCGGCTGTCAGCGCTCGGCCCGGGGCCAGAAACGGCCCCCGAGCGCCCCCCGAGCGCCCCGGGCTGGGCATCCCCAGGGGTTCCTTCCTTGGAACCCGACAGCGCCGGGTCGGGGCCGGCGGCCGCGCTGCCGAGCGGAGGAGCTCGGGCCGGGGAAGCCGCAGCGGAGGCGGCGGGAGCGGCCACTCCGCCTGTGCCCTCGGCGGGGTCCGGGAGGGGCCGGGGCCGGGGCCGGGCTCGGAGCAGGCGGAGCCAAAGGGCGGCGATGCTGCCCCAGCCCCGGGCACTGATCCCCGCCCAGCAGCGCCACCGCCAGTACAGCCAGAGCCGGGCGGAGGCCAGACCGCGGCGGGACGCCCGGGGACTGGGACGGGGCAGCCCCACCCGGGGCCGGGGGCGGGCCCGGGGCATTGCCCGGCCCGACAAGGGAGAGGGAGACTGGGAGAGGAGGGGGACACCGGGAGGAGACTGGGAGAGGGCGTGGGACTGCAGGAGAGGGAGAAGAAAGGTAGGAGAAACTCAATAAATCGCTGCTTTCGTCACTGCTGCTGCTGCCGCTGCTGCTGCCGCTGCTGCTGCCGCTGCTGCAACTGCTGCAACTGAAGCCCTGGGGCCGTTTGTCCCCATGTCCGTTTTTCCATTGCCCGCTCGGCCCAGCGCTGAGCCCCGCGCTCCTCGGGGGCAGCCCCTGAGCCTGTCCAAACATGGGAACTTTGCCCTGTTGAGCCAAGACCCAGAGTCTTGACTCCTGCACTGCGGCAGAGGAATCCCCTTGGTTGCTGCTGTGCATTGTCCCTGCTGAGGGTCAGACATTATCAGAGCACATTCCCTAATGCAGAATTTGTACCTGACCAAAGCATTGCACTTGTGTCTCCAGCATTGCTTTCCAGGAAAAGCAGGGGAAGGCAAGCACGATGTAGCTCATGATATCTCACAGGATTTAAAACTTGCCAAGTCATGGATCTTAGAGGTGAGATCCATTTGGGATTAATGGCATGGAGAAGTGGTGCAAGATGGAAAAGGGGAGCATAAAAATAAATAGAGAAGACTATCATGGATTGTTCTTTCCTATTTTAATTTTATTTCTTAAAAGCTGTTACAGTTTTCCCACAATCTTCACAGTCCTGTCTGCTCGTTCCAAGAACCTTCCCTGAGAACAAGGTGCAGCTTCTGTCACAAGATGTGCCACCAGTTGCATCTTCTCTTGGCTTTCCACACCATGAGTGCAGCACAACTCTTGCAGCAAAGCAGGACAAATGTTTGAGAACTTTACAGCTTGTTCTTTTTCCTTGTGGAGTGGGGAGTTCTGCCATTTTTAATGTTTTCATTGTTACCGTTCTACCCTACAAAACATGACAAGGTACCAGGAGTTGTTAGAGAATAGAAGCCTGGCTGAATGCAGAGAAAGAATCTCCAGAGGCTGCAGCCAGGAGTGGAGAGTTGTGTGATAATAATTCCAACATCCCCATGGATACCTGGAAAGTGATCTAGAACATGGAAATTGGCTGACAGAGGGAGTTGTGTTTCTGTGTTCAGTTTAGATGATTCTACATCTCATGCATTGGTCTAAATCAAGAGCACAATCAATTCATGATAAGCACCAGAACAAGCTGAAAATCACCAAGTAGATGACTGAAAGGATCTGAAAAGGAGAAATGAAGGGAATGACTCGGTGAACTTTGGAAAAAGGGTCATTTTTTCTAATCATTGCTCAGCCATTCCCTCTGTATTTCTCCTTCTGAAAAAGGCCATTTTCATCCCAGATTCCTCATGAAATGAGAAGCCTGAGCTTGTGGAAGTGCCTGAAAGATGCCCTGTTCCTCTGCAGGGACACTCAGGCTGAAACAGGAGCCTGAGCCCTGTCTTGGGAAGGCTCCTGGGAGCTGGAATTGGTGGCGTGCTGGGAGAGGAGGAGCAGGGGGAGAAGGATGGGCGCTGCTGTGTGGCAGGAGCAGGAGGTTTGGGCCGCAGGACATTCCGCCTGCGCCGCTGCCCCGCAATGGGCGGCCGTGCCCGGGGCTCTGGGCCTGGCCCCGCCTGCGCTGAGCTCCCGACACTGCGGGAGCTGCCCGGGCTGGGCTCAGGTTCCCGCTGGCCCTGGGCAGCAGGCTGGGCTCCAGCTGGGATCAGCAGCAGCTGCAAATACCTCTGCCCATCTCCACTTGCTGCTGCTGCTCGGATAAAGCAATGAAGGGAGTCGAGGAGTTCTGGTTTCTCTTTCTCCTGGTGGATTTTTTTCATTTTATTTGACATTGCAGAGACAATTTCTGTGATGGCCTCTGCCAGTTGATTCTATTTCAGCAGCAGCAGCAACAGCAACAGGGCTGTGTTTGAGTGCTGCAAATGTGGCCTGTGTGGCTTTAATTCTCCTCAACTTTGTGCGCAGGGACTTGTGAACATTTGGAGATCTGCTACTCATGATGCCAGAGTTTCCTATCATAAAAGCACCTCTGGGTGGCACTGATCAAAAAAGGCATTTGCAGTTTTACTGATAAAATTCAAGTGGCCACCAGAAGAGAGGCAAGAGCAGCCATGAGCTACAATTGCCAAGGCAAAGGCAGCAGCACCTCCTGCTGTCACCTCAGGGGGAGTAAAACAGTGCTGGAAACAGCGCTGGAAGCCGATCCTTTCTTTCTCTGCAGGCTGGGTCAGGGCAGCACAGGCGGGCCCTGAGCAATCAGGGCTGTGGGTGGGTGATTGTTGCTCTAGTCCCGAATTGAGGTGGACAAAGGCCTTGGAAGGCGAGGCAGGAACAGGTGGGAAGGGGCCGGCGCTGCTGCTGCTCCTGCCCGGGAGCCCCGGCTGGGCCGGGCCGGCGCCCGCTGCGCTGCGGCTCCTGCTGCTGCCAGAGCCGGGCGGGACTCGGGGACAGGGAATGGACACGGGGGGACACCAAAGGCCTGCGGGGCTGCGGGGATGTTGGCGCTGGGGCCAGCGCCAGCACAGAGCTTCAGCCGCAATGAACCCAGAGGGAAAGGCTGGGGAAAGGCTCCATTGCAGCCTTTCTTTCCTCAGGGCTGTGAAGGGACCGAAATGAAAGGAGAACAAGCAGGGCCCGACCCCTCCTCCTTTGGGAGGAGCCCCATGCCTGGGGCCGTGAGGGGCCATGAGGGGCTGTGAGGGGCTGTGAGGGGCCATGGAAGGATGTGAAGGGCTGTGAGAAACCGTGACGGAGTGTAGGGGCTGTGAGGGGCCATGAGGAGCCTCAGCCCTGGCAGGAGGGGGGTCCCACCATGTCCCCAGGGCAGGGCAGCCCTGAGGGGCCGCCAGTGCAGACGTGGCAGCAGAGCGGGCTTGGGGCACCTCCGGGAGGGGATGAGACCCTTCCCCAGCTCCAAACCACACCAAACCCACCATTAACAGGATTTTCCATCTTTAGAATCCACTGGCTGCATGGAGTTGACTGTACAGTTTAATCCTGGTGGGAAAAGCAAGGGAATTTTCCCAGTGAGTGACATCCAGGCATTGTTAATAATGTCTAAGATTTAAAAGTCTTACCAATGAAAAGTAATACTAATAATAAGAACAAGAACAAGAAATAAGCCCCCGAATTCTGACACCCAGCACCACGCCAAAATGACAAACCTCATTTTTCTTTACCATCACAAGGTTCATGAAAACAAAACCTATTAAGTTTCTCCACCTCACAATTTCCCCACCAGATAAATGAGGTTATTTGCAGTGTTTAATACAAGTCACAATTGGGACCTGGAGGGAAGAATGGGGAGACACTACCAATTTCCATGTCAAACCCAGCAGGCCAACTCCAAAGTGGAGAGAATAAAATGGAATGGGGACAGGGGCTGGTCAGATGTTCCTCTAAAGGATCCCAAAAACATCTCCAAGTGAACAGGAGAGGAAAATAAATCCCTGTAAACCACTGTGTGTGTTCAGGGATTCAACTGTGAGGAGCTGGACATGGACAGAGGCATCTGGAACAGTTCTGTCCTCAGGCTGAGCTCTCCACCCCTGCCCTGAAGTCAATCAAGTGCTTTCCCAGAGGATTCCATGGTTGCCAACCACCCCTCCAGATGTGCCTCACAGGAGCACAGAACCTCTTTTTCGAGATCAGGAGAGCAGAAAAAAATGACAAGAGATGCCCAATTAAACTCTGTTTAAAAACCTGGAAAATAAAAATTTTCCAGAGCTAACAAATGACCATGTGGCATTTTGAGAAGCTTCCAATTTTCTACATTTTTCCTGTTGAACTTGACTTTATCTTTGCCTCCTCTTGCACCAAAGGAGCCTCATTGCACCAGCCAGGAAGGCAAAGCTCATTCCTGGCCCAGGCTGGTGCTGTCCCTGCAGCATTTCCATCCCTCCCGTGGCCTCTTCCCTCAGGGTCCTCAGCAGCAGCAGCTGCTGGAGCAGCACATGGAAGCTGCAGATGGAAGTGCTGCCCAGCCCAGGCTGAAGCTCCAAAAGGATCCTGCTGACAGGAATGCCAAGATTCCCTTCCAGGGGCCCTGCAGACACTTCCCCATCTCTTCTGTCTGCTCCATGCAGACATTGCAGGGGACATCCTGTCTCTCCTTTGGGGCAAGGCCAGGAGCCCAAATTCACACTCCAAATGCTGGATTCTGTCCCATTTCTGCACCTGCTGAGATGGGCTCCAACATTATCCAGAGAAACTCGCTGTACTTCATCCTCCAGCTTGAAAACCCAGCTCCTGGAAAGGGTTTTTATAAGGACTACAAGTAATAATCCAAATAAGATTAATTTTAAACTGTTACCCTTCATTCTCTGTGGTAGATTTGTCTATTCTATGCCATGAAATACATCTTCAATTCGACTGCAAAAAATGGGTCTGAAGCCTGCAGTATCAGAACAAAACAAAGCCAGCCAGAATTTCTTAGGAAAACTGGAAGTCATTAAAAAAGTAAATGTGTTTTTCTGTTCAAAACATTTTTCAAGTTAACATAACATGTACACGATAAAGCAAATTCAAACTATGTGAGTGTTTTAAAAATGGGCAAGCAATGGTTATTTTTTGAGGAAGGGTTAATTCTGCTACAAATAAACTAGGTAAAGTTGAAGATAAATTGAACTTGGCATATTAAACCTGCACATGGTGCCTACACAGGGTGTTTGCTGGCTCCTGGTGGCCTGCAAGGAACAACTGGAGAACAAGAGCTGGCCCAGAGGAGACAGGACACGTGGGTGCAGAGGAGATGCAGCACTTGAGAACAGCTTTCTGTTGGCTACTTAGGATTTTTTCAATAAAAACTATTGAATCTCAAATCCCTTGCAAGTTTCCCTTCTTTCCCAGTGTGATTCAGGTGCCTGGAGCAATGTGATGGGCAGCAGGCCCAGCGTGGCCGAGAGCTGAGCCCCAGCAGAGCCCTGGCAGAGCCCAGAGCAGCCTCAGCAGCCCCAGAGCCCGGCTGGAAGGAGGCACTTGGAGCAGGGAGTGGCAGCAGCTCCAGCCGTTCCCTGCAGTCCTGTCCCTGGGCCCCAGAGGGAAGAGGTTCCCACAGCCCCCAGCCAGGGACCCGCTCCCAAGGCTGTTGCCAGGGCAGCCAGGGCTGGCACCAGCTGTGATGCTCGGTTTCCCCAGGCCGGGCTTTAGGAATGGGATTCCCCAATTTCCTGCTCCCGCTAAAACCGTGCCACCCCTCGCTGCCCTCCAGCCTCCCACTGAAAGTACAAAAGGCAAAGACCCCAGGCTGGGATAAGAACAATTTGCTGGGAACTGCAACAAGATAAGCAACAAATAGGAACAGAAGCAATATAGGTAACAGAAGGGGTATGGCAAACTATATGCAGGGAAAACTACAAGATCTACGGGCTCTTCCTGGCCACATATTTCCTCATTCCTGCAAAGGACACCCTTCTTCTTGGGGGGGAGAGATAGTCCCTTTCCTGCCCCTGGCAATGACATGAGATGGCATCAAATACAATGACAGAGCCATGACAAGACCCTGACACTCTTCAATTCCACCTCACACCATTTCCAGCGGCAGGAAAAGAGACAGGTGTCCTCCCTGCATGGGTCATGGTAAATGTGGGTCACCAGGGCTCTTCCCAATGTGGGTCATCCAATGGGGGATGGAGTTGAAGACTCACATGAAGTTCTTCTCACAGTTGAGGCACTCGCAGGGGTTCCCTCACCGATGTCTCCGTTGGTGATTGGTCAAGGCAGAGCTCTGGGTGAAGCTCTTCCCACACTGGGGACACTCGTAGGGCCTCTCCCCAGTGTGGATGCGCCGGTGGGTGACGAGGGTGGAGTTTTGCTTGAAGCCCTTCCTGCAGTCAGGGCAGCGGAAGGGCCTCTCCTCTCTGTGAATTTGCTGGTGCTGGAGGAGATGGGAGCTAATCTTGAACCCCTTCCCACACTCAGAACACTCGTAGGGCCTCTCCCCAGTGTGGATCATTTGGTGGATGATCAGCTGGCCCCTCTGGTTAAAGCCCTTCCCACATTCCCCACACTTGTATGGCCTTTCCTCAGCGTGGGTGTTCTGGTGGCGGATCAGGTGGGAGCGCTGGCTGAAGCTCTTCCCACACTGCACACACTCGTAGGGCCGTTCCCTGGTGTGGACCCTCTGGTGGCTGATCAGGTTGGATCTCTGGGTGAAGCTCATCCCACATTCCCCACACTCGTGGGGCCTCTCCCCAGTGTGGATGCGCCGGTGCCTGATGAGGATGGAGTTTCGCTTGAAGCCCTTCCTGCAGTCGGGGCAGCAGAAAGGTCTCTCCTCTGTGTGAATGCACTGGTGTGAGAGGAGATTGGAGCTGGTCTTAAACCTCTTCCCACACTCGGGACACTCATAGGGCCTTTCCCGAGTGTGCATCCTCTGGTGGGTGATCAGGTGAGACCTCCTGCTGAAGCTCTTCCCACACTCCAAGCACTTGTGGGGCTTCTCCCCATCATGAAGCTGCTCATGGACCAGCTCAGAGCCCCGGCTGAAGCTCTGACCACCTTCCTGGCACAGGGTAGATCTTTCCTCCTCAGAGCATCCTGAGAGGGGTCTGCAGACCCTCCCCCTTTGGGATCTCTGGGGGTTTTCCTCCCTGTTGGACTCCTGCACTGTGGAGCCACTCAAAACAGCCTCTTCCACGAAGTTCTCCCACAGGGATTTGTCCTCCCTGGTCTCCATCCTCAGCTTCTTGTCTGGGGGAGAAAGGACAAGGAGAGGATGGGATTTGCCTCTGTGCCAGCGGGAAGGGGAAGGAGATCCCCTCAGTCCATCCACAGCAGGACGGTGTTGGCAGCAGGGCTGTCCTGAAGCAGGGGGCCGTGCTGGGCTGGGAGATGGAGCAGGAGAGAGGGGGAAAGGGGCACTGACTTCCTCCTCACCTGCCTGGATATCCTGGGCCATCTTCCTCTTCATCGCAGCCTAAAGTAAAATGTTAAACTAAAAATGCAGTCGAAAACAAAAAGAAAAAAACACTGACAGAGTCAGAATACAACCTGACACTCAGTTAGTCAGGGTGTTGGTGGCTGCAGTCGTCCTGGAGTGACAGATGTGCTTTTCTTGAAGCAGTGATCTTGTAAAAGGGTATAGTTTTCCTCGGAAAGTCCAGTGGTGGTGCAGATGGGTCTGGTCCTCCTCTGGGAATCCAGTGGAAACAGGCTGCTTCTGGTGTGCTGAATGTCAGATTATATCCAGGTAGGAATGCTTGGCTCCTCCCTGTGGGAGGAGCATCTCCCAATGGGATGATTTACTTTTATCAGTCATGCAGTCAGCATCAATGGCCCATTAGCAGAAGATAATCCCTGGAGGGAGGATGGGTTGTGGAAGAGATAAAGAACACTGCCCCACCTGGTTTTAACAAATGTGAATGGAATACAAACTTTTGGTTCCATCTTGCATTGCAACCCAAGACTATTGGTCAAATGCATATTCATGAAGACTATACACTTTTAAATATTCCTTTGTGTGCACATTTTCTGGCAATTCTTTAGCTTAGTTCGACCCCTGACCTCATCTTCCTAAAATATGTGCCATAATTCAGATGTGATTTTGAGACTTTTGTGTTTTATTTCCTCTCAAGGCCACCTGGTCTGTGGTTTGGCAGTTATTGATGGCCAAAGGGTTGGTTGTGGATTCCTCCTGGCCCTTTGTGTGTTATTTGCCTGGGTTTTTTTTCAATGTTATCTTATCATCCAGACACTTTAGTCGACGTTTTTCTTTGAATCAACATTAGCCATTTCACTATTGTCAGTCAGTTACAGAAATACAGGCATCAGTCATTATTTCCCAACCATAGTCACTTCTGCAAAGATAATTAGCACATTTTAATTTTTTAATAATAATATAGTCTATTAAATAGTATATCTATGTTGTTGTTTATATTTGTATTTGTATTTGTATTTGTATTTATATTTATATTTATATTTATATTTATATTTATATTTATGATTATTGCGTTTATATTGTATATTTATAGTTTTATAATATACTCTATTTCAATATTTTGCACTACCATAAACTGTAATACATTTATCACACTGAAATATGCAATCTCCACAGGGATTAGGGTATTAACTGCTAAAGGGTGACAAATTAGACTATATCAAAAGCAGTTTAAAAGAGATTACAAACTGCAATGTGCCAAAAAAATTTGCAAAAGCCAAGATATAAGTGTGAAAGCCAAGAACTACACAGATATTTCTAACAGGTCTCCTGGTCTAACAGAACACCAGGACAGTGCTAAATGAGCAGATTTAAGGAATTACAAGGATGCATGCTAGGAGTACTGAGGACACATGAAAGGCTGTCTTTGTTTGAAAGACAGGGATCTGCTGGGGAGGGGCAGGGTCTCCCTAGAAATGGAGAATTCAAACCCCCTCCCTCCAAATTATTAGAATTTAGAAAAGGAAAGGGGCTTTCAGGCAGAGGGATGAGGTTAAGAAGAACAGTTCTTTCCTAGTATATATAACAAGGCAAACAAACAACAACCACTACAGCATTAATAGCAAACACAACCAGGAACCTTGGGAGGCATTGTTTCACAAAGCCCGGGGCAGTCCAATCTCTTGGGACCCTGAGAGCACCAAGCTGGAAGAGTGGAAAAAATCCCGGGCTGGTGGATGGGACCAGAAGCTGTGCAGTGGCAGCTGGAATGGCAGGGATGTCCCAGCAGGGCAGGGCAGTGTGGGGTCACAGAGCAGCAAAAAGCCTCAAGGCAGCGCCGAAGAAACGGCGGCAGCGGGATGGGGCTGGGCCAGCAGGGCAGGGGGAGACGAGCTCAGAATTCCTGGGCACATGAGCAGGGGTTGGCAGATTTCACAGGACTGCACTTTGGTGGTGGCAGCAAACTCCTCCCACAGCAAGCAGCAGCCTGGCTGTCCTCTCACCGACACCGAGAGCAAGAGAGAGAAGCTGCCCCCAGCCCTGTCCTTTTTCCTGCCCCAAAACTCACGTTATCTCCCCCTCCTGACTTTTGGCCACCTCTGTATTTTGGTCAAGCACCCATAATCACTCAGTACTTAGTCTCCTAGCAACTTATGGAGAAAAAAAAATCAGTAAATAAAAAAGGATCAAACCGAACTTCCAACACTCTCCTGCTCCAACTCTTACTTCAGGGAACTTGGGCTCTGTTTTGGTTTGAATAGACAGGGATCTGCCAAGGAAGACTGGAGTCTCCCTTGGAATGTAAGCCCCCTCTCCTCCGTTTCAAATTATTGTAAATTTGCAATTAAAAGGCTGTTAGGCAAAGATTTTGGGGATAGGTATAGCAGTTCTTTACTAGGGATATTAAAAATACAAATCTTTTAGTAGAAAAGAATAAGCAAGCAAACAAACAAACAAGGAATCTCAGAAAACAAACAAACAAAACCAAAACAAAACAACTTAAAACTTGACAGAGTCAGAAATACAACCTGACACCCTGTTAGTCAGGGCGTTGGAAACAGTCCAAAGTCAGCCCTCCTGGACTGGCAGAGGTGTCCTGTTGGAAGCAGAGATGGTCCTGTGGAGCCAGGGGTCCTGAAGTGGGTCCAGACTTCCTTTGGGAGTCTCATGGGAACACCAGAGTGCCTGATGACACCTGCGGCTCTTTTTTGTCTCGGCAGAAATGGTTTGCCTTCTGCTCTGTGGTAGAGCATCTCACAATAGGGTGATGAAATGTGTCATGCCATTGCTGAGCTTTAATGGTGCGTTAACAGAAGATATTCCCATGGGGGTAGTGAAAGACTGGGCAGAGATTAGAGATAATACCCCACCCGGTTTTTAACAGCTGGCTTGTTATCAGAGAAGGGAGTTACCCCCCCCCCCTCCCCCCCCCCCCCCTTCTGGAGTTATAACAGATAAGATAAAACCTCCCCAACCGAGCTTTGCGCCATCTCTTTGTTTTTGGTCAAGTACTTTTTAGGTATCCAACACTTCATCTCCTTGGTAACTTATGGGGAAAAAATCTTTAAAGTAAAAAAGGAGCAAACCTAACCCCCAACAAGCAGCCAGCCTGGCTCAGGGCACCAGCCTGCACTTCTTCACTTTGGAGTTCTGCAGTGGCTTTGACTTGCCTGATTGTCCTTGGGAGATATTCTTCTCTTTAATGCCTCATTGCCATGACTATCTGTGCATGCACTGAAGAGAAATGAACTCACTTTCTGGGGAAATGAGCAGCTGCAAGTTGAGGGTGTGAATTTTAGATGGTTGATAACTGGGTCTTGCAGGGCCTTGGGGCTGGCCATGGATTTTCCAGCAAAGGCTGCAAAGACACTGGAACAGACTTGTCTCTGGATTTCTCAGTCCCTGTGGATTGGTTTTCAAAACCTGTGGATGTATTGCTGAAAGTCTCTAGATGCTTGTTGAACTCCAGGAATTTTACCAGAGCAGACTTTCTTGGTTGATTTTCCAACCTATACTCTGAATTTTGAATTTGAACCATTCAAGAGCGTAAAATTGAATTAAGTTGATTTTTATTTCTTCCCATGTCAGTAAAGGTTTTTTAACTTTGAGAACTTTTTTTAGTTTTCTGCAAGGGCATATGCTTGTCTCTGATGATTTTGCAGTTTTCTTCCTCAGTACTGTTTTCATTACATGACTTTTATCAGTATGTTATAAATGCTTAATGTCTGAAAAGTGTAATTCAGATAAATTTATCACAGCCCATAATCAGCCTCAAAGATTTTCCAGATTATCTGAAAGGGGGTATAGGTAATTTAAAGGTGTCAAATACCACAGTCACTTAGACCTTGATCTCTCAAAGTATTCATCAGCATTTTTTAAACAGTATTCTTTTCCATCTCCTTTCATATAAGAAAGGTCTTATTCCTGCCATCACGGTGTCCCACAATTAAAACCCCACAGCTCTGTTTAGTACCTGTAGGTAGTTGAATTGCACTGTTTCCTTTGAAACCAGGTATGTGTTTGGGCTGCAGCCCTTGAAAGTATTCCTGATTGCAACATAATTTTCTGTGTCACAGGAGATTACTGCTGCTGGGAGGCTCTGTGTTGATTTTTTTGAAAAAAATATTGAAGAATAAATCAAATGGAAAGCTGGGACAACAGAATCATTGATAGTTTTACAGGTCTTAATTTTGTCAGTTTTACCTTCCTTTTATTTTTTTAAAAATAATTTTATTTTAAAGTGAAAATCTGTTTTTCAGCAAAAAAAATTTTGGAAGTTTAGTGGGCCATTCATTCACCCCAAATCTGGTACCTGTCCTTTTGACTCCATAATGACTTAGAAAATTTACAGTCATTGCTTTTGAACTTTTTCCTATTGCTTCTCTTATCTTTTTCTTATCAGTGGTAGTGCTTACGAAATTTGAAGGCCGATGCTTTGGGAAAAAACCCTTTTAAATACATCATCAGATTATTTTCATTGTGGGAAAGAGGTATTAGCTGGAAATAGATTCTCTTAGGAGCAGTAAGATTTTCTATTTTGAGGTGGTGATGTGTTGAAAGAGATTGATGGAAAGATTTGACCCATTTATCTCCATCTGGTTTTAGGGGGAAGATGTGCAGGCTCTGAAGAGCAGCATTTGATGGCCTCAAGTTGGGGAACTCCAAACCCAAGGGGTCTGTTTGGGAAACGTTGATTTCTGTAGAGCAGGTACTAAAGTTGGGGCCAGAGCTGGGAAGTGTGGCTCCCAGCGCAGAGCCATCATCTCCATAAAACCACTCCTCCAAAGTCCTGGCATATTTTGGGATAGCCTGCAGCTCAACAATGAAAACCAAAGTCTTGAATACAGAGCAAAGAGGGAAAAGGGAAAAAAAAAGTCAACAGAAAGTAATTTGGATGTCTTGGGAGCAGAGAAATCATTTCAGTGAGCCCTCTCTGACAGAGAGTTTTGGAAAACGAACACAGAATATTAAATTCACTGCAGGGGAAAAGCCAACTCCATGCTCAGGCCATGATATTTATCAAAAGCAAGTCTGTGACTGCAGGAACTCTCCTGCACAGAGGAATCCTGCAGGGCCAGCTGCTCTCCGGAAGGAGCCTGTGAGCTCCATCAGCCTTTTTGTCAAGCAGGGGCCAAGTCCCAAGTGTAGCAAGTGATTGAAAGATCCTGCCCAAGCCCTGCCCAGGTGACCCAAGGTGAAGGGGGGGGAGACCCCAGAGCCTTTTGGGGACACCTGGGACACACCTGGGACCCCCTGAAATCCCTTTGGGAGACCCCAGATTCTTTAAGGAGGCTCCAGACCTTTATGGGGACACATGGGGACCCCCTGGTTACTCCTGGGATCCCCCCAGATCCATTTGGGACACCCCTGAGACCCCAGACCCATTGGGGGCACCTGGGACTCCCCCAGTCCCATTTGGGGAGCCCTTTTTGACCCCCCACAACTCCTCTGGGACCCCCTTGGGACACCCCCAGACCCATTTGGGGGCCCCCAGAGACCCCAGACCCATTTGGGGATGCTCCAGGACCCTCCTGGGACACCCCCAGACATATTTGGAAACCTTGAGATCCCCCCATATCCCCTTGTGCCACCCCTAGTCCCATTTTTCCCCCTCCCCCTTCCTTTCCCCGTCTTCCCAGAACCCCCTGGGTAACTTAGGGGGTATTTTGAGGTTATTTTGGAGATATTTTATAGTAAATTTGAGGCATATTTTGGAGTAATTTTGGCAATATTTTGGGTCAAATTTGAGCTAATTTGGTCTAATTCTGAGGTATATTTGCTGAGATTTTGGGGATAATTTGGGGTAATTTTGTGGATATTTTGGGGTAATTTGGAGACAGGTGAGAGAAAATTCCCCGAGAAGGTTCCCAAAACTTTTCCAAAAATGTGCGGGGTTGGTGCCTAAAATGTCCCTGAAATATTCCAGAAAAAAATCCAAAAAATGTTTGGGGAATGTTTCTATAATCCCCTAACATGTTCCCAGAATATTGCAAAAAATGTGCAAGCATGTTTCTAAAATCCCCTGAAACACTCTCAAAAAATATTCCCAAATATGTGCATGGAGTCTTTCTAAAATCCCTTGAAATATTCCCAAAAAATTCCCAGAAGTGTTCATGGAGTGTATCTAAAATATCCTCAAAATGTTCCCCAAAAATTCCCAATAATGTGAGTGGACTGCTTCTGAAATGTCTCTGAAATATTCGTGAAATATTCCCAGAATCTTCTCAAATCATCTCCAAAATATCCTCAAAATATCCCTGAAATATCCCAAAAATGTTCCCAAAATATTTCTGGGATATTCCCAAAACATTCCTGAAATGTCCCTGAAATATGCCCACAACTTCATCAAAATATCCCCCAAACATTCCTAATTCCCCCCAAAAAAATCACAGAACATTTCTAAAATGTCTGTGAAATGTTCCTAAAATAATTAAGGAATCTTCTCAAAATGTCCCCAAAATACTCCAAGAACAAACATTCCCAAACTATTCCCAAATATCCCTACACTGGTACCAAAATATCTGAAAAATATCCCACAAATATTTTTTAACTGTCATTGCTGAGCTGTAATGGCCCATTAACAGAAGAGATCCCCATGGAGGTAATGGGAGGGTGAACAGAGATAAGAATCAATGCCCCACCCGGTTTTAACAGCTGCCTTGTTATCAGAAAGGCACTTGCACCCTCCCTCCTGGAGATACAACAGATAAAGAAAAACACCTCAACAAACAAGGTTTCAAAAGATGGAATAGAATAAACTTTTTTTCTTTCATGTTTGTTTTTTGTTTGTTTGTTTGTTTGTTTGTTTGTTTTGTTAGAAAACCCAAGACACCCTTCATGGCTGACAGAAATTCGACTTTGTCCCCAGGCCCTGCCCACCATGTCCCCCATCCAAGCCCTGGCACTCCTATGGATCAGGAACAGTGTGGCCAGCAGGAGCAGGGCAGAGATTCTTCCCCTGTGCTGGGCACTGCTTGAGGCAGCACCTCGAGTGCTGTGTCCAGTTCTGGGCCCCCCAATTTAGGAACAACATGGAGGGGCTGGAGCGTGTCCAGAGAAGGGAACAAGGCTGGGGAGGGCTCTGGAACACAAGTCCTGTGAGGAGCAGCTGAGGGAGCTGGGCTTCTTTCTCCTGGACAAGAGGAGGCTCAGGGGAGACAAGGCAGTGTCAGGGCACAGCTTGGACTTGATGATGTCCAAGGTCATTTCCAGCCTTGCTGATTGTGTGATTCTCTGAAAGCAGCCTTGCAGCAGTGTCCGGATGAGGCCTGGGCCTCCTCTTCAGAAGGTGCAGCAGCCCAGGTCCCTCAGCTTCTCCTGACAGCCCCAAAGCCCATCCTGTCAGTCCTGCAGAGCCTCTGCAGCTCCTCCTCATGGCCCACAACAGGAGCCCCACAGCCAGACACAGCAGCCCAGATGTGCCCCCCTGGCCTGGGGTGCCTCTGGCAAGGGAGCAGCCCCAGGCACTGCAGGAGCCTGCAGACAATTCCTGAAGCCCTTGGAGGATGATCCTGCTCCCCAAGGGACGTTCCCATGGTGCCAACTCAGGAACTGCAATGGGGAGTGGGGCCAGAGAGGAAAGGGCAACCAGGGATGGGCTGTTTGCAGGGGAGGGAACAGGGGTGGGCAAGAGGAAGAAATTTGTAGCAGGAAGAGGAAAGAAAGCCAAGGTGAAGCAAAGGAAATGTTGAGGGCAGTTTGGGGGTGGCTGCCAGGCAGCCCTGGCTCTGAGCAACAACGTCTGCAGTGGCACAGGAAACTCAGAGCTGATGGGAACAAACTCTCTGTGTGACTTGAGAGGCCACGACAAAGCTGAATGGTTTCCCTGCTGTGGCCCAGCCCTTCCTGGCCCCAGGGGCTGATGGCATTTGTGCTCCCTCAGGTTCATCTCCCCACCCCAACAGCATGGGGGTGCTGAGGCCTGCTCCGGGCAGTGCAAACAGGGGCTCCTGAGGCAGTGCTGCCGTGTCTGTGCCTGCAAGGATGCGGCCCCTGTGTGAGCTGGGGGAGAGGCCAGGGCTGCCCAGGGGGGATGTTGTTGGCAGGTGCATGAGGACGCTCTGGGACGCTGCCCTGGGGTGTCCAGCGCAGTGGGGATGGATCAGCCCCTGCTCTGCTGCTCCTTCCCGTCTCCCCCAGGGCCCTTGCAGAGCCCCAGCCCTGCTGTTTGCCCCTAGCCTGCCCAGGGCCAGCCTGGGGCTGCTCCCAGGGCTTTTCTGTGCTGAGCATTGGCCTGGGCGTGTTCTGGAGAGAGCCTGGGCAAGGAGCCTGGAGCCCCCAGGCCCTGCCTTGAGGCGTCAGCGCTGCCCCAGCAGTGCCCATGGCCTGTCCCTGCTGCAGCCCCGGCACTGCCACCCCCAGCCCTGTGCCCGGCCCCGAGAGCCCTCAGGCCCTACAGCAACACCAGGGCCAGGAGGGCAGCGGGGCAGGGCCACGGCAGCAGCACTGGCAGCACCAAGGGCTGCTGCTCCTGGGCACAGCTGCTGTGCCAGCCCTGATCTGCCCCCAGCTCTGCACACAGACCGTGCTGCTGCAGCTGCAAAGAAGAGAACAAAAGGGGATCTCTGCAGAAAACTTGGCTGGGAGATCCTTGAGTTCTTTTAAAGACACCAAGAGAGCAGTCCCTCATTGACACAGACTGTGGCTGCAAGGAAGATGGAGAGAATCAAAATTAGAACAGATACAAACAACGACATTTCTTTGTTGATAAGATTAAAAATACCAAATGCTGGAAGAAAACCCACAACCAAACAAACAAGAAATATCAAAGATTAATTTTATTACAAGTGATTTTCAGAAATTGGCCAGCAGTTTAATAGTTCTGAAAACATCCAGTCATCAGTGTCCACACTGCAGCCTGGAGCTCCTGGTTCCTCAGGCTGTAGATGAGGGGGTTCAGGGCTGGAGGCACCACCGAGTACAGAACTGACAGGGCCAGATCCAGGGATGGGGATGAGATGGAGGGAGGCTTCAGGTGAGCAAACACGATAGTGCTGAGGAACAGGGAGACCACGGCCAGGTGAGGGAGGCAGGTGGAAAAGGCTTTGTGCCGTCCCTGCTCAGAGGAGATCCTCAGCACAGCCCTGAAGATCTGCACATAGGAGAAAACAATGAACACAAAACAGCCAAATAATAAACAGGCACTAACAGCAATGAGCGCAAGTTCCCTGAGATAAGATTTGGAGCAGGAGAGCTTGAGGATCGGGGGGATTTCACAGAAGAACTGGCCCAGGGCATTGCCATGGCACAGGGGCAGGGAAAATGTACTGGTTGTGTGCAGGAGAGCATTGAGAAAGGCACTGGCCCAGGCAGCTGCTGCCATGTGGGCACAAGCTCTGCTGCCCAGGAGGGTCCCGTAGTGCAGGGGTTTGCAGATGGACACGTAGCGGTCGTAGCACATGATGGTCAGGAGGGAAAACTCTGCTGACATGAAGAACAGAAAGAAAAAGAGCTGAGCAGCACATCCTGTGTAGGAGATGTCCCTGGTGTCCCAGAGGGAATTGTGCATGGCTTTGGGGACAGTGGTGCAGATGCAGCCCAGGTCACTGAGGGCCAGGTGGAGCAGGAAGAAGAACATGGGGCTGTGCAGGTGGTGGCCGCAGGCTGCGGCGCTGATGACGAGGCCGTTGGCCAGGAGGGCAGCCAGGGAGATGCCCAGGAAGAGGCAGAAGTGCAGGAGCTGCAGCTGCCTCGTGTCTGCCAATGCCAGCAGGAGGAAGTGGCTGATGGAGCTGCTGTTGGACATTTGTGGTGTCTTGGCATGGGGATCTGTAAAAAGAGTAATCATGGAATAGTTCAGTTAAGACAAGACTTTCAATATCCCAGCACAATTTCCCCCCACTGCCTGCCCAGGGCTCTGCTGCCTGGAGCTGTCCCTGCCTGCAGCTGCTTCCCTGTGCCCAGGGCTGGGCCCTGCCAGTGCTGCCAGAGCCCAGCCCAGCCCTGGGGGCTCAGCTCTGCCCTGCAGAGCCCTCCCAGCTCAGGCACTGCCCAGGGGCAGCTCTGGCTCTGCAGGCTCTGATGGCAACATCAGAGCAACCCTGAGGAGGCTGGGAAATCAACACTGGTGCTGCCTGCAAGGGACACTCTGTGATTCCTGTCACTGCCTGGTTTAGTAAGATCTGAGAGAAAAATGTGTTATTTTTCTCAACCTGGACAGAGAGATTAATATCTGTGTGCAATTTCCCATGCAGGCTACCCAGAGATGTAGATTAACATGCAAGAGTTCCCCATTTTTCCAGCCCCTGCCTCGCTTTGCTCCCTGTATAATCTGCTTGGAAATGTTCTGCAGTTAAATGTCATGGTGGGAGCAGTCCTGAACAATTCAGCATCTTCACCACACAAGAAGAACACTTCCACAACTCACCAGCTATGTCTCCTTCCACCCAGATCTTGTCCCCCAGTGCTGGGAGCAGCTCCCAGGGCTGGCTGAGAGCTGTCCCTGGCAGGCAGCAGAGTCCCTGCCCCAGCACAGCGCCCTGGGCTGCAGGGCCCTGCTCTGCAGGACAGCCCTGGGCACCCCTGGCTGCTCTACACAGGAGAGAAGCAGAGAATGTACTCACAGAGTCTGTAGGCATTGGCATGTTCCAGCTTTAGGAGAGGACTGCAGGAGCTGCAGCTGCATTGTCTTGCAGCCAGAGGTTCCTGTGCCAAGGGCTGGGAGTGATTCTCCCCCAGGCACTTGTCAGCCCCTTCTCAGCCCTGAGTGATTGAAGGTCTCTGTGCCTGTGTGCTGTGCCCAGGGTGGCTGCAGGCAGTGCCCCAGCCCTGCTGGGCTGGGAGAAGAGCTGCTCATCAAGAGAAATGTGGTTTTAAGCTCTTCTTGGTTGCCAGGAGCTGCCTCTGTGCCAGGAGCCCGGCCCATCTCAGCAGCAGAGACACAGCAGAAGGACTTTAATGACCCTCTTGGGGCTTCTGCTGAGGCCCTGAACATCAGTCCCTGAGAGGGAGATGAAGAAACCTCTCCAGATCTACAGGTCAGAATCCAACTCCAAAGTTTCTGGAAGTTTTAATGGGTCCCACTGAGGGACATGAGAGAGAAAGTGTCCCCAGGCCCCAGGCAGAGCAGAGAACTGCAGGCAGTGATGACAGGTGGGGACAAAGAGAAGCCAAGTCCTGATGTCCTGGGGCACAGCAGCCTCTGTGCCACCAAGGGCTGTGAGCAGACACCTTGTCCTGAGGCCCTGGGGCCTCCTGGCACAGCCCCAGCAAGGCTGGGCACTGTCAGCCCCCTGTCCTGCCCTCAGCATCCCCCTCCCATCCCAGTGGCCTCAAGGATCTGCTGGAAGGAGTCCCTGGGGAGCCCTGGTCAGGAATGGCCCTGGGGGGCTCCTTAATGCTCCCAGGGACTGCAGGTTCTTCAAAGGACTTTGGGTTTTGCTTTTGCCTTGGAATCTCTGAGAAGTTTGTGCAATCCAATTATCTGCTGTAATTACTCCCTTGTGAGGCTTTGTCAGTAATGACACTCAGTGGGGCTCAGTAATGCTTCAAGATACTTTAGTTATTTTAAGGTACTTGGAGTTTCCCTTTTAAAAACTGACTCGATGAGAAGTTTGTGCAATCATGGCCCCAATTATCTACTTTAACAAGTCCCTTGGGATTCTGAGTCAGTAACAACACTCAGTGGGGCTCATTAGCACTTCACAGAACTCAAAGTTTATTAAGGAACTACTTTTTGACACTGAGTCTGAGTGCTGTGTGTGATAATTGGCCTCCAATTATCTGCTTTAACGAGTCCCTTTGGAGCTTTGCATTGACACTCAGTGGGGCTCATTCATGCTTTAAGATACTCAAGGTTTTAAAGGTATTTTGGATTTTCATCTCTACACTGAGTCTCTGAGAAGTTTTTGTGCAATCCTGGCCTCCAATTCTTTCCTCCAAGAACTCCATGAGAGGCCTATGTTGGGGATGGACCTCAGTGGGACTCATTAATGCTTTGAGACACTTTGGGTGTTTCTTCTGACTTTGACTCCTGGAAAGGTTTGTGCAATCTCCTCTCAGGCCCTGAGGTTCCAGGGCTCAGCACCAAATGCACCACGGGGCTCATTAGGATCAAACAAGTCCTGACAAACCATGGCTGTGCCTTGATTTCCCTCTGGTCTGCTGCAGTTCATTAGGAAGTCATTTTTCCTAGAGTTATTGAGGAAGCTTTCAAAGAGTTTCTAATAAACCCACATTCCTATTTTCAAGGGTCTATTTTTGTCTTTAGAGAAAAGGTGACTGCAGCACTCTGTGATTGATATTAACCCAGAGTCTCTCCCAAGGAGGTCTGCTTTGGTCAGAGAGGCTGTGCCTTGAGCTCTGGCTCAGTGTGGACAGCCTTGCTCCACATTCCTCAACCCCATCCTGTCTCTCCTCACTCACCTGGGACCTGCTTTGCTTGCAGAAATGGCTGTACTCAGCCAACATAGGGGTTTTCTTCTGTTATTTTTTGAAGCAGTCTAAAACTTCTGAGTTTCCCCATTGAAAACAAACACACTCCTCAAGTGTGTGTGCCAAGCCCAAGGTGCCACCAAGGAGGTTCCCCTTCCCCAAGGCAGAACCATGCAAGGAATGTTTCAGACACACAGGAAGTTCTGCAAGAAACACAAATCCAAAGTTGGCTGAAGGCAGAATTAGACCAACTGCTGAAGGCCAGACAAGCTTTGAACTCCTTGCAGCTCCAAGCTGCAGGTGGGTTGTTGGCAGGTGTGTGAGTGAGCCCAGAGTGAGGGAAGGGAAATGCAGAGAGGCCTGGAAGTGCTTGTGTGCAGACAGGCAGTGGGGAAGGGCAGTGCAGGGCTGGCCTGGGCCAGGAGTGAGGGTGGATCATCATGCCAAGCTGGCCTGGGCCATGGCAAGGGGCTGTGGCCACGGGCACTGCCCTGAGCCCACTGCCTGGGCCCCTTGCTCAGGGCTGGTGTCAGTGCCCAGAGGCAGAGGGGATCCCTTGCTGGGGGCTGTGCCATGGCCACCTGCCCTGTGCCGCGCTGGCTGCTCAGGCACCGCGGGACCAGCAGCAAACGCCACTGCCAGGGCCAAAGGCAGCTCAGGCAGACAGAAAGGGTCAGGGCTGGCCACTGTTTCCATGGCAGCCCTCCCTGGGACACCACACCTGGGTCACCTGGCCTGGCCATTGCCATGGAAAGCCCTTGTGGGGACCGATGCCACAGAGGCTGGCACTGGGACACTGCTGGGGCCGGGTGCTGAGCACAGGCTGAGCACACAGAGATGGGTTTTGGGGGATTAGAGAAACATTCCCCACACATTTTTTGGAACTTTTTTGGAATATTTCAGGTACATTTTAGGCAACCTCCCCCGCAGATTTTTGGGAATTTTTTCGGAAAATTCCTGGGGAATTTTCTCTCACCTGTCTCCAAATTACCACAAAATATCCACAAAATTACACAAAAATTACCACAAAATATCATCAAAATGTGTACTCTCAAAAAGCCAAAACTACCCCAAATTTACCACAAAACATCCCCCAAAACTACCACAAAATCACACGAGAATTAGCCCAAAATATCACCAAAACATCCCCAAAATTACCCCAAAATATCCAAAAAACTACACCAAGATTAACCCCAAATTACCCCAAAACATCCCCATAATTACCCCAAATTATCCTCAAAATCTCAGAAAAATTACCTCAGAAATAGGCCAAAATTAGCTAGAAATAGTCCCAGAATATTGCCAAAATTACCCCAAAACATTCCTTAAATTTACTCCAAAATATCTCCAAAATAACCTGAAAATATCCCCTAAGTTACCCAGGGGGGTCTGGGAGGGTGGAGAAAGGGAGGGGGAGGGGCAGAAATGGGCCTGGGTGGTGTCCCCAGGGCATTTTGGGGCGTTCTAAAGGTTACCAAATGGGTCTGGGGGTGTCCCAGGTGGGTCCTGGAGCATCTTCAAGTGGGTCTGAGGGTCTCTGGGGGTCCCCAAATGGGTCTGGGCGTCCAAGTGTGTCCCAGGTGTCCCCACATGGGTCTGGGACAGGGTCCCAAAGGGTTCCAGAGAGTTTTTGGGAGTCCCCAAATGGGTCTGGGATCTCAGAGGAGTCCGAAATGGGTCTTGGGGTGTCCCAAGGGGTCTCTGAGGAGTTTGGGGGGTCCCAAAGTGCTCCCCAAATGGGTGTGGAGGAGTCCCAGGCACCCCCAATGGGTCTGGGGTGTCAAGGGTGTCCCAAATGAGTCTGGGGGGATACCAGGAGAACCTAGGGGTGCCCACGTGTCCCCATAAAGGTCTGGGGCCCCCAGGAGGTTCCCCAAATGGGTCTGGGGGTGTCCCAAGGGGGGCCTAAAGGAGTTTGGGTGGGTCCCAAGAGAGTTTTGGGGGTGTCCCAGGGGGGTCCTGGGGCTCCCCAAATGGGTCCGGGGGTTCCCAAGTGTCCCCAAAAGAGTCTGGGGTCTCTCAAAGGGATTTCAGGGGGTCCCAGGTGTCCCCAAAAGGCTCTGGGGTCTCCCTCCCTTCACCTTGGGTCACCTGGGCAGGGGTTGGGCAGGATCTTTCAGTCACTTGCTACACTTGGGACTTGGCCCCTGCTTGACAAAAAGGCTGATGGAGCTCACAGGCTCCTTCCGGAGAGCAGCTGGCCCTGCAGGATTCCTCTGTGCAGGAGAGTTCCTGCAGTCACAGACTTGCTTTCGATAAATATCATGGCCTGAGCATGGAGTTGGCTTTTTCCCTGCAGTGAATTTAAAACTCTGTGCCAGTTTTCCAAAACTCTCTGTCAGAGAGGGCTCACTGAAATGATTTCTCTGCTCCCAAGACATGCAAATTACTTTCTTTTGACGCTTTTTTCCCCTTTTCCCTCTCTGTTCTTTATACAAGACTTAGATTTTCACTATTGAGCTGCAGGCTATCCCAAAATATGCCAGGACTTTGGAGGAGTGGTTTTATGGAGATGATGGCTCTGGCCTGGGAGCCACACTTCCCAGCTCTGGCCCCAACTTTAGTACCAGCTCTACAGAAATCAACGTTTTCCCAAACAGACACCTTGGGTTTGGAGTTGCCCAACTTGAGGCCATCAAATGCTGCTCTTCAGAGCCTGCACATCTTCCCCCTAAAACCAGATGGAGATAAATGGGTCAAATTTTTCCATGAATATATTTCAACACATCACCTCAAAATAGAAAATCTTACCTTCCCTAAGAGAATCTATTTCCAATTAATACCCCTTTCCCACAATGAAAATAATCTGATGATCTATAAAAAGGCGTTTTTCTGCTGAAACCATAGCCTTTAAATTTTATCAGCACTACCACTGATAAGAAAAAGATAAGATAAGAGGTAAGAAAAAGTTCAAAAGCAATGACTGTAAATTTTCTGAGTCATCATGGAGTCAAAAGAACTGGTACCAGATTTGGAGTGAATGAATGGCCCACTAAACTTCCAAATAATTTTTTGCTGAAAAACAGACTTTCTCTTTAAATTACAATTACTTTTAAAAAAATTAAAGGAAGGGAAAACTGACAAAACTAAGACCTGTAAAACTTTCAATGACTCTGTTGTCTGAGCTTTCCATTGGATTTATCCTTCAATATTATTTATCTTCTCCAAAAGATCAGCACAGAGCCTCCCAGCAGCAATAACCTCCTGTGACACACAAAATTATGTTGCAATCAGGAATTCTTTCAAGGGCTGCAGCCCAAGCACGTACGTGGTTTCAAAGGAAACAGTGCAATTCAACTACCTACAGGTACTAAACAGAGCTGTGGGGTTTTAATTGTGGGACACCGTGATGGCAGGAATGAGACCTTTCTTACATGAAAGGAGATGGAAAAGGATACTGTTTAAAAAATGCTGATGAGGACTTTGAGAGATCAAGCTCTAAGTGACTGTGGTATTTGACACCTTTATCTTAGCTATATCCCCTTCAGATAATCTGGAAAATCTTTGAGGCTGATTATGGGCTGTGATGTATTCATCTGAAATACACTGTTCAGATGTTTAATATTGATAAAACACTGATAAAAGTCATGTAATGAAAACAGTACTGAGGAAGAAAACTGCAAAATCATCAGAGACAAGCATATGCCCCTGCAGAAGACTGATAAAGTTCTCAAAGGTAAGAAACTTTACGGGCATGGGAAGAAAAAACCCCACAACAACCTTAATTCAGTTTTATGTTCTTGAATGGTTCAAATTCAAAATTCAGAGTATAGGTTGGAAAATCAATCAAGAAAGTCTGCTCTGGTAAAATTCCTGGAGTTCAACAAGCATCTAGAGACTTTCAGCAATCCATCCAAAGGTTTTGAAAACCAATCCACAGGGACTGAGAAATCCAGAGACAAGTCTGTTCCAGTGTCTTTGCAGCCTTTGCTGGAAAATCCATGGCCAGCCCCAAGGCCCTGCAAGACCCAGTTATCAACCATCTCAAATTCACACCCTCAACTTGCAGCTGCTCATTTCCCCAGAAAGTGAGTTCATTTCTCTTCAGTGCATGCACAGATAGTCATGGCAATGAAGCATTAAAGAGAAGAATATCTCCCAAGGACAATCAGACAAGTAAAAACTACTGTAGAACTCCAAAGTGAGGAAGTGCAGGCTGGTGCCCGAGCCAGTCTGGCTGCTTGTTGGGGGTGAGGTTTGCTCCTTTTTTACTTTAAAGAATTTTTTTCTCCATAAATTAGCAAGGAGACTAAGTGTTGGATACTTAACAAGTACTTGACCAAAAACAAAGAGATGGCGCAAAGCTCGGTTGGGGAGGTTTTATCTTATCTGTTGTAACTCCAGAAGGGGGGGGTAACTGCCTTCTCTGATAACAAGCCAGCTGTTAAAAACCGGGTGGGATATTATCTCTTATCTCTGCTCAGTCTTTCACTACCCCCATGGGAATATCTTCTGTTAACGCACCATTAAAGCTCAGCAATGGCATGACACATTTCATCACCCGATTGTGAGATGCTCTACCACAGAGCAGAAGGCAAACCATTTCTACCAAGATAAAAAAGATCCACATGTGTCATCAGGCACTCTGGTGTTCCCACGGGACTCCCAAAGGAAGTCTGGACCCACTTCAGGACCCCTGGCTCCACAGGACCGTCTTTGCTTCCAACAGGACACCTCTGCCAGTCCAGGAGGGCTGACTTTGGACTGTTTCCAACGCCCTGACTAACAGGGTGTCAGGTTGTATTTCTGACTGTCTAGTTTTAGGGTTTTTTTTGGTTTTGTTTTTGTTTCTTTTTTTGTTTGTTTGTTTGTTTTCTGAGATTCCTTGCTTGTTTGTTTGCTTATTCTTTTCTACTAAAATATTTGTATTTTTAATATCCCTAGTAAAGAACTGCTATACCTATCCCCAAAATCTTTGCCTAACACCCCTTTAATTGCAAATTAACAATAGTTTGAAAAAGAGGAGAGGGGGCTTACATTCCAAGGGAGACTCCAGTCTTCCTTGGCACATACCTGTCTATTCAAACCAAAACAGAGCCCAAGTTCCCTGAAGTAGGAGTTGGAGCAGGAGAGTATTGGAGGTTCAGTTTGATCCTTTTTATTTACTGATTTTTTTTCTCCATAAATTGCTAGGAGACCAAGTACTGAGTAATTATGGGTGCTTGACCAAAATACAGAGATGGCCAAAAGTCAGGAGGGGGAGATAACATGAGTTTTGGGGCAGGAAAAAGGACAGGGCTGGGGGCAGCTTCTCTCTCTTGCTCTCGGTGTCAGGGAAAGGACAGCCAGGCTGCTGCTTGCTGTGGGAGGAGTTTGCTGCCACCACCAAAGTGCAGTCCTGTGAAATCTGCCAACCCCTGCTCATGTGCCCAGGAATTCTGAGCTCGTCTCCCCCTGCCCTGCTGGGCCAGCCCCATCCCGCTGCCGCCGTTTCTTTGGCGCTGCCTTGAGGCTTTTTGCTGCTCTGTGACCCCACACTGCCCTGCCCTGCTGGGACATCCCTGCCATTCCAGCTGCCACTGCACAGCTTCTGATCCCATCCACCAGCCCGGGATTTTTTCCACTCTTCCAGCCTGGTGCTCTCAGGGTCCCAAGAGATTGGACTGCCCCGGGCTTTGTGAAACAATGCCTCCCAAGGTTCCTGGTTGTGTTTGCTATTAATGCTGCAGTTGTTGTTGTTTGTTTGCCTTGTTATATATACTAGTAAAGAACTGTTCTTCTTAACCTCATCCCTCTGCCTGAAAGCCCCTTTCCTTTTCTACATTATAATAATTTGGAGGGAGGGGGTTTGAATTCTCCATTTCTAGGGAGGCCCTGCCTCTCCCCAGCAGATCCCTGTCTTTCAAACAAAGACAGCCTTTCATGTGTCCTCAGTACTCCTAGCATGCATCCTTGTAATTCCTTCAATCTGCTCATTTAGCACTGTCCTGGTGTTCTTTTAGGCCAGGAGACCTGTTAGAAATAACTGTGTAGTTCTTGGCTTTCACATTTATATCTTGCCTTTTGCAAATTATTTTGACACAGTACAGTTTGTAATCTCTTTTAAACTGCTTTTGATATAGTCTAATTTGTCACCCTTTAGCAGTTAATACCCTAATCCCTGTGGAGATTGCATGTTTCAGTGTGATAAACGTATTATAGTTTATGGTATTGCAAAATATTGAAATAGAGTATATTATAAAAGTCTAAATACATAATATAAAGACAATAATCATAAACATAAATATAAATATAAATAATATAAATATACTATTTAACAGATTATATAAATATTAAAAAATTAAAATGTGCTAATTACCTTGGCAGAAGGGACTATGGTTGGGAAATAATGACTGATGCCTGTGTTTCTGTAACTGACTGACAATAGTGAAATGGCTAATGTTGATTCAAAGAAAAACGTTGGCTAAAATGTCTGCATGATATGATAACATTGAAAAAACCCCCAGGCAAATAACACAGAAAGAACCAGGAGGAATCCACCACTGACCCTTTGGCCATCAATAACTGCCAAACCACAGACCAGGTGGCCTTGAGAGGTAATAAAACACAAAAGTCTCAAAATCACATCTGCATTATGGCACATACTTTAGGAAGATGAGGTCAGGGGTCAAACTAAGCCAAAGAATTCCCAGAAAATGTGCACACAAAGGAATGTTTAAAAGTGTATAGTCTTCATGAATATGCATTTGATCAATAGTCTTGGGTTGCAATGCAAGATGGAACCAAAAGTTTGTATTCCATTCCCATCTGTTAAAACCAGGTGGGGCAGTGTTCTTTATCTCTTCCACAACCCATCCTCCCTCCAGGGGCTCATCTTCTGTTAATGGGCCATTGATGCTCACTGCATGACTGATAAAAGTAAATCATCCCATTGTGAGATGCTCCACCCACAGGGAGGAGCCAAGCATTCCTACCTGGATATAATCTGACATTCAGCACACCAGAAGCAGCCTGTTTCCACTGGATTCCCAGAGGAGCACCAGACCCATCTGCACCAGCACTGGACTTTCAGAGGAAAACTACACCCTTCTACAAGGTCATTGCTTCAAGAAAACCACATCTGTCACTCCAAAAGGACTGCAGACACGAACACCCTGACTAACTGGGTGTCAGGTTGTATTTTGACTCTGTTAGTAGTTTTTTTGTTTTACTACTGAATTGTTATTTTAATTTTTAGCTTTTTAATTTAGTCTACGATGAAGAGGAAGATGCCCCAGGACAACCAGGCAGGTGAGGAGGAAGTCAGTGCCTCTTTCCCCCTCTCTCCTGCTCCATCTCCCAGCCCAGCACGGCCCCCGGCTGCAGGACAGCCCTGCTGCCAACACTGTCCTGCTGTGGATGGACTGAGGGGATCTCCTTCCCCTTTTCTCTGGGATGGAGGCAAATCCCATCCTCTCCTTGTCCTTCCTCCTCCAGACAAGGAGCTGAGGTTGGAGACCAGGGAAGACAAATCCCTCCAGCAGAACCTCGTGGAAGAAGAAGTTTTAAGTCGCTCCACAGTACAAGAATCCAACAGGGAGGAAAAGCCCCAGATATCCCTCAGGAGGAGGAGCTCCAAACCCATCCCAGGGGGCTCTGAGGAGGAAAGACCCACCCAGTGCCAGGAAGGTGGACAGAGCTTCAGCCAGGGCTCTGAGCTGGTCCATGAGCAGCTTCATGATGGGGAGAAGCCCCACAAGTGCTTGGAGTGTGGGAAGAGCTTCAGCCGGAGAGACCACCTGATCAGACACCAGAGGATCCACACTGGGGAGAGGCCCTATGAGTGTCCCCAGTGTAGGAACAGGTTTCACACCAGCTCCAATCTCCTCTCACACCAGCGCATTCACACAGAGGAGAGGCCCTTCCGCTGCCCCGACTGCAGGAAGGGCTTCAAGCACAACTCCACCCTCGTCACCCACCGGCGCATCCACACTGGGGAGAGGCCCTACGAGTGTCCCCAGTGTGGGAAGAGCTTCACCAGGAGCTCTCACTTGACCCGACACCAACGGAACCATCAGTAAGGGAAGCCCTGTGAGTGCCCCAAATGTGGGAAGAGCTTCGTGCCCTGCTCCAACCTCATCCCCCGTCAGATGACCCACGTTGGGCAGAGCCCTGGTGACCCACATTCCCTGTTATCTGCATTGGGAAGACACTGGGCTGGTGGTCTTCTTGTTTGGTGGTCCTTAATATTCTTTTGATTCATTTCCATCCCTTTAAAATAGACAAAATTTTGATAAAAATCAATAAACTTACCAAAGTCATCTAAAGCCTCACTTTTTACTAGTGTTTTCAGGGAATCTGGGATTCAGGGAGATACATGGGAGTATTTAGGGGTTTGGGGGGTATTTGGTGTGGTTTTCTCCATTTCTTGGCACTCAAAGGGACAAGGGAGTTTGATCTGTCACCTCACAACCACTCAATGGCACTGAAAACTACTCAATCCCACCCCACAATTACTCTGTTCCAGAGCTCCTCAGGGTGGGATGGGTTGGAAGGGGACTGGGCAAAGTGTGCCACAAATCAAGAGGGGTGAGATGGGCATTGGGTGGGGCAGGACGGGTGGGTTGTGGTTTGGAAGCTGGGAAATGGGGGAAATAGGGCTTGGGAAGGGGGTCTCAGTGTCCAGCAGGGATGGGATGGGTTTGGGTTGGGATTGGGGACGTGGGATCTGGAATGAGACTGCCAAAATTTGGGGATGATGAAGGGAGGGGGAACCTGTTATTGAGGGAGATTTTGGATATTCCATGTTCCTGAAGAGATTTTGGGGTATCTCATGTTTCTGAGGGAGACACCTCCTGCACCAAAATTCTGCCCTGGGAGCGACTTCTCTTTCTCTGCACCTCCAGGCTGAACCTTCCAAGCTGCACTTTGGGGAGGTTTCCTTCTCTTGCCACTCCCAAGAAATCTCTGTCTGCTGCTGTTCACAAACAGAGAAGGGCTGCTGGGGGACGTGGTGGTCGGGGCCATCTGGGGCACAGTGACCATGAAATAATCGAGTTTTCAATATTCAGTTAAACAAGGAGGTGGCATCAACAAAACTTCTACACTGGACTTCCAGAGGGCAGAGTTGGGCCTGTTCAGGATGCTGATTTGGAGACTACTGAATCAAGTACTGCTTGTTTTAAGGGAAGGAGCCCTTCAACAAATGGGTCCAGGAAGGACTGATGTAATTCAAGAAAGAGATCTTGGGAACACAAGGCTGTGCCTGTGTGCCAAAAGATGAGCTGGCAAGGAGAACAAACTGGCCTAGATGTACGGGGAGCTTTGGCAGGAACTCAGGGCAAAAAAAGAGGATGCATCATTTTTGGAAAGAGGGGAAGGCTGCCCAGGAAATGTTTAAGGATGTCATTAGGTCCTGAGAAAGAAAATTAAGCATGTGAAAGCCCAATTAGATCTTAATCTGGCCACTTCTGTCAATGATAATAAAAATGTTATTATAAATTCAATAATGGCAAAAGAAGGGGCAAGGACAACCTGCACTCTTTATTGAATGCAGGGGGAATACAGTAACTAAAGATGAGGAGAAGGCTGAGGTACTGAACACCTTCTTTGCCTCAGTTTTCAACATTAAGACAGGTTGTCCTCAGGACAAGTGTCCTCCTGAGCTGGTGGATGGGGACAGGGAGCAGAACAGCCCCTGTAATCCAGGAGGAAGCAGCTGGTGACCTGCTGAGCCACTCAGATGCTCACAGGTGTATGGGATCAGATGGGATCCATCCTGGGGGAATGAGGGAACTGAGAGATCAGCTCCCCCAGCTGCTCTCCATCATTTCTCCTCAGTCCTGGCTCACTGGGGAGCTCCCAGAGGACTGGAGGTGCCAATGCGAGCCCATCCCCAAAAAGGGCTGGCAGGAGGATCTGGGGAACTCCAGGCCTGTCAGCCTGACCTGGGTGCCTGGCAAGGGAATGGAACAGATCCCCTTGAGTGCCATCACAGGGCACCTGCAGCATGGCCCAGGGATCAGACCCAGCCAGCGTGGGTTTAGGAGGGGCAGGTCCTGCCTGACCAACCTGAGCTCCCTTTATACCCAGGTGACCCACCTGGTGGATGTGGGAAAGGCTGTGGATGTGTCTACCTGGACTTCAGCAAAGCCTTTGACACCGTGAGCCACAGCATTCCCTGGAAAAGCTGCAGCCCACGGCTTGGGCAGGTTCCCTCTTTGCTGGAGAATGAAGAACTGTCTGGAGGCTGGGCCCAGAGAGTGCTGGGGATGGTGCTGCATCCAGTTGGTGTCCAGCCCCTGGTGGTGTCCCCAGGGATGTGTGTTGGGCCCAGTCCTGTTTAATATCTTCATGGATGATCTGGGTGAGGGGATGGAGTCCAGCATTAACAAATTGCAGATGGCACCAAGCTGGGTGTGAGGGTGGATCTGCTGGAGGGCAGGACAAGGAGACACAGCCTTGGGCTGCACCAGGGGAGGTTTAGGCTGGAAAACAGGAAGAAGTTCTTCACAGAAAGGGGGATTGGGAATTGGAATGGGCTGGCCAGGGGGAGGTGGCAGAGTCACTGTCCCCCTCCAGGGGCACTTAGTGGTGTGGTCTGGGTGACAAGGTGGTATTTAGGGCATTGGTTGGACTTGATGATCTCCAAGGTCTTTTCCAACCTGATTCTGTCATTCTGTGATGATTGGGACACTCTGGGGAACCAAGGGGCCATTGTGACACTGCAGGGCCTTGTGGAACTAAGAGGACCACAGTGACACTGTGCAGCCCTAAAAACCCCCCAAAAAGGGGCCATTGTGACACTTGGGGGCTTCATGGGACCACAAGTCATGTTGGCACTACAGGGCCCCATGAAACCAAGGGAACACAGAACACATCTGGCTGGTTTGCCCTCCCAGGGGCTGCCTTACAGTTCCAGCTGATGTTCACATCCCAAGGGTCACTTCTCCTCTGGCCCTGGAGCACTGGGGCTCTGGGCTTTCCTTCCTGTGGAAAAGAACTGTCCTCTTCCTCCTGCGGGTGTCCATGGCCAAAATGGGGAATCCACCTCCCACATTCTGAACATCCTGGGGTAGCTCCCAGACAAAAGCTTCCATGACTGACAAGTCTGGCTGCTCTTGGCTTCCTGAGGTCCAGCTCTCATCTGCCTTTGAAACACCAGGGCTCCAGGCTTTTCTTGCTGTGGAAAAGACCCACCCCTCCTGGCAGAAATTAGGATTCCACCTCCAAAATTCTCTATATGCAACGGTTGCCTCCAGACAAAATCTGCCATTACTGAAAAGTCTTACTGGCCTTGGCTTCCTGAGGCCTGGCTCTCATCTGCCTTTGAAATACTGGGGCTCTGTGCTTTTCTGCCTATGGAAAAGAACTGTTGTTCTCATCCAGATACCCATGGCAGAAATTGGGATTCCACTGCCAAAATCCCATCTATCCAAGGGTTGCTCCCAGACAAGCACTACCAGGACAGACAGGTCAGGCTGCCTGTGTCCTCATGGGGAGCCACCTCTCATCTTCCCCTTAAACACTTGGACTTTGTGCTTTTCCTTCCTGTGGAAAAGAACAGTCATTCTCCCCCAGGTGCCCAGGGCCAAAACTGGGATTCTAGATCCAAAATTCTGTATATCCAGATTGCTTCCTGATAAATGCTGACATAAAGACAGGTCTGGCTGGCTTTAGTCTTTTGAGGTGCACCTCTCACTTGCCCCCGAAACACTGGGGCTCTGTGCTTTCCTTCCTGTGGACAACACTTGCCCTTCTCATCGGGGTGTCTGCAGCCATAACTGGAATCCCACTTTCAAAATTCCATCTATGCAAGGGCTCTTCCAAGATGAATGCTGCCAGGATGGATGGGTCCTGCTGTCTTTGGTCTCCTGTGATTTGGTGACATAAATAATGAAAAATGAGGTTTGGTTGTAGAAACCTGCAAGAGTGGGACAGGAGGGATAAGCCGGGGCCCCTCTGATGCTCACAGTGAGTCCCCCACGGCCCCTTCCTTCCCATAACCTGTGCTCTGAGCACCCTGCTGGGACTGGGCTCATCCCAAATGCTGTGCACACCCTTCTGGCTAGAAACAACACCTTTTTTATTTCTTTTAATTTGGTAGTAGAACTAACTTTTCCTCAAAAATTAACCCCTGCTCGCCCTTTTTAAAAACACACACAGTGTGAATTTGCCTATCGTATATGTGTTATGTTTATCTGAAAAATGGTTTGAAGAGAAAAACACATTTACTATTTTTTATGTCTTCCAGTTTTCATAAGGAAATCCGACTGGCTTTGTTTTGTTCTGGTACTGCAGGCTTCAGACTCATTCCTTGCAGTCTAATTGAAGATGAGTTTCATGGCACAGAAGACTACCACAGAGAACAAAGGGTAAACAATTGCAAATCAATCTTATTTGGATTATGACTTGTGGTCCTTATAAAAACCCTTTCCAAGGGCTGGGTTTTCAAGCTGGAGGATGAAGTACAGCGAGTTTCTCTGGATAATGCTGGAGCCCATCTCAGCAGATGCAGAAATGGGCCAGAATCCAGCATTTGGAGTGTGAATTTGGGCTCCTGGCCTTGCCCCAAAGGAGAGACAGGATGTCCCCTGCAATGTCTGCATGGAGCAGACAGAACAGATGGGGAAGTGTCTGCAGGGCCCCTGGGAGGGAATCTTGGGGTTCCTGTCAGCAGGATCCTTTTGGAGCTTCAGCCTGGGCTGGGCAGCACTTCCATCTGCAGCTTCCATGTGCTGCTCCAGCAGCTGCTGCTGGGGACCCTGAGGGAAGAGGCCCCGGGAGGGATGGAAATGCTGCAGGAACAGCACCAGCCAGGGCCAGGAATGAGCTTTGCCTTCCTGGCTGGTGCAATGAGGCTCCTTTGGTGCAAGAGGAGGCAAAGATAAAGTCAAGTTCAACAGTTCAAGGAAAAATGTAGAAAATTGGAAGCCTCTAAAAATGCCACACACATTCATCTGTTAGCTCTTCAGTGTCAGTCCTTGTGAAAAGCCTTTCCAGTTTTCCTTTGGATTCCAAGGCACACAGCTGGGCTTCAGAGTTCAACTAGTAACTGTTTTTTTCCAGGTTTTTAAACAGAGTTTGATTGGGTATCTCTTGTCATTTTTTTCTGCTCTCCTGATCTTGAAAAAGGTTCTGTGCTCCTGTGAGGCACATCTGGAGGGGTGGTTGGCAACCATGGAATCCTCTGGGAAAGCACTTGATTGACTTCAGGGCAGGGGTGGAGAGCTCAGCCTGAGGACAGAACTGTTCCAGATGCCTCTGTCCATGTCCAGCTCCTCACAGCTGAGGCCCTGAACACACAGGGAGGTTTATAGGGATTTATTTTCCCCTCCTGTTCACTTGGAGGCAATTTTCGGATCCTTTAGAGGAACATCTGACCAGCCCCTGTCCCCATTCCATTTTATTCTCTCCGCTTTGGAGTTGGCCTGCTGGGTTTGACATGGAAATTGGTAGTGTCTCCCTGTTCTTCCCTCCAGGTCTCAAATGTGACTTGTATTAAACACTGCAAATGGCCTCATTTATCTGGTGGGGAAGACAGAGATGGAGAATATTAATAGGATTTGATTTCACAAACCCTGTGATGGTAAAGAAAAATGAGGTTTGTCATTTTGGTGTGGTGGTGGGTGTTGAGATTTGGGGGTTTATTTCTTGTTCTTATTATTCATTAGTATTACTTTTCATTGGAAAGACTTTTAAATCTTAGACATTATTAACAATGGCTGGATATCATTCACTGGGAAAATTCCCTTGCTTTTCCCACCAGGATTAAACTGTACAGTCAACTCCAAGCAGCCAGTGGATTCTAAAGATGGAAAATCCTGTTAATGGTGAGTGTGGTGTGGTTTGGAGCTGGGGAAGGGTCTGATCCCCTCCCGGAGGTGCCCCAAGCCCGCTCTGCTGCCACGTCTGCACTGGCGGCCCCTCAGGGCTGCCCTGCCCTGGGGACATGGTGGGACCCCCCTCCTGCCAGGGCTGAGGCTCCTCATGGCCCCTCAGAGCCCTTCATGGCCCCACAGAACCTCTCCTGGCCCCTCATGGCCCCTCACAGCCCTTCATGGCCCCACAGAACCTCTCCTGGCCCCTCATGGCCCCTCATGGCCCCTCATGGCCCCTCACAGCCCCAGCCATGGGGCTCCTCCCAAAGGAGGAGGGGTCGGGCCCTGCTTGTTCTCCTTTCATTTCGGTCCCTTCACAGCCCTGAGGAAAGAAAGGCTGCAATGGAGCCTTTCCCCAGCCTTTCCCTCTGGGTTCATTGCGGCTGAAGCTCTGTGCTGGCGCTGGCCCCAGCGCCAACATCCCCGCAGCCCCGCAGGCCTTTGGTGTCCCCCCGTGTCCATTCCCTGTCCCCGAGTCCCGCCCGGCTCTGGCAGCAGCAGGAGCCGCAGCGCAGCGGGCGCCGGCCCGGCCCAGCCGGGGCTCCCGGGCAGGAGCAGCAGCAGCGCCGGCCCCTTCCCACCTGCTCCTGCCTCGCCTTCCAAGGCCTTTGTCCACCTCAATTCGGCACTAGAGCAACAATCACCCACCAACAGCCCTCATTGCTCAGGGCCCGCCTGTGCTGCCCTGACCCAGCCTGCAGAGAAAGAAAGGATCGGCTTCCAGCGCTCTTTTCAGCACTGTTTTACTCCCCCTGAGGTGACAGCAGGAGGTGCTGCTGCCTTTGCCTTGGCAATTGTAGATCATGGCTGCTCTTGCCCCTCTTCTGGTGGCCACTTGAATTTTATCAGTAAAACTGCAATTGCCTTTTTTGATCAGTGACACCCAGAGGTGTTTTTATGATAGGAAACTCAGGCATCATGAGTAGCAGATCTCCAAATGTTCACAAGTCCCTGAGCACAAAGTTGAGGAGAATTAAAGCCACACGGGCCACATTTGCAGCACTCAAACACAGCCCTGTTGCTGCTGCTGCTGCTGAAATAGAATCAACTGGCAGAGACCATCACAGAAATTGCCTCTGCAATGTCAAATAAAATGAAAAAAATCCACCAGGAGAAAGAGAAACCAGAACTCCTCGACTGGCTGCATTGCTTCCTCCGAGCAGCAGCAGCAGCAAGTGGAGATGGGCAGAGGTATTTGCAGCTGCTGCTGATCCCAGCTGGAGCCCAGCCTGCTGCCCAGGGCCAGCGGGAACCTGAGCCCAGCCCGGGCAGCTCCCGCAGTGTCGGGAGCTCAGCGCAGGCGGGGCCAGGCCCAGAGCCCCGGGCACGGCCGCCCATTGCGGGGCAGCGGCGCAGGCGGAATGTCCTGCGGCCCAAACCTCCTGCTCCTGCCACACAGCAGCGCCCATCCTTCTCCCCCTGCTCCTCCTCTCCCAGCACGCCACCAATTCCAGCTCCCAGGAGCCTTCCCAAGACAGGGCTCAGGCTCCTCTTTCAGCCTGAGTGTCCCTGCAGAGGAACAGGGCATCTTTCAGGCACTTCCACAAGCTCAGGCTTCTCATTTCATGAGGAATCTGGGATGAAAATGGCCTTTTTCAGAATGACAAATGCAGAGGGAATGGATTAGAAATGATTAGAAAAAATGACCCTAATTTCAGACAAAATTCACCAAGTCATTCTCCTTTTGAATTTCTCCTTTTCAGATTCTTTCAGTCATCTATTTGGACAGGTTCAGCTTGTTCTGGTGCTTTTCATGAACTGGTTGTGCTCTTGATTTAGATCAATGCATGAGATGTAGAATCATCTAAACTGGTGACAGAAATAAGCTCTCTCTGTCAGCACATTTTCATGCTCAAGATCCCTTTTCAAGTATCCATGGGGATTTTTGAATGATTATCACACAACTCTCCACTCCTGGTTGCAGCCTCTGGAGATTCTTTCTCTGCATTCAGCAAGGCTTGTATTCTCTAACAACTCCAGATACCCAGTCATGTTTTCTTAGGGTAGAACAGTAACAGTGAAAACCTCACCAATGGCACAACTTCCCAGCCCACCAGGAAAAAAAAGGACAAGTTGTAAGGTTCTCCAAATATTTGACCTGCTTTGCTGCAAGAGTCGTGCTGCATACACAGTGTGGAACGCCAAGAGAAGCTGCAGTTGGTGCCACATCTTATGACAGAGGCTTGACCTCACTCCCAAGGAAAGGTTCTTGAAAAGAGCAGATAAGACTATCAAGAAGATTCTGGGAAAACTGAAACAGCTTTTAAGAAATGCAATGAAAGTGGAAAGAAACAATCCAATATGTTTTTCTCTATTTGTTTCTATGCTCCCATTTTCTATCTTGCAATACTTCTCCATCCCATTCATTCCAAATGGATCTCACCTCTAAGACCAATGACTTAGCCAGCTTTAGACACTGTAAAATACCATGAGCTACACACAGTTTGCCTTCCCCTGTTCTTGTTGGAAAGCAATGCTGGAGCCACAAGTGCAGGGCTTGGGTCAGGCACGAATCCTCCAGGCAGGGAATGTGCCCTGACAGTGTGTGAGCCTGAGCAGGGCCAATGGCCAGCAGCGTTGCTGTGCTCGGGTTCCATGGAAGCATCCCAGGAGCAGCTGCTGAGGTCAGGAGCCATGGCAGGCACCAGGCTGCTCCAAAGGCCCTTGGCAGGGTGGGCTCCTGGCCTGGCTCTGTGTGCCAGGAGCCGGCAGCGCTGGGTGCAGGGAGCCCAGGGAGGGCACAGAAATGCTGGGCTGGGAAATGCTGGAGGGGACAGCGAAATGGGCGTGTGCAGCCGGCCAGGGCACAGCAGCAGCACGCACAGGGGGCACAGCCTGCAGGACACATGGCCAAGGGCTGGGCAGGGCTGGCAGGGCCACAGGCACCCAGGCCTTTGTCCCCTGGGCTCTGGCAGCGCCTCTGGAGGCCCCACAGGAGGAACTTTCCTTTCAGGGCCTGCACTTTGCTCCTCCCTGGCCCCTCCCTGAGGAGGCTGGCAGGGCTTGCAGTTTGATGCCATTTGTCCTTGCTGCCCCTGCCATCCCAGTGCCCCACAAAGAGCCCCAAGGCACCCGGGAGGGACAGGCCCTGCTGTGCCAGGCCTGGGCTCAGGGCTTGGCCTTTCTGCTGCCTCCAGCCAAGCCAGGCCTTGCTCAGCACTGCAGTTCCTGCTGCTGTGCCCCAAGCTGGCTCGGCCGCTGTTGGAAAGGGACTTGAGGTACCTCGATCCCCTCAGGGGACACATGGGAGAAAACAACAAACTTTTTAACAGGGTGGAGAACAAACTTTTAACTTGCAAACATCAGGGGATGAGATAGTTAGGAGATCTCAAAGCACCATGGAATTCCAGTAAATCACTTCACAAAGCACTGACTGAGCAAACTCTGACCTGTCCTACTTCCAGTTCTCCAGATGTTTATAAGAGGAAGTCAGGAAAAAGAGGGAGAGAGAGATCCAAAGTCCCCCTTGGATCCAGCACCATCTCAGCTGCTGGGAGCTCTGGGGCCGTGGGACGTGTCAGTATCACACCAGTGTCACAGCCTCACTGCTCTGGCCCCTCTCACAGGTGGGGTTTTTGGGGTGCCAGGACTTGGCAGCCACTCTGGGGCTGGAGCAGAGGCTGCAGTGGCTGGGGCTGGGGCAGTGACTGTCCCACCTACACAGAACTTGCCCTGGCCCCCAAACACACCCTGGAGATGTCTGGGGCCATTCATCATTTCTCTGCTCTCCAGCACCGAGGCAACGGACTCTGGCTGCAGCTCTCAGCTGGTGCCCAAGGCAACCACCCCTGGCAATGGGGCTGCAGGGAGCTGCTCTCAGGAAACCCCTCCAAAGAGTTGAGGAGTGCCCCACAAGTGTCTCAGAAACATGGGATACCCCAAAATCTCTTCAGGAACGTGAAATATCCAAAAACTCACTCAGTATATGGCTCCCCTTCCTTTCATCATCCCCAAACTTGGCCTGTCTCAATCCAGACCCCACCCCACCTCCCCAGTCCCAACACCAACTCATCTCACCCCTGCTTCACATCAAGACCCCCTTCCCAAGCCCTATTTCCCCAATTTCACACCTCCCAAACCCCCTCCCACCCATCCTGCCTCACCCAATGCTCACCTCTTCCCTCCTGATTTGCATCCCACTTCACCCAATCCCCTTCCAATCACATTCCACCCTGAGTGACTGTGGAATTTTGGAAGTAATTTTGGGGTGGGATTCAGTAGTTTTCACTGGCATTGAGTAGTTTTGAGGTGACAGATCGAACCCTCTTGTCTCTTTGAGTGAAAAGACATGGAGAAAACTACACCACATACCACCCAAACCCCTAAATGCTCCCGAGTATCTCCCTGAATCCCAGATTGCCTGGAAACACTAGTAAAAAGTGAGGCTATAGATGCCTTTTATGAGTTTATTGATTTTTATCCAAATTTTGTCTTTTTTAAAGGAATGAAAATTAATCAAAAGAGTATTAGGAAAACCAAGCAAAAAGACGACCAGTCCAGTGTCTTCCCAAAGGAGATTACAGTGAATGTGGGTCACTAGGGCTCTGCCCAATGTGGGTCCACCAATGGGAGGTGGAGTTGGAGAAGTGCAGGAAACTCTTTGCACAATCAGGGCACTCACAGGGCTTCCCTTACCGGTGCCTCCATTGGTCTCTGTTAAAGTGAGAGCTCCTGGACAAGCTCTTCCCACAAGCGGGACTCTTGTAGGGCCAATCCCTGGTTTGGATCCTCTGGTGGGAGATCAGGTTAGAGCTCTGGCCAAAGCTCATCCTACATACCCCACATTGGTGGGGCCTGTCCCCAGTGTGGATGCGCCGGTGCCTGATGAGGGTGGAGTTGTGCTTGAAGCCCTTCCTGCAGTTCAGGCACAAAAAGAGCCTCTCCTCTCTATGAATCCACTGGTGCTTGATGAGATTGGAGCTGGTCTGAAACCTCATGACACTTGTAGAATTTGTCTCTCTTGTGGATGCGCCGGTGTCTGATGAGGTGCGAGTTGTGCTTGAAGCCCTTCCCGCAGTCGGGGCAGCGGAACGGCCTCTCCTCTCTGTGAATCCGCTGGTGCAGGAGGAGATTGGAGCTGGTCTGAAACCTCTTCCCACACTCAGAACACTCATAGGGCCTCTCCCCAGTGTGGTTCATTTGGTGGATGACCAGTTGGGACCTCTGGTTGAAGCCCTTCCCACATTCCCCACACTTGTATGGCCTTTCCTCAGCGTGGGTGTTCTGGTGGCGGATCAAGACAGAGCTCTGGCTGAAGCTCTTCCCACATTGCTCACACTTGTAGGGCCGTTCCCTGGTGTGGATCCTCTGGTGGCGGATCAGGTGGGAGCTCTGGGTGAAGCTCATCCCACATTCCCCACACTCGTGGGGCCTCTCCCCAGTGTGGATGCGCCGGTGGGTGATGAGGTTGGAGTTGTGCTTGAAGCCCTTCCTGCAGTCGGGGCAGCGGAAGGGCCTCTCCTCTCTGTGAATCCGCTGATGCTTGATGAGATCTGAGCTGGTGTGAAACCTCTTTCCACACTCAGGACACTCATAGGGCCTCTCCCCAGTGTGGATGTTCTGGTGTCTGATCAGGTGGTCTCTCCGGCTGAAGCTCTTCCCGCACTCCAAGCACTTGTGGGGCTTCCCCCCATCATGAAGCTGCTCATGGACCAGCTCAGAGCCCCGGCTGAAGCTCTGACCACCTTCCTGGCACAGGGTAGATCTTTCCTCCTCAGAGCATCCTGAGAGGGGTCTGCAGACCCTCCCCCTTTGGGATCTCTGGGGCTTTTCCTCCCTGTTGGATTCCTGCACTGTGGAGCCACTCAAAACAGCCTCTTCCACGAAGTTCTCCCACAGGGATTTGTCTTCCCTGGTCTCCATCCTCAGCTTCTTGTCTGGGGGAGAAAGGACAAGGAGAGGATGGGATTTGCCTCCGTGCCACAGGGAAGGGGAAGGAGATCCCCTCAGTCCATCCACAGCAGGACAGTGTTGGCAGCAGGGTTGTCCTGCAGCCGGGGGCCGTGCTGGGCTGGGAGATGGAGCAGGAGAGAGGGGGAAAGGGGCACTGACTTCCTCCTCACCTGCCTGGATATCCTGGGCCATCTTCCTCTTCATCGCAGCCTAAAGTAAAATGTTAAACTAAAAATGCAGTCGAAAACAAAAAGAAAAAAACACTGACAGAGTCAGAATACAACCTGACACTCAGTTAGTCAGGGTGTTGGTGGCTGCAGTCGTCCTGGAGTGACAGATGTGCTTTTCTTGAAGCAGTGATCTTGTAAAAGGGTATAGTTTTCCTCGGAAAGTCCAGTGGTGGTGCAGATGGGTCTGGTCCTCCACTGGGAATCCAGTGAAACAGGCTGCTTCTTGTGTGGTGAATGTCAGATTATATCCAGGTAGGAATGCTTGGCTCCTCCCTGTGGGAGGAGCATCTCCCAATGGGATGATTTACTTTTATCAGTCATGCAGTCAGCATCAATGGCCCATTAGCAGAAGATAATCCCTGGAGGGAGGATGGGTTGTGGAAGAGATAAAGAACACTGCCCCACCTGGTTTTAACAAATGTGAATGGAATACAAACTTTTGGTTCCATCTTGCATTGCAACCCAAGACTATTGGTCAAATGCATATTCATGAAGACTATACACTTTTAAATATTCCTTTGTGTGCACATTTTCTGGCAATTCTTTAGCTTAGTTCGACCCCTGACCTCATCTTCCTAAAATATGTGCCATAATTCAGATGTGATTTTGAGACTTTTGTGTTTTATTTCCTCTCAAGGCCACCTGGTCTGTGGTTTGGCAGTTATTGATGGCTAAAGGGTTGGTTGTGGATTCCTCCTGGCCCTTTGTGTGTTATTTGCCTGGGTTTTTTTTCAATGTTATCTTATCATCCAGACACTTTAGTCGACGTTTTTCTTTGAATCAACATTAGCCATTTCACTATTGTCAGTCAGTTACAGAAATACAGGCATCAGTCATTATTTCCCAACCATAGTCACTTCTGCAAAGATAATTAGCACATTTTGATTTTTTAATAATAATATAGTCTATTAAATAGTATATCTATGTTGTTGTTTATATTTGTATTTGTATTTGTATTTGTATTTGTATTTGTATTTATATTTATATTTATGATTATTGCGTTTATATTATATATTTATAGTTTTAAAATATACTCTATTTCAATATTTTGCACTACCATAAACTGTAATACATTTATCACACTGAAATATGCAATCTCCACAGGGATTAGGGTATTAACTGCTAAAGGGTGACAAATTAGACTATATCAAAAGCAGTTTAAAAGAGATTACAAACTGCAATGTGCCAAAAAAATTTGCAAAAGCCAAGATATAAGTGTGAAAGCCAAGAACTACACAGATATTTCTAACAGGTCTCCTGGTCTAACAGAACACCAGGACAGTGCTAAATGAGCAGATTTAAGGAATTACAAGGATGCATGCTAGGAGTACTGAGGACACATGAAAGGCTGTCTTTGTTTGAAAGACAGGGATCTGCTGGGGAGGGGCAGGGCCTCCCTAGAAATGGAGAATTCAAAGCCCCTCCCTCCAAATGATTCTAATTTAGAAAAGGAAAGGGGCTTTCAGGCAGAGGGATGAGGTTAAGAAGAACAGTTCTTTACTAGTATATATAACAAGGCAAACAAACAACAACAACTGCAGCATTAATAGCAAACACAACCAGGAACCTTGGGAGGCGTTGTTTGACAAAGCCCAGGGCAGTCCAATCTCTTGGGACCCTGAGAGCACCAAGCTGGAACAGTGGAAAAAATCCTGGGCTGGTGGATGGGACCAGAAGCTGTGCAGTGGCAGCTGGAATGGCAGGGATGTCCCAGCAGGGCAGGGCAGTGTGGGGTCACAGAGCAGCAAAAAGCCTCAAGGCAGCGCCAAAGAAACGGCGGCAGCGGGATGAGGCTGGGCCAGCAGGGCAGGGGGAGACGAGCTCAGAATTCCTGGGCACATGAGCAGGGGTTGGCAGATTTCACAGGACTGCACTTTGGTGGTGGCAGCAAACTCCTCCCACAGCAAGCAGCAGCCTGGCTGTCCTCTCCCCGACACCGAGAGCAAGAGAGAGAAGCTGCCCCCAGCCCTGTCCTTTTTCCTGCCCCAAAACTCACGTTATCTCCCCCTCCTGACTCTTGGCCACCTCTGTATTTTGGTCAAGCACCCATAATCACTCAGTACTTAGTCTCCTAGCAACTTATGGAGAAAAAAAAATCAGTAAATAAAAAAGGATCAAACCGAACTTCCAACACTCTCCTGCTCCAACTCATACTTCAGGGAACTTGGGCTCTGTTTTGGTTTGAATAGACAGGGATCTGCCAAGGAAGACTGGAGTCTCCCTTGGAATGTAAGCCCCCTCTCCTCCGTTTCAAATTATTGTAAATTTGCAATTAAAAGGCTGTTAGGCAAAGATTTTGGGGATAGGTATAGCAGTTCTTTAGTAGGGATATTAAAAATACAAATCTTTTAGTAGAAAAGAATAAGCAAACAAACAAACAAACAAGGAATCTCAGAAAACAAACGAACAAAACCAAAACAAAACAACTTAAAACTTGACAGAGTCAGAAATACAACCTGACACCCTGTTAGTCAGGGCGTTGGAAACAGTCCAAAGTCAGCCCTCCTGGACTGGCAGAGGTGTCCTGTTGGAAGCAGAGATGGTCCTGTGGAGCCAGGGGTCCTGAAGTGGGTCCAGACTTCCTTTGGGAGTCTCATGGGAACACCAGAGTGCCTGATGACACCTGCGGCTCTTTTTTATCTCGGCAGAAATGGTTTGCCTTCTGCTCTGTGGTAGAGCATCTCACAATCGGGTGATGAAATGTGTCATGCCATTGCTGAGCGTTAATGGTGCGTTAACAGAAGATATTCCCATGGGGGTAGTGAAAGACTGAGCAGATATTAGAGATAATACCCCACCCGGTTTTTAACAGCTGGCTTGTTATCAGAGAAGGGAGTTACCCCCCCCCCCTCCCCCCCACCCCCTCTGGAGTTACAACAGATAAGATAAAACCTCCCCAACCGAGCTTTTGGCCATCTCTTTGTTTTTGGTCAAGTACTTGTTAAGTATCCAACACTTCATCTCCTTGGTAACTTATGGGGAAAAAATCTTTAAAGTAAAAAAGGATCAAACCTAAACCCTAACGAGCAGCCAGACTGGCTCGGGCACCAGCCTGCACTTCCTCACTTTGGAGTTCTGCAGTAGTTTTTACTTGTCTGATTGTCCTTGGGAGATATTCTTCTCTTTAATGCTTCATTGCCATGACTATCTGTGCATGCACTGAAGAGAAATGAACTCACTTTCTGGGGAAATGAGCAGCTGCAAGTTGAGGGTGTGAATTTGAGATGGTTGATAACCAGGTCTTGCAGGGCCTTGGGGCTGGCCATGGATTTTCCAGCAAAGGCTGCAAAGCCACTGGAACAGACTTGTCTCTGGATTTCTCAGTCCCTGTGGATTGGTTTTCAAAACCTGTGGATGTATTGCTGAAAGTCTCTAGGTGCTTGTTGAACTCCAGGAATTTTACCAGAGCAGACTTTCTTGGTTGATTTTCCAACCTATACTCTGAATTTTGAATTTGAACCATTCAAGAGTGTAAAATTGAATGAAGTTGGTTTTTATTTCTTCCCATGTCAGTAAAGGTTTTTTAACTTTGAGAACTTTTTTTAGTTTTCTGCAGGGGCATATGCTTGTCTCTGATGATTTTGCAGTTTTCTTCCTCAGTACTGTTTTCATTACATGACTTTTATCAGTATGTTATAAATGCTTAATGTCTGAAAAGTGTAATTCAGATAAATTTATCACAGCCCATAATCAGCCTCAAAGATTTTCCAGATTATCTGAAAGGGGGTATAGGTAATTTAAAGGTGTCAAATACCACAGTCACTTAGAGCTTGATCTCTCAAAGTCCTCATCAGCATTTTTTCAACAGTATTCTTTTCCATCTCCTTTCATGTAAGAAAGGTCTTATTCCTGCCATCACGGTGTCCCACAATTAAAACCCCACAGCTCTGTTTAGTACCTGTAGGTAGTTGAATTGCACTGTTTCCTTTGAAACCAGGTATGTGTTTGGGCTGCAGCCCTTGAAAGTATTCCTGATTGCAACATAATTTTCTGTGTCACAGGAGATTACTGCTGCTGGGAGGCTCTGTGTTGATTTTTTTGAAAAAAATATTGAAGAATAAATCAAATGGAAAGCTGGGACAACAGAATCATTGATAGTTTTACAGGTCTTAATTTTGTCAGTTTTACCTTCCTTTTATTTTCTTAAAAATAATTTTATTTTAAAGTGAAAATCTGTTTTTCAGCAAAAAAATTTTTGGAAGTTTAGTGGGCCATTCATTCACCCCAAATCTGGTACCTGTCCTTTTGACTCCATAATGACTCAGAAAATTTACAGTCATTGCTTTTGAACTTTTTCCTATTGCTTCTCTTATCTTTTTCTTATCAGTGGTAGTGCTTACGAAATTTGAAGGCCGATGCTTTGGGAAAAAAAACCTTTTTAATACATCATCAGATTATTTTCATTGTGGGAAAGAGGTATTAGCTGGAAATAGATTCTCTTAGGAGCAGTAGGATTTTCTATTTTGAGGTGGTGATGTGTTGAAAGAGATTGATGGAAAGATTTGATCCATTTATCTCCATCTGGTTTTAGGGGGAAGATGTGCAGGCTCTGAAGAGCAGCATTTGATGGCCTCCAGTTGGGGAACTCCAAACCCAAGGTGTCTGTTTGGGAAAACGTTGATTTCTGTAGAGCAGGTACTAAAGTTGGGGCCAGAGCTGGGAAGTGTGGCTCCCAGCCCAGAGCCATCATCTCCATAAAACCACTCCTCCAAAGTCCTGGCATATTTTGGGATAGCCTGCACCTCAACAGTGAAAACCAAACTCTTGTATAAACAACAAAGAGGGAAAAGGGTAAAAAAATGTCAAAAGAAAGTAATTTGGATGTCTTGGGAGCAGAGAAATCATTTCAGTGAGCCCTCTCTGACAGAGAGTTTTGGAAAACGAACCCAGAATAATAAATTCACTGCAGGGAAAAAGCCAACTCCATGCTCAGGCCATGATATTTATCAAAAGCAAGTCTGTGACTGCAGGAACTCTCCTGCACAGAGGAATCCTGCAGGGCCAGCTGCTCTCCGGAAGGAGCCTGTGAGCTCCATCAGCCTTTTTGTCAAGCAGGGGCCAAGTCCCAAGTGTAGCAAGTGATGGAAAGATCCTGCCCAAGCCCCTGCCCAGGGGACCCAAGGTAAAGGGGGGGAGACCCCAGAGCCTTTTGGGGACACCTGGGACACACCTGGGAGCCCCTGAAATCTCTTTGGGAGACCCCAGACTCTTTTGGGGACACTTGGGAACCCCCAGACCCATTTGGGGAGTCCCAAAACCTCACTGGGATCCCCCCCAAAACCCTCTTGGGACACCCCCAAACTTTTCTAGGCCCTCCTTGGGACACCTCCAGACCCATTTGGGGTACCTCGTGGGGACCCCAGATTATTTTGGAGACACTTGAGACCCCCAAGACTCCCCTGGGATTCCCCCAGACGCATTTGGGGCACTCCTGACACCCCAGACCCTTTGGGGGTACCTGGGACCCCCCCACACCCATTTGAGGAGCCCTTTGGGACACCCCCAATTTCCTTAAAGACCCCCTTGGGACACCCCCACATCCATTTGAGGACCCTCTGAGACCCCTGGCCCATTTGGGGACTCCCAAAACCTCTCTGGAACCCCTTGGGACTCTGTCCCAGACCCATGTGAGGACACTTGGGTGGGACACACTTGGGAATCCCCAGACCCATTTGGGGACACCCAGAGACCCAAGGCCCATTTGGGGATGCTCCAGGACCCCCCTGGGACACCCCCAGACCCATTTTGGAACCTTCAGAACCCCCCAAAATCCCCCTGTGACACCCCAGACCTATTTTTGCCCCTCCTCCTCTCTTTCCCCCCACCTCCCAGACCCCCTTGGGTAACTTAGGAGATGTTTGGGGGTTATTTTCAAAAAATTTTGGAGTAAATTTGAGGAATATTTTGGGGTAATTTTGGCAATATTTTGGGACTATTTTGAGCTAATTTTGGTCTGAGATAATTTTGCTGAGATTTTTTGGGTTAATTTGGGGTAATTTTGGGGATGTTTTGAGGTAATTTGAGGTTCATGGTGTAATTTTTTGGATATTTTGGGGTATTTTGTGGATGTTTGGGGTAATTCTAGGGATATTTTCAAGATATTTTGGGCTAATTTTGGTGTAATTTTGGGAGAAGTTTGGAGGATGTTTTGTGGTAAATTTGGCATTTTGTGAGTACATATTTTGGGGAATTTTGTGGTAATTTTTGTGTAATTTTGTGGATATTTTGGGGTAATTTGGAGACAGGTGAGAGAAAATTCCCCAGAAATGTTCCCAAAAAATTCCCAAAGTTCTGCAGCGAGGGTGCCTAAAATGTCCCCGAAATATTCCAGAAAAATTCCAAAAAATGTGTGGGGAATGATACTCTAATTCCCCAAGCTGTCCCCAGAATATTCCCAAAAATGTGCATGGCATGTTTCTAAAATCCCTTGAAATATTCCCAAAAAATTCCCACAAGTGTTCATGGAGTGTATCTAAAATGTCCTTGAAATGTTTCCCAAAAAATCCCAATAATGTGCGTGAACTGGTTCATAAATGCCCCTGAAATATTCCCAAAATATTCCCAGAATCTTCTCAAAACATCCCCAAAATATCCTCAAAATATCCCTGGAATATGTCTCAAATGTTCCCGAAATATTGCTGGGATGTTCCCAAAACATTCCCAAAATGTCCCTGAAATATGCCAACAACTTCATCAAAATATCCCCAAAATATTCCTAATTGCCCCCAAAATATTCACAGAATGTTTCTAAAATGTCTCCAAAATGTTCCTAAAATATTTCCAGAATCTTCTCAAAATGTCCCCAAAATACTCCCAAGAACATTCCCAAATTATTCCTAAATATCCCTACACTGTTACCAAAACAATTCAAAAATACCCAAAAAAATTTTTTTAACTGTCATTGCTGAGCTGTAATGGCCCATTAACAGAAGAGATCCCCATGGAGGGAATGGGAGGGTGAACAGGGATAAGAATCAATGCCCCGCCCGGTTTTAACAGCTGGCTTGTTATCAGAAAGGCACTTGCACCCTCCCTCCTGGAGATACAACAGATAAAGAAAAAACACCTCCCCAACCAGGTTCCAAAAGATGGAATAGAATAAACTTTTTCATTTATTTTTATTAGAAATCCCAAGACACCCTTCATGGCTGACAGAAATTCGACTTTGTCCCCAGGCCCTGCCCACCATGTCCCTCATCCAAGCCCTGGCACTCCTATGGATCAGGAACAGTGTGGCCAGCAGGAGCAGGGCAGAGATTCTTCCCCTGTGCTGGGCACTGCTTGAGGCAGCACCTCGAGTGCTGTGTCCAGTTCTGGGCCCCCCAATTTAGGAACAACATGGAGGGGCTGGAGCGTGTCCAGAGAAGGGAACAAGGCTGGGGAGGGCTCTGGAACACAAGTCCTGTGAGGAGCAGCTGAGGGAGCTGGGCTTCTTTCTCCTGGACAAGAGGAGGCTCAGGGGAGACAAGGCAGTGTCAGGGCACAGCTTGGACTTGATGATGTCCAAGGTCTTTTCCAGCCTTGCTGATTGTGTGATTCTCTGAAAGCAGCCTTGCAGCAGTGTCAGGATGAGGCCTGGGCCTACTCTTCAGAAGGTGCAGCAGCCCAGGTCCCTCAGCTTCTCCTGAGAGCCCCAAAGCCCATCCTGTCAGTCCTGCAGAGCCTCTGCAGCTCCTCCTCATGGCCCACAACAGGAGCCCCACAGCCAGACACAGCAGCCCAGATGTGCCCCCCTGGCCTGGGGTGCCTCTGGCAAGGGAGCAGCCCCAGGCACTGCAGGAGCCTGCAGACAATTCCTGAAGCCCTTGGAGGATGATCCTGCTCCCCAAGGGACGTTCCCATGGTGCCAACTCAGGAACTGCAATGGGGAGTGGGGCCAGAGAGGAAAGGACAACCAGGGATGGGCTGTTTGCAGGGGAGGGAACAAGGGAAGGCCACAGGAAGAAATATTTTCCAGGGAAAGGTAAAGAAAGCCAAGGTGAAGCAAAGGAAATGTTGAGGGCAGTTTGGGGGTGGCTGCCAGGCAGCCCTGGCTCTGAGCAACAACGTCTGCAGAGGCACAGGAAACTCAGAGCTGATGGGAACAAACTCTCTGTGTGACTTGAGAGGCCACGCCAAAGCTGAGTGGTTTCCCTGCTGTGGCCCAGCCCTTCCTGGCCCCAGGGGCTGATGGCATTTGTGCTGCCTCAGGTTCATCTCCCCACCCCAACAGCATGGGGGTGCTGAGGCCTGCTCTGGGCAGTGCAAACAGGGGCTCCTGAGGCAGTGCTGCCGTGGCTGTGCCTGCAAGGATGCGGCCCCTGTGTGAGCTGGGGGAGAGGCCAGGGCTGCCCAGGGGGGATGTTGTTGGCAGGTGCATGAGGACGCTCTGGGACGCTGCCCTGGGGTGTCCAGCGCAGTGGGGATGGATCAGCCCCTGCTCTGCTGCTCCTTCCCGTCTCCCCCAGGGCCCTTGCAGAGCCCCAGCCCTGCTGTTTGCCCCCAGCCTGCCCAGGGCCAGCCTGGGGCTGCTCCCGGGGCTTTTCTGTGCTGAGCGTTGGCCTGGGCGTCTTCTGGAGAGAGCCTGGGCAAGGAGCCTGGAGCCCATTCTGAGAATGCAATCCAAGATGGAACCAAAACAATGTATTCTATTGCCATCTGTGAGAACCAGGTGGGGCAGTATTCTTTATCTCTTCCATGGCCCATACCTCATATTTCCAGGGATTATTTTCTGTTAATAGGCCAGTTGTTAAAACCAGGTGTTGCAGTGTTCTTTATCTCTTCCACAACCCATCCTCCCTCCAGGGGCTTATCTTCTGTTAATGGGCCATTGATGTTCACTGCATCACTGATAAAATAACATCATCCCATTGGGAGATGCTTCACCCAGAGGGAGGAGCCAAGCATTCCTATCTGGATATAATCTGATATTTACCACACCAGAAGCAGCCTGTTTCCACTGGATTCCCAGAGGAGCACTGGACCCATCTGCACCATCACTGGATTTTCAGAGGAAAACTACACCCTTCTACAAGATCTTTGCTTCAAGAAAACCACAAGTGTAACTCCAGGAGGACTGCCGCACCAGTTTGATTGGACTGCTACCAACACCCCTAACTGGGTGTCAGGTTGTATTCTGACTCTGTCTGTTGTTTTGGGGGTTTTTTTTACTACTGCATTTTTAGTTTTAATTCTTAATTTTTAAGTTTAGGCTGCAAGGAACTGGAAGATGCCCCGGGACAGCCAGGCAGGTGAGAAGGAAGTCAGTGCCCCTTTCCCCCTCTCTCCTGCTCCATCTCCCAGCCCAGCACGGCCCCTGGCTGCAGGACAACCCTGCTGCCAACGCCTTCATGCCGGGGATAGACTGGGGGGAAACTCCTTCCCCTTCCCTCTGGCACGGAGGCAAATCTCATCCTCTCCTTGTCCTTCCTCCTCCAGACAGGGAGCTGAGGATGGAGACCAGGGAGGACAAATCCACACAGCAGAACCTCGTGGAAGAGGCTGTTTTGAGCGGATCCACAGCACAAGAATCCAACAGGGAGGAAAAGCCGCAGAGATCCCACAGGAGGAGGAGCTCTAAAGCCATCTCAGGGGGCTCTGAGGAGGAAAGACCCACCCAATTCCAGGAAGGTGGACAGAGCTTCAGCCAGGGCTCTGAGCTGGTCCATGAGCAGCTTCATGATGGGGAGAAGCCCCACAAGTGCTTGGAGTGTGGGAAGAGCTTCAGCCAGAGAGACCACCTGATCAGACACCAGAGGATCCACACTGGGGAGAGGCCCTACGAGTGTCCCCAGTGTGGGAAGAGGTTTCACACCAGCTCAGCTCTCCTGAGGCACCAGCAAATTCACACTGATGAGAGGCCCTTCCGCTGCCCCGACTGCAGGAAGGGCTTCAAGCACAACTCCCACCTTGTGACCCACCGGCGCATCCACACTGGGGAGAGGCCCCATGAGTGTGGGGAATGTGGGATGAGCTTCAGCAGAAACTCCCACCTGATCAGCCACCACAGGATCCACACCAGGGAACAGCCCTACAAGTGTGTGCAGTGTGGGAAGAGCTTCAGCCAGCGCTCCAATCTGATCTGCCACCAGAACACCCACGCTGAGGAAAGGCCACACAAGTGTGGGGAATGTGGGAAGGGCTTCAACCAGAGGTCCCAGCTGATCATCCACCAAATGAGCCACACTGGGGAGAGGCCCTATGAGTGTTCTGAGTGTGGGAAGAAGTTTAAGACCAGCTCAGATCTCCTCCAGCACCAGCGGATTCACACAGAGGAGAGGCCCTTCCGCTGCCCCGACTGTGGGAAGGGTTTCAAGCAAAACTCCAACCTCGTCACCCACCGGCGCATCCACACTGGGGAGAGGCCCCACGAGTGTCTTCAGTGTGAGAAGAGCTTCACTCAGAGCTCTCACTTGACCAAGCATCAACGGAGTCACCTGTAAGGGAAGCCCTGTGAGTGTCCTGACTGTGGGAAGAGCATAATTTGAGTCTCCAACCTCATCCCCTATCAGAGGACTCACATTGGGAAGAACCCTGGTGACCCACAAGCACTGTGATCCATGCTGGGAGGAAACCTGTCCCTTTCCCTGCCCCTGGCAATGATGTGAGGTGGGATTGAAGAACGTCATGGTCTGGCCATGGCCCTGTCATTGTATTTGATCCCATATCAGGTCATTGCTGGGGTCAGGGAAGGGACTCTCTCTCTCCCCCAAGGAGAAGGGTGTCCTTCCCATGCAGGATAAAGTACGTTGCTGGGTGAGCCAGTTGGTAATTGGTTGTAATTTCCCTGTATATAGTTTGTGTTATCCCCTTCTCTTATCTCTGTTGTTTCTGTTCCTGTTTGTTCCTTTTCTTGTTGCGGTGCCCAGTAAATTGTTCTTATCCAAGCCTGGAGTCTTTGCCTTTTTTACTTTCAGTGGGAGGCTGGAGGGCAGTGAGGGGCGGCACGGTTTTAGCAGGAGCAGGAAATTGAGGAATCCCATTCCTAAAGCCCGGCCCGGGGAAACCGAGCATCACAGCTGGTGCCAGCCCTGGCTGCCCTGGCAACAGCCTTGGCAGCGGGTCCCTGGCTGGGGGCTGTGGGAACCTCTTCCCTCTGGGGCCCAGGGACAGGACTGCAGGGAACGGCTGGAGCTGACTCGGGGCAGCTTTGGGTTGGATCTCAGGAAAAGGTTTTTCCCCCAGAGGCTGCTGGGCCACTGAACAGGCTGCACTGTTGCCCCTCAGTGTGAAATCCTCTTCACTGATCAACAGAACCATTATCAGGGAGCTCAGTAAAAGACAGCACAATAATCTAGTACAGGAGCCTCGTAGAGCTCCTTGAAAAATCCCTTAAATTCACAATAGATATTTCATGCAGACTGGCTCCAGGAGCCCCAAACTCTGTATTAAACACACAAAATCTGCAAAAAACCACCCAGATATGGTAGCAAACCTAAGGAGATTATTGGAATTTCTGGGGGAAAACTTGGGAAAAATGGCTGGGAATGACTAGTAATAAAAAAATCTGTGGAAAATCTGGCTGTAAAATGGCCAAAATCTGCTCTAAAATTGCATGGGAAGTGGCCCAAGAGCCCCAAAATCTGCACCTAAACATACAAAATCTGCACTAAAATACCCAAAATCTGCACTTCAACACCCAAAAATGTCCCCAAGCTCTGGGAGATTCCTGGGATTTCTGGGGAAAAGCTAGAAAAAGGGTTGGGATACACAGAGAAAGAAATCCGAGGAAAATTGGAGCTACAATGGCCAAAATCTGCTCTAATCCATGTCACAGAGCCACAGAGCAGCTGTGATGTCACAAAGGGGCTCTGTGACAGCAGAGAGTGGGTTGTGTGAGGTCACAGATTGGGCTATGACATCACAGAGTTTGTTGTGTGAGGTCATTGAGCAGCTACAGCATCACAGGGGAGTGTGTGACATTGCAGAGCAGGATGTGACATTTTGCTGTGGCTATATGACATCATAGGGCTGTGAAGTCATAGATTGGGCTGTGACATTCCAGGGTGGCTGCATGACATCACTGAGTGAGTAGTGTGACATCATTGAATGGGTTGTGACATCACAGAGCTAGCTGTGACTTCATAGAAGGTGAGTCTGTGACATCAGAAAATGGGATGTGATATCACAAAGTAGTAACACGAGAAAAAGAAACAGGAAAGGTCCCAATGAAAAAATATACAAATAGGAAAAAATGTCTGAGACTGTGAAGAGTTGTATTCTGAAGCCTCTGGAGCAGGAAAGAGGGAGTTTATTGCTTCTGAAAAGATCCAGGCATCATTTTCCTCAGGGCATCCTTGAGCTCCTGGTTCCTCAGGCTGTAGATGAGGGGGTTCAGGGCTGGAGGCATCACTGAGTACAGAACTGACAGGGCCAGATTGAGGGATGGGGAGGAGATGGAGAGGGGCTTCAGATGGGCAAATAGGGCAGTGCTCACAAACAGGGAGACCACGGCCAGGTGAGGGAGGCAGGTGGAAAAGGCTTTGTGCCATCCCTGCTCAGAGGGGATCCTCAGCACAACCCTGAAGATCTGCACATAGGAGAAAACAATGAACAGAAAACAGCCAAAAAATGGACAGGCACTAACAGCAATGAGCCCAAGTTCCCTGAGGTCGGAGTGTGAGCAGGAGAGCTTGAGGATCTGGGGGATTTCACAGAAGAACTGGCCCAGGGCATTGCCATGGCACAGGGGCAGGGAAAATGTATTGGCTGTGTGCAGCAGTGAATAGAGAAAGGCACTGGCCCAGGCAGCTGCTGCCATGTGGGCACAAGCTCTGCTGCCCAGGAGGGTCCCGTAGTGCAGGGGTTTGCAGATGGACACGTAGCGATCGTAGCACATGATGGTCAAGAGGGAAAATTCTGCTGTGATGAAGAACAGAAAGAAAAAGAGCTGAGCAGCACATCCTGTGTAGGAGATGTCCCTGGTGTCCCAGAGGGAATTGTGCATGGCTTTGGGGACAGTGGTGCAGATGCAGCCCAGGTCACTGAGGGCCAGGTGGAGCAGGAAGAAGAACATGGGGCTGTGCAGGTGGTGGCCGCAGGCTGCGGCGCTGATGACGAGGCCGTTGGCCAGGAGGGCAGCCAGGGAGATGCTCAGGAAGAGGCAGAAGTGCAGGAGCTGCAGCTGCCTCGTGTCTGCCAATGCCAGCAGGAGGAAGTGGCTGATGGAGCTGCTGTTAGACATTTGCTATGGCTGGCCATGGGGACTTGTTCATGGGTAAAGGACAGTGACAAGTTAGGACAGGCTGCTTTGAGCCCAGTCTTGGCATTCCCTGTAGACTGTCCTGCTGGTGTTGGTGTTTTTGGTGCTGACCCTGACTGCTGACAAAACAGCAACACATTCACTTCAGAGCTGGACTGGGTTGATGCACAAGATGGCGGCCAGGGCTGAGGCAGCCACACACAAGATGGCGGATGGGGCTCAGGCAGACACACACAAGATGGCGGATGGGGGCTGAGGCAGACACACACAAGATGGCGGATGGGGCAGAGGCAGACACACACACGATGGCGGATGGGGCTGATGCGGGGCCTCCCAGCATGGTCTGCGGCCCCTGCCAGCCCAGCTCCAGCCCCGGAGCCGCACGGGGCAGGGAGAGTCCTTCCTTTCAGCCCTTTGTTGAACAGGACATTAACAGACACCCGGGAAATGGGCTCGGTGTGGCACATTTGCTCTGTGCACACAAACATAGACCAGCCAGTTTGGAATGTCAGCTGGCAGTATTTTGATGCTAAGGCAATTCAAATAGGTGAAAATAAGAAAAAAAAACAAAACTCCAGGTCTTTTATTTTTTTTCTCCAAAAGAGGGCCAAAAGCATTTCCTGTGCAGATGGACTTTGTTTAGCATCAAGAAGCATCACAAGTGGTTTGGTCCAGGCAGGAGTCACAGTGACCGTGAGGGGATGAAAACGGAGATGGATCTGCTTGAGGCAGATGGTGCAGTGGCTGCTCACCCGCAATGTGTATCCCTCAGGGCACCTATTTCTTTAGAACACCATGAAGACTACAGAGAACTGAAATACAAACCAAAACTGCAGCAGGAAGCCCAGTGCACTTTAGGTTGTTCTCCATGAGACTCTTCAAGCTGAGCACGGCCATTCTGTTCAGCAGACGCACAGGCAGGGGCTCCTTGGAGCGCTGCTCTGGCACCCGTTCTTTGGAGTAGGGGATTGCAGGGAAAAACAAGAGAAGCCCATCCACTACTGAAGAGGAGCAGTCACTGACAGGAACCAGTGGGTTAAGAAATGTGAGGGGAAAAAAGGCAGAAATTGTGAGGTGAAAGTGTGAGAAATGGGAGTGGAAAAAGGAGAGAAGTGTGAGGGAAGAGAAGGGTAGGAAACCTGTGTGGGAAAGGGTGAGAGAACTGAGGGGAAAATGGTGAGAAATGTGAGTGAAAATAGGAGAGGAAGGTGAGAGAAGGAAAAGGCAGGAAATACGATGGGAAAATTCTAAGAAACATGAGCAGGAGAAAGTGAGAAACAACGGGGGAAAAATGGAGGGAAATGTGAGGGGAAGAGAGTGAGAAACTTTACTGGCAAAGAGAGAGAAACAGGCAGGAAATGTGAGGGAAACATTATGAGAATCCTGAAGGGGAAAAGAGTGAGAAACCAGAGGGCAGAAAAACGTAGAAAACAAGAGGGGGGGGGGGGGAAAGGGTGGGAAGTTTGATGGGAAAAGTGTCAGAAAACAGGACTGAAAAAAGGCCAAAAAGGTGAGAGAATAAGTATAAGGAACATGAAGGGGAAAGAATGATAGAAGTGAGGGGAAAAGTGTGAGAAAGGTCAGAGGAAAAGCTGAGAAACGTGAGGGCAAAAGTGAGAAACATGAGGAGAAAACTTGGAGAAAAATGACTGAGAAAAGGAGAGAAACATGAGGGGAGAAAACGCCAGGATAAGTGAAGGAAAAATTGTGAAAAACATGAGGGAAGAAAAAAAAGCATAAAACAGTGGGAAGATGGGGAAATGTGAGAGGTAAAGTGTGAGGAAAAGGAGCTGAAAAGGGTGGGGAAAATGAGTAAAAATTGGGAAGGAAACATGAGAGGAAAACTGTGAGACTCGAGAGGGGGAAGGAGTGGAAATGTGAGAGGGAAAAGAGCAGGAAATGCAAAGAGAGAAAAGGAGAGAAGGCAGTATTGGCATAAGAGCTGTAATAATTCCTAAGACATTCCCCCATGCATTTGCCCACTGACTGCACAAGCCCAGGGCTTCTCTGTATGTCCGTCTCCACCTGTGCCTTGATTCCTGTTTGGAAGCAGTAGAAGTGGCAGGATGTGCCCAGCAGCAGGAGCTGCTCCAAGCTGGGAAGGCGCCAGGTGGTGCTGATTTCCAGAGGCTTCTGTGTGCCAGGGGAGGCCAAGGCAGGAGTGGGTTGAAAGGTGCTGGTGCTGCTGCTCCTCTGTGCCAGAGAGCCCCGGCTGGGCAGGGCACGGCGCCCACTGCACTGCGGGCTCTTTCTCCTGCCACAGCTGGGCACAGCTGGCAACAAATCCCCATGACTTGTGGGGAAACCAAGGGCTTTGTGGAGGCTGCATTGCTCTGCACACACCCGGGCCACCTGCAGCACAGAGCTTTGGCCCCCAAAAAGGTAACCCCAAGGGAAAGAGCTGGAAAAGATTTCGTTTTCACCTTGCAATAGAAGCGACTCAAATGAAAGTCACCAAGCAGGGCCCAATCCCCGGTGTCAGCTCAGTGGGAGAAAGGAGGCATGACTTTATTTCAGTGCTGGGTGCATGGGGAATCACTTTTCTAACAGGTGCTCACTCAGAAATCTCACCTATTAATTTGTAACCATGGAAAGAAGACCTCCTCATTACTTTGTTGAAACTCACACACTAAACATTCCCTCAAATTAGCAGACATATTTAATCTCTTCTCAGTAGCTCCTGACAGGAGAGTAGGGCTATCTTGAGGGTGTCTGGTGGTCATTTGGGGAACATCCCATTCCTCCAATTCTCCTCTGATGCTCAAGAGCCTCCTACAACCACTTTCTTCCCCTACCAGTAGTTTTCCAGCTTCCTTCTTAGGAGGACAACTCTATTCTCAAGGCTGAGGTAGCCACTTGCACACATCAGTCACTGTGCTGGGGGAATAGAGGGCTCAACACTGTCTGTTAATGCAAAGGGAATCCATGATTTGTTACAGTTCAACATTTTCTCAACACCTTCCTTCTCTGGGAATTGCTCACAAGAATTTCCTCAATGCACCATGAAAGTGTTTTTGCTTTCTGAAGCCACCTTGTGTCTTTCCTTCAGCAATTTAGAAAGAAAACACCAATTGCCCCCTGAAACCCTTCTGCTCTCTTCCAAATCAGTTCACTGCTCAAGCACAAGGCACAGGCTCATCCCTGATTCCCTCAGTGAGATAGGAGGTCATATTTTGCTGCACCTGAGAGGGTATTAGAAAAAAGAAAGAAAGTTTTTGGTTCTGGTTGTTGTTATTTAAGGTTTGTAGTTGTTCTAGTTAATTTGTTGGGTGTTGCTGTGAGCTGGGAGAGGGGCCAGGTTGAAGACCAGACCAAAAGGGAAGTAGGATAAGAGGGGAGGGGACAGAAAAGGAGGAGTGGGGAGAGAATATAAGTTCCCTAGTACCCAGCCAAAGGGAAAGGGGACACGGTTCACCCTGGGCTGGGCAAGGCAATAAAAAGCAGCATCCTGTGTGAGTGTGTGTTGTGTGTGTGTTTGGCTCTTGGGAGAGCGAGATACACACCCAGCTCAGGTGAATCCTTCCTAAGAAACAGTTCTCTTTTGCTTGGATGACTTTGTCCCCATTTAATTTCATCCAAGAGTTGGCTCCTTTCTAACACCTCTCTCCCAGCAGCTCAGGGCTGTGTTGCACAGCGCTTGCTGTGTGCCAGAGAGCACAAAGCAGGCTGGGCTGGTGCCCCTGAATATTTCTGCAGAGCACTCTGCATTTCACCCCTTTGCTGTGGCTGAGTGCAGAGCTCCAGGAGTGCAGGCGCTTCCTGGCAGAGCTGTGTGAGGCCCTTTTGTGCTGCAGATGTGACCTGCCAAGCTGTCCCTGCCTCCCGCTGGCCTCGGTTCCCCCGGGAGGCAGAAGCGCCGTGCCTGAAGGACACTGCCCTGTGCTGGAGCCTGCGGAGCAGCCCGGCTCCCTCCCTGTGCCCAGAGTGCTGCACACACTGCTCACCTTTGCCAGGAGTGCCAGGGCAGCCGGCACAAGAGTAGGAATCCTCAGGCAGGCCTGCAGCCCTGAGCTGTGCTGTGTCTTTCTCTCCTCCTGTGCAGACTGCGGGCGGCCAATGCCACCAGTCTGTGCTGTGCTCGGCACGGCTGCACTTCCCCTCGGGAGCAGCCGGCTGCCAGCTGGGCTCTGAGAGCGCAGCATTCGCCCGGGGCCACCAAGAGGCCCCCAGGGCCGGGCCGCTGCCTCTTGCAGCTCCAAGGGCCTCCTTCCAGCCTGCCCCTGCCCAGGCTCAGGCTGCTCCGGGCTCTGCCAGGGCTCTGCTGGGGCTCCAGCCTGGCCAAGGCGGGGCCTGCTCTCACCTGGCGCCCGCTGACAGCTCTGCACCAGCTCTGCGCCTTTCCCAGCAGCCTCCCTGACCTTGCTGCTTTCTCACTGGGGCAAAACTCTCCTCCAGACAGAGAGACTGCACTTAGGGATACAAATCCAAGGGGCAGAAACTCAAATGCTCTCCAGTCAGAGCTCAAGGCCTGCAGATGCACAGGGTGTTTGGGCTGCCCCACCCGTCCTTTGGTTCTGCCTGCAAATGCCACTGCCCTTTCTGCCTCAAACACAAGTGCCCCAACTGGGTAAAACCCAGCCAGTGGGCCACATTCCAAAGGCCCTGTGGTCTGGAGAGGATGACTGAAGAAGAGCCTTCCCCACTTTCCAACCGTACCAAAGAAGCCCTCAATGTCATTTTCCACCTCTAAGTTCAGAAGGAAATGTTGAGCTTCCTGAGAGGCTCAGAAGGAGGGGAATCTTTGCAAGGAGTTGAGATTTCACAAACTTTATTTGTTTACAATCGATGCTAATATCCCACGTGAAATTCCTACGCTACAATCCTTCACTAGAATCTTAACTACAATTCCTAACTACAATCCTAGTCTACAATTCTCTAAGCTGGTGATGGAGCAAACATTTCTAACGGTGTTGTCTCCTCCTTCTCTCCTCCTTCCACTCCTTCACGGTGATGATCAGAGGCACCAGGCTGGATGTAGGCTTGGCCAGAGTTACAAATGGATGCTGCACAAAGGAAACAAACCCAATAATAAGCAATACTTTCCAAGCTAAGAGCCTCAAAGGCAGGGGAATATGTTTGAAATGAAAAGGGGATTGAGTCAGAGTAGGTCTAAGGACCAACACTGGGGCAGCAGTGGCAGAGTTTGCTGCAAGACCTGCAAAGTGCCCCAGCCCTGGAAAGATTTCAGGTCTGAGCATCCTGATCTCTTTCAAGATGCCCCTGCTCACTGCAGGGCACTTGGACCAGATGAACTTTCCAGGTCCCTGCCAGCCCAGCCCAGTCTAGGACTCCTGGCTGTTTTCATTTGAACAGCACCAAGAGTGGAGGTGGGGAGGAGGGGGCTCATCTGATGCCTTGCACTTGAGTGGAGGAGGAGCCCATCCCTGGGACACTGTTTCCCTGCAGCCCCTTGGCATTTTACCTGCAGCAGCTCCTGGGCAGACCAGCGCCGCGCCTCGTCTGTCTGCAGGCAGCGGCTCAGGAAGTCCCGCAGCAAAGGGGAGAGGAGCTTGGGCTGCTGCAGCTCTGGGGTCCCTTTGGTGGCTATCAGGACCTGAGCCTGGAGAAAAAGGAAACACCAGTCTCTCAGTTGCTTCTTTCACCTCTGGAACTGCTCTCCCAGATCCCATTGTTCAAGCTGCACTCTGCAGTGGCAGTTTCTGCCATGGCACAGAGGCAGAGATGACTTTCCTGGACCAACAAAAACCCAAAGCCCGATGTAACCACAGCTTTTACGACATGCAGCAGATCTTGCCTTGGCAGCTGATTTCATTGACTGACCTTGTTAGTGGAAACTCCATCAGCAAAAGCCCCTTTGCTTCTCTGAGGATTCACCTGACCAGCTTGGCAGGCTATTTGGAAGAGGGACTTTGCTCTACTAACTAACTCTACTATTTCCAAGGATTATTACATGCAAAGCATCTCTGCAGAGCTTGTTGGTCCCTAAAGCACAGCTGCCATCAAACAAAAGTCATCGAGCTTTTTGCTTGCTTCTTGAAAACAATGGTAATTGCAAGTAAAGAAAGGAAATCCCTCAGTTATTCCTCAGGTCAGGAAACAAACATTTGGAATCTCATCTTCAACACAGACACATGAAGATGCATGCACAAATTTTGGGATGAAAATGCCTGTTTGGGCACACAGGAAACACCTGCAGCTCTGTCTCTCAGCAGACTGCAAATTTCAGTTTCCCTTATATGGCAAAAGGAAAATTTTGGTGGTCAAATCAGAAGAGAGAGAAATGCCATCCCTACAGTAGTCCTCTGCTGATTTGGATCCTCAAGTCAATGCATTAATAATACAGCCATCCTAGGAAGTGCCGGGGAGCAAAGTGGTGGTTTTAGCAGGCTCTCCACATGGCCAGGCTTCAGCTTGGTGCCATGGAGAAAGTGGTTTGGGTTAGGAAAGAAGGATGATCACTAAGTGTTTCAGCACCACTGCACAAGAAGCATACAAGATTGTGTGGCCTTCACAGCCTCTTGTCCACGTTTCAGACAAGTTTCCCTGTGAGAAGAATGGGGGTGCACTTCTCTCCAAACCACTGTTTTAGAAACTCTGTTGGCTTTGGGTTTCTTGCCTTCATTTCAGGAAAGAGAACAAACAACAGCTCTAAGATGCTTCTTCCCTGTTAGCAGAGCCATCTACACAGCCAAAAGAGCTGGAAGGACTTCTAAGCCCAAGCAAACTGTTGCCTGAGAAGGGAGATGGTTTGCGTGGGGTAAGGCTTGAGTTGCCCCAGTGATGCAACCAAAACTCCAGCAGATGCTGATGTGCTGCAGGGACATTTTCAGAAAGGGACCGTGGTGGAAGTAGTTCCGGCAGATGGCAATGAGATTTTGTCCAATGGCACACAGAAGCTGGGCTGGGGGAGAAAGACAGCGGGATCAGAGAGTATTTACACCTTACCGAGTGAGGACTTTCATTCCAGTACGGAGTTCGTCCTTCCAGCATTTCTATGGCCACAATCCCAAATGCCCATATGTCCACTCCTGCGCCATATGGGTGACCTTTTACCACCTCGGGTGCCCTCCACCAAGCAGTCCCAACCACCGAGTTCCGTCTACTCTGCTCAGGGGTGAGTAGAGCAGAGAAGCCAAAATCAGCTGGGGAGAAAGAAAGCAAAAGATTGTTTTGATTTGAATCCCGTGCAATTAGGAAAGCAAGCAAAAAAATCGCCCAGTAGAAGTTTGAGAATGTGCTGTTGAATCTCCTGAACAACCATCCCTGCTCTGTTTCCTCAGGACTTTAGCCAAGGAAATTCGGCATTGGCTACTTCAAAAACCCCCACCTTTTTTACACTGCCTCCAGCAGTGGCTTTTGTTCCCCGGAAGCTTTAGACTTGTAGCTCCCTCTCTCTAGGAGGGACACAAAGAGAGCAGTGCCACTCTGGACTTGTTCCCTGTCATAGGTCTGTGCATGTTGCAACCGTGTGGTCAGCCCACAGCCGGGGTCCCTGCACTGCCACCAGCACCATTTTTGGGGAGCTGGCAGTCACTCCAAAGCAGCCCCACACCCCCCCTATCCCTGGAATGCTGCACCTGACCAAGAATATACTGACCCAGCTTGACAGAGCCATCGGTTCTGAGGAGGATGTTGGGGCTCTTCAAATCTCGGTGCATCACGTGGTTAGAGTGAAGGTAATCCAGTCCTTGGAGGCACTGAGAGAGAAACCAGAAACAGGAGGGCAAAAATCAGGGATGTGATTTCATCACACAAGAAAGGAAACAGATCTCCAAGATTCCCTCTCCAGGGGAATGGGGAGGAATGGCAGAACACAGTGCCATTGAGAGGAAGAGCTTGCTGCTCCAACACCAGCAGAGCAGCACCCTTCTAAAGAAAGGCATGTCAGCTTGTCAAAGAGCAACAGCAACTGCTGGTGTAGACTCTGCCCTGCACAGCTGCCAGGATGATGCTGCTGCAGTGGAGGTGCTCACAAGTCAAGAGCATTTTGGCTGCACTGCTAACCTTTTCAGCGGAGCACTGAGAGAAATCAGTCTCTCTTTTTTCTTTGCTGTTCCTTTCAAATGCTGCCACCACCACCTTTGCTTTTACAGGCAAGGAATGCAGTGCAGACAGGCCAAAGTTTAGAGAGGCAAAATGGAGAACGGCAAATACAAGAGCCAGAGTGAGAATGCAACAGCAGAAGAGAAGAGGACAAGAACAGAGTCCAGTGAGTGCAGGGACACTGGCAGGCAGTTCACGTGAGACGCTCTTGCTTGCCCAGAGCATTCCAGCGACACAGAAACAAAGCCTGGCCCATGGAATGGCTCCTGTTCTGAGCCCCTTTCCCAGACAGTCCTGCCCCAGCCCTGGGAAGCACAGCTGGGATCCCTGACTGACCTCCCGACTGATGATTGCAATCTCGTCTTCTGTCATGTATGTCTCTTTGATAGCATCATACAGAGTGCCTCCATCCATGAACTCCATCACCAGCCAGAGTTCTTTGCACACAAGGTAGCTGAAAGAAGGAAACAAGGCGATGCAGGTGAACATGCAAATGTTGGTTTCTTTGCTTGATTCTTGTTTCTGGGTCCCTTTGTGACAAGGACAGAATGAAAGGAATAGACATTCCCTCCAGGCTGTGCATTGTTTGCAGTCTGTGCACATTCAAGGAGAACAGCACATCTGTGAAAAAGGAGATGTTTTAGATGGCCAGCAGGCAAAAAGTGCAGTTTAGTAACAGCCAAGATTAAAAGCCTGTCACACATGGTATTATTTCTGCAAATAGGCCCCTAGTGTTCTTGGCATGGACAGCCATGGAAAAGAGGGGCAACAATCCAAAGGGAAATCCTCTCTAGGATCCTTCATCGGCCTTGCAGAAATCTTCAAAGATCAATCCTGAGACAACATGGAGGCAGTGAACTTTCAGGGTACTGACTTACTATGGTAGGGTTGATACACTTTTTCAACTATGTGTTTGAAAGCCAGGGAAGACTCATGCAGACAAAATACACTCTCTTTCCTTCCATTGGAGATGAGTTGAGAAATAATAATTAACCAATAATGACCAGCTCTCTTTTCTGCCAGTGTCCAAAGTGGGTTTTTAACCTCCCATGCTTTTAGTACATAAACAAACCTTCTCAGGATGAGACCATGATCACTCACCTGTCTAAATAATTCACTACATGGGGGCTCCTATTCCTCTTCATGACTGTGATTTCACTAACAATATCTTGCATGTCGCTCACTCCTTGAAGGTTGATTTTTTTGATGGCCACCTAGAATGACATTGAAAATCAGTAACTTTAGAAGTTGGTGGCAGGATACCACAACACATCTGGGGTGAGTGATTTTGCAATGACACAGGTGAGCCGTGCCAAAGTGCCTTGTGTATAGACAAAGGAGTTGTTAGGAACTGGCATTTCAACAGTGCATTTCTCTGCTCCTTTGGGGGCCACTTACAGGACACATGGCCACTGATGTTTTGCCTCATCCACTTGTTAACAATGGTGTCTCAACTATCACCCCCAAAGGTCTGACCACACTCTCTGTTTCTCTGTCTGCACTTCAAAAGAAGCAATGTGTGCCTTGGTACTCTGCAGATACGTCTCAGGCCATAGGCAGGGCTTGGGGCTTTTAGGGACGCTTTGCAGCTCTCTCCCTACGTGCACTTCCCAAGGGCAGCACTGCAGGTGGCTAAGGAACTGCCAGGAACATTCAGATATCTTTCCTAGCAGGCCGAAATAAGAATTCAGCACTCTGAAGCCATAGCCCCAGAGAGCAGTGAGATGCTCAAAGGCAGCACCTTTGTTGGAGCAATTGAGAGCCAGGGAGAGCGTCCTTCTCTGAAAGGAACCGCTGCCCTCCTTGCCTTCCTCCTGGCAGCTGAGCAGGACAAAGACTGTCCCAAATGCACTTGGCAGGCTGGCACCACTCTGTGCTTCTTGTGCCTTTGCAGCACAGCTCTAGGCACAGCTCCAGCTCCAGCTGACACAAGAGAGGAAAGCCCTGGAGAGCAGCAGGATCTGCAGGGGCTCTTGACATTTACCTCTCCTCCTGTGGCAGTGTCGACCGCTCTGCAAACCTCTCCAAAGCCCCTAGAAACAAAAGAGCAGCAAAGAAAGGAGAAGCCATTTAGATTTGGAGTGAAAGCCAGCCCAGACAGGAGATGTCTGCTGGAAATGCCTCAAACCTGCAGCATGCAGGAAGTGTCTGCCAGAAGGCAGATGATGCATTTTCCTCTCCAGTGCATGGGCACTGGGCCTGTTCCTGAAGCATTGGGCTTTAGTGCTCAGCTCAAAATACCAGGTGATTCTTTCATCTTGGGTTTCAGTTTCTAAACTGGGCAGTTTTTATCCTGAGCACAGACTATTTCCTTCAGCAAACACTTGGGAAGAAATATTCCTGAGAACTGCTATCTCACTGCTGTGGTTTGGGGTAGGTTGCTGTTTCTGGCAATGAAATACAAGTGTCTTTGACAATGCCTCCTGACCACACTTACAAATTCTGGCTGGTACTGAGACATGGGGCAGACTAACCCAGTGTCTGAATATGTTTGCAGTTTGCCTGACTTCACACTTGGTAGATATTCCAGCAGCAAATCACCTGCCCCATGACTGTGTAGAACAAACTGTGGTTGGACTCACCCTCTGCCAACATTTTCCAGTTCAATGTATTTCCTGCGGGGGTTATCCATGTTCACCATTTTCCCTGAGGGAAACAAAATGCAAGATGCTCACTTGAAAGCAGAGATCCCACTATCCAAGAGATACAAAAGGCAGGCCCACAGGACACAGCAGGATTGGCTCTGAGCTCAGACACACCCAGGTGCACATCAAGGCCCTTTTTGTGCCAACAGCTGATGGGAGACACAGAGTCACCTGGGCTCTGTTCTCAGCCCCCCCCCCAGGTCTTATCTGAGAGCACAGCACTGGCAGCTCTTCTGGGCAAGAAGCAGATTCAATGACTTGTGCTGCAGCATCACAAAGGACTTGATGTGTGTTCCTCGAGACTGATCTGAGCAGGGCTTGGGTCAATGGGCAGCATTCTAACAGTCATGGGAATGACTGGGAATCAGGGATGGAAAAGTGCCATGGATCTGAGGAATATACAGCAGAGGGGCTGGAGGCTTGCTCCTGAGAAATGCCTACAGTGCACTTTGATCTGATCAAGCCTCAGGAATGTGTCTCTTGGACACATCTTTCTAAGAACAAAACTAGGATATTAAATATAGTTTGTGATAAAATTATCTGTCCTTTCAACAGGGGCACAAAAAGAACACCTCGGGCTCTTTTTTTGTGTGTCACCTGATGTTCTTTCAAAGGAGTCCTCACTGACAAAAATATAATCTTCTCATAAAATACCTGTAGATGTAGTAGTGGTAATAAGAACAGTCATAAAAATGACACCAGTAAGACACATGGGACAGAAGAGCTGCTTCAGGATGGAGAAAAAAAGTCTACCCAAAAAAATCCAGAAAAACCCCAAACTAAAACGAAAACCACAACCAAGAAACAAAACACCAAAACCAAAGAAATTCTGTGAAGTTTTTTGCTCTGGGGATGGGTGAGAAGTCAGGAGTCTAAGGAGAATTTAGGAAGCTAACCATTCTATCCAGTTTGGCCACCAGCACACAGGACTTGCCCAGATCATTTCCTAGGTCACAGCCTTCTGCTGATGCAAGAACAAGCCCTGCTTCTGCCTTCAGCAGACAGGGAAGCTCAGGCAAACCCCAGCACAGGTCCAAGCTGCCCTCAGAGGCAGCAGGAACACCCAGAGCACTCTCTTGCTGCCTTGGAGCACAGCATTTCCTGTGGGGAGCCCTAAATGACCCTGGGACACCACAGGGAGGAGGATCATTTGGTCCAGCTGTGCTGACACGTGCACACAGTACACTGTCCCTCAGAGAAGAAAGACACCAGACGTACTCAGGAGCTCCAGGGAGTCATCCTCCACCTCCTGTTGCTGAGCAGCAGCTGTGTCACTGCTGGAGAGGAACCAACTGCCCGGGCTCCACTTCTGAGCTGGGGCAGCAAAGGCTCCTTTAGGTGACACTGCTGCTGCTGCAGGTTCAACAGAAGAGCCTGTGGAGATCTGAGACAACAAAGGAGTTTGTGTCAGAAAAGTGGCTGGCAGAGATTAGCCCCAGATCCCATTTCAAATGCAAGCCCTTAGGGAGGTGATGTCAGCCACATGCAGGGCTCTGCCATGGGTTTTTTCTGATGTTCACTTCTCTAACTGGATGAGTCAATCCCAAAGCCTGGTTTTACTCAAGTTCATGGCCAGATTCATTTTCCATTTCCTCCATGATCCATTTGCATGGATTTTCTGAAGGATGACTGCCAAAATGACCACTAAATTTCTCTGAAAGAACTCTTTTCCCCCTCTAATGGCTGCAGACCCACTTGCAGCTCCTTGTTCAGATGTTCTACCTCCTCCCATGGAGTCCTCTTTTTCTCCTCCATCTTCAGAAAGTGTCCAAGGGGCAGCGCTTCTGCCTGGGACAGTTTCTGGTCCTCGCAGGAATCTCGGGGCTCCTCGCTGCCAGTCATTTCTTCCTCCAGCCCCTCGTCCGTTGTCCTGATCCTAGCCTGGGTTTCCTGCAGCTCTTCCTGAAGCTCCTCCCCAAAGTTCTGAGAAGAACAAGGAGAAGCTTTGATGAGTGGAGTGGCTGCCACTCCTCCACTCACCTGGTTTTTTAGATCGCACCTCAGCCAATAGATGTTCCAGTGGTAGTGAAGTCCTCTGATCTCTTTGGTGTTCCTCTTCTTCACTACCACGGTGTCTCTGGGGAACACAGACAGCTCTGCTTGTGCCTCTGCCTCCATGTTCTGTAGACACAAATGCAGAGCAAGTGACTGTGAGATGCTGCCCCTGTCAGAATCCCAGCAAGCTGGGGCCTAAACAGGACAGCTCAAAGCCCATTTTCCAGGTGTCACTGGCTGAGGGGAATGGCTGGCTCCTGGCAGGACTCCAGCACTCAGCATCCTCAGCCACCAACAGCAAGAGCTGGCTGCTCAGAAACTTGCAGCTCTGCCTTGCACTAAAGACAGCACCCTCCAGAACTGGCACTTACTGTCTGGGAAAGCTGTGGTCGTGGTGTGACCACAGCTGGAGCCTGGTGGTCATTGGGCTCCTCTCTGGCCTCTTCTCCAGGAGCACAGGGAGCCAGAGAAGAATCTTCCCTTTGTTCTGTGCTCTGTCGACAGACAGGAGTGTGAGACACAGGCCATTACCTGTCATTTATAACCTTCTTTCTGTTCAGTTCTAGAGCCAGCTCTACTAAGCACAAATCATCATTTTTTGATAGCAATGGGATTCTGAGTCCCTCAGACTAAATTCAAATGGGCTGATTCAAGTGGACTGCAAATTGCTCTGAATTAGATAATTCCCCCTGGCTACTCTGGGCAGGCAACATTCTCTCTGCAAAACTGGGCTTTTAGTTCTTTTCAAGCTTTGCAATGGAAAATTAGGAAATAGCCAGTGATGCATTTGCCCTTGCTGCTGCAGACATGGAAATGGATTTTCTTGCAGCCTACTCAGCTGGCCCTCTACTCTCTACTGCCCCAGGCCAAGCTCACAGCTGGCTGCACAATTCTTAAACACCAGGAACATCAAATGTTCCTTTCTCACTCACCTCCGGATCGGCCCCTCTGAATACCCGGCTCAGGTGACCTGCAGTGGGCAAGGGAAAAGGAACCAGATTCTTTGAGGAAACTGCAAACAACCGGAGCATTTTTAGAAGGTCTCCCAGCCCCCATTTTCAAAGTTGTGCTGCCTGACCCAGCAAAGGGAGGAAATGACAGACTCTGCTGCCACAGACTGTCCCATGGAGGGAACACAACCCCTGCAGGTTCCCTTGCAAATGCTGCCCGCACAGCCCTGGCCACAGACACCCCCTTTGGAGCTGAACGTGTTGGCAGGAGGAGCTTTACCCAAGTGGCATCCAAATGGTCTTTCTGTTTCGAAAGAGCAGGAAGACACAAAAGCCAGGTTAGGTGACACCCAGGGAAAACCTCTACTTACGTGCCAGGTGTGTCATAAAATAGGTTGAATAACCTATTTTATAAGCAGTGAAAACTGCAGCAGCGAGTTGCCCAATCATTGTGGGAACTGCTTTGCAAGTTTTCAAACTGCTGAAAAAGAAGAAAAACGCAAGGCGACTGTCAGTGAGCACTTGGCCACTGACAGAAACCTCGAGTGCAGGAGCAAACTCCTACACAGAGCGAGCCCAAGAGCCGCTCTGACACCCCTGAGGCCTCCCGTGCTCCCAGGCAACCTTGTGATGTCACCACGAGCACGTGGCAACCGTGCCCTGACATCACAAAGCAAAGGCTCTGTGCTGGTCTGTGAATTGGTGCAGGTGGATGGAGTGATGTTTGTGTAGGCCCAGGCTGCATTTTTCCCTCTATCCCCCCTGGGCTGCCTTTTTCAGCTCTTGTTTTTCCCCCTGTGCCCCCTGTGTCCCCTGTGTCTGTGCTGGGTCCCAGCTGGCGGCCGGGCCGGGCAGAGCAGCAGTTCCAGCCCCGGGTGTCCCTGGAGCGCTGGGAGCTGCCGGTGGCCCCAGGCACTGTCCCCTGAGGAGCTGCTGAAGGACAGGGAGACACAGGGGGCTGAGGGGGCTGAGGAGGCGCTGACGCTGCAGGGACGGTGCCCTTGAGCTGCTGGGGGCACTGAGGGCTCTGGGGGAGCAGAGGGCCACGGGGGCACTCAGGGCACAGGGAAGTGGCACAGGCTGAGGGCGCTGGCGGCTCCAAGGCCCCGGGATGGTTCCGAAGGGATGGAGTGGGCTGAGAGGACTGTGAGGGGCTGAAGAAACTGAAGGGGGCCGGGGCTTTGCCCAGGGCACACTGGGGCTCAGGGGATGGAGGGGCCAGCAGGGAGCACACAGGGCTCCACGCCTGCAGCTCTGCCAGCCCTTGGAACCAATTGCAGAGGCTCCACTTTGGCCACAGCTGCCCTGCAGACCTTGAGCACAGGCGGGCACTGACAGGAGGCAGCAGGGAGAAGCTGAAGGCCACCAGCTCCAGCAGTGCCCAGGGAGCTGCTGCTGCCAGCCCAGAGCCCGGCTGAGGCCGCAGGGCCGCTCAGGCAGCCTGGGGCTGAGGGTGGCCTGGCCTTTGGCCCTGGCCTTTGCACAAACTTGTTCTTTCTCCCCCTCCTGGGGAGGCGCTGCCATTTGCCCTGCCCTGACTGAAGGGCAGCTGCTGCCAAGGGAAACGGCCCCATCCTGACTCAGTGTTCCCTTTGCTCCCCACAGGTCCCATCTGCTGTCCCTGTCCAGGAGAGCTGCTCTGCACGGGAGGAAGAGACCCAGGGAGAGCCCGGGGACTTGGGCAGCTGCAATTCCTGCTGATGGACTTGGAGTTAGAGATGGTCACAGTGGGACTGAGAGTTAGAAGTTGATGGTTATTTATATAGCCTGATGTAGACTGGTGTTTGTACAGGTATATATGTATGTATATTGTTCTCTTGATGCATGTATATTGATGTGCTGACATCTGTATTTATACTGACATACTTGTTCAGATGTATGGCTGTATAGTTTTGTTGATGGGGTTGTAAGGATTCTTACATTGGTACATTGGTATTTGTATACTTATAGATAGGGTTTTTGTGTGTGTATTTCTATATGCTTTGCTTTATGTCATATGGAATATAAATTATAGATTTACATCTGTATATTGTATAGTTAAGTGTATACAAATATTGAAATATATCTTGAGTTGTATGGTTATAGAATTCTGTTTCTTTAGTACTGGGTCTAAGATCTTTTAGAGAGGGATACTGATATTTCTGTATTTCTATATAGGCTGTACAGTGGGAATAATATGTAATACATTAAATTGTTAAATTTCAATGGATATTTCTGTATAGTGAGTGGTTGTAAAGGGTTGCAGTATTTTATTTTTTAACTGAAGGTTATAATTCTATTTATTTACATAGCACAATTGTAACAATAAACTGGTTTTCTAAACTTGGATAATTGGGTGTTTCTATACCAGCAGTGTGGGTGTAGCAATTTAAAATAAATTTCATATTTAAACTCAACGTGATTGTTTTGTATTTGTACATTAGTATTGCAGATGTCATGATCTGCAAGCAATTCAATGTTTCCACTAAAAGAAGTGTAGATTTGTGCTGCCCAGAGCAATGAGCAGATGTAAAGGTGACAATGGGGGAGGATTTTGTCCATGGAACTCTCCAGCCATGCCCAGCACATGCCCCACTTGCACTCAGGCTGGGCAAGGCAGGCACAGATTTGGGAGGGCAGCAGAGCCACACCTTGGCCAAGAACTGGCTGCAAAGGCTGCTGAGAAAACTCCGGGACTCCACGCAGCATCCAACTCCAAGCAGAGCCACCCAGGGAGGACAAATCCACCCCCCAGGCCACGGGCAGCTCTTCAGGAAGTGCTCCAAGTGTCCCTCTGAAGGTCATCCTGGAGCCCAGGAGCCAACAGGGATCCTGAGCAGCTCTGCTGCCTTTGGCAGCACTTTGGCCAAGGAGCTGCAGCAAGGGGGAGGCAACAGGGACTGGGACTGCTGCAGGCTGGGCAGGGAGGAAGGGCCATGGACACTTGTGCTGACTTGCTCCACAATCCACAGGGATGGGGGGCAACTGGGAAGCAACAAGTTCTCCCAGGCACGACAGGGATGGAAGCCCTTGGGGTGGAGTCCCCTGCAGGAACTGCCAGGGGAGTTGCTGCTGGGATCAGCAGCAGCAGAAGGCAGCAGGATCTGCTCCTTTTCCTGGCTCTGTGTGCAGGGCACAGGCTGTGCTGGCCCTGCTCCCACAAAGCCCTTGCCCATGGAGGCTGCAGGCTCAAAGCAATCCCAGTGCAGAGAGAGGCTTTGCAGCTGAACTCCACTGCCCTTGTGTTTGGGGCTGGAATGGCTCTCATGCCAAAGCACAGCAGGGAACCAGGGCCTGGGGAGGCAGAGCCTGTAGAGGGAAAGAGAGATCAGGCACTCACAGGCCTCCAACTCCTTCAGCTCTGTTCTTTTGGAGAATGAGAAATAAGCAAGCTGGGGAGAGGAACCTGCAGTCCTTTGAAAAAACATGGTGTCTAACAAGTCCTGTGGGAGAAGAAAAAGAGGGAGCAACCTTGCCTTGTTTTCATAGCCTGTGTCTTCTGCAGAGGAGACAATGGGATGTGCAGGAGGGGAGGGGAGGAATAACTGTGATAACCCAGTCTGCCTTGCTGTGCTCTGATACACTTTGTAGCAGTGACCATTAGAGGTAAGGCCAGATTCTTATTTAGCATCATGACACGCTGCTGCTTCATTGCAAAACTGCCTCAGCGTGGAGAAAATCAGCTTAATTTGTTGTCAGTTTAAGTAGATGTGGTGAGAAACAGTGTCACAGATTAAATCAGGTTTTCTTACCTCATCATCCAGAGGGATTTTTTTGTTGCCTTTTCTTCATTGTATGCACAACATTGTTGAGTTGTTCTGTATCCTCCAGGGAGGTATCCACTAGTGATTGAAAAAAGAAAAGGAGGATTATGGCATTCATTCTCTTTTAACACATACTTGCACTAAGCTGTAGCTTCAACTTAGTAAGGAAAAGGAGAGATTTTCTCTAGTCATGCAGTGTGGAATAAATGGTGTAGGAACAACCACAATTCCAGCTGTAAGAACAGCGTGTTCTGGGTCTTAACAGGACATTGTGGACAAGAAAGCACCACAACCTTCATGATTCACCTCTTAGGTCAAACCAGAATAGTTCCTGGTGTCAAAGCAGCAGGTGATGGGAATAACCAATGTCCCTGGGCTGGGGCAGAAGCCTGGGAGTCAAAGGCTTGGGAAAAGAGAGCTGGCCAAGGCAGGCCGAGGTGCAGGCAGGCATTGGGCTGAAGGCAAGAGGCAGCTGGTGCTGCCAGCACGGGAAGGGACTCCAGGCACAGGAGCTGCCGGCGGCAGGAGCAGCTCCTGCTGTCACTGCCAGGGAAGGACTGGCAGCAGGCAGGAGCAGCGGGCACATTGCTGATGGACAGCTGGCAAGTTGGAGCGGCCAGCCCAGGAACAAGAGAGGTGCTGCTGCTTGGAAAAGTAGTTTATGCCATGGCTGGATCAGCCTCACCAAGGTCAGGCTGTTACAGTCCGGGCCATCATGCAAAATGCCTTCCAGCACAGAGTCCCCATGGCCCAAGCAGAAGCAACAGCAGCAGCCCCGATACAATGAATTCTATTCCTAAATCATCCCACCAGCCACAAACACGATGCTGTTCCTGTCTTTTTGCACCTCTCCTGGTCTAACAAAGTTGTGTGACAATGGGAATCATTTCTTACACAAGGCCTGTGCCTACAGCCTGTCTATTCTGCCTGGCAACGTCAGCAATGCTCTGGTATGTTTATATTATATCTAGGACTTAGTTAACTTTGTAAAAGGCAATGCTCCTGAACCTGAAACTGGACTTTAGGGCTTTTCTATCAATTAATACAGTCTCTTCTTTGCTTAAGGCACTTAAGGCATTTTTTTACTCACCTAAAACTAAAACTCACATTCCCACTTCATGCGTGTGTGACTTTATGGATCTCAGTTTCCCCGAGGGTTTCAAACCAGCCCCTGCATTCTTTTCTGCCTCTAAGCCTGTGTGCACGGGGTCCTGGGAGATTTCTATCTGCTTTCCAACAGGGCTGGGACACGACTCCATGGGTCCCTTCTCTCCTCCTTCCCAGGTCTCCACTCGGTGCAGGTGGTTTCCAGCCCGGGGGTCCCGCGGGGCGTGGCCGAGGAGGGTCCCGGGGGATGCCCGGAGGGGATCCCGGGGAATTCCCGGGAATTCCGCCTCGCGCTTCCGCCGCGCTCCCTCGCGCCTTTCGGGATCTGCCCGGCGACCGGTGACGTCACGGCATCCTCGGCTGCCATTGGTGGGCGGCAGAGAGGGGCCCCCAACCGGCAAATCCCGGGCGCCGCCATCCCCCCGGACCCCCATTCCCGGCCATGGGTTCCCCCTGCAGCCCCTGACCCGACACCGACAGCCCTGCGCCCCTTTCCCGGACATCCCGCCTCTCCCTGCCCCCAGAGCCCCCTTGGCCTTGGCCCACAGACCCCCTGGGCCCCTACTCCTGCCTTGCCCGGGACCCCCTGGGCCCCTCCTTTCCTCAGCACCGGGGACACCCGGGACACCCATTCCCAACCATCCCGGGTTTTCCCACCTTTGGATGGGAGTGGGGACACCGGGGACCCTTGGAGCTCCCTTTCCTAAGCACAGGAACCGCTTAACCCCACCCGTCCCACATCCATCCTTTTTATGCCCAACTCCCCTGAACCGCTGCTGGGGAGGGACTTGCTGCAGAAATTGGGAGCAGAAATTAAATTTAAAAAGGGGAAGGGTCCACAAGGAATTCCCGACTCTAAATTTCCCCAAGTTGCTGCACGTTTTATACAGGAAAAATTGGATGCAATCCCTGCCCAAGTGGAAAATGTGGCCAATCCAATAGTGGGGGCCAGGGGTGTCCCAGGAACATCCAAGGCAGCAGAACCAGTGAGGATTGCACTCAAACCAGGAGCCACAGCAAAGGGAAGGCAAAAACAATTCCCTTGGAAATCAGAGAACTGGAAGGGATTGGCACCTGCAACTAAAACATTCCTGCAGCACGGTCTGTTAGTGCAATGGGAGCCCAAATCCAACAGCCCAATTTTGGCCATTTAGAAAGCAGATGGGGAGACTTATCCATTAGTACAAGATTTAAGAGCAATTAACAAAACACCGAGGACATAAACCCAATAGTGGCCAATCCCTACACCCTTCTGACCACACTGACAGACGAATTAGGGGGGTTTGCTGTTGTAGGTGCCTTTTCCTGCATTCCTGGGCATGAAAACAGCCAGGAGCTCTTTGCTTTGGAGTGGGAAAATCCTGAGACAGGGAGGAAAACTCAGCTCACATGGACAGTTTTATCACAAGATTACAAGAACAGCCCCACAATATTTGGAAATCAGCAAATAAAGGAATTAAAAGACTGGAAAAAACAAGAACCAGAGGGAATTATTCTTCAATATGCAGATGACATCCTGAGTGCAGCCAAAACTAGAGATGGTTGCACACGACTTACCCTAAGTTTATTACACTTTTTGGGAGGGAGTGAGTCCAAAGTTTCCAAAGACAAAGCACAGATGGCCAAAGAAGCAGGAGTTTACTGGGGCCTGGAGATCTCCCGTGGCCATGGGCAGCTGAGCAAAGAAGGGAAAGAAGCCACCTGTGGACTCCCAGAGCCCCACACTGGGAGAGAGAGGCAGCTTTCCTGGGAATGGGGGGGTGGTGTCCTTTGTGGAGGGCTGATTATGGACTGCTGGAAAAACCCCAACATGGGGCATGAAAAGCAGCAGAGAAAAGAAGGTGCTGTGTGATGACACTCAATATAAACTGCTCCATTACCTTTACCAGGTACTGAGGTCAGGCTGACTGGGCTATAATTACTGGGATCCTCCTTCCCACCCTTCTTGTGAATGGGTGTCACATTGGCAGCTTCCAGTCACCTGGAACCTCAGCAGTGAGCCAGGACTGTTGGTAAATGATGGAGAGTGGCTTCACAAGCTCATCTGCCAGCTCCCTCCTCACCCTGGGGTGGATCCCATCTGGGCCCAGAGATTTATAGTGTCCAAGCATCTCAGCAGTTCTCTGACTGCCTCCTCCTGGATAACAGGGGCACCATTCTGCTCCCTGACACCATCCAGCAGCCCAGGAGGGCAGTTGTCCCAAGGACAAGTTGTCTTCCCACTGAAAACTGAGGCAAAGAAGGCATTAAGCATTTCTGCCTTCCCCTCATCTGCAGTTATTAAGTACCCTCCCACATCTACTAGAGAACAAAGGTTGGTCTTACCCTTCCTTTTGCCATTAGTATATTTGTAAAAACATTTTGTAACATCCTTTACAAAATTGCCAAAATGAGTTCAAACTGAGCTTTGGACTCCCTAACATTTTTCTTTCATACTCTAGCAATCCCCCGAAATCCTTCCTGAGAGACCTGGCCCTCCTTCCAAAGATGATACATCCTCTTTTTCTTGCTAATTTCCTCCAAAACCTCTTTGCCCATCCTGGGCATTTGCCTTGTCGACTCATCTTTTTGTACACAGGGACAGTCTGTTCCTGTGCCTTCAAAATCTCTGTTTTGAAGAACACCTACCTTCCCTGAACTCCTTTGTTCTTAAGGGCTGCTTCCCAAGGAACTCTCTGAATAAGTCTCCTAAATAGGCCAAAGTCTGCCCTCTGGAAGTCCAGTGAAAGAATCTTATTGATGTAGCTCCTGATTTCACCAAATATCGAGAACTCTGTAATTTCATGATCACTCTGCCCCAGTCGTCCTCCAACCACCACATCTCCCACCAGCCCATCTCTGTTTGTGAACAACAGATCCAACATAGTCTCTCCCCTGGTGGGCTCACCTACCAGCTGTGACAAAATGTTATCATCCATGCACTCTAAAAATTTCCTGGACTGCCTCATTTCTGCTGTATTAAGTTCCCAGCAGATGTCTGGCAGGTTGAAGTCACTTACAAGAACAAGGGCTGCTGATCCTGAAACATTCTCCAGCTGCTGATAGAATAAGTTGTCCAGCTCTTCCTCCTGGTTGGGTGGATGATAACAGACTCCCAGTAGGATGTCAGCCTTGTTGGCTTTCCCCTTAATTCTCACTATAGGCATTCAACTCCATCTTCATTAGTTTCAATACCTATGGATTCAAAAGTCTTCTTAATATAAAGGGCCACCCCTCCACCTCTTCTCCCTTTGCTGTCTCTTCTGAAGAGCCTGTAGCCATGGAGTGCAGTGCTCCAGCTGTGTGAGTCATCCCACCACGTTTCTGTGCTGGTGACTACATCACAGCTTTGCTGTTGCCCCATGACCTCCAGCTCTTCCTCTTGGGTCTGGTGGCTGCCAGTAACCCCCAGGCAGTGTCCATTCACACCCACTCTAATCCCAGTACGATGCCAGTTGCCCCCAGTGTGATCCCAGTCTCTCCCTGTCAATGCCAGCATGACCCCAGTAGCCTCCAGCAGGATCCCCATGACTTCCAGTCTCTCCCAGTATATTCCAGTCACCCCTAGAATGTTCCCAGTCATTCCCAGTTCCTCCCTGTTTGTGTCAGTGTGATTCCAGTTGCTCACAGCCACTCCCAGTCAATCCCAGTATGAGTCCAGTCCCCCTGAGTGTGATCCCAGTCTCACCCAGAGTGGACCCAGCTGCTTCCACTGTGATCCCAGTATGACCCCATTTTCTGCCAGAATACTTCCAGTTGTTCCCAGTTCGTCCCACTATTAACAAAATTGCCCCCATTTGCCCCTAGAATATTCCCAGTCTCTCTCAGCAGGGACCCAGTCATGCCCAGTAGCCCCCAGCATGGATCCATTAACTCCCAGTTGCCCCCAGCATGGTCTCATTTGTCCCGTGCATGATCCCAGCTGTTCCCAGTGTGGTTCCAGTCACTCCAGTACAGTTACAGACACTCCCAGTATATCCCAGTTGCCCTCAGCCTGCTTGTAGTCCTTCCCAGTCACTCCCAGTTGTCCCAGTAAGATTCTGGCTGCCTCAGAATGATCCCAGTCTTTCCCAGTTACTCCCAGTTGCCTCCAGCATGTTCCCAATTTCTGTCAATTGCCGCAAGTGTGTTCCCAGTTGCTCCCAGTATGATTCCAGTTATCCCAGTTGTGGTCTCATGGTTCTAGTACCTTCCATTTGATCCCAGCTGCTCCCAGTGTATCCACATTTTCCTCCCAGCATGGGCCCAGCAGCTCCCAGTAAGCCCCAGTCAGGATCCATTCACATCTGCTGTAATCCCAGTGGCTCCCAGGATGATCCCAGTAGGACCCGTAGTCACTTCCAGTGTGGTTCAAGTCACTTCCAGGATGATCCCAGTCATGCCTGCTACAATCCCAGTCACTCCCAGTATGAGCTGTTGCACCCAGTCACTCCCAGTATGACCTCAATCACTCCCAGATATTCCCATTATTATTGCAGCCATGCCCTGGAGGACTCCCTGTCCCTCCCACTGTGGGCCCAGTTGTTTCCAGTTGCCCCTAGTGTAGTCCCAGTCACCCATAGATGATCCAAATCCCTCCCAGCATAGTCCCAGTCATGCCCAGTTGCCCCCAGTGCAGTCCCACTCACTCCCAGTCACGCCCAGTGTGGTTCCAGCTGTTCCCAGTGTGGTTTCAGTCCCCCCATTATGGTCACAGACACTCCCAGTATATCCCAGTTGCCCTCAGCATGCTTGTAGTCATTCCCAGTCACTCCCAGTTGCCCCTGTAATGTTCCAGTTACCCCAGTACAAACCAGACCCTCCCAGTGATGCCACTCCTTGGATCCCCCACCCCTCTCTGCCTTCCCCCCATCCCAGATCTCTCGAGAGGAGCCCCAAGGGCTGGCAGTGCCCAGCCAGGGTCCCCAGCAAGGCCCAGTTTGGATGTGCAGCCCCCAGTTTTCCCAGTTTGGATGTGCAGCCCCCAGTTTTCCCAGTTTCCCTCTCCTTTTCCCCGGGCCGGGTTCCCCCCGGCCCCAGCGGGTGGGAGCAGCCGAGAGCCCCGCGCTGCCCATCCCAACCTGTCCCGGCTCCATCCCCGCTCCTGCCGTCCTGCCAGGAATGGACTGAGGGGATCTCCTTCCCCTCTCCTCTGGCACAGAGGCAAATCCCATCCTCTCCTTATCCTTCTTCCCCCAGACAATGAGCTGAGGATGGAGACCAGGGAGGACAAATCCCCGCAGCACAACCTTATGGAAGAGCTTATTTTGATTGGCTCCACTGAACAGGAATCCAACAGGGAGGAAGAGCCCCAGAGATCCCTTAGGTGGAGGGGCTCCAAACCCATCCCAGGGTGCTCTGAGGAGGAAAGACCTGCCTTCTGCATGAAAGGTGGACAGAGCTTCAGCCAGGGCTCTGAGCTGGTCCATGAGCAGCTTCATGATGGGGAGAAGCCCCACAAGTGCTTGGAGTGTGGGAAGAGCTTCAGCCGGAGAGACCACCTGATCAGACACCAGCGGATTCACACAGAGGAGAGGCCCTTCCGCTGCCCTGACTGCAGGAAGGGCTTCAACCAAAACTCCAACCTCATCAGGCACCGGCGCATCCACACTGGGGAGAGGCCAAACAAGTGTGGGGAATGTGGGATGAGCTTCAGCAGAAACTCCCACCTGATCAACCACCAGAGGATCCACACCAGGGAACAGCCCTACAAGTGTGAGCAGTGTGGGATGAGCTTCAGTCAACCCTCCCACTTGATCCACCACCAGAACACCCACGCTGAGGAAAGGCCATACAAATGTGGGGAATGTGGGAAGGGCTTCAACCAGAGGTCCCTACTGATCATCCACCAAATGAGCCGCACCGGGGAGAGGCCCTATGAGTGTTCTGAGTGTGGGAAGAGGTTTAAGACCAGCTCAGATCTCCTCAAGCACCAGCGGATTCACAGAGAGGAGAGGCCCTTCCGCTGCCCCGACTGCAGGAAGGGCTTCAAGGACAACTCCCACCTCATCAAGCATTGGTGCATCCACACTGGGGAGAGGCCCTACGAGTGTCCCCAGTGTGGGAAAAGCTTCTCAAACAGGTCTAACTTGACCCGACACCAACGGAGCCATCAGCAAAGGGGAGCCCTGTGAGTGCCCTGACTGTGGGAAGAGCTTTGTGCCCTGCTCCAACTCCATCCCCCATTGGAGGACACACCCTGGTCAGAGCCCTGGTGACAAACACTCACTGGAATCTCCTTTGGGAAGACACTGGGCTGGTGGTCTTCTTGTTTGGTTGTCCTTAATATTCTTTTGATTGATCTCCATCCCTTTAAAGCAGACACATTTGGATAAAAATCAATAAACTCATCAAGGGCATCTGTCGGCTCACTTTCTTCTAGTGTTTCAAGGGGATCTGGGATTCAGAGAGATACTTTGGAGCATTTGGGGGTGTGGGGGGTATTTGGTGTAATTTTCTCCATGTCTTGGTGCTCAAAGGGACAAGGGGGTTTTATTTGTCACCTCACAACCACTCGATGTCTCTGAAAACTACTCAATCCCACCCAAAATTACTTGATTCCACAGCCTCTCAGGGTGGGATGGGGTTGGGAGAGGATTGGGCAAAGTGGGATGCAAATAAGAGAGGGATGAGTGGGCATGGGGTGAGGCAGGATGGGTGGGATGGGGTTTAGGAGGTGTGAAATGGGGAAATAGGAGTTCGGAAGGGTGTCTTGATGTCCAGCAGGGGTTGGGATGGGTTTGGGTTAGGACTGGGGAGGTAGGGTGGGGTCTGGAATGAGACAGCCAAAGGCTGGGGATGATGAAAGGAGAAGGAACCGATTACTGAGGGAGATTTTGGATATTTCACATTCCATGGAGTATCCTATGTTTCTGATGCATTTGTAGAGCACTCCCCAGCTCTTGGGGGTTTCCTGAGAGCAGCTCCCTGCAGCCCCATTGCCAGGGGTGGCTGCCTTGGGCACCAGCTCAGAGCTGCAGCCACAGTCCGTTGCCTCGGTGCTGGAGAGCAGAGAAATGATGAATGGCCCCAGACATCTCCAGGGTGTGTTTGGGGCCAGGGCAAGTTCTGTGTAGGTGGGGCGGTCACTGCCCCAGCCCCAGCCACTGCAGCCTCTGCTCCAGCCCCAAAGGGGCTGCCAAGGCCCTGGCACCCCAAAAACCCCACCTGTGAGAGGGGCCAGAGCAGGTGAGGCTGTGACACGAGTGTGACACTGACAATGTCTCATGGCCCCAGAGCTCCCAGCAGCTGAGATGGTGCTGGATCCAAGGGGGACTGTGGATCTCCCCTCTCTCTCTCTTCTCCTGACTTCCTGTTCTCAAAATCTGGAGAAATGTAAGTAGGACAGGTCAGAGTTTGCTCAGTCAGTGCTTTGTGAAATGATTTACTGGACTTCCATGGTGCTTTAAGATTTCCCAAATATTTCATTTTCTGAAGTTTGCAACTAAAAGTTTGTTCTCCACCCTGGTGAGAAGTCTGTTGTTTTCTCCCATGTGCCCCCTGAAGGGATCGAGGTACCTCAAGTCCCTTTCCAACAGCGGCCGAGCCAGCTTGGGGCACAGCAGCAGGAACTGCAGTGCTGAGCAAGGCCTGCCTTGGCTGGAGGCAGCAGAAAGGCCAAGCCCTGAGCCCAGGCCTGGCACAGCAGGGCCTGTCCCTCCCGGGTGCCTCGGGGCTCTTTGTGGGGCACTGGGATGGCAGGGGCAGCAAGGACAAATGGCATCAAACTGCAAGCCCTGCCAGCCTCCTCAGGGAGGGGCCAGGGAGGAGCAAAGTGCAGGCCCTGAAAGGAAAGTTCCTCCTGTGGGGCCTCCAGAGGCGCTGCCAGAGCCCAGGGGACAAAGGCCTGGGTGCCTGCGGCCCTGCCAGCCCTGCCCAGCCCTTGGCCATGTGTCCTGCAGGCTGTGCCCCCTGTGCGTGCTGCTGCTGTGCCCTGGCCGGCTGCACACGCCCATCTCACTGTCCCCCCCAGCATTTCCCAGCCCAGCATTTCTGTGCCCTCCCTGGGCTCCCTGCACCCAGCGCTGCCGGCTCCTGGCACACAGAGTAAGGCCAGGAGCCCACCCTGCCAAGGGCCTTTGGAGCAGCCTGGTGCCTGCCATGGCTCCTGACCTCAGCAGCTGCTCCTGGGATGCTTCCATGGAAGCCGAGCACAGCAACGCTGCTGGCCATTGGCCCTGCTCAGGCTCACACACTGTCAGGGCACATTCCCTGCCTGTAGGATTCGTGCCTGACCCAAGCCCTGCACTTATGGCTCCAGCATTGCTTTCCAACAAGAACAGGGGAAGGCAAACTGTGTGTAGCTCATGGTATTTTACAGTGTCTAAAACTGGCTAAGTCATTGGTCTTAGAGGTGAGATCCATTTGGAATGAATGGGATGGAGAAGTAGTGCAAGATAGAAAATGGGAGCATAAAAACAAATAGGGAAAAGCATCTTGGATAGTTTCTTTCCATTTTCTTTTCACTTTTGGAAAGGTGTTGCAGTTTTCCCAGAATCTTCCCTGCAGTTGTGTCTGCTCTTTTCAAGAACCTTTCCTTGAGAGTGAGGTCAAGACCTTGTCACAAGATGTGCCACCAACTGCAGCTTTCCTTGCTTTCCACACCATGAGTGCAGCACAACTCTTGCAGCAAAGCAGGTCAAATATTTGGAGAACCTTACAACTTGTCCTTTTTTTTCCTGGTGGACTGGGGAGTTGTGCCATTGGTGAGGTTTTCATTGTTACTGTTCTACCCTAAGAAAACATGACAGAGTATCTGGAGTTGTTAGAGAATACAAGCCTGGCTGAATGCATAGAAAAAATCTCCAGAGGCTGCAATCAGGAGTGGAGAGCTGTGTGATAATCATTCCAACATGCCCATGGACATCTGGAAGGTGATCTAGAACATGAAAATGGACTGACAAAGTTTTTTTTTTTGTGTTCAGTTTAGATTATTCTACATCTCATGCATTGATCTAAATCAAGAGCACAATCAGTTCATGATAAGCACCAGAACAAGCTGAACCTGTCTGAATAGATGACGGAAAGGATCTGAAAAGGAAAAATACAATAGAGAATGACTTGGTGAACTTTGTCTGGAAGAAGGGTCATTTTTTCTAATCATTTCTAATCGATTCCCTCTGTGTTTGTCCTTCGGAAAAAGGCCATTTTCATCCCAGATGCCTCATGAAATGAGAAGCCTGAGCTTGTGGAAGTGCCTGAAAGATGCCCTGTTCCTCTGCAGGGACACTCAGGCTGAAAGAGGAGCCTGAGCCCTGTCTTGGGAAGGCTCCTGGGAGCTGGAATTGGTGGCGTGCTGGGAGAGGAGGAGCAGGGGGAGAAGGATGGGCGCTGCTGTGTGGCAGGAGCAGGAGGTTTGGGCCGCAGGACATTCCGCCTGCGCCGCTGCCCCGCAATGGGCGGCCGTGCCCGGGGCTCTGGGCCTGGCCCCGCCTGCGCTGAGCTCCCGACACTGCGGGAGCTGCCCGGGCTGGGCTCAGGTTCCCGCTGGCCCTGGGCAGCAGGCTGGGCTCCAGCTGGGATCAGCAGCAGCTGCAAATACCTCTGCCCATCTCCACTTGCTGCTGCTGCTGCTCGGAGGAAGCAATGAAGGGAGTCAAGGAGTTCTGGTTTCTCTTTCTCCTGGTGGATTTTTTTCATTTTATTTGACATTGCAGAGGCAATTTCTGTGATGGCCTCTGCCAGTTGATTCTATTTCAGCAGCAGCAGCAGCAACAGGGCTGTGTTTGAGTGCTGCAAATGTGGCCCGTGTGGCTTTAATTCTCCTCAACTTTGTGCTCAGGGACTTGTGAACATTTGGAGATCTGCTACTCATGATGCCAGAGTTTCCTATCATAAAAGCACCTCTGGGTGGCACTGATCAAAAAAGGCAACTTCAATGTTACTGATAAAATTCAAGTGGCAACCAGAAGAGGGGCAAGAGCAGCCATGATCTACAATTGCCAAGGCAAAGGCAGCAGCAGCTCCTGCTGTCACCTCAGGGGGAGTAAAACAGTGCTGAAAAGAGCGCTGGAAGCCGATCCTTTCTTTCTCTGCAGGCTGGGTCAGGGCAGCACAGGCGGGCCCTGAGCAATGAGGGCTGTTGGTGGGTGATTGTTACTCTAGTGCCGAATTGAGGTGGACAAAGGCCTTGGAAGGCGAGGCAGGAGCAGGTGGGAAGGGGCCGGCGCTGCTGCTGCTCCTGCCCGGGAGCCCCGGCTGGGCCGGGCCGGCGCCCGCTGCGCTGCGGCTCCTGCTGCTGCCAGAGCCGGGCGGGACTCGGGGACAGGGAATGGACACGGGGGGACACCAAAGGCCTGCGGGGCTGCGGGGATGTTGGCGCTGGGGCCAGCGCCAGCACAGAGCTTCAGCCGCAATGAACCCAGAGGGAAAGGCTGGGGAAAGGCTCCATTGCAGCCTTTCTTTCCTCAGGGCTGTGAAGGGACCGAAATGAAAGGAGGACAAGCAGGGCCCGACCCCTCCTCCTTTGGGAGGAGCCCCATGCCTGGGGCCGTGAGGGGCCGTGAGGGGCTGTGAGGGAAAATGAGGAGCCATGAAGGGCTGTGAGACGCCATGAGGAGCTTTGAGGGGATGAGAAAGGTTGTGAAGAGCTGTGAGGGGCCATGAGGGGCCAGGAGAGGTTCTATGGGACCATGAAGGGCTGTGAGGGGCCATGAGGGGCCAGGAGAGGTTCTGTGGGGCCATGAAGGGCTGTGAGGGGCCATGAGGGGCCAGGAGAGGTTCTGTGGGGCCATGAAGGGCTCTGAGGGGCCATGAGGAGCCTCAGCCCTGGCAGGAGGGGGGTCCCACCATGTCCCCAGGGCAGGGCAACCCTGAGGGGCCGCCAGTGCAGACGTGGCAGCAGAGCGGGCTTGGGGCACCTCCGGGAGGGGATGAGACCCTTCCCCAGCTCCAAACCACACCAAACCCACCATTAACAGGATTTTCCATCTTTAGAATCCACTGGCTACTCGGAGTTGACTGTACAGTTTAATCCTGGTGGGAAAACCAAGGGAATTTTCCCAGTGAGTAACATTGAGCCATTGGTAATAATGTCTAAGATTTAAAAGTCTTACCAATGAAAAGTAATACTAAGGAATAATAAGAACAATAAGAAATAAGCCCCCAAATCCCAACACCCAGCACCACACTAAAATGACAAACCTCACTTTTCTTTACCATCACAAGGTTTTTGAAAACAAATCCTATTAACTTTCTCCACCTCACATCTTCCCCACCAGATAAATGAGGCCATTTGCAGTGTTTAATACAAGTCACAATTGAGGGCTGGAGGGGAAAACAGGGAGACACTACCAATTTCCATGTCAAACCCAGCAGGCCAACTCCAAAGCGGAGAGAATAAAATGGAATGGGGACAGGGGCTGGTCAGATGTTCCTCTAAAGGATCCGAAAATTGCCTCCAAGTGAACAGGAGGGGAAAATAAATCCCTATAAACCTCCCTGTGTGTTCAGGGCCTCAGGTGTGAGGAGCTGGCCATGGACAGAGGCATCTGGAACAGTTCTGTCCTCAGGCTGAGCTCTCCACCCCTGCCCTGAAGTCAATCAAGTGCTTTCCCAGAGGATTCCATGGTTGCCAACCACCCCTCCAGATGTGCCTCACAGGAGCACAGAATCTCTTTTTCAAGGTCAGGAGAGCAGAAAAAAAAATGAAAAGAGATGCCCAAATAAACGCTGTTTAAAAACCTGGAAAATACAAATCAGTAGAACTCTGAAGCCCAGAGCTAACAGATGAACAAGTGGCATCTTGAGAGGCTTCCAATGTTCTACATGTTTTCTTGAACTGTTGAACTTGACTTTATCTTTGCCTCCTCTTGCTCCAAAGGAGCCTCATTGCACCAGCCAGGAAGGCAAAGCTCATTCCTGGCCCTGGCTGGTGCTGTCCCTGCAGCATTTCCATCCCTCCCGGGGCCTCTTCCCTCAGGGTCCCCAGCAGCAGCTGCTGGAGCAGCACATGGAAGCTGCAGATGGAAGTGCTGCCCACCCCAGGCTGAAGCTACAAAAGAATCCTGCTGACAGGAACCCCAAGATTCCCTCCCAGGGGCCCTGCAGACACTTCCCCATCTGTTCTGTCTGCTCCATGCAGACATTGCAGGGGACATCCTGTCTCTCCTTTGGGGCAAGGCCAGGAGCCCAAATTCACACTCCAAATGCTGGATTCTGGCTCATTTGTGCATCTGCTGAGATGGGCTCCAGCATTATCCAGAGAAACTCACTGTACTTCATCCTCCAGCTTGAAAACCCAGCCTTGGAAAGGGTTTTTATAAGGACCACAAGTCATAATCCAAATAAGATTAATTTTTAATTGTTTACCCTTTGTTCTCTGTGGTAGTCTTCTGTGCCATGAAACTCATCTTCAATTAGACTGCAAGGAATGGGTCTGAAGCCTGCAGTACCAGAACAAAACAAAGCCAGTCAGATTTCCTTATGAAAACTGGAAGACATAAAAATAGTAAATGTGTTTTTCTCTTCAAAACATTTTTCAGATAAACATAACACATATACGATAGGCAAATTCACACTGTGTGAGTGTTTTCAAAAAGGGCAAGCAGGGGTTATTTTTTTGAGGAAAAGTTAGTTCTACTACCAAATTAAAAGAATTAAAAAAGGGGTTGTTTCTAGCCAGAAGGGTGTGCACAGCATTTGGGATGAGCCCAGTCCCAGCAGGGTGCTCAGAGCACAGGTTATGGGAAGGAAGGGGCCATGGGGGACTCACTGTGAGCATCAGAGGGGCCCCGGCTTATCCCTCCTGTCCCACTCTTGCAGGTTTCTACAACCAAACCTCATTTTTCAGGATTTATGTCACCAAATCACAGGAGACCAAAGACAGCAGGACCCATCCATCCTGGCAGCATTCATCTTGGAAGAGCCCTTGCATAGATGGAATTTTGAAAGTGGAATTCCAGTTACGGCCACAGACACCCCGATGAGAAGGGCAAGTGTTGTCCACAGGAAGGAAAGCACAGAGCCCCAGTGTTTCGGGGGCAAGTGAGAGGTGCACCTCAAAAGACTAAAGCCAGCCAGACCTGTCTTTATGTCAGCATTCCTCCGGAAGCAATCTTTGGATATACAGAATTTTGGATCTAGAATCCCAGTTTTGGCCATGGGCACCTGGGGGAGAATGACTGTTCTTTTCCACAGGAAGGAAAAGCACAAAAGCCAAGTATTTAAGGGGAAGATGAGAAGTGGCTCCCCATGAGGACACAGCCAGCCTGACCTGTCTGTCCTGGTAGTGCTTGTCTGGGAGCAACCCTTGGATAGATGGGATTTTGGCAGTGGAATCCCAATTTCTGCCATGGGTATCTGGATGAGAACAACAGTTCTTTTCCAAAGGCAGAAAAGCCTGGAGCCCCAGTGTTTCAAAGGCAGATGAGAGCCAGCCCTCAGGAAGCCAAGAGCAGCCAGACTTGTCAGTCATGGCAGCTTTTGTCTGGGAGCTACCCCAGGATATTCAGAATGTGGGAGGTGGATTCCCCATTTTGGCCATGGACACCCGCAGGAGGAAGAGGACAGTTCTTTTCCACAGGAAGGAAAGCCCAGAGCCCCAGTGCTCCAGGGCCAGAGGAGAAGTGACCCTTGGGATGTGAACATCAGCTGGAACTGTAAGGCAGCCCCTGGGAGGGCAAACCAGCCAGATGTGTTCTGTGTTCCCTTGGTTTCATGGGGCCCTGTAGTGCCAACATGACTTTTGGTCCCATGAAGCCCCCAAGTGTCACAATGGCCCCTTTTTGGGGGGGTTTTGGGGCTGCACAGTGTCACTGTGGTCCTCTTAGTTCCACGAGGCCCCGCAGTGTCACAATGGCCCCTTGCTTCCCCCGAGTGTCCCAATCATCACAGAATGACAGAATCAGGTTGGAAAAGACCTTGGAGATCATCAAGTCCCACCAATGCCCTAAATACCACCTTGTCACCCAGACCACACCACTAAGTGCCCCTGGAGGGGGACAGTGACTCTGCCACCTCCCCCTGGCCAGCCCATTCCAATTCCCAATCCCCCTTTCTGTGAAGAACTTCTTCCTGTTTTCCAGCCTAAACCTCCCCTGGTGCAGCCCAAGGCTGTGTCTCCTTGTCCTGCCCTCCAGCAGATCCACCCTCACACCCAGCTTGGTGCCATCTGCAATTTGTTAATGCTGGACTCCATCCCCTCACCCAGATCATCCATGAAGATATTAAACAGGACTGGGCCCAACACACATCCCTGGGGACACCACCAGGGGCTGGACACCAACTGGATGCAGCACCATCCCCAGCACTCTCTGGGCCCAGCCTCCAGACAGTTCTTCATTCTCCAGCAAAGAGGGAACCTGCCCAAGCCGTGGGCTGCAGCTTTTCCAGGGAATGCTGTGGCTCACGGTGTCAAAGGCTTTGCTGAAGTCCAGGTAGACACATCCACAGCCTTTCCCACATCCACCAGGTGGGTCACCTGGGTATAAAAGGAGCTCAGGTTGGTCAGGCAGGACCTGCCCCTCCTAAACCCACGCTGGCTGGGTCTGATCCCTGGGCCATGCTGCAGGTGCCCTGTGATGGCACTCAAGGGGATCTGTTCCATTCCCTTGCCAGGCACCCAGGTCAGGCTGACAGGCCTGGAGTTCCCCACATCCTCCTGCCAGCCCTTTTTGGGGATGGGCTCACATTGGCACCTCCAGTCCTCTGGGAGCTCCCCAGTGAGCCAGGACTGAGGAGAAATGATGGAGAGCAGCTGGGGGAGCTCATCCCCAGCTCCCTCATTCCCCCAGGATGGATCCCATCTGATCCCATACACCTGTGAGCATCTGAGTGGCTCAGCAGGTCACCAGCTGCTTCCTCCTGGATTACAGGGGCTGTTGTGCTCCTGTCCCCATCCACCAGCTCAGGAGGACACTTGTCCTGAGGACAACCTGTCTTAATGTTGAAAACTGAGGCAAAGAAGGTGTTCAGTACCTCAGCCTTCTCCTCATATTTAGTTGCTGTATCCCCCCTGCATTCAATAAAGAGTGCAGGTTGTCCTTGCCCCTTCTTTTGCCATTAATGTATTTGTAATAACATTTTTATTATCATTGACAGAAGTGGCCAGATTAAGATCTAATTGGGCTTTCACATGCTTAATTTTCTTTCTCAGGACTTAATGACATCCTTAAACATTTCCTGGGCAGCCTTCCACTGTTTCCAAAAATGATGCATCCTCTTTTTTGCCCTGAGTTCCTGCCAAAGCTCCCCATCTATCCAGGCCAGTTTGTTCTCCTTGCCAGCTCATCTTTTGGCACACAGGCACAGCCTTGTGACCCCAAGATTTCTTTCTTGAATTACATCAGTCCTTCCTGGACCCCTTTGTTGAAGGGCTCCTTCCCTTAAAACAAGCAGTACTTGATTCAGTAGTCTCCAAATCAGCATCCTGAACAGGCCCAACTCTGCCCTCTGGAAGTCCAGTGTAGAAGTTTTGTTGATGCCACCTCCTTGTTTAACTGAATATTGAAAACTCGATTATTTCATGGTCACTGTGCCCCAGATGGCCCCGACCACCACGTCCCCCAGCAGCCCTTCTCTGTTTGTGAACAGCAGCAGACAGAGATTTCTTGGGAGTGGCAAGAGAAGGAAACCTCCCCAAAGTGCAGCTTGGAAGGTTCAGCCTGGAGGTGCAGAGAAAGAGAAGTCTCTCCCAGGGCAGAATTGTGGTGCAGGAGGTGTCTCCCTCAGAGACATGAGATACCCCAAAATCTCTTCAGGAACATGGAATATCCAAAATCTCCCTCAGTAACAGGTTTCCCCCCAATCCCAACCCAAACCCATCCCACCCCTGCTGAACACTGAGACCCCCTTCCCAAGCCCTATTTCCCCCATTTCCCATCTCCCAAACCCCAACCCACCCATCCTGCCCCACCCACTGCCCATCTCACCCCTGCTGATTTGTGTCACACTTTGCCCAATCCCCTTCCAACCCATCCCACCCTGAGGGGCTCTGGAACAGAGTAATTGTGGGGTGGGATTGAGTAGTTTTCAGTGCCATTGAGTGGTTGTGAGGTGACAGATCAAACTCCCTTGTCCCTTTGAGTGCCAAGAAATGGAGAAAACCACAGCAAACACCCCCCAAGCCCCTAAATGCTCCCATGTATCTCCCTGAATCCCAGATTCCCTGGAAACACTAGTAAAAAGTGAGGCTTTAGATCACTTTGGTAAATTTATTGATTTTTATCAAAATTTTGTCAATTTTAAAGGGATGGAAATGAATCAAAAGAATATTAAGGACCACCAAACAAGAAGACCACCAGCCCAGTGTCTTCCCAAAGGAGATTACAGTGAATGTGGGTCACCAGGGCTCTGCCCAATGTGGGTCGTCTGACGGGGGATGAGGTTGGAGCAGGGCACGAAGCTCTTCCCACATTTGGGGCACTCACAGGGCTTCCCTTACTGATGGCTCCGTTGGTGTCGAGTCAAGTTAGAGCTGTCTGAGAAGCTCTTCCCACACTGGGGACACTCGTGGGGCCTCTCTCCAGTGTGGATGCGCCGGTGGGTGACGAGGTGGGAGTTGTCCTTGAAGCCCTTCCTGCAGTCGGGGCAGCGGAAGGGCCTCTCCTCTCTGTGAATCCGCTGGTGCTTGAGGAGAGTGGAGCTGGTCTTAAACCCCTTCCCACACTCAGAACACTCATAGGGCCTCTCCCCGGTGTGGCTCATTTGGTGGATGATCAGTAGGGACCTCTGGTTGAAGCCCTTCCCACATTCCCCACACATGTATGGCCTTTCCTCAGCGTGGGTGTTCTGGTGGTGGATCAAGGTGGATCTGTCACTGAAGCTCTTCCCACATTGCTCACACTCATAGGGCTGTTCCCTGGTGTGGATCCTCAGGTGGCGGATCAGGTGGGAGTTTCTGCTGAAGCTCATCCCACATTCCCCACACTCGTGGGGCCTCTCCCCAGTGTGGATGCGCCGGTGGGTGATGAGGTGGGAGTTTTGCTTGAAGCCCTTCCTGCAGTCGGGGCAGCGGAAGGGCCTCTCATCAGTGTGAATGCACTGGTGCCGGAGGAGAAGGGAGCTGGTGTGAAAACTCTTCCCACACTGGGGACACTCATAGGGCCTCTCCCCAGTGTGGATCCTCTGGTGTCTGATCAGGTGGTCTCTCCGGCTGAAGCTCTTCCCACACTCCAAGCACTTGTGGGGCTTCTCCCTATCATGAAGCTGCTCATGGACCAGCTCAGAGCCTTGGCTGAAGTTCTGTCCTCCTTCCCGGATCAGGGTGGATCTTTCCTCCTCAGAGAACCCTGGGTTGGGTTTGGAGCCCCTCCTCCTGCGGGATCTCTGGGGCTTTTCCTCCCCGTTGGATTCCTGTGCTGTGGAGTTGCTCAAAACAGCCTCCCCCAAAAGGTTCTCTTGTGGGGATTTGTCCTCCCTGGTCTTCATCCTCAGCTCCTTGTCTGGGGGAGGAAGGACAAGGAGAGGATGGGATTTTCCTCTGTGCCAGAGGGAAGGGGAAGGAGATCCCCCCAGTCCATCCCCAGCAGGACGGTGTTGGCAGTGGGGTTGTCCTGCACCCGGAGGCCATGCTGGGCTGGGAGATGGAGCAGGAGAGAGGGGGAAAGGGGCACTGACTTCCTCCTCACCTGCCTGGCTGTCCTGGGGCATTTTTCTCTTCCTTGCAGCCTCCTCCTCCACTTGGCCAATGGTTTGGAATAGGAGGTCCTGATTTCGGGTGAAAACAAGGGATGAGCACGTTGAGTTTAAGGTTTTGCCCAAGTCCATCTCTAGAGGTCACTCCCCATCTGGGGTCCAGAAAAACCTCCCAAATATCAACATTCAGCCCTGAAAATGCCTCCCAAGAGTTCCCCTGTCTCTGCTCTCTCCCCTTTGGTGTTTGGGGGTTCCCCCTGTCCCAGCTCCTGGGGGTCACGCTTGAACTGGGGGTCCCCCGTCTACTTGGTCTCTGCCCTCCCCCGGCTGCTGGGAGTCCCAGGAATATGAGAAGTCCCCCCCTTTTCCATCTCCTCACAGGGATGCTGGAGGTTTTTGGGATCCCAAGGTCCCTTCTCCCCTTATTCTCTGCTTTGGGGTGCAGGGGGTCCAAGGAGTCCCCCCTGCCCCTCTCCAGGCTGTTGAGGGTCCCGCCAATCGCGGCGCTCCCCCTTCTCTGGGCTCCCCACTTTGGGCTCCTGGGGGACACAGGGCTCTGCTCCTCCAGGCTGCCTCTGCCAGCAGCTGCCACTGGGACCCCCCAATGTCCCCCCAAGGGGCATTTTCCACTCACCTTTGGAGTTCTCCATTCTCCAAACATCCCCCCCAAAAAAACCCAACCCAGGGACCCCCCAGGATATCTGGACCCAGCTCCCCCTCCCTGGTCACCTGTGGGATGGGGGGTGATGATCCCACGGGTGGGGGGCTGTGAATTCAGGGAGTGCTCAAGCTCGTGGTTCCTTCTCTGTTAAGGATAGAAGGTTCTTAGCTCAGGAACTGGCTGACCTCATTGAGAGGGCTTTAAACTAGGTTTGAAGGGGGAAGGGGATGCAGCTGGGCTGCCTGGAAGCAGACCCAAGGGTGCTAAGCCTGAGTTAGGGGTGAAATCAGTAGCCCAGCTGAAGGGCATGTACACCAATGCACGTAGCATGGGTAACAAACAGGAGGAGCTGGAGGTCATGGGGCAACAGCAAAGCTGTGATGTAGTCACCATCACAGAAACGTGGTGGGATGACTCACACAGCTGGAGCACTGCACTCCATGGCTACAGGCCCTTCAGAAGAGACAGGAAAGGGAGAAGAGGTGCAGGGGTGGCCCTTTATATTAAGAAGGTGTTTGATGCAATAGGTATTGAAACTAATGAAGATTCAGTTGAATGGCTGTGGGTGAGAATTAAGGGGAAAGCCAACAAGGCTGACATCCTACTGGGAGTCTGTAATCATCCACCCAACCAGGAGGAAGAGCTGGACAACTTATTCTATAAGCAGCTGGAGAATGTTTCAGGATCACCAGCCCTTGTTCTTGTAGGTGACTTCAACGTGCCAGACATCTGCTGGGAACTTAATACAGCAGAAATGAGGCAGTCCAGGAATTTTTTAGAGTGCATGGATGATAACATTTTGTCACAGCTGGTAGGTGAGCCCACCAGGGGAGAGACTATTTTAGATTTGCTGTTCACAGAGATGCACTGGTGGGAGATGTGGTGGTTGGAGGACGACTGGTGCAGAGTGGTCATGAAATTATAGAGTTCTAGATATTTGGTGAAATCAGGAGGAACATCAATAGGACTTTTACATTGGACTTCCAGAGGGTAGACTTTGGCCTATTTAAGAGACTTATTCAGAGAGTTCCTTGGGAAGCAGCCCTTAAGGACAAAGGAGTCCAGGAAAGCTGGGTGTTGTTCATAACAGAGATTTTGAGGGCACAAGAACAGACTGTCTCTGTGTGCTGAAAGATGATTCAACGAGGCAAATGTCCAGCCTGGATGGGCAAGGAGGTTTTGGATGAACTCAGGAATAAAAAGAGGATGTATCATTTTTGGAAGGAGGGCCAGGTCCTTTGGGAAGTATTTCAGGGGGCTGCTAGAGAATGTAGGAAAAAAAATAGGGAGGCCAAAGGTCAGTTTGAACTCAAAATGGCGACTTCTGCAAAGGACAATACAAAATGTTTCTATAAATACAATAATGGTAAAAGGAAAGGTAAGGCCAACCTTTGCTCTCTGTTGGATATGGGAGGGAACTTAGTAACTGCTGATGAGGAGAAGGCAGAAATGTTTAATGCCTTTTTTGCCTCAGTTTTCAGTGGGAAGACAACTTGCCTTTGGGACAACTGCCCTCCTGGGCTGGTAGATGTTGTCAGGGAACAGAATGTTCCCCCTGTTATCCAGGAGGAGGCAGTCAGAGAACTGCTGAGCCACTTGAATGTTCATCAATCTCTGGGCCAGATGGGATCCAGCCCAGGGTGAGGAGGGAGCTGGCAGATGAGCTTGTGAAGCCACTCTCCATTATTTACCAACCGTCCCGGCTCACTGCTGAGGTTCCAGGTGACTGGAAGCTGCCAATGTGACACCCATTCACAAGAAGGGTGGGAAGGAGGATCCCAGTAATTATAGCCCAGTCAGCCTGACCTCAGTACCTGGTAAAGGTAATGGAGCAGTTTATATTGAGTGTCATCACACAGCACCTACAGGATGGCCAGGGTGTCAGAGCCAGGCAGCACAGGTTTAGGAGGGGTGGGTCGTGTTTGACCAGCCTGGTCTCCTTTGATGACCAGGTGACCTGCCTGGTGGATGCAGGAAGGGCTCTGGATGTCTGTCTGGACTTCAGCAAGGCCTTTGGCACTGTCTCCCACAGCAACACTCCTGGATAAGCTGGCAGCCCGGGGCTTGGACAGGAGCACTCTTTGCTGGATTAGGAACTGGCTGCATGGCCAGGCCCAGAGAGTGGTGGGGAATGGTGCTGCATCCAGCTGGGGACACTCACCAGGGGTGTTCCTCAGGGGTCTGTGCTGGGGCCAGCTCTGTTCAGTATTTGTATTGACGACATGGATGAGGCTATTGAGTCTTTCATTAGTAAATTTGTAGATGACACTAAGCTGGGAACATTTGTTGATCTGTTGGCAGGTGGGAGGGCTCTGCAGAGAGACCTGGAATGGTTGGATGGGTGGGCAGAGTGCAACAAGATGGAGTTTAATGAGTCCAAGTGCCAAGTCCTGCACTTTGGCCACAATAACCCCTGCAGTGCTCTAGGCTGGGGATGGTGTGGCTGGACAGTGCCCAGGCAGAAAGGGACCTGGGGGTTCTGGTCAGCAGCGGCTGAACATGAGCCTGCAGTGTGCCCAGGTGGCCAAGAGGGCCAATGGCCCCTGGCCTGGATCAGGAATGGTGTGGCCAGCAGGAGCAGGGAGCTCATTCTTCCCCTGGACTCAGCACTGGTGAGGCCACACCTCGAGTGCTGTGTCCAGTTCTGGCCCCTCAGTTTAGGAAGGACCTTGAGATGCTTGAACGTGTCCAGAGGAGGCAACGAGGCTGGTGAGGGGCTTGGAAAACAAGCCAGAGGAAGAAGGACTGAGGGAGCTGGGGCTGTTTAGCCTGGAGAAAAGGAGACTCAGAGGTGACCTTATCACTCTCTCCAACTTCCTGAAGGGGGGTTGCAGACAGCTGGGGGTTGGTCTCTTTGTCCAGGCAGCAACTGACAGAAGGACAGGACACAGTCTTCAGCTGTGACAAGGGAAATATAGGTTGGATAGTAGGAAGAAGTTTTCCACGGAAAGAGTGATTAAATACTGGAATAGTCTGCCTGGGGAGGTGGTGGAGTCACCATCCCTGGATGTGTTTAAGAAGAGACTGGATGTGGCACTCGATGCCATGATCCAGTTGAGGTGTCAGGGCTGGGTTGGACTCGATGATCTTGAAGGTCTCTTCCAACCTACACATTCTGTGATTCTGTGATGGGACCCTGACTGGGGTTACTGGGAGCTACCAGAGCCACGCAGGAAACCAGCTGTGCACACACTGGGAGGAACTGGGAGCAACTGGGAATGACAGGATGCATACTGGTGACAACTGGGAGGTTCTGGCAGGGACTGGGATAAAACTGGGGGCAACTGAACCATGCTGAGGGAACTGGGAGTGCCTGGCAATGACTACAAGGGCAACTGGGATATACTGGGAGTACCTGAGACCATGCAGGTGGTGACTGGGACCACACTGGAAGCCACTGGGAATGTGCTGGTGGGAACTGGGACCAATTGTGAGCGACTGGGGCCCTGCTGGGAGAGACTGGCATCATACTGGGAGTGATGGGGGTTTTCTAGGGGTGACTGGGAGAAGTGGGAACACAGCAGACGAAAGAAGGAGGAACTGGGAGCAACTGGGACCCTGCTGGGGGCAAATTGTACCATACTGGGGAATAATTGGGAATGACTTGGCTCATACTGGGAGTGCCAAGGAAACTGGAAGCACACGGGGGTGTGTGGTTATTAATAAACCTCCTTCCCCCCCAAAAAACAACCCAACCCAAACAAACAAACAAACAAACAAACAAAAACCCAAAACAAAACAGAAAACAAACAAACAAAACCACCTCCCGGGGACCCCCCCATGTCCCCCCGAGGGCCATCTGCGCCTCGCCTTTGGAGCCCTGCCAGCTCCAAACATCCCCCCAAAAACCCCAAGCCCAGGGAGCCCAAACGCGGGATATTTGGGGCGAGCTCCCCCTCCCCGGGCACCTGCGGGATGGGGCCGATGGTCCCGGGGCTGCTGCGGCTTCAGGGAGCGCTGGAGCCGCCCGCTCCCTCCTCTGCTCTTCTTCCTCCCGCTTCCCGCGGCCGCTCCGCCTCTTCCTCCCTCCCTCCTCCTCCTGCCCCGTTCCCGAACCCCTCGCAGCCCGCGGGACGAGCGGGGATGGAGCCGGGAAAGGTCGGAAGGCAGAGAGGGCCCAGGGGGATGCCAGGACTGGCAGTGACTGGGCTCTGCTGGGAGCACCTCATCACCCCCGTCAGGTGACATTTTATAGGGGACCCCCATTCCAAGCCCCTCTGGGGGATGTTTTGCCCCCCCTCCCCCCCGGGGTGGATTTTTGGGATTCTCTCTGCCATGGCCGCTTTAAGAGGCGCCTGTTTTGGGTTCCCAGGAAAACTCCCCTTCAAAGGGCAACACCACTCCCGGTGATTCCGGCAGCGGAGCCCCGGGGGGGGCTGGGGGTCCCAGGGGGGATTTGGGGGTCCCGGGGGGGATTTGGGGGTCCCAGGGGGGATTTGGGGGTCCCGGGAGGGTTTGGGGGTCCCTGAGCGGGGCCGGTGACAGAGCTGGGACCCCGAGCCGGGTCTGAACCTTCTCACTGTGCCCGGGCAGCGTCAGCGTGTTCAGGGAGATCCTGGGGCCCGGGGGGTCACCCCAAATCCCAGGGGAGCCCAAATGGCCAGGGAGCCCCTGCAGTGCCCCCAGCGCTGGATCTGCTGCAGGCAGGGGGGCACCAGCACTCGGCCCCCACCCCCCACCATCACAGGGGGGCAGAAACGGGGGAGGGGCACGGACAGGTCGGGGGGACCCCCAAAGTCCTGGGGGAGGGGACACGGGGGGACTCCCAGGAATCCCCGTGGGGGGATGAGGGGGGACCCAGGAGGAGTTTGGGGGGGCCGGGGGGGTCATGGGGGGACCCCCAGGAGTCTTGTGGGGGGTGGGGAGGGCAAAGAACAGGGCGACCCCCAGGATGGGTTTGGGGGGGATCTGGGCTGGAGCTTCCCTGGCAGTGGGATGGGGATGGGATCTGCCCATGGAATTCCATGGGAATGGGATGGCAGTGAGATCCAGCTACAGAATTCCCATGGGAATGGGACAGCAGTGGGGTCCATCCTTGGAGGTCCCACGGGAATTCCCATGTTCCCAAATGTTGCCCTCCCAAATCCCTCATTTCCCAATCCCACATTCCCATGGGAATTCTGCCCTCCCCCCCTTTATGCTCCAGTGCCTCCCGCCCATATCTGACACATTTCCGGAGCCATTCCAGACAGGAGTGCCCCAGGGCATTTGTCAATTCCTCAGCCTGGATCTCCTCCTGTTCCCGGCGCCTCTTGGTGACCTGGGCAGCGCCGTGGCCACCAGGAATCCCCCGGATCCCCGGGGGCTCGGGGGGAATGCCAGGAGTGGGAGTGACTGGGCTGTACTGGGATCCTACTGGGATCCTGCTGGGAGTGAGCAGGAGCAGCGGGATGGCTCCAGGGCTGGGGCTGGGGGCGCTCCTGGGGGGGGCCAGGGGGAGTGGGACCCCTGTCCCCGGGACCCTGACCCGCCATTCCCAGCCCCGGGACCCCCCTGCTCCCCTTATCCTGCACAGGGACCCCCTGAATCCCCCATTTCAGAACACCAGCACCCCCTGCTCCCCTTATCCTGCACAGGGACCCGCTGAATCCCCCATTTCTGAACACCAGCACCCCCTGCTCCCCTTTTCCCGGCCATCCCATGGCTCCCAGCCTCCAGACATCCCCTGTGCTTGACTTTGGGATGGCGTGGAATGCCTTGGACCCCCATTCCTGCCTTTCCCAGCCCCCAGCCCCACCTTTCTTCAAAACCAGAGACCCCCTGAACTCCCCCTTTCCCAAACACTCTAAGTGTCCCCACCCTGGTACCCCCTTTTTGGGAAACCCTGGACTTTCCTTTCTTGGGCTCAAGGACCCCCTGGAGCTCCCATCTACCTCTCCAAGTCCCTGCTCCCCATTTCCCTGACCCTGAGACCCCCCTGCACCCCCATTCCTGAGAACCCAGGTGCCCTTTTACCCCTTTGCCCTGCCCTGAGACCCCCCTGCACCCCCTGATCCGGCACCAACACAACCTTTTCCCGGCCACCCCGCCTCTCCCAGCCCCCAGACCCCCCTTTTCCTTCTCCCTGGGACCCCTGGGCCCCCATTCCTGCATTTCCCAGCCCCTCCTTTCCTCACACTGAGGAGCCCTGGCACCCCCTTTGCTGGGCACAGGATTCCCTGGACACCCCATCCCACCTCTCCCAGTCCCTGCACCCCCTTTCCTTGACTCTGAGCCCCTGAACCTCCTTCAGCTGTCCCAGCTCTTCCAGTCCCCCCTTTCCTTGGCCTCTTGACCCCCCTGGATCCCCAAACTCCCACTTTGAGCCCCCCAGCTCCCCCAAATCTCCGTGTCCCCCCAGTTCCCCACTCCCTGCAGTCCCTGGAAGTGGCGCTGTCGGAGCCCGGCCCGGGGGTCCCCCAGTCCTGGATTGTGGGGACGGGGACGGGACCCCCTGCAAGCGCTGGGACAGCGAGCGGGGCCGGATGGACCCGCAGACACCGGGGATGGCAGCGGGAGCTGGGCTGGGATATTGGGATAGCCAGAGCTGGATATGGGATAGCCAGAGCTGGATATTGGGATAGCCAGAGCTGGATATGGGATAGCCAGAGCTGGATACTGGGATAGCCAGAGCTGGATATGGGATAGCCAGAGCTGGGATATTGGGATAGCCAGAGCTGGATATTGGGATAGCCAGAGCTGGATATTGGGATAGCCAGAGCTGGATACTGGGATAGCCAGAGCTGGGATATTGGGATAGCCAGAGCTGGGATATTGGGATAGCCAGAGCTGGGTACTGGGATAGCCAGAGCTGGATATTGGGATAGCCAGAGCTGGGAAGCTGGGGGATGACGCAATGAAATAAAATTTTTAATTGACACAGGAGCAACATATTCTGCTTTGAACAAAGCTTTAGTACCTATAGAAGGTGATTATGTTACAGTAGGAGAAGCAACTGGCCCATCTGAAAAATCATATTTTTGTAAAACATTAAAATACAAGTTTGAGAAACAGTAGGGCATTCATAGATTACTGTATCTACCAGGAAGGGATTTGCTGGAGTTACTATAAGTAAATATTAAATTTTTAAAGTTAACATGAAATTTTTTAGTGTCAACAATAAAATTTTGTGGCATAATCAGACCTGGCATATTGGGATAGCCAGAGACAGGATATTGGGATAACCAGGCCCAGGACATTGGGATAACCAGGGGATGGAGGGAATGGAGGACTCTGAGGGGCTGCAATGGGATCTCTGGGGATGGGGGGGATCTGTGGGGCTGGAATGGGAATCCAGGGAGCTCCAAGGGGCGCTGTGGGGCTGGGACAAGACTCCATGGGTCCCTTCTCTCCTCCTTCCCAGGTCTCCACACGGGGCAGGTGGTTTCCAGCTGTGACCTCCTGTCCAATGGAGAATCCATGGATCCCACCGGTACAGCTACGACGGGTGGGATTTCATCTCCTTCCAGCTGGGATCCAGGAGCTTTGCAGTGTCCCACGGTGCCACTGGATCACCCAGAGGTGCTGGGAATCCAAAGGGATCCTGGTGGAGCAGATGAAGCATCACCTGGGACACACCTGTGTGGAAGGGCCCCCAAAAGACATCAGATATGGTCGGGAGGCTCTGGAGCACAAAGGTGGGTGTGGGAGGGGAAGGGAGAGCAGGGAAGGGGCTTGGGGGGATCCAGGGCTGGGAAAAGGGGAGGCTGCGGGTGGGTACGTGTGGGATGGGTGGGGTTAAAGCGGTTCCTGTGCTTAGGAAAGGGAGCTCCAAGGGTCCCCGGTGTCCCCACTCCCATCCAAAGTTGGGAAAACCCGGGATGGTTGGGAATGGGGGTCCCGGGTGTCCCCGGTGCTGAGGAAAGGAGGGGCCTAGGGGGTCCCGGGCAAGGCAGGAATAGTGGCCCAGGGGGTCTATGGGCCAAGGCCAAGGGGGCTCTGGGGGCAGGGAGAGGCGGGATGTCCGGGAAAGGGGCGCAGGGCTGTCGGTGCCGGGTCAGGGGGTGCAGGGGGAACCCATGGCCGGGAATGGGGGTCCGGGGCTCCCGGGGGGGCTCCCCAAAGCCCCTCCCAGGGGGGAGCAGGAGCCGGCTCAGGAGCTGTGTGGAGAGAAAAGGGGCCGAGCCCGGCACGGGGGGACACGAGGGAGTCCCAGGCGCTGCGAGGGGGGGACACAAGCCCCGGGGACCCCCCTCACCTTCTCCCGCAGGGCAGGCCGAGCCCCAGCCCCGGCAGACGGAGCCAAGATGGAGCCCCTGAGCCCCAGAGAACACTGGGACCCAGCAGGAGCAAAACTGGGGAACAGGGATCAGAGTTGGACCAACTGGGATATATTGGAATTAGACTGAGAGTGACTGGGATCATACTGGGGGAAACTGGAACCTTACTGGGATAAGTGAATGTGGCTGGGAATGACCCTGAGTATGCTGAGGGCAACTGGGATATACTGGGAGTGTCTGGGACCATACTAGGGGTGACTGGGAACACACTGAGAGGGACTGGGGGTAACTGGGTCTACACTGGGGGAACTGGGATCCATGGATGCTCCATTGGACAGGAGGTCACAGCTGGAAACCACCTGCACCCTTTGGAGACTCCTTCTTTGGGAAGGAGGAGTGAAGGTACCCATGGAGTCGTGTCCCAGCCCTGTTGGAAAGCAGATAGAAATCTCCCAGGACCCCGGGCACACAGGCTTAGAGGCAGAAAAGAATGCAGGGGCTGCTTTGAAACCCTCGGGGAAACTGAGATCCATAAAGTCACACAGACATGAAGTGGGAATGTGAGTTTTAGTTTTAGGTCAGTAAAAATATGCCTTAAGTGCCTTACGTGCCTTAAGCAAATAGGAGACTGTATTAATTGATAGAAAAGCCCCAAAGTCCAGTTTAAAGTTCAGCAGCATTACCTTGTACAAAGTTAACTAAGTCCTAGACATAATATAAACATACCAGAGCATTGCTGACGTTGCCAGACAGAATAGACAGGCTGTAGGCACAGGCCTTGTGTAAGAAATGATTACCATTGTCACACAACTGTGTTAGACCAGGAGAGGTGCAAAAAGACAGGAACAGCATCGTGTTTGTGGCTGGTTGGATGATTTAGGAATAGAATTCATTGTATCAGGGCTGCTGCTGTTGCTTCTGCTTGGGCCATGGGGACTCTGTGCTGGAAGGCATTTTGCATGATGGCCCGGACTGTAACAGCCTGACCTTGGTGAGGCTGATCCAGCCATGGCATAAACTACTTTTCCAAGCAGCAGCACCTCTCTTGTTCCTGGGCTGGCCGCTCCAAGTTGCCAGCTGTCCATCAGCAATGTGCCCGCTGCTCCTGCCTGCTGCCAGTCCTTCCCTGGCAGTGACAGCAGGAGCTGCTCCTGCCGCCGGCAGCTCCTGTGCCTGGAGTCCCTTCCCGTGCTGGCAGCACCAGCTGCCTCTTGCCTTCAGCCCAATGCCTGCCTGCACCTCGGCCTGCCTTGGCCAGCTCTCTTTTCCCAAGCCTTTGACTCCCAGGCTTCTGCCCCAGCCCAGGGACATTGGTTATTCCCATCACCTGCTGCTTTGACACCATGAACCGTTCTGGTTTGACCTAAGAGGTGAATCATGAAGATTGTGGTGCTTTCTTGTCCACAATGTCCTGTTAAGGCCAAGAACACGCTGTTCTTACAGCTGGAATTGTGGTTGTTCCTACACCATTTATTCCACACTGCATGACTAAAGAAAATCTCTCCTTTTCCTTACTAAGTTGAAGCTACAGCTTAGTGCAAATATGTGTTAAAAGAGAATGAATGCCATAATCCTCCTTTTCTTTTTTCAATCAGTAGTGGATACCTCCCTGGAGGATACAGAACAACTCAACAATGTTGTGCATACAATGAAGAAAAGGCAACAAAAAAATCCCTCTGGATGATGAGGTAAGAAAACCTGATTTAATCTGTGACACTGTTTCTCACCACATCTACTTAAACTGACAACAAATTAAGCTGATTTTCTCCACGCTGAGGCAGGTTTGCAATGAAGCAGCAGCGTGTCATGATGCTAAATAAGAATCTGGCCTTACCTCTAATGGTCACTGCTACAAAGTGTATCAGTGCACAGCAAGGCAGACTGGGTTATCACAGTTATTCCTCCCCTCCCCTCCTGCATATCCCATTGTCTCCTCTGCAGAAAACACAGGCTATGAAAACAAGGCAAGGTTGCTCCCTCTTTTTCTTCTCCCACAGGACTTGTTAGACACCATGTTTTTTCAAAGGACTGCAGGTTCCTCTCCCCAGCTTGCTTATTTCTCACTCTCCAAAAGAAGAGAGCTGAAGGAGTCTGAGGCCTGTGAGTGCCTGATCTCTCTTTCCCTCTACAGGCTCTGCCTCCCCAAGCCCTGGTTCCCTGCTGTGCTTTGGCATGAGAGCCATTCCAGCCCCAAACACAAGGGCAGTGGAGTTCAGCTGCAAAGCCTCTCTCTGCACTGGGATTGCTTTGAGCCTGCAGCCTCCATGGGCAAGGGCTTTGTGGGAGCAGGGCCAGCACAGCCTGTGCCCTGCACACAGAGCCAGGAAAAGGAGCAGATCCTGCTGCCTTCTGCTGCTGCTGATCCCAGCAGCAACTCCCCTGGCAGTTCCTGCAGGGAACTCCACCCCAAGGGCTTCCATCCCTGTCGTGCCTGGGAGAACGTGTTGCTTCCCAGTTGTCCCCCATCCCTGTGGATTGTGGAGCAAGTCAGCACAAGTGTCCATGGCCCTTCCTCCCTGCCCAGCCTGCAGCAGTCCCAGTCCCTGTTGCCTCCCCCTTGCTGCAGCTCCTTGGCCAAAGTGCTGCCAAAGGCAGCGGAGCTGGCTCAGGATCCCTGTTGGCTCCTGGGCTCCAGGATGACCTTCAGAGGGACACTTGGAGCGCTTCCTGAAGAGCTGCCCGTGGCCTGGGGGGTGGGTTTGTCCTCCCTGGGTGGCTCTGCTTGGAGTTGGACGCTGCGTGGAGTCCCGGAGTTTTCTCAGCAGCCTTTGCAGCCACTTCTTGGCCAAGGTGTGGCTCTGCTGCCCTCCCAAATCTGTGCCTGCCTTGCCCAGCCTGAGTGCAAGTAGGGCATGTGCTGGGCATGGCTGGAGAATTCCATGGACAAAATCCTCCCCCATCGTCACCTTTACATCTGCTCATTGCTCTGGGCAGCACAAATCTACACTTCTTTTAGTGGAAACATTGAATTGCTTGCAGATCATGACATCTGCAATACTAATGTACAAATACAAAACAATCACGTTGAGTTTAAATATGAAATTTATTTTAAATTGCTACACCCACACAGCTGGTTAGGAAACACCCAAGTATCCAAGTTTAGAAAACCAGTTTATTGTTACAATTGTGCTATGTAAATAAATAGAATTATAACCTTCAGTTAAAAAATAAAATACTGCAACTCTCTACAACCACTCACTATACAGAAATATCCATTGAAATTTACCAATTTAATGTATTACATATTATTCCCACTGTACAGCCTATATAGAAATACAGAAATATCAGTATCCCTCTCTAAAAGATCTTAGACCCAGTACTAAAGAAACAGAATTCTATAACCATACAACTCAAGATATATTTCAATATTTGTATACACTTAACTATACAATATACAGATGTAAATCTATAATTTATATTCCATATGACATAAAGCAAAGCATATAGAAATACACACACAAAAACCCTATCTATAAGTATACAAATACCAATGTACCAATGTAAGAATCCTTACAACCCCATCAACAAAACTATACAGCCATACATCTGAACAAGTATGTCAGTATAAATACAGATGTCAGCACATCAATATACATGCATCAAGAGAACAATATACATACATATATACCTGTACAAATACCAGTCCACATCAGGCTATATAAATAACCATCAACTTCTAACTCTCAGTCCCACTGTGACCATCTCTAACTCCAAGTCCATCAGCAGGAATTGCAGCTGCCCAAGTCCCCGGGCTCTCCCTGGGTCTCTTCCTCCCGTGCAGAGCAGCTCTCCTGGACAGGGACAGCAGATGGGACCCGTGGGGAGCAAAGGGAACACTGAGTCAGGATGGGGCCGTTTCCCTTGGCAGCAGCTGCCCTTCAGTCAGGGCAGGGCAAATGGCAGCGCCTCCCCAGGAGGGGGAGAAAGAACAAGTTTGTGCAAAGGCCAGGGCCAAAGGCCAGGCCACCCTCAGCCCCAGGCTGCCTGAGCGGCCCTGCGGCCTCACCTGGGCTCTGGGCTGGCAGCAGCAGCTCCCTGGGCACTGCTGGAGCTGGTGGCCTTCAGCTTCTCCCTGCTGCCTCCTGTCAGTGCCCGCCTGTGCTCAAGGTCTGCAGGGCAGCTGTGGCCAAAGTGGAGCCTGTGCAATTGGTTCCAAGGGCTGGCAGAGCTGCAGGCCCGGAGCCCTGTGTGCTCCCTGCTGGCCCCTCCATCCCCTGAGCCCCAGCGTGCCCTGGGCAAAGCCCCGGCCCCCTTCAGTTTCTTCAGCCCCTCACAGTCCTCTCAGCCCACTCCATCCCTTCGGAGCCATCCCGGGGCCTTGGAGCCGCCAGCGCCCTCAGCCTGTGCCACTTCCCTGTGCCCTGAGTGCCCCCGTGGCCCTCTGCTCCCCCAGAGCCCTCAGTGCCCCCAGCAGCTCAAGGGCACCGTCCCTGCAGCGTCAGCGCCTCCTCAGCCCCCTCAGCCCCCTGTGTCTCCCTGTCCTTCAGCAGCTCCTCAGGGGACAGTGCCTGGGGCCACCGGCAGCTCCCAGCGCTCCAGGGACACCCGGGGCTGGAACTGCTGCTCTGCCCGGCCCGGCCGCCAGCTGGGACCCAGCACAGACACAGGGGACACAGCGGGCACAGGGGGAAAAACAAGAGCTGAAAAAGGCAGCCCAGGGGGGACAGAGGGAAAAATGCAGCCTGGGCCTACACAAACATCACTCCATCCACCTGCACCAATTCACAGACCAGCACAGAGCCTTTGCTTTGTGATGTCAGGGCACGGTTGCCACGTGCTCGTGGTGACATCACAAGGTTGCCTTGGAGACCGGGAGGCCTCAGGGGTGTCAGAGCGGCTCTTGGGCTCGCTCTGTGTAGGAGTTTGCTCCTGCGCTCGAGGTTTCTGTCAGTGGCCAAGTGCTCACTGACAGTCGCCTTGCGTTTTTCTTCTTTTTCAGCAGTTTGAAAACTTGCACAGCAGTTCCCACAATGATTGGGCAACTCGCTGCTGCAGTTTTCACTGCTTATAAAATAGGTTATTCAACCTATTTTATGACACACCTGGCACGTAAGTAGAGGTTTTCCCTGGGTGTCACCTAACCTGGCTTTTGTGTCTTCCTGCTCTTTCGAAACAGAAAGACCATTTGGATGCCACTTGGGTAAAGCTCCTCCTGCCAACACGTTCAGCTCCAAAGGGGATGTCTGTGGCCAGGGCTGTGCGGGCAGCATTTGCAAGGGAACCTGCAGGGGTTGTGTTCCCTCCATGGGACAGTCTGTGGCAGCAGAGTCTGTCATTTCCTCCCTTTGCTGGGTCAAGCAGCACAACTTGGAAAATGGGGGCTGGGAGACCTTCTAAAAATGCTCTGGTTGTTTCCAGTTTCCTCAAAGAATCTGGTTCATTTTCCCTTGCCCACTGCAGGTCACCTGAGCCAGGTATTCAGAGGGGCCGATCCGGAGGTGAGTGAGAAAGGAACATTTGATGTTCCTGGTGTTTAAGAATTGTGCAGCAAGCTGTGAGCTGGGCCTGGGGCAGTAGAGAGTAGAGGGCCAGCTGAGTAGGCTGCAAGAAAATCCATTTCCATGTCTGCAGCAGCAAGAGCAAAGGCATCATTGGCTATTTCCTAACTGTGCATTGCAGAGCTTTAAAAGAACTAAAAGCCCAGTTTTGCAGAGAGAATGTTGCCTGCCCAGAGTAGCCAGGGGGGATTATCTAATTCAGAGCAATTTGCAGTCCAGTTGAATCAGCCCATTTGAATTTAGTCTGAGGGACTTAGAATCCCATTGCTCTAAAAGATGATGATTTGTGCTTAGTAGAGCTGGCTCTAGAGCTGAACAGAAAGAAGGTTATAAATGAGAGGTAATGGCCGGTGTCTCACACTCCTCTCTGTCCACAGAGCACAGAACCAAGAGAAGATTCTTCTCTGGCTCCCTGTGCTCCTGGAGAAGAGGCCAGAGAGGAGCCCAATGACCACCAGGCTCCAGCTGTGGTCACACCACGACCACAGCTTTCCCAGACAGTAAGTGCCAGTTCTGGAGGGTGCTGTCTTTAGTGCAAGGCAGAGCTGCAAGTTTCTGAGCAGCCAGCTCTTGCTGTTGGTGGCTGAGGATGCTGAGTGCTGGAGTCCTGCCAGGAGCCAGCCATTCCCCTCAGCCAGTGACACCTGGAAAATGGGCTTTGAGCTGTCCTGTTTAGGCCCCAGCTTGCTGGGATTCTGACAGGGGCAGCATCTCACAGTCACTTGCTCTGCATTTGTGTCTACAGAACATGGAGGCAGAGGCACAAGCAGAGCTGTTTGTGTTCCCCAGTGACATCATGGGAGTGAAGACAAGGAACACAGAAGAGATCAGGAGACTTCAGTACCACTGGAACATCTATAGACTGAGGCACAATCTCCAAAACCAGGTGAGTGGAGGAGTGGCAGCCACTCCACTCATGGAAGTATCTCCTTGTTCTTGGCAGACCTTTGCTGAAGAGCTGCAGGCAGACGTGCCGAAAAGCCCGGCTAGGATCAGGATGATGGACATGAGGCTGGAGGAAGAAATGGATATTCCAAGAGGAAGAGAAGAGAGCATACATCTCCCTGAGGAGCAAGAGGCTCTAGAGGAACCAGTGAGTGAAAGAGCCATAGCCACTGCAGTCACCAACCTGGTGCTTTCTGCCCTTCTTGCCTTTCCCCAGCAGAGCAGCAGGGGCTGGGGTGATGCCTCTGAGTGCCCTCCTGCTCCAGTGTCTGTCACAGCCACTCTGAATGACACTCCCTGCTGGGCTGAATCTCAGCTGCTGCCCTGGACAGGGGACTAGTGCTTTGGCCTTTTGGCCAGCAGTCATGGGAAGGCATTCCTGCTGGCCTCTTCCTGCTCTCCTTGTTTCTTGAGGGGTTCTTGCAGGTGAACACGGTGACCCAGCTGGATCTTGAAAGAAGCTGTCTGTATCCCTTGTGAATCTGGTCTCTCCCTTTCCTCACAGTCCATGACTCTTGGCTGACAGGGACAAGCTGCACTCTCTGACTGCTTTGTTCTCTTTGACTCCAGGTGGGAGTGTTGACATCTGGCCTGGCAGCCTGCAGAGATTTCCATCAAGGGACTGGCAACGAGGAGCCCCGAGATTCCTGCGAGGACCAGAAACTGTCCCAGGCAGAAGCGCTGCCCCTTGGGCACGTTCTGAAGATGGGGGAGACAAAAAGGACTCCATGGGAGGAGGTAGAACATCTGAACAAGGAGCTGCAAGTGGGTCTGCAGCCCTTGGAGGGGGAAAAGAGTTCTTTCAAAGAAATGGAATGGTCATTTTGGCAGTCATCCTTCAGAAAATCCATACAAATGGATCATGGAGGAAATGGAAAATGAATCTGGCCATGAACTTGAGTAAAACCAGCCTTTGGGATTGACCCATCCAGTTAGAGAAGTGAACATCAGAAAAACCCCATGGCAGAGCCCTGCATGTGGCTGACAGCACCTCCCTGAGGGCTTGCATTTGAAATGGGATCTGGGGCTAATCTCTGCCAGCCACTTTTCTGACACAAACTCCTTTGTTGTCTCAGATCTCCACAGGCTCTTCTGTTGAACCTGCAGCAGCAGCAGCAGCAGCATCAGTGTCACCTAAAGGAGCCTTTGCTGCCCCAGCTCAGAAGTGGAGCCTGGGCAGTTGGTTCCTCTCCAGCAGTGACACAGCTGCTGCTCAGCAACAGGAGGTGGAGGATGACTCCCTGGAGCTCCTGAGTACGTCTGGTGTCTTTCTTCTCTGAGGGACAGTGCACTGTGTGCACGTGTCAGCACAGCTGCACCAAATGATCCTCCTCCCTGTGGTGTCCCAGGGGCATTTAGGGCTCCCCACAGGAAATGCTGTGCTCCAAGGCAGCAAGAGAGTGCTCTGGGTGTTCCTGCTGCCTCTGAGGGCAGCTTGGACGTGCTGGGCTTTGCCTGAGCTTGCCTGTCTGCTGAAGGCAGAAGCAGGCCTTGTTCTTGCATCAGCAGAAGGCTGTGACCTAGGAAATGATCTGGGCAAGTCCTGTGTGCTGATGGGCAAACTGGATAGAATGGTTAGCTTCTTAAATTCTCCTTAGACTCCTGACTTCTCATCTGTCACCAGAACAAAAAACTTCACAGAATTTCTTTGGTTTAGGTGTTTTGTCTCTTGGTTGTGGTTTTGGTTTTAGTTTGGGGTTTTTCTGGATTTTTTTGGGTAGAGTTTTTAATTCATCCTGAAGGAGCTCTTCTGCCCCATGTGTCTTACTGGTGTCATTTTTATGACTGTTCTTATTACCGCTTCTACATCTACAGGTTTTTGTTTATTGGTTTTTTTTAAATAATATTATATACTTGTCAGTGAGAACTCCTTTGAAAGAACGTCAGGTGACACACAAATAGAGAGCCAGATGTGTTCTTTTTGTGCCCCCGTTGAAAGGACAGATGATTTTATCACAATCTGTTTTAATATCCTAGTTTTGTTCTTAGAAAGATGTGTCCAAGAAACACATCCCTGGGGCTTGATCAGATCAAAGTGCACTGTAGGCATTTCTCAGGAGCAAGCCTCCAGCCCCTCTGCTGTATATTCCTCAGATCCATGGCACTTTTCCATCCCTGATTCCCAGTCATTCCCATGACTGTTAGAATGCTGCCCATTGACCCAAGCCCTGCTCAGATCAGTCTCAAGGAACACGCATCAAGTCCTCTGTGATTTCTGCAGCACAAGTCATTGAATCCGCTTCTTGCCCAGAAGAGCTGCCAGTGCTGTGCTCTCAGATAAGACCTGGGGGGGCTGAGAACAGAGCCCAGGTGACTCTGTGTCTCCCATCCCCTGTTGGCACAAAAAGGGCCTTGATGTGCACCTGGGTGTGTCTGATCTCAGAGCCAATCCTGCTGTGTCCTGAATGGGGTCCCCGGCTTGGAAGGGGCTGGGTGTGGCCGTGCCTTCTTGCCATGGCTTGTCAGGGCTGGTGCTGGGGCTTTGGCAGCTTTGTTGTGGTGGCTGCCCTGGCCCTGAGGGCCGGTGTGAGTGCAGAGGCTGGAGCCTTGCTGAGCTGGGAGAGTCCCGCTGCCGCCCGGCCGCTGCAGCGCGGAGCTGCCCCGAGGCAGCAGCCCCTGCTCTGGGCCGGCTCCTGCATGGCCTGGGCTGGGCTCAGCCAGGGGCAGCATCTCCTCTGGGCAGCTGTCCGTGTCCCGCCGGCCCCTGAGGAGGGAGCACTGCTGTCCTTGCTGCCCTTGCCCGCTGCGGGAAGATGGGCACGTGTGCGGGGCTGAGAGGGCCAGTGCAATGGCAGGGACTGATCCCTGCTCTCAGGGGGAGGAGGAGCACTGTGCTTCTTCACCTGGGCCACGGCCAAGGGCGTCTTCAAGCTCAGCCTGCTCATCACGGCTCAGCCTCCTGCTGCTGCTGGAGGCCCCCTTGGCATTGCTTAGAGCATCAGCTGCTTTGCTTTACAAAGGGAAAGGCATTCTCTTGGCCAACTGCTGCAAGGTGGAGAAGCTGCCCTCCTCTCCTGGGAATGCATCTCCCTCTGCTTTGTTTTCTCTCAAGAGATCTCTTCAAAGGCCTGTGGAAAATCAGGCTCTGTGCTGGCCTGCTTGTACTGCAGAGCTGCCTGTCTTGTTGGGGTTGTTGGTGTTACCCAGCTGAGCACAAAGGACTCAGAAGCCCAGAGTGTACAGCCCCAGTGGGGCTGCCTTTTGTATCTCTTGGATGGTGGGATCTCTGCTTTCAAGTGAGCATCTTGCATTTTGTTTCCCTCAGGGAAAATGGTGAACATGGAGAATCCCCGGAGGAAATACATTGAACTGGAAAATGTTGGCAGTGGGTGAGTCCAACCACAGTTTGTTCTACACAGTCATGGGGCAGGTGATTTGCTGCTGGAATATCTACCAAGTGTGAAGTCAGGCATGCTGCAAACATATTCAGACACTGGGTTAGTCTGCCCCATGTCTCAGTACCAGCCAGAATTTGTAAGTGTGGTCAGGAGGCATTGTCAAAGACACTTGTATTTCATTGCCAGAAACAGCAACCTACCCCGAACCACAGCAGTGAGATAACAGTTCTCAGGAATATTCCTTCCCAAGTGTTTGCTGAAGGAAATAGTCTGTGCTCAGAATAAAAACTGCCCCGTTTAGAAACTGAAATCCAAGATGAAAGAATCACCTGGCATTTTGAGCTGAGGCACTAAAGCCCAATGCTTCAGGAACAGGCCCAGTGCCCATGCACTGGAGAGGAAAATGCATCATCTGCCTTCTGGCAGAGCCCTCCTGCATGCTGCAGGTTTGAGGCATTTCCAGCAGACATCTCCTGTCTGGGCTGGCTTTCACTCCAAGATCTAAATGGCTTCTCCTTTCTTTGCTGCTCTTTTGTTTCCAGGGGATTTGGAGATGTTTGCAGAGCGGTCGACACTGCCACAGGAGGAGAGGTAAATGTCAAGAGCCCCTGCAGATCCTGCTGCTCTCCAGGGCTTTCCTCTCTTGTGTCAGCTGGGGCTGGAGCTGTGGCTAGAGCTGTGCTGCAAAGGCACAAGAAGCACAGAGTGGTGCCAGCCTGCCAAGTGCATTTGGGACAGTCTTTGTCCTGCTCAGCTGCCAGGAGGAAGGCAAGGAGGGCAGCGGTTCCTTTCAGAGAAGGACGCTCTCCCTGGCTCTCAATTGCTCCAACAAAGGTGGTGCCTTAGAGCATCTCACTGCTCTCTGGGCCGACGGCTTCAGAGTGCTGAATTCTCATTTCTGGCTGCCAGCAAATACATCTGAATGTTCCTGGCAGTTCCTCAGCCACCTGCAGTGCTGCACGTGGGAACTGCACGTAGGGAGAGATCTGCAAGGCCTCCCTAAAAGCCCCAAGCCCTGCCTGTAGCCCAAGATGTATCCACAGAGTACCAAGGCATGGATCACTTCTTCTGAAGTGCAGACAGAGAAATAGAGAGTGTGCTCAGAGCTTTGGGGGTGATAGTTGAGACATGATTGCTAACAAGTGGACAAGGCAAAATGCCAGTGGCCACGTGTTCTGTAAGTGGCCCCCAAAGGGGCAGAGAAATGAGCTGTTGGAATGTCAGTTCCTAATTACTCCTAATTTGTCTAATCCCAAGGCACTTTGGCAAGGCTCACTCGTGTCATTGCTAAATCACTCATCCCATGTGTGCTGTGGTCTAGTGCCACCAACTTCTAAAGTTGTTGATTTTCAATGTCATTCTAGGTGGCCATCAAGAAAATTGATTTTCAAGGACTCATGATAGAAGATATTGTTACTGAAATCAGGGTCCTGAAAATGAATACAAGTCCCCAAATCGTCAATTATTTAGACAGGTGAGTGATCATGGTCTCATCCCATGAGGGTTTGTTTACATACTAAAAGCATGCAAGGTTAAAAACCCACTTTGGACATGGGCAGAAAAGAGAGCTGGTAATTATTGGGTTATAGGAACATTAGGTGCTTATTTCCAAAATGACGCCGTGTGACAGGTTTTTCATCTTGGCTGTTACAAAACTGCACTTTTTGCCTGCTGGCCATCTAAAACATCTCCTTTTTCACAGATGTGCTGTTCTCCTTGAGACTGCACAGACTGCAAACAATGCACAGCCTGGAGGGAATGTCTATTCCTTTCATTCTGTCCTTGTCACAAAGGGATCCAGAAACAAGAATCAAGCAAAGAAACCAACACATGCATGGCCTTGTTCCCTTCTTTCAGCTACCTTGTGCGTAAGGAACTCTGGCTGGTGATGGAGTTCATGGATGGAGGCACTCTGTTCGACGCTGTCAAGGTGTTCGAGATGACAGAAGATGAGATCGGAATCATCAGTCGGGAGGTCAGTCAGGGATCCCAGCTGTGCTTCCCAGGGCTGGGGCAGGACTGTCTGGGAAAGGGGCTCAGAACAGGAGCCATTCCATGGGCCAGGCTTTGTTTCTGTGTCGCTGGAATGCTCTGGGCAAGCAAGAGCATCCCACGTGAACTGCCTGCCAGTGCCCCTGCACTCACTGCACTCTGTTCTTGTCCTCTTCTCTCCTGCTGTTGCATTCTCACTCTGGCTCTTGTAGTTGCTCTTCTCCATCTTACCTCTCTAAACTTTGGCCTACACTGCATTCCTTGACTGTAAAAGCAAAGGTGGTGGTGGCAGCATTTGAAAGGAACAGCAAAGAAAAAAGAGAGACTCATTTCTCTCAGTGCTCAGCTGAAAAGGTTGGCAGTGCAGCCAAAATGCTCTTGACTTGTGAGCACCTCCACTGCAGCAGCATCATCCTGGCTGGTTTGCAGGGCAGAGTCTGCACCAGCAGTTGCTGTTGCTCTTTGACAAGCTGACATGCCTTTCTTTAGAAGGGTGCTGCTCTGCCAGTGTTGGAGCAGCAAGCTCTTCCTCTCAATGGCACTGTGTTCTGCCATTCCTCCCCATTCCCCTGGAGAGGGAATCTTGGAGAGCTGTTTCCTTTCTTGTGTGATGAAATCCCATCCCTGATTTTTGCCCTCCTGTTTCTGGTTCCTCTCTCAGTGCCTCCAAGGACTGAATTACCTCCACTCCCACCACGTGATGCACCGAGACTTGAAGAGCCCCAACATCCTCCTCAGGACCGATGGCTCTGTCAAGCTGGGTCAGTATATTCTTGGTCAGGTGCAGCATTCCAGGGATATGGCGGGTGTGGGGCTGCTTTGGAGTGACTGCCAGCTCCCCAAACATGGTGCTGCTGGCAGTGCACGGAGCCCTGCTGTGAGCTGACCACACGGTTGCAAGGTGCACAGAGCTATGGCAGGGAACAAGCAGTCCAGAGTGGCATTGCTCTGTGTGTGTCCCTTCCAGAGGGAGGGAGCTACAAGTCTAAAGCTTCAGGGCAACAAAAGCCACTGCTGGAGGCAGTGTAAAAAATGTGGGGATTTTGGAAGTAGCCACTGGCATATTTCCTTGGCTAAAGTCCTGAGGAAACAGAGCAGGGACTGTTGCAGGAGATTCAACAGCACATTCTCCAACTTCTACTGGGCAATTCTTTTGCTTGCTTTCCTAATTGCACAGGATTCAAATCAAAACAGTCTTTTGCTTTCTCCCCAGCTGATTTTGGCTTGTCTGCTCTACTCACCCCTGAGCAGAGTAGACGCAGCTCAGAGGTCGGCACTTACTGGTGGAGAGCACCTGAGCTGGTGAAAGGTCACCCATATGGCCCCAAAATTGACATCTGGGCCTTTGGGATTGTGACAATTGAAATGGTGGAAGGAGAACCTCCTTATTATAATGAAACTCCTCGCTCGGTAAGGTGTAAATACTCTCTGATCTCACTGTCTTTCTACCCCAGCCCACCTTCTGTGTGCCATTGGACAAAATCCCACTGCCATCTGCTGGAACTACTTCCACCACGGCCCCTTTCTGAAAATGTCCCTGCAGCACATCAGCATCTGCTGGAGTTTTGGTTGCATCACTGGGGGAGCTCAAGCCTTACCCCACACAAACAATCTCCCTTCTCAAACAACATTTGGCTTTGGCTTAGAAGTCGTTCCAACTCTTTTGGCCACAGAGATGGCCCTACTAACAGGAAACAACCATCTTAGAGCTGCTGTTCCCTTTCCTGAAATGAAGAAACTTAAACCCAACCAAGTTTCTAAAAGAGTGGTTTGGAGAAAAGAAACAAACAAAAAGCTTGATGACTTTTGTTTGATGGCAGCTGTGCTTTAGGGACCAACAAGCACTGCAGAGATGCTTTGCATGTAATAATCCTTGGAAATAGTAGAGTGAGTTAATAGAGCAAAGTCCCTCTTCCAAATAGCCTGCCAAGCTGGTCAGGTGCATCCTCAGAGAAGCAAAGGTGCTTTTCTGATGTAGTTTCCACTAACAAGGTCAATCAATGAAATCTGCTGCAAGATCTGCTGCCAAGGCAACATCTGCTGCATGTTGGAGAAGCTGTGGCTGCATCGGGCTTTGGGTTTTTGTTGGTCCAGGAAAGTCTTCTCTGCCTCTGTGCCACGGCAGAAACTGCCACTGCAGAGTGCAGCTTGAACAATGGGATCTGGGAGAGCAGTTCCAGAGGTGAAAGAAGCAGCTGAGAGACTGGTGTTTCCTTTTTCTCCAGGCTCAGATCCTAATAGCCACCAAAGGGACCCCAGAGCTGCAGCAGCCCAAGCTCCTCTCCCCTTTGCTGCGGGACTTCCTGAGCTGCTGCCTGCAGACAGACGAGGCGCGGCGCTGGTCTGCCCAGGAGCTGCTGCAGGTAAAATGCCAAGGGGCTGCAGGGAAACAGTGTCCCAGGGATGGGCTCCTCCTCCACTCAAGTGCAAGGCATCAGATGAGCCCCCCTCCTCCTCACCTCCACTCTTGGTGTTGTTCAAATGCAAACAGCCAGGAGTCCTAGACTGGGCTGGGCTGGCAGGGACCTGGAAAGCTCATCTGGTCCAAGTGCCCTGCAGTGAGCAGGGGCATCTTGAAAGAGATCAGGATGCTCAGACCTGAAATCTTTCCAGGGCTGGGGCACTTAGCAGCTCTTGCAGCAAACTCTGCCACTGCTGCCCCAGTGTTGGTCCTTAGACCTACTCTGTCTCAATCCCCTTTTCATTTAAAAAATATTGGACAGTAATGGTTCATTGTTGTTTCTTTTTCCTTTGCGCAGCATCCATTTGTAACTCTGGCTAAGCCGACATCCAGCCTGGTGCCATTGATCATGATGGTGAAAGAGTGGAAGGAGGAAAGAAGATTGAGACACCGACATTAGAACTGTTTGCTCCATCACCAGTCCAGAGAAAAAATTTAGAGTAGGATTGTAGATAGGATTGCAGTTAAGATTCTACTGTAGTATTGTAGCGTAGGATAGTAGCGTATGATATTAGCATTGATTGTAAACAAATAAATTTTGTGAAATCTCAACTCCTTTCAAAGATTCCCCTCCTTCTGAGCCTCTCAGAAAGCTCAACATTTTCTTCTGAACTTAGAGGTGGAAAATGACATTGAGGGCTTCTTTGGTACGGTTGGAAAGTGGGGAAGGCTCTTCTTCAGTCATCCTCTCCAGACCACAGGGCCTTTGGAATGTGGCCCACTGGCTGGGTTTTACCCAGCTGTGGCACTTGTGTTTGAGGCAGAAAGGGCAGTGGCATTTGCAGGCAGAACTAAAGGACGAGTGGGGCAGCCCAAACACCCTGTGCATCTGCAGGCCTTGAGCTCTGACTGGAGAGCATTTGAGTTCCTGCCCCTTGGATTTGTATCCCTAAGTGCAGTCTCTGTGTGGAGGAGAGTTTTGCCCCAGTGAGAAAGCAGCAAGGTCAGGGAGGCTGCTAGGAAAGGCGCAGAGCTGTTGCAGAGCTGTCAGCGGGCGCCAGGTGAGAGCAGGCCCCGCCTTGGCCAGGCTGGAGCCCCAGCAGAGCCCTGGCAGAGCCCGGAGCAGCCTGAGCCTGGGCAGGGGCAGGCTGGAAGGAGGCCCTTGGAGCTGCAAGAGGCAGCAGCCCGGCCCTGGGGGCCTCTTGGTGGCCCCGGGCGAATGCTGCGCTCTCAGAGCCCAGCTGGCAGCCGGCTGCTCCCGAGGGGAAGCGCAGCCGTGCCGGGCACAGCACAGACTGGTGGCATTGGCCGCCCGCAGTCTGCACAGGAGGAGAGAAAGGCACAGCACAGCCCAGGGCTGCAGGCCTGCCTGAGGATTCCTACTCTTGTGCCGGCTGCCCTGGCACTCCTGGCAAAGGTGAGCAGTGTGTGCAGCACTCTGGGCACAGGGAGGGAGCCGGGCTGCTCCGCAGGCTCCAGCACAGGGCAGCGTCCTTCAGGCACGGCGCTTCTGCCTCCCGGGGGAACCGAGGCCAGCGGGAGGCAGGGACAGCTTGGCAGGTCACATCTGCAGCACAAAAAGGGCCTCACACAGCTCTGCCAGGAAGCGCCTGCACTCCTGGAGCTCTGCACTCAGCCACAGCAAAGGGGTGAAATGCAGAGTGCTCTGCAGAAATATTCAGGGGCACCAGCCCAGCCTGCTTTGTGCTCTCTGGCACACAGCAAGCGCTGTGCAACACAGCCCTGAGCTGCTGGAGAGAGGTGTTAGAAAGGAGCCAACTCTTGGATGAAATTAAATGGGGACAAAGTCATCAAAGCAAAAGAGAACTGTTTCTTAGTAAGGATTCACCTGAGCTGGGTGTGTATCTCGCTCTCCCAAGAGCCAAACACACACACAACACACACTCACACAGAATGCTGCTTTTTATTGCCTTGCCCAGCCCAGGGTGAACCGTGTCCCCTTTCCCTTTGGCTGGGTACTAGGGAACTTATATTCTCTCCCCACTGCCTCCTTTTCTGTCCCCTCCCCTCTTATCCTACTTCCCTTTTGGTCTGGTCTTCAACCTGGCCCCTCTCCCAGCTCACAGCAACACCCAACAAATTAACTAAAACAAATACAAACCCTAAAAAAAACTCAGAACAAACAACTTTCTTTCTTTTTTCTAATAACCTCTCAGGTGCAGCAAAATATGACCTCCTATCTCACTGAGGGAATCAGGGATGAGCCTGTGCCTTGTGCTTGTGCAGTGAACTGATTTGGAAGGGAGCAGAAGGGTTTCAGGAGGCAATTTGTGTTTTCTTTCTAAATTGCTGAAGGAAAGACACAATGTGGCTTCAGAAAGCAAAAACACTTTCACGGTAAATTGAGGAAATGCTTGTGAGCAATTCCCAGAGAAGGAAGGTGTTGAGAAAATGCTGAACTGGAACAAATCATGAATTCCCTTTGCATTAACAAACAGTGTTGAGCCCTCTATTCCCCCAGCACAGTGACTGATGTGTGCAAGTGGCTACCTCAGCCTTGAGAATAGAGTAGTCCTCCTAAGAAGGGAGCTGGAAAACTACTGGTAGGGGAAGAAAGTGGTTGTAGGAGGCTCTTGAGCATCAGAGGAGAATTGGAGGAATGGGATGTTCCCCAAATGACCACCAGAGACCCTCAGGATGACAGCAAAAGTGTTAAATTGATTTCTGAAGTAGCAAGGGCCCAAGAACAGGGGATCGGCTCTACTATAACCAGGATGTTATTCCATGCTATTGTTTTAACTAAATGAAGTATAAAGCATAACTTTGCACAGGTGGTGGGGGGAGAGAAAGGGGGAACCATGGTAGAACGCACAGGTTCTAAAAGAATAAAGTTAGGTCAGGAGGATCTGTACTGATATAATCATTAGTATGACACATGCCAGAATTGTCAACTGTAATATCATGTAACAAGAAAGGTATAAAATTGTATTCATTTTAGCATGTTGGTGAGCCGAAATTTTGGGTTGTCCGAACAGGACGGTCAGCTCCCAGAGCTCTGAAATAAAGCACCGCAGACAATTTCGTGATTGTGTGTTCTTTCCTTGGCTAACAGGTCTGGGGGCTGGGAGAGGCGGGGTGGCCGGGAAAAGGTTGTGTTGGTGCCAGATCAGGGGGTGCAGGGGGGTCTCAGGGCAGGGCAAAGGGGTAAAAGGGCACCTGGGTTCTCAGGAATGGGGGTGCAGGGGGGTCTCAGGGTCAGGGAAATGGGGAGCAGGGACTTGGAGAGGTAGAAGGGAGTTCCAGGGGGTCCTTGAGCCCAAGAAAGGAAAGTTCAAGGTTTCCCAAAAAAGCGGGGACCAGGGTGGGGACATTCAGAGTGTTTGGGAAGGGGGAGTTCAGGGGGTCTCTGGTTTTGAAGAAAGGTGGGGCTGGGGGTTGGGAAAGGCAGGAATGGGGGTCCAAGGCATTCCACACCATCCCAAAGTCAAGCACAGGGGATGTCTGGAGGCTGGGAGCCATGGGATGGCCGGGAAAAGGGGAGCAGGGGGTGCTGGTGTTCAGAAATGGGGGATTCAGGGGGTCCCTGTGCAGGATAAGGGGAGCAGGGGGGTCCCGGGGCCGGGAATGGCGGGTCAGGGTCCCGGGGCCGGGGGTCCCACTCCCCCTGGCCCCCCCAGGAGCGCCCCCAGCCCCAGCCCTGGAGCCATCCCGCTGCTCCTGCTTACTCCCAGCAGGATCCCAGTAGGATCCCAGCACAGCCCAGTCACTCCCACTCCTGGCATTCCCCCCGAGCCCCCGGGGATCCAGGGGATTCCTGGTGGCCACGGCGCTGCCCAGGTCACCAAGAGGCGCCAGGAACAGGAGGAGATCCAGGCTGAGGAATTGACAAATGCCCTGGGGCACACCTGCCTGGAATGGCTCCGGAAATGTGTCAGATATGGGCGGGAGGCACTGGAGCATAAAGGGGGGGCAGGAGGGCAGAATTCCCGTGCCAATGTGGGATTGGGAAATGGGGGATTTGGGAGGGCAACATTTGGGAACATGGGAATTCCCATGGGGCCTCCAAGGATGGACCCCACTGCTGTCCCATTCCCATGGGAATTCTGTAGCTAGATCTCACTGCCATCCCATTCCCATGGAATTCCAGGGGCAGATCCCATCCCCATCCCACTGCCAGGGAAGCTCCAGCCCAGATCCCCCCCAAACCCATCCTGGGGGTCGCCCTGTTCTTTGCCCTCCCCACCCCCCACAAGACTCCTGGGGGTCCCCCCATGACCCCCCCGGCCCCCCCAAACTCCTCCTGGGTCCCCCCTCATCCCCCCACGGGGATTCCTGGGAGTCCCCCCGTGTCCCCTCCCCCAGGACTTTGGGGGTCCCCCCGACCCGTCCGTGCCCCTCCCCCGTTTCTGCCCCCCTGTGATGGTGGGGGGTGGGGGCCGAGTGCTGATGCCCCCCTGCCTGCAGCAGATCCAGCGCTGGGGGCACTGCAGGGGCTCCCTGGCCATTTGGGCTCCCCTGGGATTTGGGGTGACCCCCCGGGCCCCAGGATCTCCCTGAACACGCTGACGCTGCCCGGGCACAGTGAGAAGGTTCAGACCCGGCTCGGGGTCCCAGCTCTGTCACCGGCCCCGCCCAGGGACCCCCAAACCCTCCCGGGACCCCCAAATCCCCCCCAGGACCCCCAAATCCCCCCTGGGACCCCCAAACCCTCCCGGGACCCCCAAATCCCCCCTGGGACCCCCAAATCCCCCCTGGGACCCCCAGCCCCCCCCGGGGCTCCGCTGCCGTAATCACCGGGAGTGGTGTTGCCCTTTGAAGGGGAGTTTTCCTGGGAACCCAAAACAGGCGCCTCTTAAAGCGGCCATGGCAGAGAGAATCCCAAAAATCCACCCCGGGTGGAGGGGGGGGCAAAACATCCCCCAGAGGGGCTTGGAATGGGGGTCCCCTATAAAATGTCACCTGACGGGGTGATGAGGTGCTCCCAGCACAGCCCAGTCACTGCCAGTCCTGGCATCCCCCTGGGCCCTCTCTGCCTTCCGACCTTTCCCGGCTCCATCCCCGCTCGTCCCGCGGGCTGCGAGGGGTTCGGGAACGGGGCAGGAGGAGGAGGGAGGGAGGAAGAGGCGGAGCGGCCGTGGGAAGCGGGAGGAAGAAGAGCAGAGGAGGGAGCAGGCGGCTCCAGCGCTCCCTGAAGCCGCAGCAGCCCCGGGACCATCGCCCCCCATCCCGTAGGTGCCCGGGGTGGGGGAGCTCGCCCCAAATATCCCGGGTTTGGGCTCCCTGGGCTTGGGGTTTTTGGGGGGATGTTTGGAGCTGGCAGGGCTCCAAAGGCGAGGCGCAGATGGCCCTCGGGGGGACATGGGGGGGTCCCCGGGAGGTGGTTTTGTTTGTTTGTTTTCTGTTTTGTTTTGGGTTTTTGTTTGTTTGTTTGTTTGTTTGTTTGTTTGGGTTGGGTTGTTTTTTGGGGGGAAGGAGGTTTATTAATAACCACACACCCCCGTGTGCTTCCAGTTTCCTTGGCACTCCCAGTATGAGCCAAGTCATTCCCAATTATTCCCCAGTATGGTACAATTTGCCCCCAGCAGGGTCTCAGTTGCTCCCAGTTCCTCCTTCTTTCGTCTGCGGTGTTCCCACTTCTCCCAGTCACCCCTAGAAAACCCCCATCACTCCCAGTATGATGCCAGTCTCTCCCAGCAGGGCCCCAGTCGCTCACAATTGGTCCCAGTTCCCACCAGCACATTCCCAGTGGCTTCCAGTGTGGTCCCAGTCACCACCTGCATGGTCTCAGGTACTCCCAGTATATCCCAGTTGCCCTTGTAGTCATTGCCAGGCACTCCCAGTTCCCTCAGCATGGTTCAGTTGCCCCCAGTTTTATCCCAGTCCCTGCCAGAACCTCCCAGTTGTCACCAGTATGCATCCTGTCATTCCCAGTTTTTCCCAGTTCCTCCCAGTGTGTGCACAGCTGCTTTCCTGCATGGCTCTGGTGGCTCCCAGTAACCCCAGTCAGGGTCCCATCACAGAATCACAGAATGTGTAGGTTGGAAGAGACCTTCAAGATCATCGAGTCCAACCCAGCCCTGACACCTCAACTGGATCATGGCATCGAGTGCCACATCCAGTCTCTTCTTAAACACATCCAGGGATGGTGACTCCACCACCTCCCCAGGCAGACTATTCCAGTATTTAATCACTCTTTCTGTGAAAAACTTCTTCCTACTATCCAACCTATATTTCCCTTGTCACAGCTGAAGACTGTGTCCTGTCCTTCTGTCAGTTGCTGCCTGGACAAAGAGACCAACCCCCAGCTGTCTGCAACCCCCCTTCAGGAAGTTGGAGAGAGTGATAAGGTCACCTCTGAGTCTCCTTTTCTCCAGGCTAAACAGCCCCAGCTCCCTCAGTCGTTCTTCCTCTGGCTTGTTTTCCAAGCCCCTCACCAGCCTCGTTGCCTCCTCTGGACACGTTCAAGCGTCTCAAGGTCCTTCCTAAACTGAGGGGCCAGAACTGGACACAGCACTCAAGGTGTGGCCTCACCAGTGCTGAGTCCAGGGGAAGAATGAGCTCCCCGCTCCTGCTGGCCACACCATTCCTGATCCAGGCCAGGGGCCATTGGCCCTCTTGGCCACCTGGGCACACTGCAGGCTCATGTTCAGCCGCTGCTGACCAGAACCCCCAGGTCCCTTTCTGCCTGGGCACTGTCCAGCCACACCATCCCCAGCCTAGAGCACTGCAGGGGTTATTGTGGCCAAAGTGCAGGACTTGGCACTTGGACTCATTAAACTCCATCTTGTTGCACTCTGCCCACCCATCCAACCATTCCAGGTCTCTCTGCAGAGCCCTCCCACCTGCCAACAGATCAACAAATGTTCCCAGCTTAGTGTCATCTACAAATTTACTAATGAAAGACTCAATACCCTCATCCATGTCGTCAATACAAATACTGAACAGAGCTGGCCCCAGCACAGACCCCTGAGGAACACCCCTGGTGAGTGTCCCCAGCTGGATGCAGCACCATTCCCCACCACTCTCTGGGCCTGGCCATGCAGCCAGTTCCTAATCCAGCAAAGAGTGCTCCTGTCCAAGCCCCGGGCTGCCAGCTTATCCAGGAGTGTTGCTGTGGGAGACAGTGTCAAAGGCCTTGCTGAAGTCCAGACAGACATCCACAGCCCTTCCTGCATCCACCAGGCAGGTCACCTGGTCATCAAAGGAGACCAGGCTGGTCAAACATGACCCACCCCTCCTAAACCCGTGCTGGCTGGCTCTGACACGCTGGCCATCCTGTAGGTGCTGTGTGATGACACTCAATATAAACTGCTCCATTACCTTTACCAGGTACTGAGGTCAGGCTGACTGGGCTATAATTACTGGGATCCTCCTTCCCACCCTTCTTGTGAATGGCTGTCACATTGGCAGCTTCCAGTCACCTGGAACCTCAGCAGTAAGCCAGGACTGTTGGTAAATGATGGAGAGTGGCTTCACAAGCTCATCTGCCAGCTCCCTCCTCACCCTGGGGTGGATCCCATCTGGCCCAGAGATTGATGAACATTCAAGTGGCTCAGCAGTTCTCTGACTGCCTCCTCCTGGATAACAGGGGCACCATTCTGTTCCCTGACACCATCAATGAACCCAGGAGGGCAGTTGTCACAAAGGCAAGTTGTCTTCCCACTGAAAACTGAGGCAAAAAAGGCATTAAACATTTCTGCCTTCTCCTCATCAGCAGTTACTAAGTTCCCTCCCATATCCAACAGAGAGCAAAGGTTGGCCTTACCTTTCCTTTTACCATTATTGTATTTATAGAAACATTTTGTATTGTCCTTTGCAGAAGTCGCCATTTTGAGTTCAAACTGACCTTTGGCCTCCCTATTTTTTTTCCTACATTCTCTAGCAGCCCCCTGAAATACTTCCCAAAGGACCTGGCCCTCCTTCCAAAAATGATACATCCTCTTTTTATTCCTGAGTTCATCCAAAACCTCCTTGCCCATCCAGGCTGGACATTTGCCTCGTTGAATCATCTTTCGGCACACAGAGACAGTCTGTTCTTGTGCCCTCAAAATCTCTGTTATGAACAACACCCAGCTTTCCTGGACTCCTTTGTTCTTAAGGGCTGCTTCCCAAGGAACTCTCTGAATAAGTCTCTTAAATAGGCCAAAGTCTACCCTCTGGAAGTCCAATGTAAAAGTCCTATTGATGTTCCTTCTGATTTCACCAAATATCTAGAACTCTATAATTTCATGACCACTCTGCACCAGTCGTCCTCCAACCACCACATCTCCCACCAGCACATCTCTGTGAACAGCAAATCTAACATAGTCTCTCCCCTAGTGGGCTCACCTACCAACTGTGACAAAAAGTTATCATCCATGCACTCTAAAAAATTCCTGGACTGCCTCATTTCTGCTGTATTAAGTTCCCAGCAGATGTCTGGCAGGTTGAAGTCACCTACAAGAACAAGGGCTGGTGATCCTGAAACATTCTCCAGCTGCTTATAGAAAAGGTTGTCCAGCTCTTCCTTCTTGTTGAGTGGATGATAACAGACTCCCAGTAGGATGTCAGCCTTGTTGGCTTTCCCCTTAATTCTCACCCACAGCCATTCAACTGAATCTTCATTAGTTTCAATACCTATTGCATCAAAAACGTTCTTAATATAAAGGGCCACCCCTGCACCTCTTCTCCCTTTCCTGTCTCTTCTGAAGAGCCTGTAGCCATGGAGTGCAGTGCTCCAGCTGTGTGAGTCATCCCACCACGTTTCTGTGATGGTGACTACATCACAGCTTTGCTGTTGCCCCATGACCTCCAGCTCTTTGTGTTTGTTACCCATGCTACGTGCATTGGTGTACATGCCCTTCAGCTGGGCTACTGATTTCAGCCCTAACTCAGGCTTAGCACCCTTGGGTCTGCTTCCAGGCAGCCCAGCTGCATCCCCTTCCCCCTTCAAACCTAGTTTAAAGCCCTCTCAATGAGGTCAGCCAGTTCCTGAGCTAAGAACCTTCTACCCTTAACAGAGAAGGAACCACGAGCTTGAGCACTCCCTGAATTCACAGCCCCCCACCCATGGGATCATCACCCCCCATCCCACAGGTGACCAGGGAGGGGGAGCTGGGCCCAGATATCCTGGGGGGTCCCTGGGTTGGGTTTTTTTAGGGGGGATGTTTGGAGAATGGAGAACTCCAAAGGTGAGTGGAAAATGCCCCTTGGGGGGACACTGGGGGGTCCCAGTGGCAGCTGCTGGCAGAGGCAGCCTGGAGGAGCAGAGCCCTGTGTCCCCCAGGGAACCCAAAGTGGGGAGCCCAGAGAGGGGGGAGCACCGCGATTGGCGGGACCTTCAACAGGCTGGAGAGGGGCAGGGGGGACTCCTTGGACCCTCTGCATCCCAAAGCAGAGAATAAGGGGAGGAGGAACCCTGAGACCCAGGTGCATCGTGTGGCAACAGTGATCATTGTGTCCAGGGAGGTTACAGCTGCCGGGAGGGAAACAGACGAGACAAGTCTCTTTTGTTAAGCACAAGAGTCCATTTTATTTCCCCACCCCGAGGTGAGGTGGGAGAAGAAGGTGAGAGAGAGGGCGAGAGAGGGAACCCCACTCCTGTCTCCCCTCAAGTAGAGGGTCTGGGGGCGGGCAAAGGGCAGGTAAGGGCATTGACCTGAAGCCAGTGGAGACACACTGAGGGGGAAGGAACCACGAGGCCAAGGTCATTGAGGGGGGCAGAACCGACCAAACTATTGTGTACAGAGCACACTGGAACTATCCCCTCAGGCAGGAAGGGTAGCTGGGGTTTGTCTTGCCAAGGCCAGACCCTGGGTATTACACTGAGTGGCTGAAGGGACTCCACAGGACACCAACACCCCCAGCATCCCAATGTGGGGATGTGTAAAAGGGGGGAACTTCTCATATTCCTGGGACTCCCAGCAGCCTGGGGAGGGCAGGGACCGAGTAGACAGGGAACCCCCAATACAAGTGTGACCCCCAGCAGCTGGGACAGGGGGAACCCCTGAACACCAAAGGGGACAGAGCAGATACAGGAAAAATGCCTCCTGGGAGGCATTTTCAGGGCTGAATGTTGATATTTGGGAGGTTTTTCTGGAGTCCAGATGGGCAGTGACCTCTAGAGATGGACTTGGGCAAAACCTTAAACTCAACTTGCTGATCTCTTGTTTTCACCCCAAATCAGGACCTCCCATTCCAAAACATTGGCCAAGGGGAGGAGGCTGCAAGGAAGAAGTGGAAGATTTCCCAGGACAGCCAGGCAGGTGAGGAGGAAGTCAGTGCCCCTTTCCCCCTCTCTCCTGCTCCATCTCCCAGCCCATCACGGCCCCCGGCTGCAGGACAACCCCACTGCCAACACTGTCCTGCTGGGGATGGACTGAGGGGATCTCCTTCCCCTTCCCTCTGGCACGGAGGCAAATCCCATCCTCTCCTTGTCCTTCCTCCCCCAGACAAGAAGCTGAGGATGGAGACCAGGGAGGACAAATCCCCACACCAGAACCTTGTAGAAGAGGCAGTTTTGAGTGGTTCCACTGTGCAAGAATCCAATGGGGAAGAAAAGCCCCGAAGATCCCTTAGGAGGAGGGGCTACAATCCCATCCCAGGGTGCTCTGAGGAGAAAAGACCCCCCCAGTGCCAGGAAGGTGGAAAGAGCTTCAGCCGGGGCTCTGAGCTGGTCCATGAGCAGCTTCACGATGGGGAGAAGCCCCACAAGTGCTTGGAGTGTGGGAAGAGCTTCAGCTGGAGACACCACCTGATCAGCCACCAGAGGATCCACACTGGGGAGAGGCCCTATGAGTGTCCCCAGTGTGGGAAGAGGTTTCACACCAGCTCAGATCTTCTCTCACACCAGCGCATTCACACTGAGGAGAGGCCCTTCCGCTGCCCCAACTGCAGGAAGGGCTTCAAGGACAACTCCACCCTCATCAGGCACCGGCGCATCCACACTGGGGAGAGGCCCCACGAGTGTCCCCAGTGTGGGAAGAACTTCACCCAGAGTTCTGCCTTGACCCAGCACCAACGGAGGCACTGGTGAGGGAAGCCTTGCAAGTGCCATGACTCTGGGAGCTTTCTGTGCATCTCCGACTCCATCTCCATCAGAGGAATCAAATTTTGCAGAACCCTGGTGACCCACATTTACTATGATCGACACTGGGAAGACAACTGTCCCTTTCCCTGCCCCTGGCAATGATGTGAGGTGGGATTGAAGAACGTCAGGGTCTGGCCATGGCCCTGTCATTGTATCCAGTCCCATCCCAGGTCATTGCCAGGGGCAAAAAAGGGACTCTCCCAAGAGGGGTGTCCTTCCCATGCAGGATAAAATACGTTGCTGGGTGAGCCAGTTGGTAATTGGTTGTAATTTCCCTGTATATAGTTTGTCTTATCCCTTCTGTTAGCACTGTTGTTTCTGTTCCAGTTTGTTGCTTATCCTGTTGCTTTTGCCAGTAAATTGTTCTTATTGCAGCCTGGGCTCTTTGCCTTTTGTACTTTCAGTGGGAGGCTGGAGGGCAGCCAGGGGCGGCACGGTTTTAGCGGGAGCAGGAAATTGAGGAATCCCATTCCTAAAGCCCGGCCCGGGGAAACGGAGCATCACAGCTGGTGCCAGCCCTGGCTGCCCTGGCAACAGCCTTGGCAGCGGGTTCCTGGCTGGGGCTGTGGGAACCTCTTCCCTCTGGGGCCCAGGGACAGGACTGCAGGGAACGGCTGGAGCTGACTCGGGGCAGCTTTGGCTTGGATCTCAGGAAAAGATTTTTCCCCCAGAGGCTGCTGGGCCGCTCAACAGGCTCCCAGGGAAGGCTCACAGCTCCAGGGCTCTCTGAGCTCCAGCAGCCTTTGGACAGCGCTGCCAGGCCCAGGCTGGGATTGTTGGGCTGTCCTGTGCAGGGCCAGCAGTTGCACTCCAGGATCCTGATGGCTCCCTCCCAACTCAGCCCATTCTGGGATCCCTTCTGGCATCCCCTGGCCCTGGCAATGGGACTGCAAATGGTTGCCATGGCAAGGGACTCTGGCCCCAGGCCTGAGCTGGGATGCTCAAGAGCCCTGTGGGCAGAGGCAGTCCCAGCCATGCCATGGGCACATCCCAGGGCACCTTGGGCTGCAAAGGCACCCATCTGTCGCAGGCACTCACGGGGGCTCCACGGTGACACCCCAGGAGTGCCCGGGCTGCCAAAGAGCCGGGATGTCCCAGACACTCCCAGGGCTTCCTGTCCTGGGCACAGTGGGAGCTTCAGGCAAAAGCTTCATTTCTTCATTGGAGAAACTCCTGATGAGTCCTGAGGTGGAGAAATGACACCAAACAGCCACCATCGATCCTCAAATCCCTCCAGGATGTCTAGACTTTTAAAATTGATTTAAGAGAGAAGACTGAGAGCGGCTGGATCCAATCCTGGCCACAGACTTTGTCAAAGGTTTATGTGTGAAAGATTGGACAGGTGGAATTGAACTTAAATACAATTTGTCCTACGGGATAAACGATGGAATACCAGATATATTTCTATAAATACAGCTATGACTGATTTAGATCTGGATTTGACAGATTCATTTATGCCACAGAGTCAATAAAAAAAGAGAGTAATTTTCTCCACATTATAGGAGCTATAACAATTATTAGAACATACAGCCCTAGGAACCAATTTTGAAGAAAACAGGGCTTTGCTGAAGTTGTTTGAGCCCATTGCAGACAGAGCCTCCTGCTCCAGCAGGAACTGCCTTTCCTGTGCCAGGCCCAGGGCAGATCCCGCTGCAGGAAAAGCCCCAGGCCAGCCCCAAGACAGGGAAGGGCTCGGGCACAAGTGCAGAGTGCCGTGCTGGGAGCTGTGCCAGGGAGAGCCTGAGGCACCAAAGGCATCTTGGCAGCAGCAGCTGCTTCCAGGCCATGGCCACAAGCCTCCCTTGGCAACCGGGCCTGGTGGCCACCACTGCAGAGCTGCTGCTTCAGGGCTCATTTCTGCCTGGCCTCTGCCCCAGCCCACAGAGTGTCACCTCAGCCCTGACTCTGGCACAGCCGCTGGGCCTGAGCCCTGCAGAGCCTAAAGGTCACCTGTGCCCCCCTGGCTCTGGCAGCCCCTGGGGCAGGGGGGAAAGGCCAGAGCAGGGGCTGCCTTTGGCTGCTGGATGTGGGCTCCAGCAGAGACAAGGAGGAGTCAGGGGAGTGGATGGAGGGCAGTGAGCAGCCCCTTGTCCCCGTGCAGTCCTGGAATGGTTTGGATGGGAAGAGCTCTGCAGTGCTCATCTCATCCAAACCCCTGCCATGAGCAGAGACATCTTTCAGCAGATCAGGTTGTTCAGAGCCCTGTCCCAGCTGGACTGGAATGTTTCCAGGGATGGGGCATTGACCAGCACTGCCCTTCCCCACTGCCTGTCTGCTCACAAGCACTTCCAGGCCTCTCTGCATTGCCCTTGCCCTCACTCTGGGCTCACTCACACACCTCCCAACAACCCACCTGCAGCTTGGAGCTGCAAGGAGTTCAAAGCTTGTCTGTCCTTCAACAGTTGGTTTAATTCTGCCTTCAGCCAACTTCGGATTTTTGTTTGTTCCTGAATTTCCTGTGTGTCTAAAACATTCCTTGCATGGTTCTGCCTTGGGGAAGGGGAACGTCCTTGGTGGCACTTTGGGCTTGGCACACACACTTGAGGAGTGTGTTTGTTTTCAATGGGGAAACTCAGAAGTTTTAGACTGCTTCAAAAAATAACAGAAGAAAACCCCTATGTTGGTTGAGTGCAGCCAGTTCTGCAAGCAAAACAGGTCCCAGGTGAGTGATGTGAGACAGAATGGGGTTGGGGAATGTGGAGCAAGGCTGTCTACACTGGGCCAGAGCTCAAGGCACAGCTTCTCTGAGCAGGCCAGACCTCCCTGGGAGAGTCCCTGGATTAATATCAGTCACTGAATGCGTCAGGCACCACTTCTCTAAAAAGAACAGTAATAAAATACATCCTTACAAATAGAAGTGTGTATTTCTTAAAAGCTCTTGGAAACTTTTCTCCATAACTGCAGTAGGAAACCTTCCTAATGAACTGCACCAGACCAGAGGGAAATCAAGGCACAGCCCTGGTTTGTCAGGACTTGCTTGATCCTAATGAGCCCCGTGGTGCATTTGGTGCTGAGCCCTGGAACCTCAGGGCCTGAGAGGAGATTGCACAAACCCCTTGCAGAAGGCATAGTCAGAAGAAAAACCCAGAAGTTTCTTGAAGCATCAGTGTGTCCCACTGAGGTCCATCCCCAACCAGGCCCCTCATGGAGTCCTTGGAGGAGAGAATTGGAGGCCAGGATTGCACAAAAGCTTCTCAGAGACTCAGTGTGGGAATGAAAATCCAAAATACCTTAAACACCTTGAGTATCTCAAAGCATTAATGAGCCCCACTGAGCGTCAATGCAAAGCTCCCAAGGGACTCATTAAAGCAGATAATTGGAGGCCAATTATCACACACAGCCTCAGACTCAGTGTCAAAAACTAGTTCCTTAATAAACTTTGAGTACTGTGAAGTACTATGAGCCCCACTGAGTGTTGTTACTGACTCAGAATCCCAAGGGACTTGTTAAAGTAGATAATTTGGGCCATGATTGCACAAACCTCTCACAGAGTCAGTTTTAAAAGGAAAACTCCAAGTACCTTAAAATAACTAAAGTATCTTGGAGCATTAATGAGCCCCACTGAGTGTCATTACTGACAAAGCCTCTCAAGAGACTAATTACAGCAGATAATTGGATTGCATAAAACTCTCAGAGATTCCAAGGCAAAAGCAAAACCCAAAGTCTTTTTGAAAAACCCGTCACCACTGCCTGCAGTTCTCTGCTCTGCCTGGGGCCTGGGGATATTTTCTCTCTCCTGTCCCTCAGTGGGACCCATTAAAATTTCCAAAAACTTTGGAGTTGGATTCTTACCTTGGAGTTCTTGAGAGGTTTCATGATCTCCCTCTGATGTTCAGGGCCTCATCACCAAGCCCCAAGAGGGTCATTAAAGTCCTTGTGCTGTGTCTGTGCTGCTGAGCTGGGCTGGGCTCCTGGCACAGAGGCAGCTCCTGGCAACCAAGAAGAGCTTAAAACCACATTTCTCTTGCTGAGCAGCTCTTCTCCCAGCCCAGCAGGGCTGGGGCACTGCCTGCAGCCACCCTGGGCACAGCACACAGGCACAGAGAGCTTCAATCACTCAGGGCTGGGAAGGGGCTCAGAAGTGCCTGGAGAAGAATCACTCCCAGCCCTTGGCACAGGAACCTCTGGCTGCAGGACAATGCAGCTGCAGCTCCTGCAGTCCTCTCCTAAAGCTGGAACATGCCAATGCCTACAGACTCTGTGAGTACATTCTCTGCTTGTCTCCTGTGTAGAGCAGCCAGGGGTGCCCAGGGCTGTCCTGCAGAGCAGGGTCCTGCAGCCCAGGGTGCTGTGCTGGGGCAGGGACTCTGCTGCCTGCCAGGGACAGCTCTCAGCCAGCCCTGGGAGCTGCTGCCAGCACTGGGGGACAAGATCTGGGTGGAAGGAGACAGCTGGTAAGGCTTGGAAGTGTTCTCCTTGTATGGTGAGGATGCTGCATTTTTGAGGAATGCTCCCAACATGACGTTTAATTGCCGAACATTTCCAAGTAGATTATCCAGGGAGTACAGTGAGGCAGGGGCTGCATAAATGGGGAAATCTTGCTTTATAAATCTACTGTTGTCTGTTGTCTGGATGGGAAATTGCACATAGACATTAATCTCTCAGTTCAGGTTGAGAAAAAAGAACCAAGTAATTTTCTCTCAGACCTTACTAAACCAGGAAGTGACAGAAATCAGCACAGGGCCCCTTGCAGGCATCACTGTCATTTTTCCAGCCTCCTCAGGGTTGCTCTGAGGTTGCCATCAGAGCCTGCAGAGCCAGAGCTGCCCCTGGGCAGTGCCTGAGCTGGGAGGGCTCTGCAGGGCAGAGCTGAGCCCCCAGGGCTGGGCTGGGCTCTGGCAGCACTGGCAGGGCCCAGCCCTGGGCACAGGGAAGCAGCTGCAGGCAGGGACAGCTCCAGGCAGCAGAGCCCTGGGCAGGCAGTGGGGGGAAAGTGCCACCAGGCTGTGCTGGGATATTGAAAGTCCTCTCCAAACCGAACTATTCCATGATCACTATTTTTACAGATGCCCATGCCAAGACACTGTAAATGTCCAACAGCAGTTCCATCAGCCACTTCCTCCTGCTGGCATTGGCAGACACGAGGCAGCTGCAGCTCCTGCACTTCTGCCTCTTCCTGGGCATCTCCCTGCCTGCCCTCCTGGCCAACGGCCTCGTCATCAGCGCTGCAGCCTGCGGCCACCACCTGCACAGCCCCATGTTCTTCTTCCTGCTCCACCTGGCCCTCAGTGACCTGGGCTCCATCTGCACCACTGTCCCCAAAGCCATGCACAATTCCCTCTGGGACACCAGGACCATCTCCTACACAGGATGTGCTGTACAGGTTCTTTTCTTTATGTTTTTCATGTCAGCAAAGTTTTCCCTCCTGACCATCATGTGCTACGACCGCTACGTGTCCATCTGCAAACCCCTGCACTACGGGACCCTCCTGGGCAGCAGAGCTTGTGCCCACATGGCAGCAGCTGCCTGGGCCAGTGCCTTTCTCAATGCTCTCCTGCACACAGCCAATACATTTTCCCTGCCCCTGTGCCATGGCAATGGCCTAGGACAGTTCTTCTGTGAAATCCCCCAGATCCTCAAGCTCTCCTGCTCACACTCCAACCTCAGGGAACTTGGGCTCATTGCTGTTAGTGCCTGTCCATTTTTTGGCTGTTTTGTGTTCATTGTTTTCTCCTATGTGCAGATCTTCAGGGCCGTGCTGAGGATCCCCTCTGAGCAGGGACGGCACAAAGCCTTTTCCACCTGCCTCCCTCACCTGGCCGTGGTCTCCCTGTTCCTCAGCACTGGCACATTTGCTCACCTGAAGCCTTCCTCCATCTCCTCCCCACCCCTTGATCTGGCAGTTTCAGTTCTTTACTCAGTGGTGACTCCAGCCCTGAACCCCCTCATCTACAGCCTGAGGAACCAGGAGCTCAAGGCTGCAGTGTGGAGACTGATTGACTGGATGTTTTCAGAAACAATAAACTGCTGGCCAATTTCTGCAAATCACCTATAATAAAAGTCTTCTTTGAGAATTCTTGTTGGTTTCATTTTAGCGGTTCTTTTTATTTGTTTTACTTTTTAATCTTGTCCACAAAGCAATGTCATTGTTTATGCAATTTCTCATTTTGTTTCTCTCTCCACCTTACCTGTCGCCACAGACTGTGTCATTGAGGGGCTGCACTCTTGGTGGCTTTAAAAGAACTCAAGGATCTCCCAGCCAAGTTTTCTGCAGAGATCCCCTTTTGTTCCCTTCTCTGCAGCTGCAGCAGCAATGTCTGTGTGCAGAGCTGGGGGCAGATCAGGGCTAGCACAGCAGCTGTGCCCAGGAGCAGCAGCCCTTGGTGCTGCCAGTGCTGCTGCTGTGGCCCTGCCCCGCTGCCCTCCTGGCCCTGGTGTTGCTGTAGGGCCTGAGGGCTCTCGCGGCCGGGCACAGGGCTGGGGGTGGCAGTGCCGGGGCTGCAGCAGGGACAGGCCATGGGCACTGCTGGGGCAGCGCTGACGCCTCAGGGCAGGGCCTGGGGGCTCCAGGCTCCTTGCCCAGGCTCTCTCCAGAACACACCCAGGCCAATGCTCAGCACAGAAAAGCCCCGGGAGCAGCCCCAGGCTGGCCCTGGGCAGGCTGGGGGCAAACAGCAGGGCTGGGGCTCTGCAAGGGCCCCGGGGGAGATGGGAAGGAGCAGCAGAGCAGGGGCTGATCCATCCCCACTGCGCTGGACACCCCAGGGCAGCGTCCCAGAGCGTCCTCATGCACCTGCCAACAACATCCCCCCTGGGCAGCCCTGGCCTCTCCCCCAGCTCACACAGGGGCCGCATCCTTGCAGGCACAGACACGGCAGCACTGCTTCAGGAGCCCCTGTTTGCACTGCCCGGAGCAGGCCTCAGCACCCCCATGCTGTTGGGGTGGGGAGATGAACCTGAGGGAGCACAAATGCCATCAGCCCCTGGGGCCAGGAAGGGCTGGGCCACAGCAGGGAAACCATTCAGCTTTGGCGTGGCCTCTCAAGTCACACAGAGAGTTTGTTCCCATCAGCTCTGAGTTTCCTGTGCCACTGCAGACGTTGTTACTCAGAGCCAGGGCTGCCTGGCAGCCACCCTAAAACTGCCCTGAGCATTTCCTTTGCTTCACCTTGGCTTTCTTTCCTCTTCCTGGTACAAATTTCTTCCTCTTGCCCACCCCTGTTCCCTCCCCTGCAAACAGCCCATCCCTGGTTGTCCTTTCCTCTCTGGCCCCACTCCCCATTGCAGTTCCTGAGTTGGCACCATGGGAACGTCCCTTGGGGAGCAGGATCATCCTCCAAGTGCTTCAGGAATTGTCTGCAGGCTCCTGCAGTGCCTGGGGCTGCTCCCTTGCCAGAGGCACCCCAGGCCAGGGGGGCACATCTGGGCTGCTGTGTCTGGCTGTGGGGCTCCTGTTGTGGGCCATGAGGAGGAGCTGCAGAGGCTCTGCAGGACTGACAGGATGGGCTTTGGGGCTCTCAGGAGAAGCTGAGGGACCTGGGCTGCTGCACCTTCTGAAGAGGAGGCCCAGGCCTCATCCCGACACTGCTGCAAGGCTGCTTTCAGAGAATCACACAATCAGCAAGGCTGGAAATGACCTTGGACATTATCAAGTCCAGGCTGTGCCCTGACACTGCCTTGTCTCCCCTGAGCCTCCTCTTGTCCAGGAGAAAGAAGCCCAGCTCCCTCAGCTGCTCCTCACAGGACTTGTGTTCCAGAGCCCTCCCCAGCCTTGTTCCCTTCTCTGGACACGCTCCAGCCCCTCCATGTTGTTCCTAAATTGGGGGGCCCAGAACTGGACACAGCACTCGAGGTGCTGCCTCAAGCAGTGCCCAGCACAGGGGAAGAATCTGTGCCCTGCTCCTGCTGGCCACACTGTTCCTGATCCATAGGAGTGCCAGGGCTTGGATGAGGGACATGGTGGGCAGGGCCTGGGGACAAAGTCAAATTTCTGTCAGCCATGAAGGGTGTCTTGGGTTTTCTAACAAAACAAACAAACAAACAGACAAACAATTAAACAGGTTTATTCTGTTCCATCTTTTGGAACCTGGTTGGGGAGGTGTTTTTTCTTTATCTGTTGTATCTCCAGGAGGGAGGTTGCAAGTGCCTTTCTGATAACAAGCCGGCTGTTAAAACCGGGTGGGGCATTAATTCTTATCTCTGTTCACCCTCCCATTCCCTCCATGGGGATCTCTTCTGTTAATGGGCCATTACAGCTCAGCAATGACATTTTAAAAATATTTGGGAGATTTTTTTCAGATATTTTGGTAACAGTGTAGGGATAGTTGGGAATAGTTTGGGAATGTTCTTTGGAGCTTTTGGGGGACATTTTGAGAAGATTCTGGAAATATTTTAGGAAAATTTCAGAGACATTTTAGAAACATTCTTTGAATACTTTTGGGGGAATTAGGAGTATTTGGGGGATATTTTTTTGAAGTTGTTGGCCTGTTTCAGGGAGATTTTGGGAATGTTTCGGGAACATCACAGATATTTTGGAGATGCTTTGAGAAAATTCTGGGAATATTTTGGGAATATTTCAGGGACATTTCAAAAGCAATCCACTCACATTATTGGGAATTTTTGGTGAACATTTCTATGACATTTTAGAAACACTCTAGGAACACTTCTGGGAATTTTTTGGTAATATTTTAAGGGATTTTAGAAACACTCCATGCACATATTTGGGAATATTTTTTGGGAATGCTTCAGGGGATTTTAGAAACATGCCATGCACATTTTTGGGAATATTCTGAGGACATCTTGGGGGATTAGAGAAACATTCCCCACACATTTTTTTTAATTTTTTTGGAATATTTTAGGGACATTTTAGGCACCCTCTCTGCAGATTTTTGGGAATGTTTTGGGAACATTCCTGGGCAATTTTCTCTCACCTGTCTCCAAATTACCCCAAAATATCCACAAAATTACACAAAAATTACCACAAAATATCCCCAAAATATGTACTCTCAAAAAGCCAAAATTACCCCAAATTTATCACAAAACATCCCTTAAAATTACCCCAAAATTACACCAGAATTACCCCAAAATATTTGAAAATATCTCAACAGTTTCCCCAAATATCCCTAAAATTACCCCAAAATACCCAAAAAATTACACCATGATTAACGCCAATTACCCCAAAACATCCCCAAAGTTACCCCAGATTATCCTCAAAATCTCAGCAAAATTACCTCAGAAATAGACCCAATTTAGCTCAAAATAGTCCAAAAATATTGCCATAATTACCCCAAAACATTCCTTAAATTTACTACATAATAACCCAAAAATATCCCCTAAGTTACCCAGGGGTGGTCTGGGAGGTGGGTGAAAGGGAGTGGGAGGGGCAGAAATAGGTCTGAGGTAGCGCAGGGGGATTTTGGGGCTTCTGAAGGTTCCCAAATGGGCCTGGGGTGTCCCAGGCATGTCCTGAAGCAACCCAAATGGGTCTGGGGTCTCTGGAGGTCCACAAATAGATCTGTGGGCTCCCAAATGTGTCCCAGGTGTCCCCACATGGGTCTGGGATAGGGTCCCAAGGGGTTCCAGAGAGATTTTGGGAGTCCCCTAGTGTCCCCATAAATGTTTGGGTCCCCCAGGAAGTTCCCCAAATGGGTTTGGGGGTGTCCCTAGGGGGGCCTAGAGGAGTTTGGGGGGGTCCCAAGAGGGTTTTGGGGAAATCCGAGGGAGGTCTTGGGGCTCCCCAAATGGGTCCGGGGGTTCCCAAGTCTTCCCAAAAGAGTCTGGGCTCTCCCAAAGGGATTTCAGGGGCTCCCAGGTGTGTCCCAGGTGTCCCCAAAAGGCTCTGGGGTCTCCCCGCCCCTTCACCTTGGGTCACCTGGGCAGGGGCTTGGGCAGGATCTTTCAATCACTTGCTACACTTGGGACTTGGCCCCTGCTTGACAAAAAGGCTGATGGAGCTCACAGGCTCCTTCCGGAGAGCAGCTGGCCCTGCAGGATTCCTCTGTGCAGGAGAGTTCCTGCAGTCACAGACTTGCTTTTGATAAATATCATGGCCTGAGCATGGAGTTGGCTTTTTCCCTGCAGTGAATTTAATATTCTGTGTTCGTTTTCCAAAACTCTCTGTCAGAGATGGCTCACTGAAATGATTTCTCTGTTCCCAAAACATGCAAATTACTTTCTTTTGACATTCTTTATCCTTTTCCCTCTGTTCTTTATTCAAGACTTTGGTTTTCACTGTTGAAGTGCAGGCTATCCCAAAATATGCCAGGACTTTGGAGGAGTGGTTTTATGGAGATGATGGCTCTGGGCTGGGAGCCACACTTCCCAGCTCTGGCCCTAACTTTAGGACCTGCTCTACAGAAATCAACGTTTTCCCAAACAGACACCTTGGGTTTGGAGTTCCCCAACTTGAGGCCATCAAATGCTGCTCTTCAAAGCCTGCACATCTTCCCCCTAAAATCAGATGGAGATAAATGGGTCAAATATTTCCATGAATCTCTTTCAACACATCACCTCAGAACAGAAAATCTTATTTCCCTAATAGAATCTATTTCCAACTAATACCTCTTTCCCACAATGAAAATAATCTGATGATCTATAAAAAGGGGTTTTTTGTCCAAAGCCTTGCCCTTTAAATTTTGTCAGCACTTCCACTGATAAGAAAAAGATAAGATAAGAGGTAAGAAAAAGTTCAAAGGAATGATTCTAAATTTTCTGAGTCATCATGGAGTCAAAGGAACTGGTACCAGATTTGGGGTGAATGAATGGCCCACTAAACTTTCAAATAATTTTTTGTTAAAAAAGAGACTTTCATTTTAAAATACAATTATTTTTTTAAAAACAATTAAAGGAAGGAATGACTGACAAAATTAAGATCTGTATAACTATCAATGACTGTTTTCTGAGCTTTACATTTGATTTATCCTTGAAGTTTTTTTTTCCAAAGGATGAGCACAGAGCCTCCCAGCAGCAGTAACCTCCTGTGACACACAAAATTATGTTGCAATCAGGAATTCTTTCAAGGGCTGCAGCCCAAGCATGTACCTGCTTTCAAAGGAAACAGTGCAATTCAACTACCTACAGGTCCTAAACAGAGGGGTGGGGTTTTAATTGTGGGACAGGGTGATGGCAGGAATAAGACCTTTCTTACATGAAAGGAGATGGAAAAGAATACTGTTTAAAAAATGCTGATGAGGACTTTGAGAGATCAAGCTCTAAGTGACTGTGGTATTTGACACCTTGATCAGAGCTATATCCCCTTCAGATAATCTGGAAAATCTTTGAGACTGATTATGGGCTGTGATAAATTTATCTGAAATACACTTTTCTGACATTTAGCACAGATAAAATACTGATAGAAGTCGTGTAATGAAACTGGCATTGAAGAAGAAAACTGCAAAATCATCAGAGACAAGCATATGCCCCTGCAGAAAACTGACAAAGTTCTCAAAGGTGAAAAACTTTACTGACATGGAAAGAAATAAAAACCAACTTAATTCAATTTTACACTCTTGAATGGTTCAAATTCAAAATTCAGAGTATAGGTTGGAAAATCCACCATGAAAGTCTGCTCTGGTCAAACTCCTGGAGTTCAACAAGCACCTAGAGACTTTCAGCAATCCATCCACAGGTTTTGAAAACCACTCCACAGGGACTGAGAAATCCAGAGACAAGTCTGTTCCAAGGTCTTTGCAGCCTTTGCTGCGAAATCCATGGCCAGCCCCAAGGCCCTGCAAGACCCAGCTATCAACCATCTAAAATTCACACCCTCAACTTGCAGCTGCTCATTTCCCCAGAAACTGAGTTCATTTCTCTTCAGTGCATGCACAGAGAGTCATGGCAATGAAGCATTAAAGAGAAGAATATCTCCCAAGGACAATCAGGCAAGTCAAAACCATTGCAGAACTCCAAAGTGAGGAAGTGCAGGCTGGTGCCCTGAGCCAGGCTGGCTGCTTCTTGGGGGTTAGGTTTGCTCCTTTTTACTTTAAAGAATTTTTTCCCCATAAGTTACCAAAGAGACTAAATGTTGGATACATAAAAAGTACTTGACCAAAAACAAAGAGATGGCCAAAAGCTCGGTTGGGGAGGTTTTATCTTATCTGTTGTAACTCCAGAAGGGAGGGGGTAACTGCTTTCCCTGATAACAAGCCAGCTGTTAAAAACCGGATGGGGTATTATCTCTTATCTCTGCTCAGTCTTTCACCACCCCCATGGGAATATCTTCTGTTAATGCACCATTAAAGCTCAGCAATGGCATGACACATTTCATCACCCTATTATGAGATGCTCTACCACAGAGCAGAAAGCAAACCATTTCTACTGAGATGAAAAAGAGCCGCAGGTGTCATCAGGCACTCTGGTGTTCCCATGAGACTCCCAAAGTAAGTCTGGACCCACTTCAGGACCCCTGGCTCCACAGGACCATCTCTGCTTCCAACAGGACACCTCTGCCACCCCAGGAGGGCTGACTTTGGACTGTCTCCAACGCCCTGACTAACAGGGTGTCAGGTTGTATTTCTGAGAGTCAAGTTTTAGGTTTGTTTGGTTGGTTATTTGGTTTGTTTTGTTTTGGTTGGGTTGGTTTTTTTTTTTTTTTGTGTGTTTTTTTTTTATTATTATTAGTTTGTTTGTTTTCTGAGATTCCTTGTTTGTTTGTTTGCTTGCTTATTCTAACATCCTTGTAATTGCAAATTTACAATAATTTGAAAAAGGGGAGAGGGGGCTTACATTCCAAGGGAGACTCCAGTCTTCCTTGGCAGATCCCTGTCTATTCAAACCAAAACAGAGCCCAAGTTCCCTGAAGTAGGAGTTGGAGATTATTGGAGGTTCGGTTTGATCCTTTTTTAATTACAGATATTTTTTTCTCCATAAATTGCTGGGAGACTAAGTACTGAGTGATTCTGGGTGCTTGACCAAAATATAGAGGTGGCCAAAAGTCAGGAGGGGGAAATAACGTGAGTTTTGGGGCAGGAAAAGGGACAGGGCTGGGGGCAGCTTCTCTCTTTTGCTCTTGGTGTCGGGGAGAGGACAGCCAGGCTGCTGCTTGCTGTGGGAAGAGTTTGCTGCCACCACAACCCATCCTCCCTCCAGGGGCTTATCTTCTGTTAATGGGCTGCATTGATGCTCACTGCATGACTGATAAAAGTAAATCATCCCATGTTGGAGAAGGGAGACGCGGACACCATTAGGTCATCAGCAGAACTCTGTTTATTCAAATACAGTCTTGAGTTATATACCTTGCTTAATTAGCTCATACATATTGCAAAAGCCAAGCTCCTGATTGGTAGTGACTACACAATAGTTTACTTCATGTTATATCAGCATATTGCAACAGTTGTATCACCTTGTAGCATTTAACTCCTCTTTCTCATGATCTCAGTTCCTCTCCCTCATCCTCATGCTGGCCTTGTCCTGGCTTCTAGTTACAATATTAGTCTGAGAGCTATTGTGTCCCTTATCTTCTTTCCCATTTCTCAGCTATCCTCTCCACAATTCCCCCTTTTTCTTTAATGGTTGCAAGCACTTTTTCTAGGGGTTATAGATGCAAAAATACGAGCTGCAGGACCGCATAACTCTACTTTGTTATTACAATTCTTATCAAGGGCCTGTAAAGATCGTCGTCGCTACTAACATCAGTTACTAAATCAGATATAATGTTGGATGTGATGTTAAGTTGTTTACTTGTCTAACAAGCCAATTGCCTTAACTGCATTAAGGCTTGTGACCCTGCTACACCTGGGACAAGGATGGAGGCAATGATCACTCCTGGGGGATCCCACAAGTTTACCTTGTTACTGCAGTTAGGACTCAACTGGTTCATGGCTTATACAACAGCTGACAATTCAAAAGTTTGTAAAGAATCCCCCTCTTCAGCAGGCAATATTACTTCTTGCCACTCATTTCTCTGCTGCCATGTAATAGCAGCTTTTTGTGACTTTTTCTCAGCATCTGTGAAAACTGTGATTGCTTCTGGGATGGGCTGTTTACTCCGCAGAGGTTTGCTCAGCCACTGTTGTTCTCCCACCCATCGCAAGGGTGGGGGCCACTTTACCGTTGTTACAACTGTGGTCCCTCCTCCCAGCAGAGCAAGGCCCACCTCCTCATGATTTTCAATGTACCATTGCAGTATATCTCGAGCTATTGGCAACAGAAGAGTGCCTGGTTCATTTCCCATAATCTGTCGTGCACGCTGTCTACTTTTATGGATAAGGACTGCCAACATTTCTGATTTTTGAAAAACAGTTTTACATTGTTGCATGGGTGGCTGTAACCATTCTAGTACCTGAATGTCTTTCTCCTCTCCCCTATTCTTCCCCTTTTTCTTTAATTGCTGAACAAGGGCTCCAAGAAGATAGCGTTTCTCGAGCCATATAGCCAAATCAATAGGCAGGAGAGGGTTACGACGAAAAGTACTGCTTTGCTGAATGATTTCAGCAAACCAAGAGCAATATTCCCATTGTGCTGTTGTCTCGTTTTGCCAATGAGAAATGTAACTTTTCCACGCTTCTCTCGCACATTCTTGTTTTAGACAAGTGCGAAATGGATTGGAAGGCGTGGCAAGTGATAAACACAAATTATCCTGACCAGATTGATTAACCCAAGTGACCCACATGTTTTGCCGTTTGTCTGTTTTTGGTAGCTCTGTGAGCCCAGCGGCGACAACACATATCCCAGTCAGCAGGATCCACCTAATGCATATGAGGTATTCCCACCTCATATTTGCAGGTTGTCTGCAATATGCGAGTAGCCTTTTGTGCCAACAGGCGACACACTTTTTTTTTTTTTTCTATTAAAAATACCAATTTTAGCCTATCTCTTTGACTTAAATCTTGAACAAGGTTTACTGCTTCTGGCACAGTACTGCACCCTGTATAATTTTATATGGCTGTTTGCCAATTATAACGATGCCAATAAAAGGAGCAGTGTGGGCACCATGGCTGTGCAAGCTGCTGTTGAAAGACCTACCATTGTTTGCAACAAGCCCCACAATATATTTTTACCCAAGCACCACAGTTAGGCTTGTTGCAGTGCAGACAGTTGGAACTCTTAATTAATCGTAGTCGGGTGCTTTGTAGTTCATGTAACAATGTTAGTACATCAGTTCTATTTTCTACTACTAGAGGATTAGGTCACACTGGCTGGAGCTGAGCTATCACAGGCTGAAGGATCAGGAGCAGGCGATGCCGCTCTCGTTCTGCTGGACTGCTGGGTGCTGTCATTCTCTGCTTGCATCCAGCAGCTGCGAATCCACACAGGACCTGTGGGTGTAAGCACACACATGTGACCTCAACCAATATATTGTACTTCAGCAGGTCCAGTGTTAAGAATGCTGATCCTTCTGTAGAGTCAAAACCATAGTATCCTCTTTGTGTTTCCGAGCGATGTTCCGGAGCCAAGGTCGAAAATGGTAACAATTGAGCTATCCGGGTGCCAGCTGGAATGAGCACTGGAGGATACAGTGTCCGTGCTAAAATACAGATCTTGCCTGTAAAATCAGCATCAATAAATCCCACAGTAATGTCCAATCCTTTTTAAAAAGTAGAAGATCGTCCCAAAAGTAAAGCAGGAACTGACTGTCCCTGATAGGTTACTGGTCCCTTTACTCCAGTGGAAACTGGCACAGTGCAATTGTCCTTAATAGATATGTCCACTGTGGCTGCCAAGTCCAGGCCGAGGCTTCCGGAGGTGGCGGGGTGCAGGTCACTGGCCGCTGTACAGCTGCTATTTGTGTCCCGGCGCGGCGGCTGGATGGCGCGCTGGTCTTGCCGTTTCCCGATTTCCTCTACAACAGTAGCACCTTTCTCGGTCTTCTCCGCCTCGCTTCGGCTGACTTGCTGTAACAGCAGCTTGGAGTGGAGCAAGAGCAGCAAAAACTTGAGCCTGACTACTCTCTGCCTGTTTCTGAAGTGTTTCACTTAGCCCTTTAATAGCCTCGACAATAAATGCCTGAGGCCCAGAGGGCACAGATGCTGCTTTTTCTAGAGCCTCTTCTACAGACCAATTAGCTCCCAATGGAGTATACACTGTTTTAACATAGCTCCTTGCATATAGAGTGGCACTCTAGCTTTTTCTATTCCCTCTACTAGTTGATCTACAAATTTGCCTAATGGTTCTTTTCTACCCTGTTTTATTCTCATATATATAGGGGTTCTATGTGGATCTTTTACCTTATTCATAGCAGCTCTAGCGAGCTTCATGACCTCTCAACATTTTTTTGGTCCTAACAGAGCCTGTGCCTCTGTTCTTATTCAGTTGCTTATTCCCGGCAATTCATCTAAGGGGGCGGCCGGGGAGCTGATGGTACAGAGTCTGCAGCTACCGTGTCCCCTTTGGTGGCACTTATTTGCTCTGGAGGCACATGTACTGTTGTACATCCAGGAGGCAAGGGAAAGTCTGACTCTGATGAATATGTCAGATTCATTCCCTGGGCTGCTACTGCCTGCTGAGCTGCTCGTTTTTCTACTTGGTGTTGCAGCAGAGCATTATGTACTGCCCGCCACTGTTTCCCTAACTTCTTAGCTGTCTTATCATCATCCAAAACTAAAGTAAACAACTCATCACCTAACTTTCTCCACTCAGTAAGCTCGTGCACTGTATGTGGATTAATAAAGTAGCCTTTAGCATATCCCCATGTTAGTAATCTTGGAAGGTCTTTCCTTATCTCCTTAACCCCCCGTTTCTCTAACCCTGTCATAAATAAATCATATGCTGCTTGCCTGTCCATTATGTCGTCAGCGCTGTTGCAACTCTCCGGCTTCGGCAGCACGTATGGCTCAGGACCACCTATATGGCTCCTGAGGGCGTTATCCCTTCCTCGTTTAACGCCGACCCGGTTGCATCAGGCCCCAACCCTACTTCTCCAACCGTGGCAGACGTGTACCAGGGCGCGGAAGCTCTTCTTTCGCCGTTTCTCTATCAGGGCGCGGAAGCTCTTCTTTCGCCAGGCACGTCCCTTTTTCTTTTAGTCGAGACGTCTTTTAGTCGAGACGAGAGGTAGTTTTAGATTCAGGTCCTATGTTCGGGCGCCATTTGTTGGAGAAGGGAGACGCGGACACCATTAGGTCATCAGCAGAACTCTGTTTATTCAAATACAGTCTTGAGTTATATACCTTGCTTAATTAGCTCATACATATTGCAAAAGCCAAGCTCCTGATTGGTAGTGACTACACAATAGTTTACTTCATGTTATATCAGCATATTGCAACAGTTGTATCACCTTGTAGCATTTAACTCCTCTTTCTCATGATCTCAGTTCCTCTCCCTCATCCTCATGCTGGCCTTGTCCTGGCTTCTAGTTACAATATTAGTCTGAGAGCTATTGTGTCCCTTATCTTCTTTCCCATTTCTCAGCTATCCTCTCCACAATCCCATTGGGAGATGCCCCTCCCACAGGGAGGGGCCAAGGATTCCTACCTGGATATAATCTGACATTCACCACACAAAAGGCAGCCTGTTTCCACTGGATTTCCAGAGGAGCGCCAGATCCATCTGCACCACCACTGGACCTTCAGAGGAAAACTACACCCTTCTACAAGGTCATTGATTCAAGAAAACCACATCTGTCACTCCAGGAGGACTGCAGCCACGAACACCCTGACTAACTGGGTGTCAGGTTGTATTCTGACTCTGTCTGTTGTTTTGGGGTTTTTTTTCTACTGCATTTATATTTTAATTTTTAGTTTTTTAGTTTAGCCTGCAAGGAAGTGGAAGATGCCCCGGGACAGCCAGGCAGGTGAGGAGGAAATCAGTGCCCCTTTCTCCCTCTCTCCTGCTCCATCTCCCAGTCCATCACGGCCCCCGGCTGCAGGACAACCCTGCTGCCAACACTGTCCTGCTGGGGAGGGACTGAGGAGATCTCCTTCCCCTTCCCTCTGGCACGGAGGCAAATCCCATCCTCTCCTTGTCCTTCCTCCCCCAGATAAGAATCTTAGGATGGAGAGCAGGGAGGACAAATCCCCACAACAGAACCTTGTAGAAGAGGCCATTGTGAGCGGCTCCATGGCACAGGAATTCAACAGGGAGGAAAAGCCCCAGAGATCCCGCAGGAGGAGGGGCTCCAAACCCGTCCCAGGGGGCTCTGAGGAGGAAAGACCCAACACGTGCCAGGAAGGTTGACAGAGCTTCAGCCAGGGCTCAGAGCTGGTCCATGAGCAGCTTCACGATGGGGAGAAGCCCCACAAGTGCTTGGAGTGTGGGAAGAGCTTCAGCCGGAGAGACCTCCTGATCAGACACCAGAGGATCCACACTGGGGAGAGGCCCTATGAGTGTGGGAAGAGGTTTCACACCAGCTCCAGTCTCCTCTCACACCAGCGCATTCACACAGAGGAGAGGCCCTTCCGCTGCCCCGACTGCAGGAAGGGCTTCAAGCACAACTCCGCCCTCGTCTCCCACCGACGCATCCACACTGGGGAGAGGCCCTACAAGTGTGGGGAATGTGGGATGAGCTTCACCCACAGATCCAGCCTGATCGTCCACCAGAGGATCCACACCAGAGATCAGCCCTATGAGTGTGAGCAGTGTGGGAAGAGCTTCAGCCAGCGCTCCAACTTGATCCGCCACCAGAACACCCACGCTGAGGAAAGGCCACACAAGTGTGGGGAATGTGGGAAGGGCTTCAACCAGAGGGGCCACCTGATCATCCACCAAATGAGCCACACTGGGGAGAGGCCCTATGAGTGTTCTGAGTGTGGGAAGAGGTTTCAGACCAGCTCCCTTCTCCTCTGGCACCAGCAGATTCACAGGGAGGAGAGGCCCTTCCGCTGCCCCGACTGCAGGAAGGGCTTCAAGCGCAACTCCCACCTCATCAGGCACCGGCGCATCCACACTGGGGAGAGGCCCCACGAGTGTCTTCAGTGTGGGAAGAGCTTCACCAAGAGCTCTATCTTGACCCAACACCAACAGAGTCACCAGTAAGGAAATGGCTCTGAGAGTGCCCCAACTGTGGGAAGATGTTCATGTCAGTCTCCAACTCCATCTTATGTCAGACGATCCTCATTTGGCATAGCCCTGGTGACCCACATTCCCTATGATCTGCAGTGGGATGACATTAGTCTGTTTTTTTTCTTTGGTGGTCTCAAATATTCTTTGATTCATCTTTATTCATTTAAACCAGAGAAAATTTGGTAAAACTCAATAAATTCCTAAAGGTATCTAAATCCTTATTTTTTACTAGAGAATTTGAGATTCTGGAGGGTATGTTGGAGGACTTGGGGGTTGTGGTGGTATTTCGTGTGATTGTCTCCATTTCTTCGCACTCAAAGAGACAAGAGAATTTGATCTGTTACCTCAAAACCACTCAATAGCACTGAATACTACTCAATCCCACCCCAAAATTACTTGATTCCACAGCCCCTCAGAGTGGGATGGACTTGGAAGGGGATTGGGCAAAGTGTGCTGCAAATCAGGAGGGGTGAGATGGGCATTGGCTGGGGCAGGATTGGTGGGAGGGGGTTTTGGAGGTGTGAAATGGGGGAAATAGGGCTTGGGAAGGGGGTCTTGATGTGCGGCGGGGGCGGGATGAGTTGGTGTTGAGACTGGGGAGGTGGGGTGGGGTCTGGATTGAGATAGGCCAAGTTTGGGACTGATGAAAGAAAGGGGAGCCATATACTGAGTGAGTTTTTGGATATTTCACGTTCCTGAAGAGATTTTGGGGTATTCCACATTTCTGAGGCACTTGTGGGGCACTCCTCAACTCTTTGGAGGGGTTTCCTGAGAGCAGCTCCCTGCAGCCCCATTGCCAGGGGTGGCTGCCTTGGGCACCAGCTCAGAGCTGCAGCCAGAGTCCGTTGCCTCAGTGCTGGAGAGCAGAGAAATGATGAATGGCCCCAGACATCTCCAGGGTGTGTTTGGGGGCCAGGGCAAGTTCTGTGTAGGTGGGGCGGTCACTGCCCCAGCCCCAGCCACTGCAGCCTCTGCTCCAGCCCCAGAGTGGCTGCCAAGCCCCTGGCACCCCAAAAACCCCACCTGTGAGAGGGGCCCAGAGCAGGTGAGGCTGTGACACGGTTGTGACACTGACACGACCCATGGCACCAGAGCTCCCAGCAGCTGAGATGGTGCTGGATCCAAGGGGGACTGTGGATCTCTCTCTCCCTCTCTCTCTTCTCCTGACTACTTCTGGAAATCTGGAGAACTGTAAGTAGGACAGGTCAGAGTTTGCTCAGTCAGTGCTTTGTGAAATGATTTACTGGAATTCCATGGTGCTTTAAGATTTCACATGTAGCTCATTCTCTGAAATATGCAGGTTAAAGTTTGTTCTCCACCCTGGTGAGAAGTTTGTTGTTTTCTCCCATGTGCCCCCTGAGGGGATCGAGGTACCTCAAGTCCCTTTCCAACAGCGGCCGAGCCAGCTTGGGGCACAGCAGCAGGAACTGCAGTGCTGAGCAAGGCCTGCCTTGGCTGGAGGGAGCAGAAAGGCCAAGCCCTGAGCCCAGGCCTGGCACAGCAGGGCCTGTCCCTCCCGGGTGCCTCGGGGCTCTTTGTGGGCCAGTGGGATGGCAGGGGCAGCAAGGACAAATGTCACCAAACTGCAAGCCCTGCCAGTCTCCTCAGGGAGGGGCCAGGGAGGAGCAAAGTGCAGGCCCTGAAAGGAAAGTTCCTCCTGTGGGGCCTCCAGAGGCGCTGCCAGAGCCCAGGGGACAAAGGCCTGGGTGCCTGTGGCCCTGCCAGCCCTGCCCAGCCCTTGGCCATGTGGCCTGCAGGCTGTGCCCCCTGTGCGTGCTGCTGCTGTGCCCTGGCCGGCTGCACACGCCCATCTTGCTGTCCCCCCCAGCATTTCCCAGCCCAGCATTTCTGTGCCCTCCCTGGGCTCCCTGCACCCAGCGCTGCCGGCTCCTGGCACACAGAGCCAGGCCAGGAGCCCACCCTGCCAAGGGCCTTTGGAGCAGCCTGGTGCCTGCCATGGCTCCTGACCTCAGCAGCTGCTCCTGGGATGCTTCCATGGAAGCCGAGCACAGCAACGCTGCTGGCCATTGGCCCTGCTCAGGCTCACACGCTGTCAGGGCACATTCCCTGCCTGTAGGATTCGTGCCTGACCCAAGCCCTGCACTTATGGCTCCAGCATTGCTTTCCAACAAGAACAGGGGAAGGCAAACTGTGTGTAGCTCATGGTATTTTACAGTGTCTAAAACTGGCTAAGTCATTGGTCTTAGAGGTGAGATCCATTTGGAATGAATGGGATGGAGAAATACTGCAACATAAGAAAGGGGAGAATAGAAACAAATAGAGAAAAAGATCTTGGATTGTTTTTTTCCATTTTCATTTCACTTCTGGAAAGCCTTTTCAGGTTTCCAGGAATCTTCTTCATAGTCTTGTCTGCCCTTTTCAAGAACCTTTCCTGGAGAATGAGGTCAAACTTCTGTCACAAGATGTGCCACCAACCGCAGCTTCTCTTGGCTTTCCACACTGTGTGTGCAGCACAACTCTTGCAGCAAAGCAGGACTAATGTTTGGAGAACTTTACAGCTTCTTCTTTTTTCCCTGAAGACTGGGGAGTTGTGCCATTTTTAAGGTTGTCATTGTTGCTGTTCAACCTTAAGGAAACATGCCGGGGTACCAGGAGTTGTTAGAGAACACAAGTCTGGCTGAATGACAGAAAGAATCTCCAGAGGCTGCAGCCAGGAGTGGAGAGTTGTGTGATAATCATTCCAATATGCCCAACGACATCTTGATAGTGATCTAGAACATGAAAATGGGCTGACAGTGTTTTTTTGTTTTAAGTTTAGATGATTCTACGTGTCATGCATTGATCTAAATCAAGAGCACAATCAGTTCATGAAAAGCACCAGAACAAACTCAACCACTCTGAGGAGATGACTGAAAGAATCTGAAAAGGAGAAATGCAATAGGGAATGACTCGGTGAACTTGGTCTGGAAGAAGGGTCATTTTTTCTAATAATTTCTCAGCCATTCCCTCTGCTGCTGTCTTTCTGAAAAAGACCATTTTCATCCCAGATGCCTCATGAAACGAGAAGCCTGAGCTTGTGGAAGTGCCTGAAAGATGCCCTGTTCCTCTGCAGGGACACTCAGGCTGACACAGGAGTCTGAGGCCTGTCTTGGGAAGGCTCCTGGGAGCTGGAATTGGTGGCGTGCTGGGAGAGGAGGAGCAGGGGGAGAAGGATGGGCGCTGCTGTGTGGCAGGAGCAGGAGGTTTGGGCCGCAGGACATTCCGCCTGCGCCGCTGCCCCGCAATGGGCGGCCATGCCCGGGGCTCTGGGCCTGGCCCCGCCTGCGCTGAGCTCCCGACACTGCGGGAGCTGCCCGGGCTGGGCTCAGGTTCCCGCTGGCCCTGGGCAGCAGGCTGGGCTCCAGCTGGGATCAGCAGCAGCTGCAAATACCTCTGCCCATCTCCACTTGCTGCTGCTGCTGCTCGGAGGAAGCAATGAAGGGAGTCGAGGATTTCTGGTTTCTCTTTCTCCTGGATTTTTTCATTTTATTTGACACCGCACAGGCAATTTCTGTGATGGCTTCTGCCAGTTGATTCTATTTCAGCAGCTGCAGCAGCAACAGGGCTGTGTTTGAGTGCTGCAAATGTGGCCTGTGTGGCTTTAATTCTCCTCGGCTTTGTGTTCAGGGACTTGTGAACATTTGGAGTTCTGCTACTCATGATGCCAGAGTTTCCTATCATAAAAGCACCTCTGGGTGGCACTGATCAAAAAGGGCAATTGCAGTTTTACTGATAACATTCAAGTGGCCACCAGAAGAGGGGCAAGAGCAGCTATAATCTACAATTGCCAAGGCAAAGGCGCAGCACCTCCTGCTGTCACCTCAGGGTGAGTAAAACAGTGCTGAAAACAGCGCTGGAAGCCGATCCTTTCTTTCTCTGCAGGCTGGGTCAGGGCAGCACAGGCGGGCCCTGAGCAATGAGGGCTGTTGGTGGGTGATTGTTGCTCTAGTGCTGAATTGAGGTGGACAAAGGCCTTGGAAGGCGAGGCAGGAGCAGGTGGGAAGGGGCCGGCGCTGCTGCTGCTCCTGCCCGGGAGCCCCGGCTGGGCCGGGCCGGCGCCCGCTGCGCTGCGGCTCCTGCTGCTGCCAGAGCCGGGCGGGACTCGGGGACAGGGAATGGACACGGGGGGACACCAAAGGCCTGCGGGGCTGCGGGGATGTTGGCGCTGGGGCCAGCGCCAGCACAGAGCTTCAGCCACAATGAACCCAGAGGGAAAGGCTGGGGAAAGGCTCCATTGCAGCCTTTCTTTCCTCAGGGCTGGGAAGGGACCGAAATGAAAGGAGAACAAGCAGGGCCCGACCCCTCCTCCTTTGGGAGGAGCCCCATGCCTGGGGCTGTGAGGGGCCATGAGGGGCTGTGAGGGGCCATGAAAAGATGTGAAGGACTGTGAGAAACTGAGGGAGTGTAGGGGCTGTGAGGGAAAATGAGGAGCCATGAAGGGCTGTGAGATGCCATGAGTAGCCAGGAGAGGTTCTGTGGGGCCATGAAGGGCTGTGAGGGGCCATGAGGAGCCTCAGCCCTGGCAGGAGGGGGGTCCCACCATGTCCCCAGGGCAGGGCAGCCCTGAGGGGCCGCCAGTGCAGACGTGGCAGCAGAGCGGGCTTGGGGCACCTCCGGGAGGGGATGAGACCCTTCCCCAGCTCCAAACCACACCAAACCCACCATTAACAGGATTTTCCATCTTTAGAATCCACTGGCTACATGGAGTTGCTTGTACAGTTTAATCTTGGTGGGAAAAGCACGGGAATTTTCCCAATGAGTGATATCCAGCCACTCTTAAGAATGTCTAAGATTTAAAAGTCTTACCAATGAAAAGTAATACTAATGAATAATTAGAACAAGAAATAAACCCTCAAATCCCAACACCTAGTACCACACCAAAATGACAAACCTCACTTTTCTTTACCATCGCAGGGTTTGTGAAAACAAAATCCTATTAACATTCTCCACCTCACATTTTCCCCACCAGATAAATGAGGCTATTTGCAGGTGTTAATATGTGGTACAAATGAGGGGTGGAGTGAAGAATGGGGAGACACTGCCAATTTCCATGTCAAACCCAGCAGGCCAACTCCAAAGTGGAGAGAATAAAATGGAATGGGGTCAGGGGCTGGTCAGATGTTCCTCTAAAGGATCTGCTGAGACCCAGCAGAGCCCTGGCAGAGCCCAGAGCAGCCCCAGCAGCCCCAGAGCCCGGCTGGAAGGAGGCACTTGGAGCAGGGAGTGGCAGCAGCTCCAGCCATTCCCTGCAGTCCTGTCCCTGGGCCCCAGAGGGAAGAGGTTCCCACAGTCCCCAGCCAGGGACCCGCTCCCAAGGCTGTTGCCAGGGCAGCCAGGGCTGGCACCAGCTGTGATGCTCAGTTTCCCCGGGCTGGGCTTTAGGAATGGGATTCCCCAATTTCCTGCTCCTGCTAAAACCGTGCCGCCCCTCGCTGCCTTCCAGCCTCCCACTGAAAGTACAAAAGGCAAAGACCCCAGGCTGGGATAAGAACAATTTACTGGGAACAGCAACAAGATAAGAACAAAGAGGAACAGAAACAATAGTGGAAACAAAAAGAATAAGATAAACCATATTCAGTGAAAATTACAAAAGCATCGACTGGCACTTCCCGGCCACATATTTCCTCCTGCCTGGAACGGACAACTCTTCTCCTTGAGAGAGAGAGACAGTCTCTTTCCTGATGCTGGCAATGACATGAGATGGCATCAAATACAATGACAAGGCCATGACCAGACCTTCACATTCTTCAATTCCAACTCCCATCAATTCCAGGGACAGGGAAGGAGACAGGTGTACTCCCTGCATGGGTCATGGTAAATGTGCGTCACCATGGCTCTGAAAAATGTGGGTCCTCTGATGGGGGAGGGAGTTGGGGACCTACATGAAGTGCACACAGTCAGGGCACTCGCAGGGGTTCCCTCACCGATGCCTCTGTTGGTGTTGGGTCAGGGTAAAGCTCCTAGTGAAGGTCTTCCCACACTGGGGACACTCGTGGGGCCTCTCCCCAGTGTGGATGTGCCGGTGCCTGACTAGGGTGAAGTTGTGCTTGAAGCCCTTCCTGCAGTCGGGGCAGAAAAATGGCTTCTCATCAGTGTGAATCCGCTGGTGCCTGAGGAGATTGGAGCTGGTCTGAAACCTCTTCCCACACTCAGAACACTTGTAGGGCCTCTCCCCAGTGTGGCTCATTTGGTGGATGATCAGGTGGCCCCTCTGGTTGAAGCCCTTCCCACATTCCCCACACTTGTATGGCCTTTCCTCAGCGTGGGTGTTCTGGTGGCGGATCAAGGCGGATCTGTGGCTGAAGCTCTTCCCACACTGCTCACACTGGTAGGGCCGTTCCCTGGTGTGAATCCTCTGGTGGCAGATCAGGCTGGATCTGTCACTGAAGCTCATCCCACATTCCCCACACTCGTGGGGCCTCTCCCCAGTGTGGATGCGCCGGTGGGTGACGAGGTGAGAGTTTTGCTTGAAGCCCTTCCTGCAGTCAGGGCACCGAAAGGGCCTCTCATCAGTGTGAAAGCGCTGGTGCTGGAGGAGATCTGAGCTGGTGTGAAACCTCTTCCCACACTGGGGACACTCATAGGGCCTCTCCCCAGTGTGGATCCTCTGGTGTCTGATCAGGTGGTCTCTCCGGCTGAAGCTCTTCCCACACTCCAAGCACTTGTGGGGCTTCTCCCCATCATGAAGCTGCTCATGAACCAGCTCAGAGCCCTGGCTGAAGCTCTGTCCACCTTCCTGGCACTGGGTGGGTCTTTCCTCTTTAGAGCACCCTGGGATGGGTTTGGAGCCCCTCCCCCTGCGGGATCTCTGGGGCTTTTCCTCCCCATTGGATTCTTGCACTGTGGGGCGGCTCAAAACGGCCCCTTGCATGAGGTTCTGCTGCAGGGATTTATCCTCCCTGGTCTCCATCCTCAGCTCCCTGTCTGGAGGAGTAAGGACAAGGAGAGGATGGGATTTGCCTCCGTGCCAGAGGGAAGGGGAAGGAGATCCCCTCGGTCCATCCCCAGCAGGACGGTGTTGGCAGCAGGGTTCTCTTGCAGCCGGGGGCCGTGCTGGGCTGGGAGATGGAGCAGGAGAGAGGGGGAAAGGGGCACTGACTTCCTCCTCACCTGCCTGGATATCCTGGGTCATCTTCCTCTTCATCGCAGCCTAAAGTAAAATGTTAAACTATAAATGCAGTAGCAAACAAAAAAAAAAAAACCAAAACACAACACTGACAGAGTCAGCATACAACCTGACACCCAGTTAGTCAGGGTGTTTGTGGCTGCCGTCCTCCTGCAGTGACAGATGTGCTTTTCTTGAAGCAACGACCTTGTAGAAGGGTGTAATTTTCCTGTTCAGGGGTGATCTAGATGGGTCTGGTGCTCCTCTGGGAATCCAGTGGAAACAGGCTGCTTCTGGTGTGGTTTATATCCAGGTAGGAATGCTTGGCTCCTCCCTGTGGGAGAAGCATCTCACAATGGGATGATTTACTTTTATCAGTCATGCAGTGAGCATCAATGGCCCATTAACAGAAGATAAGCCCCTGGAGGGAGGTTGGGTTGTGGAAGAGATAAAGAACACTGCCCCACCTGGTTTTAACAGCTGGGCCATTAACAGAAGATAATCCCTGGATTTATGACGGATGGGTCATGGAAGAGATAAAGAACACTGCCCCACCTGGTTTTAACAGATGAGAATTGAATAAAATAATTTTGGTTCCATCTTGCATTGCAACCCAAGGCTATTGGTCAAATGCATATTCATGAAGACTATACACATTTAAACATTCCTTTGTGTGCACATTTTCTGGCAATTCTTTAGCTTAGTTCGACCCTTGACGTCATCTTTCTAAAGGATGTGCCATGATTCAGATGTGATTTTGAGACTTTTGTGTTTTATTTCCTCTCGAGGTCACCTGGTCTGTGGTTTGGCAGTTATTGATGGCCAAAGGGTCAGTGGTGGATTCCTCCTGGCTCTTTCTGTGTTATTTGCCAGGGTTTTTTTTTCAATGTTATCTTATCTTATCATCCAGACATTTTAGCCAACGTTTTTCTTTCAATCAACATTCGCCATTTCACTATTGTCAGTCAGTTACAGAAATACAGGCATCAGTCATTATTTCCTAACTATAGTCACTTCTGCAAAGATAGTTAGCAGATTTTAATTTTTTAGTATTTATATAATCTATTAAATTGTATATTTATATTGTTGTTTATATTTGTATTTATTTCTGTTTATGAATATTGTCTTTATACTATATATTTATAGTTTTATAATATACTCTATTTCAATATTTTGCAATACCATAAACTGTAATACATTTATCACACTGAAATATGCAATCTCCACAGGGATTAGGGTATTAACTGCTAAAGGCTGACAAATTAGACTCTATCAAAAGCAGTTTAAAAGAGATTACAAACTGCACTCTGTCAAAATAATTCGCGAAAGCCAAGATATAAGTGTGAAAGCCAAGAACTACACAGTTATTTCTAACAGGTCTCCTGGCCTAACAGAACACCAGGACTGTGCTAAATGAGCAGATTGAAGGAATTACAAGGATGCATGCTAGGAGTACTGAGGACACATGAAAGGCTGTCTTTGTTTGAAAGACAGGGATCTGCTGGGGAGGGGCAGGGCCTCCCTAGAAATGGAGAATTCAAACCCCCTCCCTCCAAATGATTATAATTTAGAAAAGGAAAGGGGCTTTCAGGCAGAGGGATGAGGTTCAGAAGAACAGTTCTTTACTAGTCTATATAACAAGGCAAACAAACAACAACAACTGCAGCATTAATAGCAAACACAACCAGGAACCTTGGGAGGCATTGTTTCACAAAGCCCAGGGCAGTCCAATCTCTTGGGACCCTGAGAGCACCAAGCTGGAAGAGTGGAAAAAATCCCAGGCTGGTGGATGGGATCAGAAGCTGTGCAGTGGCAGCTGGAATGGCAGGGATGTCCCAGTAGGGCAGGGCAGTGTGGGGTCACAGAGCAGCAAAAAGCCTCAAGGCAGCGCCAAAGAAACAGCGGCAGCGGGATGGGGCTGGGCCAGCAGGGCAGGGGGAGACGAGCTCAGAATTCCTGGGCACATGAGCAGCTGTTGGCAGATTTCACAGGACTGGACTCTTGTTTCTTTAACCTGAAAGTTACTAAATGACTTCACTTGTCTTTGCAGCACTTTGAATGTGCCTCATCTCTTGCCATTTGCATCCAGCTGTTTCTTGAGAAAAGAGGTGGCCCGAGCAGCAACTAGACTGGAAGTCTGGCAGCAGTGCAGTCTGTCAGCTCAGCCACAAGACCCAGGAGCAGTATGAAGAGGAAATTATTCTGTACTCAGGGCATTTTCTGCTCCAGTGTACAGGTGTCTGTGTCGAGTACTGTATTTTAAAATGCAAATGTAAACTTTGTGGTTTACATACAAGAGATGAATTCTTTAGAACCATAGATTTAAGATGGAGGCTTGGGGGCCGTAACTGAAGTGGCATAAATAGAAATCAGAGCAGTCCAGGCTGCTCCTGAAGCTGAGCACAAGGAAAGCTCAGCACTGCAGCAGCTCCCCACAGAGGTGGTGCCGTCTCCATGACTGGGGTTGCTCAGAGCCCTGCTGGATAAAGCCCTGAGCAGCCTGGTCTGATCCCTCAGCTGCCCCTGCCGTGCTCTGGAGGTTGGGCTGCGGCACCTCCTGAGGCCCCTCCTGCCCCAAGTTGTTCTGTGATTGTGTCCCAGAGCCCTGCAGCAGCCAGCCTGGCTCAGGGCACCACTCTGCACTTCCTCACTTTGGAGTTCTGCAGTGGTTTTGACTTGTCTGATTGTTCTTGGGAGATATTCTTCTCTTTAATGCTTCATTGCCATGACTGTCTGTGCATGCACTGAAGAGAAATGAACTCAGTTTCTGGGGAAATGAGCAGCTGCAAGTTGAGGGTGTGAATTTTAGATGGTTGATAACTGGGTCTTGCAGGGCCTTGGGGCTGGCCATGGATTTCCCAGCAAAGGCTGCAAAGACACTGGAACAGACTTGTCTCTGGATTTCTCAGTCCCTGTGGATTGGTTTTCAAAACCTGTGGATGGATTGCTGAAAGTCTCTAGGTGCTTGCTGAACTCCAGGAGTTTGACCAGAACAGACTTTCTTGATTGATTTTCCAACCTATACTCTGAATTTTGAATTTGAACCATTCAAGAGCGTAAAATTGAATTAAGTTGGTTTTTATTTCTTCCCATGTCAGTAAAGGTTTTTTAACTTTGAGAACTTTCTCAGTTTTCTGCTGAGGCATATGCTTGTCTCTGATGATTTTGCAGTTTTCTTTTTCAATACTGTTTTCATTACATGACTTTTATCAGTATTTTATCAGTATTAAATGTCGGAACAGTGTATTTCAGATGAATTTATCACAGCCCATAATCAGCCTCAAAGATTTTCCAGATTATCTGAAGGGGATATAGCTCTGATCAAGGTGTCAAACACCACAGTCACTTAGAGCTTGATCTCTCAAAGTCCTCATCAGCATTTTTTAAACAGTATTCTTTTCCATCTCCTTTCATATAAGAAAGGTCTTATTCCTGCCATCACGGTGTCCCACAATTAAAACCCCACCCCTCTGTTTAGTACCTGTAGGTAGTTGAATTGCACTGTTTCCTTTGAAACCACGGACGTGCTTGGGCTGCAGCCCTTGAAAGAATTCCTGATTGCAACATAATTTTGTGTGTCACAGGAGGTTACTGCTGCTGGCAGGCTCTGTGCTGATCCTTTGGGAAAATAACTTAAAGGATAGATCAAATGGAGAGCTCAGTCAGCAGAGTCATTGATAGTTTTGCAGGTCTTAATTTTGTCAATTTTCCCTTCCTTTAGTTTTTGTTGTTGTTGTTGTTGTTGTTTTGGGTTTGTTTTTTTTTTAATAATTGTATTTTAAGGTGAAAGTCTGTTTTTCAGCAAAAATTTATTTGGAAGTTTAATGCCCCATTCGTTCACCCCAAATCTGGTTCCAGTTCTTTTGACTCCATGGTGACTCAGCAAATTTACAGTAATTCCTTTTGAACTTTTTCTTATCTCTTATCTTATATTTTTCTTATCAGTGGTAGTGCTGACAAAATTTAAAGGGCAATACTTTGGACAAAAAACTGCTTTTTATAGATCATCAGATTATTTTCATTGTGGGAAAGAGGTATTAGTTGGAAATAGATTCTCTTAGGGAAAGTAAGGCTTTCTATTTTGAGGTGCTGTGTTCAAAGAGATTCTTGGAAAGATTTGACCCATTTATCTTCATCTGATTTTAGGGGGAAGATGTGCAGGCTCTGAAGAGCAGCATTTGATGGCCTCAAGTTGGGCAACTCCAAACCCAAGGTGTCTGTTTGGGAAAACGTTGATTTCTGTAGAGCAGGTACTAAAGTTGGGGCCAGAGCTGGGAAGTGTGGCTCCCAGCCCAGAGCCATCATCTCCATAAAACCACTCCTCCAAAGTCCTGGCATATTTTGGGATAGCCTGCTCCTCAACAGTGAAAACCAAACTCTTGTATAAACAACAAAGAGGGAAAAGGGTAAAAAAATGTCAAAAGAAAGTAATTTGGATGTCTTGGGAGCAGAGAAATCATTTCAGTGAGCCCTCTCTGACAGAGAGTTTTGGAAAACGAACCCAGAATAATAAATTCACTGCAGGGAAAAAGCCAACTCCATGCTCAGGCCATGATATTTATCAAAAGCAAGTCTGTGACTGCAGGAACTCTCCTGCACAGAGGAATCCTGCAGGGCCAGCTGCTCTCCAGAAGGAGCCTGTGAGCTCCATCAGCCTTTTTGTCAAGCAGGGGCCAAGTCCCAAGTGTAGCAAGTGATTGAAAGATCCTGCCCAAGCCCCTGCCCAGGGGACCCAAGGTAAAGGGGGGGAGACCCCAGAGCCTTTTGGGGACACCTGGGACACACCTGGGAGCCCCTGAAATCTCTTTGGGAGACCCCAGACTCTTTTGGGGACACTTGGGAACCCCCAGACCCATTTGGGGAGTCCCAAAACCTCACTGGGATCCCCCCCAAAACCCTCTTGGGACACCCCCAAACTTTTCTAGGCCCTCCTTGGGACACCTCCAGACCCATTTGGGGTACCTCGTGGGGACCCCAGATTATTTTGGAGACACTTGAGACCCCCAAGACTCCCCTGGGATTCCCCCAGACGCATTTGGGGCACTCCTGACACCCCAGACCCTTTGGGGGTACCTGGGACCCCCCCACACCCATTTGAGGAGCCCTTTGGGACACCCCCAATTTCCTTAAAGACCCCCTTGGGACACCCCCACATCCATTTGAGGACCCTCTGAGACCCCTGGCCCATTTGGGGACTCCCAAAACCTCTCTGGAACCCCTTGGGACTCTGTCCCAGACCCATGTGAGGACACTTGGGTGGGACACACTTGGGAATCCCCAGACCCATTTGGGGACACCCAGAGACCCAAGGCCCATTTGGGGATGCTCCAGGACCCCCCTGGGACACCCCCAGACCCATTTTGGAACCTTCAGAACCCCCCAAAATCCCCCTGTGACACCCCAGACCTATTTTTGCCCCTCCTCCTCTCTTTCCCCCCACCTCCCAGACCCCCTTGGGTAACTTAGGAGATGTTTGGGGGTTATTTTCAAAAAATTTTGGAGTAAATTTGAGGAATATTTTGGGGTAATTTTGGCAATATTTTGGGACTATTTTGAGCTAATTTTGGTCTGAGATAATTTTGCTGAGATTTTTTGGGTTAATTTGGGGTAATTTTGGGGATGTTTTGAGGTAATTTGAGGTTCATGGTGTAATTTTTTGGATATTTTGGGGTATTTTGTGGATGTTTGGGGTAATTCTAGGGATATTTTCAAGATATTTTGGGCTAATTTTGGTGTAATTTTGGGAGAAGTTTGGAGGATGTTTTGTGGTAAATTTGGCATTTTGTGAGTACATATTTTGGGGAATTTTGTGGTAATTTTTGTGTAATTTTGTGGATATTTTGGGGTAATTTGGAGACAGGTGAGAGAAAATTCCCCAGAAATGTTCCCAAAAAATTCCCAAAGTTCTGCAGCGAGGGTGCCTAAAATGTCCCCGAAATATTCCAGAAAAATTCCAAAAAATGTGTGGGGAATGATACTCTAATTCCCCAAGCTGTCCCCAGAATATTCCCAAAAATGTGCATGGCATGTTTCTAAAATCCCTTGAAATATTCCCAAAAAATTCCCACAAGTGTTCATGGAGTGTATCTAAAATGTCCTTGAAATGTTTCCCAAAAAATCCCAATAATGTGCGTGAACTGGTTCATAAATGCCCCTGAAATATTCCCAAAATATTCCCAGAATCTTCTCAAACATCCCCAAAATATCCTCAAAATATCCCTGGAATATGTCTCAAATGTTCCCGAAATATTGCTGGGATGTTCCCAAAACATTCCCAAAATGTCCCTGAAATATGCCAACAACTTCATCAAAATATCCCCAAAATATTCCTAATTGCCCCCAAAATATTCACAGAATGTTTCTAAAATGTCTCCAAAATGTTCCTAAAATATTTCCAGAATCTTCTCAAAATGTCCCCAAAATACTCCCAAGAACATTCCCAAATTATTCCTAAATATCCCTACACTGTTACCAAAACAATTCGAAAATACCCAAAAAAAATTTTTTAACTGTCATTGCTGAGCTGTAATGGCCCATTAACAGAAGAGATCCCCATGGAGGGAATGGGAGGGTGAACAGGGATAAGAATCAATGCCCCGCCCGGTTTTAACAGCTGGCTTGTTATCAGAAAGGCACTTGCACCCTCCCTCCTGGAGATACAACAGATAAAGAAAAAACACCTCCCCAGACAGGTTCCAAAAGATGGAATAGAATAAACTTTTTCATTTATTTTTATTAGAAATCCCAAGACACCCTTCATGGCTGACAGAAATTTGACTTTGTCCCCAGGCCCTGCCCACCATGTCCCTCATCCAAGCCCTGGCACTCCTATGGATCAGGAACAGTGTGGCCAGCAGGAGCAGGGCAGAGATTCTTCCCCTGTGCTGGGCACTGCTTGAGGCAGCACCTCGAGTGCTGTGTCCAGTTCTGGGCCCCCCAATTTAGGAACAACATGGAGGGGCTGGAGCGTGTCCAGAGAAGGGAACAAGGCTGGGGAGGGCTCTGGAACACAAGTCCTGTGAGGAGCAGCTGAGGGAGCTGGGCTTCTTTCTCCTGGACAAGAGGAGGCTCAGGGGAGACAAGGCAGTGTCAGGGCACAGCTTGGACTTGATGATGTCCAAGGTCTTTTCCAGCCTTGCTGATTGTGTGATTCTCTGAAAGCAGCCTTGCAGCAGTGTCAGGATGAGGCCTGGGCCTACTCTTCAGAAGGTGCAGCAGCCCAGGTCCCTCAGCTTCTCCTGAGAGCCCCAAAGCCCATCCTGTCAGTCCTGCAGAGCCTCTGCAGCTCCTCCTCATGGCCCACAACAGGAGCCCCACAGCCAGACACAGCAGCCCAGATGTGCCCCCCTGGCCTGGGGTGCCTCTGGCAAGGGAGCAGCCCCAGGCACTGCAGGAGCCTGCAGACAATTCCTGAAGCCCTTGGAGGATGATCCTGCTCCCCAAGGGACGTTCCCATGGTGCCAACTCAGGAACTGCAATGGGGAGTGGGGCCAGAGAGGAAAGGGAAACCAGGGATGGGCTGTTTGCAGGGGAGGGAACAAGGGAAGGCCACAGGAAGAAATATTTTCCAGGGAAAGGTAAAGAAAGCCAAGGTGAAGCAAAGGAAATGTTGAGGGCAGTTTGGGGGTGGCTGCCAGGCAGCCCTGGCTCTGAGCAACAACGTCTGCAGAGGCACAGGAAACTCAGAGCTGATGGGAACAAACTCTCTGTGTGACTTGAGAGGCCACGCCAAAGCTGAGTGGTTTCCCTGCTGTGGCCCAGCCCTTCCTGGCCCCAGGGGCTGATGGCATTTGTGCTGCCTCAGGTTCATCTCCCCACACCAACAGCATGGGGGTGCTGAGGCCTGCTCTGGGCAGTGCAAACAGGGGCTCCTGAGGCAGTGCTGCCGTGGCTGTGCCTGCAAGGATGCGGCCCCTGTGTGAGCTGGGGGAGAGGCCAGGGCTGCCCAGGGGGGATGTTGTTGGCAGGTGCATGAGGACGCTCTGGGACGCTGCCCTGGGGTGTCCAGTGCAGTGGGGATGCATCAGCCCCTGCTCTGCTGCTCCTTCCCGTCTCCCCCAGGGCCCTTGCAGAGCCCCAGCCCTGCTGTTTGCCCCCAGCCTGCCCAGGGCCAGCCTGGGGCTGCTCCCGGGGCTTTTCTGTGCTGAGCGTTGGCCTGGGCGTGTTCTGGAGAGAGCCTGGGCAAGGAGCCTGGAGCCCATTCTGAGAATGCAATCCAAGATGGAACCAAAACAATGTATTCTATTGCCATCTGTGAGAACCAGGTGGGGCAGTATTCTTTATCTCTTCCATGGCCCATACCTCATATTTCCAGGGATTATTTTCTGTTAATAGGCCAGTTGTTAAAACCAGGTGTTGCAGTGTTCTTTATCTCTTCCACAACCCATCCTCCCTCCAGGGGCTTATCTTCTGTTAATGGGCCATTGATGTTCACTGCATCACTGATAAAATAACATCATCCCATTGGGAGATGCTTCACCCAGAGGGAGGAGCCAAGCATTCCTATCTGGATATAATCTGATATTTACCACACCAGAAGCAGCCTGTTTCCACTGGATTCCCAGAGGAGCACTGGACCCATCTGCACCATCACTGGATTTTCAGAGGAAAACTACACCCTTCTACAAGATCTTTGCTTCAAGAAAACCACAAGTGTAACTCCAGGAGGACTGCCGCACCAGTTTGATTGGACTGCTACCAACACCCCTAACTGGGTGTCAGGTTGTATTCTGACTCTGTCTGTTGTTTTGGGGTTTTTTTTTACTACTGCATTTTTAGTTTTAATTCTTAATTTTTAAGTTTAGGCTGCAAGGAACTGGAAGATGCCCCGGGACAGCCAGGCAGGTGAGAAGGAAGTCAGTGCCCCTTTCCCCCTCTCTCCTGCTCCATCTCCCAGCCCAGCACGGCCCCTGGCTGCAGGACAACCCTGCTGCCAACGCCTTCATGCCGGGGATAGACTGGGGGGAAACTCCTTCCCCTTCCCTCTGGCACGGAGGCAAATCTCATCCTCTCCTTGTCCTTCCTCCTCCAGACAGGGAGCTGAGGATGGAGACCAGGGAGGACAAATCCACACAGCAGAACCTCGTGGAAGAGGCTGTTTTGAGCGGATCCACAGCACAAGAATCCAACAGGGAGGAAAAGCCGCAGAGATCCCACAGGAGGAGGAGCTCTAAAGCCATCTCAGGGGGCTCTGAGGAGGAAAGACCCACCCAATTCCAGGAAGGTGGACAGAGCTTCAGCCAGGGCTCTGAGCTGGTCCATGAGCAGCTTCATGATGGGGAGAAGCCCCACAAGTGCTTGGAGTGTGGGAAGAGCTTCAGCCGGAGAGACCACCTGATCAGACACCAGAGGATCCACACTGGGGAGAGGCCCTACGAGTGTCCCCAGTGTGGGAAGAGGTTTCACACCAGCTCAGCTCTCCTGAGGCACCAGCAAATTCACACTGATGAGAGGCCCTTCCGCTGCCCCGACTGCAGGAAGGGCTTCAAGCACAACTCCCACCTTGTGACCCACCGGCGCATCCACACTGGGGAGAGGCCCCATGAGTGTGGGGAATGTGGGATGAGCTTCAGCAGAAACTCCCACCTGATCAGCCACCAGAGGATCCACACCAGGGAACAGCCCTACAAGTGTGTGCAGTGTGGGAAGAGCTTCAGCCAGCGCTCCAATCTGATCTGCCACCAGAACACCCACGCTGAGGAAAGGCCACACAAGTGTGGGGAATGTGGGAAGGGCTTCAACCAGAGGTCCCAGCTGATCATCCACCAAATGAGCCACACTGGGGAGAGGCCCTATGAGTGTTCTGAGTGTGGGAAGAAGTTTAAGACCAGCTCAGATCTCCTCCAGCACCAGCGGATTCACACAGAGGAGAGGCCCTTCCGCTGCCCCGACTGTGGGAAGGGTTTCAAGCAAAACTCCAACCTCGTCACCCACCGGCGCATCCACACTGGGGAGAGGCCCCACGAGTGTCTTCAGTGTGAGAAGAGCTTCACTCAGAGCTCTCACTTGACCAAGCATCAACGGAGTCACCTGTAAGGGAAGCCCTGTGAGTGTCCTGACTGTGGCAAGTGCATAATTTGAGTCTCCAACCTCATCCCCTATCAGAGGACTCACATTGGGAAGAACCCTGGTGACCCACATTCCCTGTGATCCATGCTGGGAGGAAACCTGTCCCTTTCCCTGCCCCTGGCAATGATGTGAGGTGGGATTGAAGAACGTCATGGTCTGGCCATGGCCCTGTCATTGTATTTGATCCCATATCAGGTCATTGCTGGGGTCAGGGAAGGGACTCTCTCTCTCCCCCAAGGAGAAGGGTGTCCTTCCCATGCAGGATAAAGTACGTTGCTGGGTGAGCCAGTTGGTAATTGGTTGTAATTTCCCTGTATATAGTTTGTGTTATCCCCTTCTCTTATCTCTGTTGTTTCTGTTCCTGTTTGTTCCTTTTCTTGTTGCGGTGCCCAGTAAATTGTTCTTATCCAAGCCTGGAGTCTTTGCCTTTTTTACTTTCAGTGGGAGGCTGGAGGGCAGTGAGGGGCGGCACGGTTTTAGCAGGAGCAGGAAATTGAGGAATCCCATTCCTAAAGCCCGGCCCGGGGAAACCGAGCATCACAGCTGGTGCCAGCCCTGGCTGCCCTGGCAACAGCCTTGGCAGCGGGTCCCTGGCTGGGGGCTGTGGGAACCTCTTCCCTCTGGGGCCCAGGGACAGGACTGCAGGGAACGGCTGGAGCTGACTCGGGGCAGCTTTAGGTTGGATCTCAGGAAAAGGTTTTTCCCCCAGAGGCTGCTGGGCCACTGAGCAGGCTGCACTGTTGCCCCTCAGTGTGAAATCCTCTTCACTGATCAACAGAACCATTATCAGGGAGCTCAGTAAAAGACAGCACAATAATCTAGTACAGGAGCCTCGTAGAGCTCCTTGAAAAATCCCTTAAATTCACAATAGATATTTCATGCAGACTGGCTCCAGGAGCCCCAAACTCTGTATTAAACACACAAAATCTGCAAAAAACCACCCAGATATGGTAGCAAACCTAAGGAGATTATTGGAATTTCTGGGGGAAAACTTGGGAAAAATGGCTGGGAATGACTAGTAATAAAAAAATCTGTGGAAAATCTGGCTGTAAAATGGCCAAAATCTGCTCTAAAATTGCATGGGAAGTGGCCCAAGAGCCCCAAAATCTGCACCTAAACATCCAAAATCTGCACTAAAATACCCAAAATCTGCACTTCAACACCCAAAAATGTCCCCAAGCTCTGGGAGATTCCTGGGATTTCTGGGGAAAAGCTAGAAAAAGGGTTGGGATACACAGAGAAAGAAATCCGAGGAAAATTGGAGCTACAATGGCCAAAATCTGCTCTAATCCATGTCACAGAGCCACAGAGCAGCTGTGATGTCACAAAGGGGCTCTGTGACAGCAGAGAGTGGGTTGTGTGAGGTCACAGATTGGGCTATGACATCACAGAGTTTGTTGTGTGAGGTCATTGAGCAGCTACAGCATCACAGGGGAGTGTGTGACATTGCAGAGCAGGATGTGACATTTTGCTGTGGCTATATGACATCATAGGGCTGTGAAGTCATAGATTGGGCTGTGACATTCCAGGGTGGCTGCATGACATCACTGAGTGAGTAGTGTGACATCATTGAATGGGTTGTGACATCACAGAGCTAGCTGTGACTTCATAGAAGGTGAGTCTGTGACATCAGAAAATGGGATGTGATATCACAAAGTAGTAACACGAGAAAAAGAAACAGGAAAGGTCCCAATGAAAAAATATACAAATAGGAAAAAATGTCTGAGACTGTGAAGAGTTGTATTCTGAAGCCTCTGGAGCAGGAAAGAGGGAGTTTATTGCTTCTGAAAAGATCCAGGCATCATTTTCCTCAGGGCATCCTTGAGCTCCTGGTTCCTCAGGCTGTAGATGAGGGGGTTCAGGGCTGGAGGCATCACTGAGTACAGAACTGACAGGGCCAGATTGAGGGATGGGGAGGAGATGGAGAGGGGCTTCAGATGGGCAAATAGGGCAGTGCTCACAAACAGGGAGACCACGGCCAGGTGAGGGAGGCAGGTGGAAAAGGCTTTGTGCCATCCCTGCTCAGAGGGGATCCTCAGCACAACCCTGAAGATCTGCACATAGGAGAAAACAATGAACAGAAAACAGCCAAAAAATGGACAGGCACTAACAGCAATGAGCCCAAGTTCCCTGAGGTCGGAGTGTGAGCAGGAGAGCTTGAGGATCTGGGGGATTTCACAGAAGAACTGGCCCAGGGCATTGCCATGGCACAGGGGCAGGGAAAATGTATTGGCTGTGTGCAGCAGTGAATAGAGAAAGGCACTGGCCCAGGCAGCTGCTGCCATGTGGGCACAAGCTCTGCTGCCCAGGAGGGTCCCGTAGTGCAGGGGTTTGCAGATGGACACGTAGCGATCGTAGCACATGATGGTCAAGAGGGAAAATTCTGCTGTGATGAAGAACAGAAAGAAAAAGAGCTGAGCAGCACATGCTGTGTAGGAGATGTTCCTGGTGTCCCAGAGGGAATTGTGCATGGCTTTGGGGACAGTGGTGCAGATGCAGCCCAGGTCACTGAGGGCCAGGTGGAGCAGGAAGAAGAACATGGGGCTGTGCGGGTGGTGGCCGCAGGCTGCGGCACTGATGACGAGGCTGTTGGCCAGGAGGGCAGCCAGGGAGATGCCCAGGAAGAGGCAAAAGTGCAGGAGCTGCAGCTGCCTCGTGTCTGCCAATGCCAGCAGGAGGAAGTGGCTGATGGAGCTGCTGTTGGACATTTGCTGTGTGTGGCCCTGGGGACTTGTTCATGGGTAAAGGACAGTGACAAGTTAGGACAGGCTGCTTTAAGCCAAACCTGTGCCATTCCCTGTAGACTGTCCTGCTGGTGTTGGTGTTTTTGGTGCTGACCTTGACTGCTGACAAAACAGCAACACATTCACTTCAGAGCTGGACTGGGTTGAGGCGCAAGATGGCAGATGGGGCTGAGGCAGCCACACACACGATGGCGGATGGGGCTGAGGCAGACACACACACACAAGATGGCGGATGGGGCTGAGGCAGACACACACAAGATGGCGGATGGGGCTGAGGCAGACACACACACGATGGCGGATGGGGCTGATGCGGGGCCTCCCAGCATGGTCTGCGGCCCCTGCCAGCCCAGCTCCAGCCCCGGAGCCGCGCGGGGCAGCAAGAGTCCTTCCCTTCAGCCCTTTGTTGAACAGGACATTAACAGACACCCGGGAAATGGGCACGATGTGGCACATTTGTTCTGTGCACACAAACATAGACCAGCCAGTTTGGAATGTCAGCTGGCAGTATTTTGATGTCAAGGCAATTCAAATTGGTGAAAATAGGAAAAAATCTCTGGAGACTGAACATTTTAAAATAAAGGCTTTTATTGTTTCTTCAAAAGAGGGCCAAAAGCATTTCCTGTGCAGATGGACTTTGTTTAGCATCAAGAAGCATCACAAGTGGTTTGGTCCAGGCAGGAGTCACAGTGACTGTGAGGGGATGAAAACGGAGATGGATCTGCTTGAGGCGGATGGTGCAGTGGCTGCTCACCCGCAATGTGTATCCCTCAGGGGACCTATTTCTTTAGAACACCATGAAGACTACAGAGAACTGAAATACAAACCAAAACTGCAGCAGGAAGCCCAGTGCACTTTAGGTTGTTCTCCATGAGACTCTTCAAGCTGAGCACGGCCATTCTGTTCAGCAGACGCACAGGCAGGGGCTCCTTGGAGCGCTGCTCTGGCACCCGTTCTTTGGAGTAGGGGATTGCAGGGAAAAACAAGAGAAGCCCATCCACTACTGAAGAGGAGCAGTCACTGACAGGAACCAGTGGGTTAAGAAATGTGAGGGGAAAAAGGCAGAAATTGTGAGGTGACAAGTGTGAGAAATGGGAGTGGAAAAAGGAGAGAAGTGTGAGGGAAGAAAAGGGTAGGAAACCTGTGTGGGAAAGGGTGAGAGAACTGAGGGGAAAATGGTGAGAAATGTGAGTGAAAATAGGAGAGGAAGGTGAGACGAGGAAAAGGCAGGAAATACAATGGGAAAATTCTAAGAAATATGAGTGGGAAAGGGTGAAAAATATAGGGGGAAATGGAGAGAAATGTGAAGAGAAGAGAGTGAGAAACTTTACTGGCAGAGAGAGAGAAACAGGCAGCAAATGTGAGGGGAACATTGTGAGAATCCTGAGGGGAAAAGAGTGAGAAACCAGAGGGCAGAGAAAGGCAGAAAACAAGAGGGGGGAAAAAAAGGGTGGGAAGTCTGACAGGAAAAGTGTCAGAAAACAGGAGTGAAAAAAGGCCACAAAATGTGAGAGAAAATTATAAGGAACATGAGGGGGAAAGAATGATAAATGTGAGGGGAAAAGTATGAGAAATGTCAGAGGAAAAGTTTAGAATCATGAGGGCAAAAGTGAGAATCCTGAGGAGAAAACTTGGAGAAAAATGACTGAGGAAAGGAGAGAAACATGAGGGGAGAAAAGGGCAGGATATGTCAGGGGAAAATTGTGAGAAACATGAGGAAAAAAAGAGCAGGAAACAGTGGGAAGGTGGGGAAGTGTGAGAGGTCAAGTGTGAGGAAAAGGAGCTGAAAAGGGTGGGGAAAATGAGTAAAACTTGGCAGGCAAACATGAGAGGAAAACTGTGAGACTCAAGAGGGGGAAGGAGTGGAAATGTGAGAGGGAAAAGAGCAGGAAATGCGAAGAGAGAAAAGGAGAGAAGGCAGTATTGGCATAAGAGCTGAAATAATTCCTAAGACATTCCCCCATGCATTTGCCCATTGATTGCACAAGCCCAGGGCTTCTCTGTATGTCCGTCTCCACCTGTGCCTTGATTCCTGTTTGGGAGCAGTAGAAGTGGCAGGATGTGCCCAGCAGCAGGAGCTGCTCCAAGCTGGGAAGGCACCAGGTGGTGCTGATTTCCAGAGGCTTCTGTGTGCCAGGGGAGGCCAAGGCAGGAGTGGGTTGAAAGGTGCTGGTGCTGCTGCTCCTCTGTGCCAGAGAGTCCCGGCTGGGCAGGGCACGGCGCCCACTGCACTGCGGGCTCTTTCTCCTGCCACAGCTGGGCACAGCTGGCAACAAATCCCCATGACTTGTGGGGAAACCAAGGGCTTTGTGGAGGCTGCACTGCTCTGCACACACCCGGGCCAGCTGCAGCACAGAGCTTTGGCTCCCTGGTGCCAGCTCAGTGGGAGAAAGGAGGCATGACTTTATTTCAGTGCTGGGTGCATGGGGAATCACTTTTCTAACACAGGTGCTCACTCAGAAATCTCACCTATTAATTTGTAACCATGGAAAGAAGACCTACTCATTACTTTGCTGAAACTCACAGGGTAACATTCCCTCCAATTAGTTGACATATTTAAATCACTTCTCAGAAGTTCCTGACAGGAGAGTAGGGCTCTCTTGAGGTCTTTGGTGGTCATTTGGGGAACATCCCATTCCTCCAATTCTCCCCCGATGCTCAAGAGCCTCCTACAACCACTTTCTTCCCCTACCAGTAGTTTTCCAGCTTCCTTCTTAGGAGGACTACTCTATTCTCAAGGCTGAGGTAGCCACTTGCACACATCAGTCACTGTGCTGGGGGAATAGAGGGCTCAACACTGTCTGTTAATGCAAAGGCAATTCATGATTTGTTACAGTTCAACATTTTCTCAACACCTTCCTTCTCTGAGAATTGTTCACGAGCATTTCCTCAATTTACCATGAAAGTGTTTTTGCTTTCTGAAGCCACCTTGTGTCTTTCCTCCAGCAATTTAGAAAGAAAACCCAAATTGCCTCCTGAAACTCTTCTGCTCCCTTCCAAAACAGTTCACTGCTCAAGCACAAGGCATAGGCTCATCCCTGATTCCCTCAGTGAGATAGGAGGTAATATTTTGCTGCAGCCAAAAGATTACTAGAAAAAAGAATGAAAGTTGTTGGTCCTAGGTGTTGTTATTTAGGGTTTGTATTTGTTTTAGTTAATTTGTTGGGTGTTGCTGTGAGCTGGGAGAGGGGCCAGGTTGAAGACCAGACCAAAAGGGAAGTAGGATAAGAGGGAAGGGGTCAGAAAAGGAGACAATGGGGAGAGAATATAAGTTCCCTAGTACCCAGCCAAAGGGAAAGGGGGCACGGTTCACCCTGGGCTGGGCAAGGCAATAAAAAGCAGCATTCTGTGTGAGTGTGTGTTGTGTGTGTGTTTGGCTCTTGGGAGAGCAAGATACACACCCAGCTCAGGTGAATCCTTACAAAGAAACAGTTCTCTTTTGCTTTGATGACTTTGTCCCCATTTAATTTCATCCAAGAGTTGGCTCCTTTCTAACACCTCTCTCCCAGCAGCTCAGGGCTGTGTTGCACAGCGCTTGCTGTGTGCCAGAGAGCACAAAGCAGGCTGGGCTGGTGCCCCTGAATATTTCTGCAGAGCACTCTGCATTTCACCCCTTTGCTGTGGCTGAGTGCAGAGCTCCAGGAGTGCAGGCGCTTCCTGGCAGAGCTGTGTGAGGCCCTTTTGTGCTGCAGATGTGACCTGCCAAGCTGTCCCTGCCTCCCGCTGGCCTCGGTTCCCCCGGGAGGCAGAAGCGCCGTGCCTGAAGGACGCTGCCCTGTGCTGGAGCCTGCGGAGCAGCCCGGCTCCCTCCCTGTGCCCAGAGTGCTGCACACACTGCTCACCTTTGCCAGGAGTGCCAGGGCAGCCGGCACAAGAGTAGGAATCCTCAGGCAGGCCTGCAGCCCTGGGCTGTGCTGTGCCTTTCTCTCCTCCTGTGCAGACTGTGGGCGGCCAATGCCACCAGTCTGTGCTGTGCCCGGCACGGCTGTGCTTCCCCTCGGGAGCAGCCGGCTGCCAGCTGGGCTCTGAGAGCGCAGCATTCGCCCGGGGCCACCAAGAGGCCCCCAGGGCCGGGCTGCTGCCTCCTGCAGCTCCAAGGGCCTCCTTCCAGCCTGCCCCTGCTCAGGCTGCTCCGGGCTCTGCCAGGGCTCTGCTGGGGCTCCAGCCTGGCCAAGGTAGGGCCTGCTCTCACCTGGCGCCCGCTGACAGCTCTGCACCAGCTCTGCGCCTTTCCCAGCAGCCTCCCTGACCTTGCTGCTTTCTCACTGGGGCAAAACTCTCCTCCAGACACAGAGACTGCACTTAGGGATACAAATCCAAGGGGCAGCAACTCAAATGCTCTCCAGTCAGAGCTCAAGGCCTGCAGATGCACAGGGTGTTTGGGCTGCCCCACTCGTCCTTTAGTTCTGCCTGCAAATGCCACTGCCCTTTCTGCCTCAAACACAAGTGCCACAGCTGGGTAAAACCCAGCCAGTGGGCCACATTCCAAAGGCACTGTGGTCTGGAGAGGATAACTGAAGAAGAGCCTTCACCACTTTCCAACTGTACTAAAGAAGCCCTCAATGTCATTTTCCACCTCTAAGTTCTGAAGGAAATGTTGAGCTTTCTGAGAGGCTCCGAAGGAGGGGAATCTTTGAAAGGAGTTGAGATTTCACAAACTTTATTCGTTTACAATGAATGCTAATATCATAGGCTTCTCTGCTACGCTACAATACTACAGTAGAATCTTAACTAGAATCCTAACTAGAATCCTAATCTAATTTTTTTCTCTGGACTGGTGATGGGCCAACAGTTCTAATGTTGGTGTCTCGTCCTTCTCTCCTCCTTCCACTCCTTCACCATAGTGATCAGTGGCACCAGGCTGGAGGTCGGCTTGGCGAGAGTTACAAATGGATGCTGCACAAAGGAAAAAAAAACAACAATAAGCCAGTACTTTCCAAGATTAGAACCTCAAAGGCAGGGGAATATTTTTTAAATGAAAAGGTGATTGAGACAGAGTAGGTCTAAGGACCAACAGTGGGGCAGCAGTGGCAGAGTTTGCTGCAAGAGCTGCTAAGTGCCCCAGCCCTGGAAAGATTTCAGATCTGAGCATCCTGATCTCTTTCAAGATGCCCCTGCTCACTGCAGGGCACTTGGACCAGATGAGCTTTCCAGGTCCCTGCCAGCCCAGCCCAGTCTAGGACTCCTGGCTGTTTGCATTTGAACAGCACCAAGAGTGGAGGTGAGGAGGAGGGGGCTCATCTGATGCCTTGCACTTGAGTGGAGGAGGAGCCCATCCCTGGGACACCGTTTCCCTGCAGCCCCTTGGCATTTGACCTGCAGCAGCTCCTGGGCAGACCAGCGCCGCGCCTCGTCTGTCTGCAGGCAGCAGCTCAGGAAGTCCCGCAGCAAAGGGGAGAGGAGCTTGGGCTGCTGCAGCTCTGGGGTCCCTTTGGTGGCTATCAGGAGCTGAGCCTGGAGAAAAAGGAAACACCAGTCTCTCAGCTGCTTCTTTCACCTCTGGAACTGCTCTCCCAGATCCCATTGTTCAAGCTGCACTCTGCAGTGGCAGTTTCTGCCATGGCACAGAGGTAGAGAGGACTTTCCTGGACCAACAAAAACCCAAAGCCTGATGCAGCCACAGCTTTTCCAACATGCAGCAGATGTTGCCTTGGCAGCTGATTTCATTGACTGACCTTGTTAGTGGAAACTACATCAGCAAAAGCCCCTTTGCTTCTCTGAGGATTCACCTGACCAGCTTGGCAGGCTATTTGGAAGAGGGACTTTGCTCTACTAACTCACTCTACTCTTTCCAAGGATTATTACATGCAAAGCATCTCGGCAGTGATTGTTGGTCCCTAAAGCACAGCTGCCATTAAACAAAAGCCATCCAGCTTTTTGCTTGGTTCTTGAAAACAATGGTAGTTGAAAGTAAAGAAAGGAAATTCCTCAGTTATTCCTCGTCAGGAAAAAAACATTTGGAATCTCATCTTCATCAGCAGCTCTAGGATGGTTGTTTCCTGTTAGTAGGGCCATCTATGTGGCCAAAAGAACTGGAACGACTTCTAAGCCAAAGCCAAATGTTGTCTGAGAAGGGAGATGATTTGTGTGGGGTAAGGCTTGAGTTCCCCCAGTGATGCAACCAAAACTCCAGCAGATGCTGATGTGCTGCAGGGATATTTTCAGAAAGAGACCGTGGTGGAAGTAGTTCCAGCAGATGGCAATGGGATTTTTTCCAATGGCACACAGAAGGTGGGCTGGGGGAGAAAGACAGCAGGATCAGAGAGTATTTACACCTTACCGAGCGAGGAGTTTCATTAGAATAAGGAGGTTCTCCTTCCACCATTTCAATGGCCACAATCCCAAAGGCCCAGATGTCAATTTTGGGGCCATATGGGTGACCTTTCACCAGCTCAGGTGCTCTCCACCAGTAAGTGCCGACCTCTGAGCTGCGTCTGCTCTGCTCAGGGGTGAGTAGAGCAGACAAGCCAAAATCAGCTGGGGAGAAAGCAAAAGACTGTTTTGATTTGAATCCTGTGCAATTAGAAAAGCAAGCAAAAGAATTGCCCAGTAGAAGTTGGAGAATGTGCTGTTGAATCTCCTGCAACAGTCCCTGCTCTCTTTCCTCAGGACTTTAGCCAAGGAAATATGGCATTGGCTACTTCCAAAATCCCCACATTTTTTACACTGCCTCCAGCAGTGGCTTTTGTTCCCATGAAGCTTTAGACTCGTAGCTCCCTCTCTCTGGAAGGGACACACACAGAGCAATGCCACTCTGGACTGCTTGTTCCCTGCCAGAGCTCTGTGCACCTTGCAACCGTGTGGTCAGCTCACAGCAGGGCTCCCTGCACTGCCACCAGCACCATTTTTGGGGAGCTGGCAGTCACTCCAAAGCAGCCCCACACCCCCCCTATCCCTGGAATGCTGCACCTGACCAAGAATATACTGACCCAGCTTGACAGAGCCATCGGTTCTGAGGAGGATGTTGGGGCTCTTCAAGTCTCGGTGCATCACGTGGTGGGAGTGGAGGTAATCCAGTCCTTGGAGGCACTGAGAGAGGAACCAGAAACAGGAGGGCAAAAATCAGGGATGGGATTTCATCACACAAGAAAGGAAACAGCTCTCCAAGATTCCCTCTCCAGGGGAATGGGGAGGAATGGCAGAACACAGTGCCATTGAGAGGAAGAGCTTGCTGCTCCAACACTGGCAGAGCATCGCCCTTCTAAAGAAAGGCATGTCAGCTTGTCAAAGAGCAACAGCAACTGCTGGTGTAGACTCTGCCCTGCAAACCAGCCAGGATGATGCTGCTGCAGTGGATGTGCTCACAAGTCAAGAGTATTTTGGCTGCACTGCCAACCTTTTCAGCTGAGCACTGAGAGAAATGAGTCTCTCTTTTTTCTTTGCTGTTCCTTTCAAATGCTGCCACCACCACCTTTGCTTTTACAGGCAAGGAATGCAGTGCAGGCCAAAGTTTAGAGAGGTAAGATGGAGAAGAGGAAATACAAGAGCCAGAGGGAGAATGCAACAGCAGGAGAGAAGAGGACAAGCACAGAGTCCAGTGAGTGCAGGGGCACTGGCAGGCAGTTCACGTGGGATGCTCTTGCTTGCCCAGAGCATTCCAGCGACACAGAAACAAAGCCTGGCCCATGGAATGGCTCCTGCTCTGAGCCCCTTTCCCAGACAGTCCTGCCCCAGCCCTGGGAAGCACAGCTGGGATCCCTGACTGACCTCCCGACAGACGATGGCGATTTCGTCTTCTGTCATCTCGAACTCCTTGACAACGTTGTACAGAGTGCCTCCATCCATGAACTCCATCACCAGCCAGAGTTCTTTGCACACAAGGTAGCTGAAAGAAGGGAACAAGGCAATGCAGATGAACATGCATACATTGGTTTCTTTGCTTGATTCTTGTTTCTGGATCCCTTTGTGACAAGGACAGAATGAAAGGAATAGACATTCCCTCCAGGCTGTGCATTGTTTGCAGTCTGTGCAGTCTCAAGGAGAACAGCACATCTGTGAAAAAGGAGATGTTTTAGATGGCCAGCAGGCAAAAAGTGCAGTTTTGTAACAGCCAAGATGAAAAACCTGTCACACGGCATCATTTTGGAAATAAGCACCTAATGTTCCTATTACCCAATAATTACCAGCTTTCTTTTCTGCCCATGTCCAAAGTGGGTTTTTAACCTTGCATGCTTTTAGTATGTAAACAAACCTTCATGGGATGAGACCATGATCACTCACCTGTCTAAATAATTGACGATTTGGGGACTTGTATTCATTTTCAGGACCCTGATTTCAGTAACAATATCTTCTATCATGAGTCCTTGAAAATCAATTTTCTTGATGGCCACCTAGAATGACATTGAAAATCAACAACTTTAGAAGTTGGTGGCACGAGACCACAACACACATGGGATGAGTGATTTAGCAATGACACGAGTGAGCCTTGCCAAAGTGCCTTGGGATTAGACAAATTAGGAGTAATTAGGAACTGACATTCCAACAGCTCATTTCTCTGCTCCTTTGGGGGCCACTTACAGAACACGTGGCCACTGGCATTTTGCCTTGTCCACTTGTTAGCAATCATGTCTCAGCTATCACCCCCAAAGCTCTGAGCACACTCTCTGTTTCTCTGTCTGCACTTCAGAAGAAGTAAAGCGTGCCTTGGTACTCTGTGGATACATCTTGGGCTACAGGCAGGGCTTGGGGCTTTTAGGGAGGCCTTGCAGATCTCTCCCTACGTGCAGTTCCCACGTGCAGCACTGCAGGTGGCTGAGGAACTGCCAGGAACATTCAGATGTATTTGCTGGCAGCCAGAAATGAGAATTCAGCACTCTGAAGCCGTCGGCCCAGAGAGCAGTGAGATGCTCTAAGGCACCACCTTTGTTGGAGCAATTGAGAGCCAGGGAGAGCGTCCTTCTCTGAAAGGAACCTCTGCCCTCCTTGCCTTCCTCCTGGCAGCTGAGCAGGACAAAGACTGTCCCAAATGCACTTGGCAGGCTGGCACCACTCTGTGCTTCTTGTGCCTTTGCAGCACAGCTCTAGCCACAGCTCCAGCCCCAGCTGACACAAGAGAGGAAAGCCCTGGAGAGCAGCAGGATCTGCAGGGGCTCTTGACATTTACCTCTCCTCCTGTGGCAGTGTCGACCGCTCTGCAAACATCTCCAAATCCCCTGGAAACAAAAGAGCAGCAAAGAAAGGAGAAGCCATTTAGATCTTGGAGTGAAAGCCAGCCCAGACAGGAGATGTCTGCTGGAAATGCCTCAAACCTGCAGCATGCAGGAGGGCTCTGCCAGAAGGCAGATGATGCATTTTCCTCTCCAGTGCATGGGCGCTGGGCCTGTTCCTGAAGCATTGGGCTTTAGTGCCTCAGCTCAACAGGCCAGGTGATTCTTTTATCTCGGGTTTCAGTTTCTAAACTGGGCAGTTTTTATCCTGAGCACAGAGTATTTCCTTCAGCAAACACTTGGGAAGAAATATTCCTGAGAACTGTTATCTCACTGCTGTGGTTCGGGGTAGGATGCTGTTTCTGGCAATGAAATACAAGTGTCTTTGACAATGCCTCCTGAGCACACTTACAAATTCTGGCTGGTACTGAGACATGGGGCAGACTAACCCAGTGTCTGAATATGTTTGCAGCATGCCTGACTTCACACTTGGTAGATATTCCAGCAGCAAATCACCTGCCCCATGACTGTGGAGAACAAACTGTGGTTGGACTCACCCTCTGCCAACATTTTCCAGTTCAATGTATTTCCTCCGGGGATTTTCCATGTTCACCATTTTCCCTGAAGGAAACAAAATGCAAGATGCTCACTTGAAAGCAGAGATCCCACCATCCAAGAGATACAAAAGGCAGCCCCACTAGGGCTGTACACTCTGGGCTTCTGAGTCCTTTGTGCTCAGCTGGGTAACACCAACAAGCACAACAAGACAGGCAGCTCTGCAGTACAAGCAGGCCAGCACAGAGCCTGATTTTCCACAGGCCTTTGAAGAGATCTCTTGAGAGAAAACAAAGCAGAGGGAGATGCATTCCCAGGAGAGGAGGGCAGCTTCTCCACCTTGCAGCAGTTGGCCAAGAGAATGCCTTTCCCTTTGTAAAGCAAAGCAGCTGATGCTCTAAGCAATGCCAAGGGGGCCTCCAGCAGCAGCAGGAGCCTGAGCCGTGATGAGCAGGCTGAGCTGGAAGACGCCCTTGGCCATGGCCCAGGTGGAGAAGCACAGTGCTCCTCCTCCCCCTGAGAGCAGGGATCAGTCCCTGCCATTGCACTGGCCCTCTCAGCCCCGCACACGTGCCCATCTTCCCGCAGCGGGCAAGGGCAGCAAGGACAGCAGTGCTCCCTCCTCAGGGGCCGGCGGGACACGGACAGCTGCCCAGAGGAGATGCTGCCCCTGGCTGAGCCCAGCCCAGGCCATGCAGGAGCCGGCCCAGAGCAGGGGCTGCTGCCTCGGGGCAGCTCCGCGCTGCAGCGGCCGGGCGGCAGCGGGACTCTCCCAGCTCAGCAAGGCTCCAGCCTCTGCACTCACACCGGCCCTCAGGGCCAGGGCAGCCACCACAACAAAGCTGCCAAAGCCCCAGCACCAGCCCTGACAAGCCATGGCAAGAAGGCACGGCCACACCCAGCCCCTTCCAAGCCGGGGACCCCATTCAGGACACAGCAGGATTGGCTCTGAGATCAGACACACCCAGGTGCACATCAAGGCCCTTTTTGTGCCAACAGGGGATGGGAGACACAGAGTCACCTGGGCTCTGTTCTCAGCCCCCCCAGGTCTTATCTGAGAGCACAGCACTGGCAGCTCTTCTGGGCAAGAAGCAGATTCAGTGACTTGTGCTGCAGAATCACAGAGGACTTGATGTGTGTTCCTTGAGACTGATCTGAGCAGGGCTTGGGTCAATGGGCAGCATTCTAACAGTCATGGGAATGACTGGGAATCAGGGATGGAAAAGTGCCATGGATCTGAGGAATATACAGCAGAGGGGCTGGAGCCTTGCTCCTGAGAAATGCCTACAGTGCACTTTGATCTGATCAAGCCCCAGGGATGTATTACTTGGACACATCTTTCTAAGAACAAAACCAGGATTTTAAATACAGATTGTGATAAAATCATCTGTCCTTTCAATGGGGGCTCTAAAAGAACACATCTGGCTCTTGGTGTCACCTGATGTTCTTTCAAATGAGTTCTCACTGACAAATATAAAATATTATCAAAAAAAAACCCCTGTAAATGTAGTAGTGGTAAAAAGAACAGTCATAAAAATGACACCAGAAAGACACATGGGGCAGAAGAGCTCCTTCAGGATGGAGAAAAAAAGTCTTCCCAAAAAAATCCAGAAAAACCCCAAACTAAAACCAAAACCACAACCAAGAGACAAAACACCTAAACCGATCAATTTCTTTGAAGTTTTTTTCTCTGGTGATGGGTGAGAAGTCAGGAGTCTAAGGAGAATTTAGGAAGCTAACCATTCTATCCAGTTTGCCCATCAGCACACAGGACTTGCCCACATCATTTCCTAGGTCACAGCCTTCTGCTGATGCAAGAACAAGGCCTGCTTCTGCCTTCAGCAGACAGGGAAGCTCAGGCAAAGCCCAGCACGTCCAAGCTGCCCTCAGAGGCAGCAGCAACACCCAGAGCACTCTCTTGCTGCCTTGGAGCACAGCATTTCCTGTGGGGAGCCCTAAATGCCCCTGGGACACCACAGTGAGGAGGATCATTTGGTGCAGCTGTGCTGACACGTGCACACAGTGCACTGTCCCTCGGAGAAGAAAGACACCAGACGTACTCAGGAGCTCCAGGGAGTCATCCTCCACCTCCTGTTGCTGAGCAGCAGCTGTGTCACTGCTGGAGAGGAACCAACTGCCCGGGCTCCACTTCTGAGCTGGGCCAGCAAAGGCTCCTTTAGGTGACACTGCTGCTGCTGCTGCTGCTGCTGCTGCTGCTGCTGCTGCTGCTGCTGCAGGTTCAACAGAAGAGCCTGTGGAGATCTGAGACAACAAAAGAGTTTGTGTCAGAAAAGTGGCTGGCAGAGATTAGCCCCAGATCCCATTTCAAATGCAAGCCCTTAGGGAGGTGCTCTCAGCCACATGCAGGGCTCTGCCATGGGGTTTTTCTGATGTTCACTTCTCTAACTGGATGGGACAATCCCAAGGGCTGGTTTTACTCAAGTTCATGGCCAGATTCATTTTCCATTTTCTCCAAAATCCATTTGCATGGATTTTCTGAAGGATGACTTCCAAAAAGACCATTCCATTTCTCCAAAAGAACTCTTTTCCCCCTCCAAGGGCTGCAGACACACTTGCAGCTCCTTGTTCAGATGTTCTACCTCCTCCCATGGAGTCCTCTTTCGTTTCACCACATTCAGAACGTGCCCAACTGGCAGCGCTTCTGCCTGGGACAGTTTCTGGTCCTCGCAGGAATCTCGGGGCTCCTCGCTGCCAGTCCCTTGATGGAAATCTCTGCAGGCTGCCAGGCCAGATGTCAACACTCCCACCTGGAGTCAAAGAGAACAAAGCAGTCAGAGAGTGCAGCTTGTCCCTGTCAGCCAAGAGTCATGGACTGTGAGGAAAGGGAGAGACCAGATTCACAAGGGATACAGACAACTTCTTTCAAGATCCACCTGGGTCACCGTGTTCACCTGCAAGAACCCCTCAAGAAGCAAGGAGAGCAGGAAGAGGCCAGCAGGAATGCCTTCCCATGACTGCTGGCCAAAAGGCCAAAGCACTAGTCCCCTGTCCAGGGCAGCAGCTGAGATTCAGCCCAGCAGGGAGTGTCCTTCAGAGTGGCTGTGACAGACACTGGAGCAGGAGGGCACTCAGAGGCATCACCCCAGCCCCTGCTGCTCTGCTGGGGAAAGGCAAGAAGGGCAGAAAGCACCAGGTTGGTGACTGCAGTGGCTATGGCTCTTTCACTCACTGGTTCTTCTAGAACCTCTTGCTCCTCAGGGAGATGTATGCTCTCTTCTCTTTCTCCTGGAATCATCATTACTTCCTCCAGCCTCTCGTCCGTCGTCCTGATCCTAGCCTGGGTGTTCAGCATCTCTGCCTGCAGCTCTGCACCAAAGTTCTGTGAAGAACAAGGAAACACTTCTATGAGTGGAGTGGCTGCCACTCCTCCACTCACCTGGTTTTGGAGATTGTGCCTCAGTCTATGGATGTTCCAGTGGTATTCAAGTCTCCTGATGTCTTCTGTGCTCCTCCTCCTCACTGCCATGATGTCATTGGGAAATACAGTGAGCTCTACTTGTGCCTCTGCCTCCATGTTCTGTAGACACAAATGCAAAGCAAGTGACTGTGAGATGCTGCCCCTATCAGAATCCCAGCAAGCTGGGGCCTAAACAGGACAGCTCAAAGCCCATTTTCCAGGGGTCACTGGCTGAGGGGAATGGCTGGCTCCTGGCAGGACTCCAGCACTCAGCATCCTCAGCAACCAACAGCAAGAGCTGGCTGCTCAGAAACTTGCAGCTCTGCCCTGAACTAAAGACAGCACCCTCCAGAACTGGCACTTACTGTCTGGGAAAGCTGTGGCTGTGGTGTGACCACAGCTGGAGCCTGGTGGTCATTTGGCTCCATTTGTGGTGTGACCACAGCTGGAGCCTGGTGGTCATTGGGCTCCTCTCTGGCCTCTTCTCCAGGAGCACAGGGAGGCAGAGAAGAATCTTCCCTTGGTTCTGTGCTCTGTGGACAGACAGGAGTGTGAGACACCGGCCATTACCTCTCATTTATAACCTTCTTTCTGTTCAGCTCTAGAGCCAGCTCTACTAAGCACAAATCATCATCTTTGATAGCAATGGGATTCTAAGTCCCTCAGACTAAATTCAAATGGGCTGATTCAACTGGACAGAAAATTGCTCTGAATTAGATAATCCCCCCTGGCTACTCTGGGCAGGCAACATTCTCTCTGCAAAACTGGACTTTTAGTTCTTTTAAAGCTCTGCAATGGAAAATTAGGAAATAGCCAGTGATGCCTTTGCTCTTGCTGCTGCAGACATGGAAATGGATTTTCTTGCAGCCTACTCAGCTGGGCCTCTACTGTCTATTGCCCCAGGCCAAGCTCACAGCTTGCTGCACAATTCTTAAACACCAGGAACATCAAATGTTCCTTTCTCACTCACCTCCGGATCGGCCCCTCTGAATACCCGGCTCAGGTGACCTGCAGTGGGCAAGGGAAAATGAACCAGATTCTTTGAGGAAACTGCGAACAACCAGAGCATTTTCAGAAGGTCTCCCAGTCCACATTTTCAACATTGTGCTGCTTGGCCCAGCAAAGGGAGGAAATGACAGACTCTGCTGCCACAGACTGTCCCATGGAGGGAACACAACCCCTGCAGGTTCCCTTGCAAATGCTGCCCGCACAGCCCTGGCCACAGACACCCCCTTTTGAGCTGAACGTGTTGGCAGGAGGAGCTTTACCCAAGTGGCATCCAAATGATAATTCTGTTTTGAAAGAGCAGGGAGACACAAAAGCCAGGCTAGGTGACACCCAGGGAAAACCTCTACTTACCTGCCAGGTTAGTCAGGAAATAGGTTGAATAACCTATTCCATAAGCAGTGAAAACTGCAGCAGCGAGTTGCCCAATCATTTTGGGAACTGCTGTGCAAGTTTTCAGACTGCTGAAAAAGAAGAAAAAACAAGTCTAATGTCAGTAGGCGGTTGCCTGCTGAAAAAATCGTCGAGTGCAGAAGGACACTTCTGCTCTGAGCAAACTCAAGAGCCGCTCTGACACCCCTGAGGCCTCCCGTGCTCCAAGGCAACCTTGTGATGTCACCACGAGCACGTGGCAACCATGCCCTGACATCACAAAGCAAAGGCTCTGTGCTGGTCTGTGAATTGGTGCAGGTGGATGGAGTGATGTTTGTGTAGGCCCAGGCTGCATTTTTCCCTCTGTCCCCCCTGGGCTGCCTTTTTCAGCTCTTGTTTTTCCCCCTGTGTCCCCTGTGTCCCCTGTGTCTGTGCTGGGTCCCAGCTGGCGGCCAGGCCGGGCGGAGCAGCAGTTCCAGCCCCGGGTGTCCCTGGAGCGCTGGGAGCTGCCGGTGGCCCCAGGCACTGTCCCCTGAGGAGCTGCTGAAGGACAGGGAGACACAGGGGGCTGAGGGGGCTGAGGAGGCGCTGACGCTGCAGGGACGGTGCCCTTGAGCTGCTGGGGGCACTGAGGGCTCTGGGGGAGCAGAGGGCCACGGGGGCACTCAGGGCACAGGGAAGTGGCACAGGCTGAGGGCGCTGGCGGCTCCAAGGCCCCGGGATGGCTCCGAAGGGATGGAGTGGGCTGAGAGGACTGTGAGGGGCTGAAGAAACTGAAGGGGGCCGGGGCTTTGCCCAGGGCACGCTGGGGCTCAGGGGATGGAGGGGCCAGCAGGGAGCACACAGGGCTCCGGGCCTGCAGCTCTGCCAGCCCTTGGAACCAATTGCAGAGGCTCCACTTTGGCCACAGCTGCCCTGCAGACCTTGAGCACAGGCGGGCACTGACAGGAGGCAGCAGGGAGAAGCTGAAGGCCACCAGCTCCAGCAGTGCCCAGGGAGCTGCTGCTGCCAGCCCAGAGCCCGGCTGAGGCCGCAGGGCCGCTCAGGCAGCCTGGGACTGAGGGTGGCCTGGCCTTTGGCCCTGGCCTTTGGACAAACTTGTTCTTTCTCCCCCTCCTGGGGAGGCGCTGCCATTTGCCCTGCCCTGACTGAAGGGCAGCTGCTGCCAAGGGAAACGGCCCCATCCTGACTCAGTGTTCCCTTTGCTCCCCACGGGTCCCATCTGCTGTCCCTGTCCAGGAGAGCTGCTCTGCACGGGAGGAAGAGACCCAGGGAGAGCCCGGGGACTTGGGCAGCTGCAATTCCTGCTGATGGACTTGGAGTTAGAGATGGTCACAGTGGGACTGAGATTTAGAAGTTGATGGTTACTTATATAGCCTGATGTGGACTGGTATTTGTACAGGTATATATGTATGTCTATTGTTCTCTTGATGCATGTATATTGATGTGCTGACATCTGTATTTATACTGACAGACTTGTTCAGATGTATGGCTGTAGAGTTTTGTTGATGGGGTTGTAAGGGTTCTTATATTGGTACATTGGTATTTGTATACTTCCAGATGGGTTTTTTTGTGTGTGTATTTCTATATGCTCTTCTTTATGTCATATGAAATATAAACTGCAGTTTTACATCTCTATATTGTATAGTTATGTGTGTACAAATATTGAAATATATCTTGAGTTGTCTGGTTATAGAATTCTGTTTCTTTAGTACTGGATCTAAGATCCTTCAGAGAGGGATACTGATATTTCTGTATTTCTATATAGGCTGTACAGTTGGAATAATATGTAATACATTACACAGTTAAATTTCAATGGACATTTCTGTATAGTGAGTGGTTGTAAAGGGGTGCATTTTTTTTTAACTGAAGGTTATATTTGTATTTATTTACATAGCACAATTGTAACAAAAAAATAGTTTTCTAAACTTTGATATTTGCGTGTTTCTATATCAGCAGTGTGGGTGTAGTAATTTAAAATAAATTTCATTTTTAAACCAAAGTTGATTTTTTTGTATTTGTACATTAGTACTGCAGATGTCATGATCTGCAAGCAATTCAATGTTTTCACTAAAAGAAGTGTAGATTTGTGCTGCCCAGAGCAATGAGCAGATGTAAAGGTGACGATGGGGGAGGATTTTGTCCATGGAATTCTCCAGCCATGCCCAGCACATGCCCCACTTGCACTCAGGCTGGGCAAGGCAGGCACAGATTTGGGATGGCAGCAGAGCCACACCTTGGCCAAGAACTGGCTGCAAAGGCTGCTGAGAAAACTCCGGGACTCCACGCAGCATCCAACTCCATGCAGAGCCACCCAGGGAGGACAAATCCACCCCCCAGGCCACGGGCAGCTCTTCAGGAAGCGCTCCAAGTGTCCCTCTGAAGGTCATCCTGGAGCCCAGGAGCCAACAGGGATCCTGAGCCAGCTCCGCTGCCTTTGGCAGCACTTTGGCCAAGGAGCTGCAGCAAGGGGGAGGCAACAGGGACTGGGACTGCTGCAGGCTGGGCAGGGAGGAAGGGCCAGGGACACTTGTGCTGACATGCTCCACAATCCACAGGGATGGGGGACAACTGGGAAGCAACAAGTTCTCCCAGGCACGACACTCATGGAAGCCCTTGGTGTGGAGTTCCCTGCAGGAACTGCCAGGGGAGTTGCTGCTGGGATCAGCAGCAGCAGAAGGCAGCAGGATCTGCTCCTTTTCCTGGCTCTGTGTGCAGGGCACAGGCTGTGCTGGCCCTGCTCCCACAAAGTCCTTGCCCATGGAGGCTGCAGGCTCAAAGCAATCCCAGTGCAGAGAGAGGCTTTGCAGCTGAACTCCACTGCCCTTGTGTTTGGGGCTGGAATGGCTCTCATGCCAAAGCACAGCAGGGAACCAGGCCTTGGGGAGGCAGAGCCTGTAGAGGGAAAGAGAGATCAGGCACTCACATGCCTCCAACTCCTTCAGCTCTCTTCTTCTGGAGAATGAGAAATAAGCAAGCTGGGGAGAGGCACATGCAGTCCTTTGAAAAAACATGGTGTCTAACAAGTCCTGTGGGAGAAGAAAAAGAGGGAGCAACCTTGCCTTGTTTTCATAGCCTGTATCTTCTGCAGAGGAGACAATGGGATGTGCAGGAGGGGAGGGGAGGAATAACTGTGATAACCCAGTCTGCCTTGCTGTGCACTGATACACTTTGCAGCAGTGACCATTAGAGGTAAGGCCAGATTCTTATTTAGCATCATGACACGCTGCTGCTTCATTGCAAAACTGCCTCAGTGTGGAGAAAATCAGCTCAATTTCTTCTCACTTTAAGTAGATGTGGTAAGAAACAGTGACACAGATTAAAACAGGTTTTCCTACCTCATCATCCAGACGGAATTTTGTGTTGTCTTTTCTTCATTGTATACACAACATTTTTGAGTTCTTCTGTAGCCTTCAGGGAGCTATCCACTAGTGACTGAAAAAAAAGGGATTATGGCATTCATTCTCTTTTACCACACACTTGCACTAAGCTGTAGCTTCAACTTAGTAAGGAAAAGGAGAGATTTCCTTTAGTCCTGCAGTGTGGAATAAATGGTGTAGGAACAGCCACAATCCCAGCTGTAAGAACAGCGTGTTCTCGGTCTTAACAGGACATTGTGGACAAGAAAGCACCACAATCTTCATGATTCACCTCTTAGGTCAAACCAGAATGGTTCATGGTATCAAAGCAGCAGGTAATGGGAATAACAAATGTCCCTGGGCTGGGGCAGAAGCCTGGGAGTCAAAGGCTTGGGAAAAGAGAGCTGGCCAAGGCAGGCCGAGGTGCAGGCAGGCATTGGGCTGAAGGCAAGAGGCAGCTGGTGCTGCCAGCACGGGAAGGGACTCCAGGCACAGGAGCTGCCGGCGGCAGGAGCAGCTCCTGCTGTCACTGCCAGGGAAGGACTGGCAGCAGGCAGGAGCAGCGGGCACATTGCTGATGGACAGCTGGCAAGCTGGAGCGGCCAGCCCAGGAACAAGAGAGGTGCTGCTGCTTGGAAAAGAGTTTATGGCACGGCTGGATCAGCCTCACCAAGGTCAGGCTGTTACAGTCCGGGCCATCATGCAAAATGCCTTCCAGCACAGAGTCCCCATGGCCCAAGCAGAAGCAGCAGCAGCAGCCCCGATACAATGAATTCTATTCCTAAATCATCCAACCAGCCACAAACACGATGCTGTTCCTGTCTTTTTGCACCTCTCCTGGTCTAACCGAGTTGTGTGACAATGGGAATCATTTCTTACACAAGGCCTGTGCCTACAGCCTGTCTATTCTGTCAGGCAATGTCAGCAATGCTCTGTTATGTTTATATTATGCCTAGGACTTAGTTAACTTGTACAGGGTAATACTGCTGAACTTTAAACTGGTCTTTAGGGCCTTTCTATCAACTAATACAGTCTCTTATTTGCTTCAGGCACTTAAGGCATAGTTTTACACACTTAAAACTAAAACTCACATTCCCACTTCATGTCTGTGTGACTTTATGGATCTCAGTTTCCCCGAGGGTTTCAAAGCAGCCCCTGCATTCTTTTCTGCCTCTAAGCCTGTGTGCACAGGGTCCTGGGAGATTTCTATCTGCTTTCCAACAGGGCCAGGACACGACTCCATGGGTCTCGTCTCTCCTCGTTCCCAGGTCTCCACACGGTGCGGGTGGTTTCCAGCTGTGACCTCCTGTCCAACGGAGAATCCATGGATCCCACTTCCCCCAGTGTAGACCCAGTTACTCCCCCGTGTTCCCCTGTGCCGGGCTCGGCCCCATTTCTCTCCCCACAGCTCCTGAGCCGGCTCCTGCTCCCCCCTGGGAGGGGCTTTGGGGAGCCCCCCGGGAGCCCCTGGAATCCCCATTCCCGGGCACCAGGACCCCCCCGCAGCTCCTTCCCCGGCCCCGGGACCCCCCGCGCCCCCTTATCCTGCCCCGACCCCGCCCCGCAGCCCCTTGCCCGGGGATCCTCCTCTCCCAGCCCCGGCATCCCCTGTTCCCGTCAGCCCGGGGAGCCCCGGACCCCCATTCCCGGCCATGGGTTCCCCCTGCACCCCCTGACCTGGCACCGACAGCCCTGCGCCCCTTTCCCGGACATCCCGCCTCTCCCTGCCCCCAGAGCCCCCTTGGCCTTGGCCCACAGACCCCCTGGGCCCCTATTCCTGCCTTGCCCGGGACCCCCTGGGCCCCTCCTTTCCTCAGCACCGGGGACACCCGGGACCCCCATTCCCAACCATCCCGGGTTTTCCCACCTTTGGATGGGAGTGGGGACACCGGGCACCCTTGGAGCTCCCTTTCCTAAGCACAGGAACCGCTTTAACCCCACCCATCCCACCCCTACCCACCTCCAGCCTCCCCTTTTCCCACCCCTGGGTGTACAAGGGATTCCTGAATCTAAATTTGTCCAAGTTGCTGCACGTTTTTGACAGGAAAAATGTGATGCAATCCCTGCCCAAGTGGAAAATGTGGCCAATCCAATAGTGGGGGCCAGGGGTGTCCCAGGAAGATCCAAGGCAGCAGAACCAGTGAGGATTGCACTCAAACCAGGAGCCACAGCAAAGGGAAGGCAAAAACAATTCCCTTGGAAATCAGAGAACTGGAAGGGATTGGCACCTGCAACTAAAACATTCCTGCAGCACCGTCTGTTAGTGCAATGGGAGCCCAAATCCAACAGCCCAATTTTGGCCATTGAGAAAGCAGATGGGGAGAGTTATCCATTAGTACAAGATTGAAGAGCAATTAACAAAACACCGAGGACATAAACCCAATAGTGGCCAATCCCTACACCCTTCTGACCACACTGACAGACGAATTAGGGGGGTTTACTGTTGTAGGTGCCTTTTCCTGCATCCCTGGGCATGAAAACAGCCAGGAGCTCTTTGCTTTGGAGTGGGAAAATCCTGAGACAGGGAGGAAAACTCAGCTCACATGGACAGTTCTATCACAAGATTACAAGAACAGCCCCACAATATTTGGAAACCAGCTAATAAAGGAATTAAAAGACTGGAAAAAACAAGAACCAGAAGGAATTATTCTTCAATATGCAGATGACATCCTGAGTGCAGCCAAAACTAGAGATGGTTGTACACGACTTACCCTAAGTTTATTACACTTTTTGGGAGGGAGTGAGTCCAAAGTTTCCAAAGACAAAGCACAGATGGCCAAGGAAGCAGGAGTTTACTGGGGCCTGGAGATCTCCTGTGGACACGGGCAGCTGAGCAAAGAAGGGAAAGAAGCCACCTGTGGACTCCCAGAGCCCCACACTGGGAAAGAGAGGCAGCTTTCCTGGGAATGGGGGGGGTGGTGTCCTTTGTGGAGGGCTAATTATGGACTGCTGGAAAAACCCCAACATGGGGCAGGAAAAGCAGCCGAGAAAAGAATTATCCTGTGGACTGAGAACACCAGAGCAGCATTTCAACAGCTGAAACACTCTCTAGGGCCAGCCCCAGCCCTGGCACTGCCAGACTTAACTGAGCCTTTGGAACTTTTCACAGCCCACAGACGGAATCTGGCTCTGGGGGCACCAGCACAGCCTCGGGAATCCACGGAGGGCTGTGGCCACTTTTCCAGACAGACAGACAATGTTCCCCAGGGCTGCCCAGGATGCCTGAGGGCTGTGGCAGCCACACTCCTCCTGATGCAGGAAGCCCAAAAACTCCTCCCTGGGCGACACACTGCAGTGTCTGTACCCCATGCCCTGTTCCAGCTGTACTGGAACAAAACGGGAGCACTGGCTACCTGGGAACCCGATGCTTAAACATCAAGCCCTGTTATTAGAGCAGGATGATGTTACCCTGAAAACAACTTCTGTTGTTGGCCCTGCCATGGTTTTGTCCTCCACCTTCATTGACAAGGAGCCTAAACAGAACTGTTTACAGACAATTGGAGAAGTCTGTTCCAGTCAATGGGACCTGAGAGATGTGCCCCTGGAAAATCCAGACTGGGAGCCTTTTACAGGTGAGAGCAGCTTTATGAAAAACAGCCAAAGGATGAGGGTTTATGCAGTAACCAGGCAGGATAAGGAGATGGAGGCAAAGGCCCTGCCAGCAGATGTGTCAGCACAGAAAGCTGAACTGATTGCACCAACCAGAGCCCTAGACCTGAAGGAAGGGAAAAAGGGAAATATAAATATCTGGACTGACTCTAAATATACATTTAGTGTTGTCCATGCCCATGGAGCCATCTGGAAAGAGAAAGGACTTCTGAACACTCAAGGCAATCAAATCAAACCTGCTGAACAGGTACTTGCCCTCTTAGAGAATATTAAAAACCACACAGAAGTAGCTTTGATGCCTTGTAGGGGTCACCAAAAAAGGAAAACCACTCCAGAACTGGGAAACTGCTTTGCTGAAAAAGCGGCAAGAGGGATTGCAGAAAAAGGTATTCTCGCAGTAATTCCACAGAAAGAGATTAATTTGTCAGGGGTCACCCCAAAATATGACCAGGCAGAGCACAAACTAATCAAGTTTCCTAAAGCTGAGATGACAGAAGGTGGGTGGGCTGTTACACCACAAATCAGGTTGTAGTCTCACCCCTGATCCTGCCAGAGCTGGCTCAAAGAGAACATGAAAACACACATTTGGGTGTTGAAAACCTCCTGAAACAGCTGAAAAAGGCAGTAATAGGAAAGGGAATGACTGACATGATACAATCAGTAGTGAGCACATGTGAAATCTGCTGGAAAAACAACCCTGACACGAGGAAAAGAGTTGTATTAGGAGTAACAAAAGCAGGGGATCTCCCTGGAGATCACTGGCAAATAGATTTTGTGGAGTTACCATGCAAAGAGGGATAACATCAGTCCCTGTGAAATACTATATGGCAGACCAGATCAGATCCCACATATTTCTGGTGAAATTCACTTGAAGGAGAAATTTGATTTCTAGAGATGTCTAATGGTTTTAGATTGCACTTTGCAGCAGCTCCAGACTTACCTGGTGCTGACCAGACCCCCAGGACTGGACACAGCTGTGCATCCATTCCAGCCTGGAGACTGGCCTGTGTCAGTGCTGGGACAATGATCCTCTACAAGCCAGTCCTGCTGACCACTCTCACCACGGTCACCATTGCTGGCAAAGGACCCTGGATTGGCTATTCCAGAGCTAAGAGAGCTCCTGCTCCTGTAAAAACACAGACTGAGACTGATGCAGACAAAACCACGCTTTAAATGATTTCTCCTCTGTACTTAAAGAACTGTGCACAATAATCATTATTCTTCTATGCATGACACCTAACTGTACAAGACAATGCTACTGTTAGATGTTTATTACTGGGGTTTAGTATTTTTTTTATGGCTAGATATTTATCTCTGGTTAAATGTTCATTACTGCTGGCTGTTCACTATTGTTAGTTACTTATTTGTGATTGAATACCTATTATTAGTAAATATTTAGGATAGAGACTCAACAAGGAAAAGGCCTTGTCAAGCCTCTAAAGGGGGGAAATGGTGCCTGAAGCTTTAGTTTTCATATTTGCAGATTCTGTGCTGCCCAGGGATGTAGTTCTGAGCCTCATATTCAGTGCCAGTCAGCTCTTCACAGAGCAGGGAGACAAAACAAATCCTTTTCCTGCAGAGAACCAAGGACACCTTTCAGGCCCAAAAGCACAAACAAGGGTGCAGTGAAGGGAGGAACAAGAAGGATGAGACCTCACAACCTGACGCTGAAATTGGACAATTAAACCCCAATATGCAAATGGCCCAAAACTTATAAAAGTGTCAGATCTGGTGACTGGGCAGCCAATTTTTGTGACTGTTCTTGGCCCACCCGGGGTGCAGCCTTGGTGGGGCTCCTGTCCTGCCCAGGGGGGATCCTGGATTCAATAAATACCTACTTTATTCTCTGTCCCTGCCCAGTCTCTGTTTCAGGTCAGCCTCCCAAGGCATCAGCACGGCCTGGCCCAGGGACACTGAGCTCCAGCACTTTGGGCTCCTGTGCCCGGGCTGCTGCCCTTGGGCTCCCAGCACAGGCCAAGGGAGGACAATCCCCTCCAGAAACTGTTGTTGGCTTTAAGCTTTGCTCTGGAACATCCCCAAGGAGCCACCTGCAGGGGCTGGAGCCCGGCCGGGTGCCCGGGGCCACCAAAGCCGCTGGGGCAGTGCCCTCCTGCCCCGGGCAGGGCAGAGAACACCCAAGGAAAGGCTCGTGCTGGGCTCAGGGCAGGGACAGGGCACTCCCCTGGCGCTGCCACGGGCACAGCAGAGCCGGCCTGGGGACAGCATTGGCATTGATGGCCCCTGGAATCCCAGCAGGGATTGCTCCTCACCTCACTGCTCTCATTGCATTGGTCATCCATTCAAATCATTTCCCCACGGAATTCCCATGGCAGTGGGCTGGGGGGAGATCCAGCCATGGAATTCTCACCTGCCTGGGATGAGAGTGAGATCCAGCCATGGAAATTCCATGGGAATTCCTGCATTCCCTGGTCTCCCCATTTCTGAATCCCACATTCCCATGGGAATTCCCCTTTCCCTCCCACACTCACCTTTGTGCTCCAGAGCCTCCCAACCATATCTGATGTCTTTTGGGGGCCCTTCCACACAGGTGTGTCCCAGGTAATGCTTCATCTGCTCCATCAGGATCCCTTTGCATTCCCAGCACCTCTGGGTGATCCAGTGGCACCGTGGGACACTGCAAAGCTCCTGGATCCCAGCTGGAAGGAGATGAAATCCCACCCGTCGTAGCCGTACCGGTGGGATCCATGGATTCTCCATTGGACAGGAGGTCACAGCTGGAAACCACCTGCACCGTGTGGAGACCTGGGAACGAGGAGAGAAGGGACCCATGGAGTCGTGTCCCAGCCCCACAGAGCTCCTTGGAGCTCCCTGGATTCCCATTCCAGCCGCACAAATCCTCCCCATCCCCAGAGATCCCATTGCAGCCCCTCAGAGTCCTCCATTCCCACAGATCCCATGGCAGCCCCTCAGAGTCCTCCATTCCCACAGATCCCAGCCCAGCCCCTCAGAGTCCTCCATTCCCTCCATTCCCTGGTTATCCCAATGTCCTGGGTCTAGTTATCCCAATGTCCTGGGCCTGGTTATCCCAATATCCAGCTCTGGCTATCCCAGTACCCCAGCTCTGGCTATCCCAATATCCAGCTCTGGCTATCCCAATATCCCAGCTCTGGCTATCCCATATCCAGCTCTGGCTATCCCAATATCCCAGCCCAGCTCCCGCTGCCATCCCCGGTGTCTGCGGCTCCATCCGGCCCCGCTCGCTGTCCCAGCGCTCGCAGGGGGTCCCGTCCCCGTCCCCACAATCCAGGACTGGGGGACCCCCGGGCCGGGCTCCGACAACGCCACTTCCAGGGACTGCACGGAGTGGGGAACTGGGGGGACACAGAGATTTGGGGGAGCTGGGGGGCTGAAAGTGGGAGTTTGGGGATCCAGGGGCGTCAAGAGGCCAAGGAAAGGGGGGACTGGAAGAGCTGGGACAGCTGAAGGAGGTTCAGGGGCTCAGAGTCAAGGAAAGGGGGTGCAGGGACTGGGAGAGGTGGGATGGGGTGTCCAGGGAATCCTGTGCCCAGCAAAGGGGGTGCCAGGGCTCCTCAGTGTGAGGAAAGGAGGGGCTGGGAAATGCAGGAATGGGGGCCCAGGGGTCCCAGGGAGAAGGAAAAGGGGGGTCTGGGGGCTGGGAGAGGCGGGGTGGCCGGGAAAAGGTTGTGTTGGTGCCGGATCAGGGGGTGCAGGGGGGTCTCAGGGCAGGGCAAAGGGGTAAAAGGGCACCTGGGTTCTCAGGAATGGGGGTGCAGGGGGGTCTCAGGGTCAGGGAAATGGGGAGCAGGGACTTGGAGAGGTAGATGGGAGCTCCAGGGGGTCCTTGAGCCCAAGAAAGGAAAGTCCAGGGTTTCCCAAAAAGGGGGTACCAGGGTGGGGACACTCAGAGTGTTCAGGATGGGAGAGTTCAGGGGGTCTCTGGTTTTGAAGAAAGGTGGGGCTGGGGGCTGGGAAAGGCAGGAATGGGGGTCCAAGGCATTCCACACCATCCCAAAGTCAAGCACAGGGGAAGTCTGGAGGCTGGGAGCCATGGGATGGCCGGGAAAAGGGGAGCAGGGGGTGCTGGTGTTCAGAAATGGGGGATTCAGGGGGTCCCTGTGCAGGATAAGGGGAGCAGGGGGGTCCCGGGGCCGGGAATGGCGGGTCAGGGTCCCGGGGCCGGGGGTCCCACTCCCCCTGGCCCCCCCAGGAGCGCCCCCAGCCCCAGCCCTGGAGCCATCCCGCTGCTCCTGCTCACTCCCAGCAGGATCCCAGTAGGATCCCAGTACAGCCCAGTCACTCCCACTCCTGGCATTCCCCCCGAGCCCCCGGGGATCCGGGGGATTCCTGGTGGCCACGGCGCTGCCCAGGTCACCAAGAGGCGCCGGGAACAGGAGGAGATCCAGGCTGAGGAAGTGACAAATGCCCTGGGGCACACCTGCCTGGAATGGCTCCGGAAATGTGTCAGATATGGGCGGGAGGCACTGGAGCATAAAGGGGGGGAGGGCAGAATTCCCATGGGAATGTGGGATTGGGAAATGTGGGATTTGGGAGGGCAGAATTTGGGAACATGGGAATTCCCGTGGGGCCTCCAAGGATGGACCCCACTGCTGTCCCATTCCAATGGAATTCCATGGGCAGATCCCATCCCCATCCCACTGCCAGGGAAGCTCCAGCCCAGATCCCCCCCAAACCCATCCTGGGGGTCACCCTGTTCTTTGCCCTCCCCACCCCCCACAAGACTCCTGGGGGTCCCCCCATGACCCCCCCGGCCCCTCCAAACTCCTCCTGGGTCCCCCCTCATCCCCCCACGGGGATTCCTGGGAGTCCCCCCGTGTCCCCTCCCCCAGGACTTTGGGGGTCCCCCCGACCTGTCCGTGCCCCTCCCCCGTTTCTGCCCCCCTGTGATGGTGGGGGGTGGGGGCCGAGTGCTGGTGCCCCCCTGCCTGCAGCAGATCCAGCGCTGGGGGCACTGCAGGGGCTCCCTGGCCATTTGGGCTCCCCTGGGATTTGGGGTGACCCCCCGGGCCCCAGGATCTCCCTGAACACGCTGACGCTGCCCGGGCACAGTGAGAAGGTTCAGACCCGGCTCGGGGTCCCAGCTCTGTCACCGGCCCCGCCCAGGGACCCCCAAACCCTCCCGGGACCCCCAAACCCTCCCGGGACCCCCAAATCCCCCCTGGGACCCCCAAACCCTCCCGGGACCCCCAAATCCCCCCTGGGACCCCCAAACCCTCCTGGGATCCCCAAACCCTCCCGGGACCCCCAAATCCCCCCTGGGACCCCCAAACCCTCCCGGGATCCCCAAACCCTCCCGGGACCCCCAAATCCCCCCTGGGACCCCCAAACCCTCCCAGGACCCCCAAATCCCCCCTGGGACCCCCAAACCCTCCTGGGACCCCCAAATCTCTCCTGGGACCCCCAGCCCCCCCCGGGGCTTCGCTGCCGGAATCACCGGGAGTGGTGTTGCCCTTTGAAGGGGAGTTTTCCTGGGAACCCAAAACAGGCGCCTCTTAAAGCGGCCATGGCAGAGAGAATCCCAAAAGTCCACCCCGGTGGAGAGGGGGGGCAAAACATCCCCCAGAGGGGCTTGGAATGGGGGTCCCCTATAAAATGTCACCTGACAGGGGTGATGAGGTGCTCCCAGCACAGCCCAGTCACTGCCAGTCCTGGCATCCCCCTGGGCCCTCTCTGCCTTCCGACCTTTCCCGGCTCCATCCCCGCTCGTCCCGCGGGCTGCGAGGGGTTCGGGAACGGGGCAGGAGGAGGAGGGAGGGAGGAAGAGGCGGAGCGGCCGCGGGAAGCGGGAGGAAGAAGAGCAGAGGAGGGAGCGGGCGGCTCCAGCGCTCCCTGAAGCCGCAGCAGCCCCGGGACCATCGGCCCCATCCCGCAGGTGCCCGGGGAGGGGGAGCTCGCCCCAAATATCCCGGGTTTGGGCTCCCTGGGCTTGGGGTTTTTGGGGGGATGTTTGGAGCTGGCAGGGCTCCAAAGGCGAGGCGCAGATGGCCCTCGGGGGGACATGGGGGGGTCCCCGGGAGGTGGTTTTGGGGGGTCCCGGTGTGGGCAGAGCCCCGGCAGGTCCGGGGGGACCCCGGGTTTGGGGAGCCCGGGAGAGGGCCGGGGTTTGGGGAGCCCCTGAGCGGGAGCCCAGAGACAGGAGAGCCCCAGGAGCCCAAAGCGGGGAGCCCGAGAGGGGGGGAGCCCTGGGATTGCCGGGACCCCATTGGGGGGCGCTGGGGCTGGAGGGGCGGGATGGCCGGGAAAGGGGTTCGGGGGTCCCGGGGCCGGCAGTGGCGGCTCCCAGGATCAGCCCTGGGCCCCCCATGGCCAGAATAAGGGCTGGGAGCTGGACAAATAGCATTAGCAGCAAATTAAAAAAGATGGATCCCTTAGGCTTAGCCTGAGAATGGTGCTTTTCAGAATGGATGGGGTAAATTTAAAAGAAAATTAATTAATTGTGTCAGAATTAAAAATGACATTACTAGAGCTTTGTTTTCATATTTCTCCCTCCTTTGGTATGTTTGAGAGACAAAGAAGCCAATAAATCTTTAATCGCATTAACTCATCCTTAATACAGAATGTCCTACAGAGAAGGAGAGATTTCTGTTCCCACAGGTATTTCTTGGAAAAGAAAGGAATGATTTTGAGGAATGAGGTTAACATAGAGTAGAAGTAAATGCTGTATAGCAGTACTTGTGTCAGTCTAAAGTGTTTTGGTTTGGTTTTTTGGTGGTTTTAGTTTGGTTTTTTGGGATTTTTGGTTCCCTGTGGTTGTTTGGTTTCTTGGGGGTTTTTTTGGGGTTTTTTTTGTGGTTGTTGTTTTTTGGAGGTTTTTTTGTTTGGTTTTGGTTTGTGGTGAATTTTTTTGTTTGTTTTGTTTTGTTTTTTTTGTTTTTGTTTTATTTTTTGGGGTGTTTTTGGGGGGAAGGAGGTTTTGTAGTCTTCTTTTAGTCATTGCCCGGCACTCCCAGTTCCCTCAGCATGGTTCACTTGCCCCCAGTTTTATCCCAGTCCCTGCCAGTACCTCCCAGTTTTCACCAGTATGCATCCTGTCATTCCCAGTTGCTCCCAGCTCCTCCCAGTGTGTGCACAGCTGGTTTCCTGCGCGGCTCTGGTAGCTCCCAGTAACCCCAGTCAGGGTCCCATCACAGAATCACAGAATGTGTAGGTTGGAAGAGACCTTCAAGATCATCGAGTGCCACATCCAGTCTCTTCTTAAACACATCCAGGGATGGTGACTCCACCACCTCCCCAGGCAGACTATTCCAGTATTTAATCACTCTTTCTGTGAAAAACTTCTTCCTACTATCCAACCTATATTTCCCTTGTCACAGCTGAAGACTGTGTCCTGTCCTTCTGTCAGTTGCTGCCTGGACAAAGAGACCAACCCCCAGCTGTCTGCAACCCCCCTTCAGGAAGTTGGAGAGAGTGATAAGGTCACCTCTGAGTCTCCTTTTCTCCAGGCTAAACACCCCCACCTCCCTCAGTGGTTCTTCCTCTGGCTTGTTTTCCAAGCCCCTCACCAGCCTCGTTGCCTCCTCTGGACACGTTCAAGCGTCTCAAGGTCCTTCCTAAACTGAGGGGCCAGAACTGGACACAGCACTCAAGGTGTGGCCTCACCAGTGCTGAGTCCAGGGTAAGAATGAGCTCCCCGCTCCTGCTGGCCACACCATTCCTGATCCAGGCCAGGGGCCATTGGCCCTCTTGGCCACCTGGGCACACTGCAGGCTCATGTTCAGCCGCTGCTGACCAGAACCCCCAGGTCCCTTTCTGCCTGGGCACTGTCCAGCCACACTATCCCCAGCCTAGAGCACTGCAGGGGTTATTGTGGCCAAAGTGCAGGACTTGGCACTTGGACTCATTAAACTCCATCTTGTTGCACTCTGCCCACCCATCCAACCATTCCAGGTCTCTCTGCAGAGCCCTCCCACCTGCCAACAGATCAACAAATGTTCCCAGTTTAGTGTCATCTGCAAATTTACTAATGAAAGACTCAATACCCTCATCCATGTCGTCAATACAAATACTGAACAGAGCTGGCCCCAGCACAGACCCCTGAGGAACACCCCTGGTGACTGTCCCCAGCTGGATGCAGCACCATTCCCCACCACTCTCTGGGCCTGGCCATGCAGCCAGTTCCTAACCCAGCAAAGAGTGCTCCTGTCCAAGCCCCGGGCTGCTAGCTTATCCAGGAGTGTGCTGTGGGAGACAGTGCCAAAGGCCTTGCTGAAGTCCAAACAGACATCCACAGCCCTTCCTGCATCCACCAGGCAGGTCACCTGGTCATCAAAGGAGACCAGGTTGGTCAAACACAACCCACCCCTCCTAAACCCGTGCTGGCTGGCTCTGACACCCTGGCCATCCTGTAGGTGCTGTGTGATGACACTCAATATAAACTGCTCCATTACCTTTACCAGGTACTGAGGTCAGGCTGACTGGGCTATAATTACTGGGATCCTCCTTCCCACCCTTCTTGTGAACGGGTGTCACATTGGCAGCTTCCAGTCACCTGGAACCTCAGCAGTGAGCCAGGACTGTTGGTAAATGATGGAGAGTGGCTTCACAAGCTCATCTGCCAGCTCCCTCCTCACCCTGGGGTGGATCCCATCTGGCCCAGAGATTGATGAACATTCAAGTGGCTCAGCAGTTCTCTGACTGCCTCCTCCTGGATAACAGGGGGAACATTCTGTTCCCTGACACCCAGGACGGCAGTTGTCACAAAGGCAAGTTGTCTTCCCACTGAAAACTGAGGCAAAGAAGGCATTAAGCACTTCTGCCTTCTCCTCATCTGCAGTTACTAAGTTCCTTCCCTTTTCCAACAGAGAGCAAAGGTTGGCCTTACCTTTCCTTTTACCATTATTGTATTTATAGAAACACTTTGTATTGTCCTTTGCAGAAGTCGCCATTTTGAGTTCAAACTGACCTTTGGCCTCCCTATTTTTTTTCCTACATTCTCTAGCAGCCCCCTGAAATACTTCCCAAAGGACCTGGCCCTCCTTCCAAAAATGATACATCCTCTTTTTATTCCTGAGTTCATCCAAAACCTCTTTGCGCATCCAGGCTGGGCGTTTGCCTCATTGAATCATCTTTCGTCACACAGGGACAGTCTGTTCCTGTGCCCTCAAAATCTCTGTTTTGAAGAACACCTACTTTTCCTGAACTCCTTTGTTTTTAGGGGCTGCTTCCCAAGGAACTCTCTGAATAAGTCTCCTATATAGGCCAAAGTCTGCCCTCTGGAAGTCCAGTGTAAGATTCCTATTGATGTTCCTCCTGACTTCACCAAATATCGAGAACTCTGTAATTTGATGATCACTCTGCCCCAGTCGTCCTCCAACCACCACATCTCCCACCAGCCCATCTCTATTTGTGAACAACAGATCCAACATAGTCCCTCCCCTGGTGGGCTCACCTACCAACTGTGACAAAAAGTTATCATCCATGCACTCTAAAAATTTCCTGGACTGCCTCATTTCTGCTGTATTAAATTCCCAGCAGATGTCTGGCAGGTTGAAGTCACCTACAAGAACAAGGACTGGTGATGCTGAAACATTCTCCAGCTGCTGATAGAATAAGTTGTCCAGCTCTTCCTCCTGGTTGGGTGGATGATAACAGACTCCCAGTAGGATGTCAGCCTTGTTGGCTTTCCCCTTAATTCTCACCCATAGCCATTCAACTGAATCTTCATTTGTTTCAATACCTATTGCATCAAAGGCCTTCTTAATATAAAGGGCCACCCTCTACCTCTTCTCCCTTTCCTGTCTCTTTGAAGGGCCTGTAGCCATGGAGTGCAGTGCTCCAGCTGTGTGAGTCATCCCACCACGTTTCTGTGATGGTGACTACATCACAGCTTTGCTGTTGCCCCATGACCTCCAGCTCCTCCTGTTTGTTACCCATGCTACGTGCATTGGTGTACATGTCCTTCAGCTGGGCTACTGATTTCAGCCCTAACTCAGGCTTAGCACCCTTGGGTCTGCTTCCAGGCAGCCCAGCTGCATCCCCTTCCCCCTTCAAACCTAGTTTAAAGCCCTGTCAATGAGGTCAGCCAGTTCCTGAGCTAAGAACCTTCTACCCTTAACAGAGAAGGAACCACGAGCTTGAGCACTCCCTGAATTCACAGCCCCCCACCCATGGGATCATCACCCCCCATCCCACAGGTGACCAGGGAGGGGGAGCTGGGCCCAGATATCCTGGGGGGTCCCTGGGTTGGGTTTTTTTTTTGTGGTATGTTTGGAGAATGGAGAACTCCAAAGGTGAGTGGAAAATGCCCCTTGTGGGGACATTGGGGGGTCCCAGTGGCAGCTGCTGGCAGAGGCAGCCTGGAGGAGCAGAGCCCTGTGTCCCCCAGGAGCCCAAAGTGGGGAGCCCAGAGAAGGGGGAGCGCCGCGATTGGCGGGACCCTCAACAGCCTGGAGAGGGGCAGGGGGGACTCCTTGGACCCCCTGCACCCCAAAGCAGAGAATAAGGGGAGAAGGGACCTTGGGATCCCAAAAACCTCCCGCATCCCTGTGAGGAGATGGAAAAGGGGGGAACTTCTCATATTCCTGGGACTCCCAGCAGCCGGGGGAGGGCAGAGACCAAGTAGACGGGGGACCCCCAGTTCAAACGTGACCCCCAGGAGCTGGGACAGGGGGAACCCCCAAACACCAAAGGGGAGAGAGCAGAGACAGGGGAACTCTTGGGAGGCATTTTCAGGGCTGAATGTTGATATTTGGGAGGTTTTTCTGGACCCCAGATGGGGAGTGACCTCTAGAGATGGACTTGGGCAAAACCTTAAACTCAACGTGCTCATCCCTTGTTTTCACCCGAAATCAGGACCTCCCATTCCAAACCATTGGCCAAGTGGAGGAGGAGGCTGCAAGGAAGAGAAAAATGCCCCAGGACAGCCAGGCAGGTGAGGAGGAAGTCAGTGCCCCTTTCCCGCTCTGTCCTGCTCCATCTCCCAGCCCAGCATGGCGCCCGGGTGCAGGACAACCCCACTGCCAACACCGTCCTGCTGGGGATGGACTGGGGGGATCTCCTTCCCCTTCCCTCTGGCACAGAGGAAAATCCCATCCTCTCCTTGCCCTTCCTCCCCCAGACAAGGAGCTGAGGATGGAGACCATGGAGGACAAATCCCCACAAGAGAACCTTTTGGGGGAGGCTGTTTTGAGCAACTCTACAGCACAGGAATCCAACGGGGAGGAAAAGCCCCAGAGATCCCGCAGGAGGAGGGGCTCCAAACCCAACCCAGGGTTCTCTGAGGAGGAAAGATCCACCCTGATCCGGGAAGGAGGACAGAACTTCAGCCAAGGCTCTGAGCTGGTCCATGAGCAGCTTCATTATAGGGAGAAGCCCCACAAGTGCTTGGAGTGTGGGAAGAGCTTCAGCCGGAGAGACCACCTGATCAGACACCAGAGGATCCACACTGGGGAGAGGCCCTATGAGTGTCCCCAGTGTGGGAAGAGTTTTCAGACCAGCTCCCTTCTCCTCCGGCACCAGCAGATTCACACTGATGAGAGGCCCTTCCGCTGCCCCGACTGCAGTCAGGGCTTCAAGCAAAACTCCCACCTCATCACCCACCGGCGCATCCACACTGGGGAGAGGCCCCACGAGTGTGGGGAATGTGGGATGAGCTTCAGCAGAAACTCCCACCTGATCCGCCACCTGAGGATCCACACCAGGGAACAGCCCTATGAGTGTGAGCAATGTGGGAAGAGCTTCAGTGACAGATCCACCTTGATCCACCACCAGAACACCCACGCTGAGGAAAGGCCATACAAGTGTGGGGAATGTGGGAAGGGCTTCAACCAGAGGTCCCTACTGATCATCCACCAAATGAGCCACACCGGGGAGAGGCCCTATGAGTGTTCTGAGTGTGGGAAGGGGTTTAAGACCAGCTCCACTCTCCTCAAGCACCAGCGCATTCACACTGATGAGAGACCCTTCCGCTGCCCCGACTGCAGGAAGGGCTTCAAGGACAACTCCCACCTCGTCACCCACCGGCGCATCCACACTGGGGAGAGGCCCCACGAGTGTCCCCAGTGTGGGAAGAGCTTCTCAGACAGCTCTAACTTGACCCGACACCAACGGAGCCATCAGTAAGGGAAGCCCTGTGAGTGCCCCAAATGTGGGAAGACAGGGCTTCGTGCCCTGCTCCAACCTCATCCCCCGTCAGACGACCCACGTTGGGCAGAGCCCTGGTGACCCACATTCACTGTAATCTCCTTTGGGAAGACACTGGGCTGGTGGTCTTCTTGTTTGGTGGTCCTTAATATTCTTTTGATTCATTTCCATCCCTTTAAAATTGACAAAATTTTGATAAAAATCAATAAACTTACCAAAGTGATCTAAAGCCTCACTTTTTACTAGTGTTTCCAGGGAATCTGGGATTCAGGGAGATACATGGGAGCATTTAGGGGCTTGGGGGGTGTTTGCTGTGGTTTTCTCCATTTCTTGGCACTCAAAGGGACAAGGGAGTTTGATCTGTCACCTCACAACCACTCAATGGCACTGAAAACTACTCAATCCCACCCCACAATTACTCTGTTCCAGAGCCCCTCAGGGTGGGATGGGTTGGAAGGGGATTGGGCAAAGTGTGACACAAATCAGCAGGGGTGAGATGGGCAGTGGGTGGGGCAGGATGGGTGGGTTGGGGTTTGGGAGATGGGAAATGGGGGAAATAGGGTTTGGGAAGGGGGTCTCAGTGTTCAGCAGGGGTGGGATGGGTTTGGGTTGGGATTGGGGGGAAACCTGTTACTGAGGGAGATTTTGGATATTCCATGTTCCTGAAGAGATTTTGGGGTATCTCATGTCTCTGAGGGAGACACCTCCTGCACCACAATTCTGCCCTGGGAGCGACTTCTCTTTCTCTGCACCTCCAGGCTGAACCTTCCAAGCTGCACTTTGGGGAGGTTTCCTTCTCTTGCCACTCCCAAGAAATCTCTGTCTGCTGCTGTTCACAAACAGAGAAGGGCTGCTGGGGGACGTGGTGGTCGGGGCCATCTGGGGCACAGTGACCATGAAATAATCGAGTTTTCAATATTCAGTTAAACAAGGAGGTGGCATCAACAAAACTTCTACACTGGACTTCCAGAGGGCACAGTTGGGCCTGTTCAGGATGCTGATTTGGAGACTACTGAATCAAGTACTGCTTGTTTTAAGGGAAGGAGCCCTTCAACAAAGGGGTCCAGGAAGGACTGATGTAATTCAAGAAAGAAATCTTGGGGACACAAGGCTGTGCCTGTGTGCCAAAAGATGAGCTGGCAAGGAGGACAAACTGGCCTAGATGTACGGGGAGCTTTGGCAGGAACTCAGGGCAAAAAAGAGGATGCATCATTTTTGGAAACAGTGGAAGGCTGCCCAGGAAATGTTTAAGGATGTCATTAGGTCCTGAGAAAGAAAATTAAGCATGTGAAAGCCCAATTAGATCTTAATCTGGCCACTTCTGTCAATGATAATAAAAATGTTATTACAAATACATTATGGCAAAAGAAGGGGCAAGGACAACCTGCACTCTTTATTGAATGCAGGGGGGATACAGCAACTAAATATGAGGAGAAGGCTGAGGTACTGAACACCTTCTTTGCCTCAGTTTTCAACATTAAGACAGGTTGTCCTCAGGACAAATGTCCTCCTGAGCTGGTGGATGGGGACAGGAGCACAACAGCCCCTGTAATCCAGGAGGAAGCAGCTGGTGACCTGCTGAGCCACTCAGATGCTCACAGGTGTATGGGATCAGATGGGATCCATCCTGGGGGAATGAGGGAGCTGGGGATCAGCTCCCTCAGCTGCTCTCCATCATTTCTCCTCAGTCCTGGCTCACTGGGGAGCTCCCAGAGGACTGGAGGTGCCAATGTGAGCCCATCCCCAAAAAGGGCTGGCAGGAGGATCTGGGGAACTCCAGGCCTGTCAGCCTGACCTGGGTGCCTGGCAAGGGAATGGAACAGATCCCCTTGAGTGCCATCACAGGGCACCTGCAGCATGGCCCAGGGATCAGACCCAGCCAGTGTGGGTTTAGGAGGGGCAGGTCCTGCCTGACCAACCTGAGCTCCCTTTATACCCAGGTGACCCACCTGGTGGATGTGGGAAAGGCTGTGGATGTGTCTACCTGGACTTCAGCAAAGCCTTTGACACCGTGAGCCACAGCATTCCCTGGAAAAGCTGCAGCCCACGGCTTGGGCAGGTTCCCTCTTTGCTGGAGAATGAAGAACTGTCTGGAGGCTGGGCCCAGAGAGTGCTGGGGATGGTGCTGCATCCAGTTGGTGTCCAGCCCCTGGTGGTGTCCCCAGGGATGTGTGTTGGGCCCAGTCCTGTTTAATATCTTCATGGATGATCTGGGTGAGGGGATGGAGTCCAGCATTAACAAATTGCAGATGGCACCACGCTGGGTGTGAGGGTGGATCTGCTGGGGGGCAGGACAAGGAGACACAGCCTTGGGCTGCACCAGGGGAGGTTTAGGCTGGAAAACAGGAAGAAGTTCTTCACAGAAAGGGGGATTGGGAATTGGAATGGGCTGGCCAGGGGGAGGTGGCAGAGTCACTGTCCCCCTCCAGGGGCACTTAGTGGTGTGGTCTGGGTGACAAGGTGGTATTTAGGGCACTGGTTGCCCTTGATGATCTCCAAGGTCTTTTCCAACCTGATTCTGTCATTCTGTGATGATTGGGACACTCTGGGGAACCAAGGGGCCATTGTGACACTGCGGGGCCTCGTGGAACTAAGAGGACCACAGTGACACTGTGCAGCCCTAAAAACCCCCCAAAAAGGGGCCATTGTGACACTTGGGGGCTTCATGGGACCAAAAGTCATGTTGGCACTACAGGGCCCCATGAAACCAAGGGAACACAGAACACATCTGGCTGGTTTGCCCTCCCAGGGGCTGCCTTACAGTTCCAGCTGATGTTCACATCCCAAGGGTCACTTCTCCTCTGGCCCTGGAGCACTGGGGCTCTGGGCTTTCCTTCCTGTGGAAAAGAACTGTCCTCTTCCTCCTGCGGGTGTCCATGGCCAAAATGGGGAATCCACCTCCCACATTCTGAACATCCTGGGGTAGCTCCCAGACAAAAGCTGCCATGACTGACAAGTCTGGCTGCTCTTGGCTTCCTGAGGTCCAGCTCTCATCTGCCTTTGAAACACCAGGACTCCAGGCTTTTCTTGCTGTGGAAAAGACCCACCCCTCCTGGCAGAAATTAGGATTCCACCTCCAAAATTCTCTATATGCAACGGTTGCCTCCAGACAAAATCTGCCATTACTGAAAAGTCTTACTGGCCTTGGCTTCCCGAGGCCTGGCTCTCATCTGCCTTTGAAACACTGGGGCTCTGTGCTTTTCTGCCTTTGGAAAAGAACTGTTGTTCTCATCCAGATACCCATGGCAGAAATTGGGATTCCACTGCCAAAATCCCATCTATCCAAGGGTTGCTCCCAGACAAGCACTACCAGGACAGACAGGTCAGGCTGCCTGTGTCCTCATGGGGAGCCACCTCTCATCTTCCCCTTAAACACTTGGACTTTGTGCTTTTCCTTCCTGTGGAAAAGAACAGTCATTCTCCCCCAGGTGCCCATGGCCAAAACTGGGATTCTAGATCCAAAATTCTGTATATCCAGATTGCTTCCTGATAAATGCTGACATAAAGACAGGTCTGGCTGGCTTTAGTCTTTTGAGGTGCCCCTCTCATCTGCCCCCGAAACACTGGGGCTCTGTGCTTTCCTTCCTGTGGACAACACTTGCCCTTCTCATCGGGGTGTCTGCAGCCGTAACTGGAATCCCACTTTCAAAATTCCATCTATGCAAGGGCTCTTCCAAGATGAATGCTGCCAGGATGGATGGGTCCTGCTGTCTTTGGTCTCCTGTGATTTGGTGACATAAATAATGAAAAATGAGGTTTGTTTATAGAAACCTGCAAGAGTGGGACAGGAGGGATAAGCTGGGGCCCCTCTGATGCTCACAGTGAGTCCCCCACGGCCCCTTCCTTCCCATAACCTGTGCTCTGAGCACCCTGCTGGGACTGGGCTCATCCCAAATGCTGTGAACACCCTTCTGGCTAGAAACAACACCTTTTTTATTTCTTTTAATTTGGTAGTAGAACTAACTTTTCCTCAAAAATTAACCCCTCCTCGCCCTTTTTAAAAACACACACAGTGTGAATTTGCCTATCGTATATGTGTTATGTTTATCTGAAAAATGTTTTGAAGAGAAAACCACATTTACTATTTTTATGTCTTCCAGTTTTCATAAGGAAATCCGACTGGCTTTGTTTTGTTCTGGTACTGCAGGCTTCAGACTCATTCCTTGCAGTCTAATTGAAGATGAGTTTCATGGCACAGAAGACTACCACAGAGAACAAAGGGTAAACAATTGCAAATCAATCTTATTTGGATTATGACTTGTGGTCCTTATAAAAAACCTTTCCAAGGGCTGGGTTTTCAAGCTGGAGGATGAAGTACAGCGAGTTTCTCTGGATAATGCTGGAGCCCATCTCAGCAGATGCAGAAATGGGCCAGAATCCAGCATTTGGAGTGTGAATTTGGGCTCCTGGCCCTGCCCCAAAGGAGAGACAAGATGTCCCCTGCAGTGTCTGCATGGAGCAGACAGAACAGATGGGGAAGTGTCTGCAGGGCCCCTGGGAGGGAATCTTGGGGTTCCTGTCAGCAGGATCCTTTTGGAGCTTCAGCCTGGGCTGGGCAGCACTTCCGTCTGCAGCTTCCATGTGCTGCTCCAGCAGCTGCTGCTGGGGACCCTGAGGGAAGAGGCCCCGGGAGGGATGGAAATGCTGCAGGGACAGCACCAGCCAGGGCCAGGAATGAGCTTTGCCTTCCTGGCTGGTGCAATGAGGCTCCTTTGGTGCAAGAGGAGGCAAAGATAAAGTCAAGTTCAACAGTTCAAGGAAAAATGTAGAAAATTGGAAGCCTCTAAAAATGCCACACACATTCATCTGTTAGCTCTTCAGTGTCAGTCCTTGTGAAAAGCCTTTCCAGTTTTCCTTTGGATTCCAAGGCACACAGCTGGGCTTCAGAGTTCAACTAGTAACTGTTTTTTTCCAGGTTTTTAAACAGAGTTTGATTGGGTATCTCTTGTCATTTTTTTCTGCTCTCCTGATCTTGAAAAAGGTTCTGTGCTCCTGTGAGGCACATCTGGAGGGGTGGTTGGCAACCATGGAATCCTCTGGGAAAGCACTTGATTGACTTCAGGGCAGGGGTGGAGAGCTCAGCCTGAGGACAGAACTGTTCCAGATGCCTCTGTCCATGTCCAGCTCCTCACAGCTGAGGCCCTGAACACACAGGGAGGTTTATAGGGATTTATTTTCCCCTCCTGTTCACTTGGAGGCAATTTTCGGATCCTTTAGAGGAACATCTGACCAGCCCCTGTCCCCATTCCATTTTATTCTCTCCGCTTTGGAGTTGGCCTGCTGGGTTTGACATGGAAATTGGTAGTGTCTCCCTGTTCTTCCCTCCAGGTCTCAAATGTGACTTGTATTAAACACTGCAAATGGCCTCATTTATCTGGTGGGGAAGACAGAGATGGAGAATATTAATAGGATTTGATTTCACAAACCCTGTGATGGTAAAGAAAAATGAGGTTTGTCATTTTGGTGTGGTGGTGGGTGTTGGGATTTGGGGGTTTATTTCTTGTTCTTATTATTCATTAGTATTACTTTTCATTGGAAAGACTTTTAAATCTTAGACATTATTAACAATGGCTGGATATCATTCACTGGGAAAATTCCCTTGCTTTTCCCACCAGGATTAAACTGTACAGTCAACTCCAAGCAGCCAGTGGATTCTAAAGATGGAAAATCCTGTTAATGGTGAGTGTGGTGTGGTTTGGAGCTGGGGAAGGGTCTGATCCCCTCCCGGAGGTGCCCCAAGCCCGCTCTGCTGCCACGTCTGCACTGGCGGCCCCTCAGGGCTGCCCTGCCCTGGGGACATGGTGGGACCCCCCTCCTGCCAGGGCTGAGGCTCCTCATGGCCCCTCAGAGCCCTTCATGGCCCCACAGAACCTCTCCTGGCCCCTCATGGCCCCTCACAGCCCTTCATGGCCCCATAGAACCTCTCCTGGCCCCTCATGGCCCCTCATGGCCCCTCACGGCCCCTCACAGCCCCAGCCATGGGGCTCCTCCCAAAGGAGGAGGGGTCGGGCCCTGCTTGTTCTCCTTTCATTTCGGTCCCTTCACAGCCCTGAGGAAAGAAAGGCTGCAATGGAGCCTTTCCCCAGCCTTTCCCTCTGGGTTCATTGCGGCTGAAGCTCTGTGCTGGCGCTGGCCCCAGCGCCAACATCCCCGCAGCCCCGCAGGCCTTTGGTGTCCCCCCGTGTCCATTCCCTGTCCCCGAGTCCCGCCCGGCTCTGGCAGCAGCAGGAGCCGCAGCGCAGCGGGCGCCGGCCCGGCCCAGCCGGGGCTCCCGGGCAGGAGCAGCAGCAGCGCGGGCCCCTTCCCACCTGCTCCTGCCTCGCCTTCCAAGGCCTTTGTCCACCTCAATTCGGCACTAGAGCAACAATGACCCACCAACAGCCCTGATTGCTCAGGGCCCGCCTGTGCTGCCCTGACCCAGCCTGCAGAGAAAGAAAGGATCGGCTTCCAGCGCTCTTTTCAGCACTGTTTTACTCCCCCTGAGGTGACAGCAGGAGCTGCTGCTGCCTTTGCCTTGGCAATTGTAGATCATGGCTGCTCTTGCCCCTCTTTTGGTTGCCACTTTGATTTTATCAGGAAAACTGCAATTGCCCTTTTTGATCAGTGCCACCCAGAGGTGCTTTTATGATAGGAAACTCTGGCATCATGAGTAGCAGATCTCCAAATGTTCACAAGTCCCTGAGCACAAAGTTGAGGAGAATTAAAGCCACACAGGCCACATTTGCAGCACTCAAACACAGCCCTGTTGCTGCTGCTGCTGCTGAAATAGAATCAACTGGCAGAGGCCATCACAGAAATTGCCTCTGCAGTGACAAATAAAATGAAAAAAATCCACCAGGAGAAAGAGAAACCAGAACTCCTTGACTCCCTTCATTGCTTCCTCCGAGCAGCAGCAGCAGCAAGTGGAGATGGGCAGAGGTATTTGCAGCTGCTGCTGATCCCAGCTGGAGCCCAGCCTGCTGCCCAGGGCCAGCGGGAACCTGAGCCCAGCCCGGGCAGCTCCCGCAGTGTCGGGAGCTCAGCGCAGGCGGGGCCAGGCCCAGAGCCCCGGGCACAGCCGCCCATTGCGGGGCAGCGGCGCAGGCGGAATGTCCTGCGGCCCAAACCTCCTGCTCCTGCCACACAGCAGCGCCCATCCTTCTCCCCCTGCTCCTCCTCTCCCAGCACGCCACCAATTCCAGCTCCCAGGAGCCTTCCCAAGACAGGGCTCAGGCTCCTGTTTCAGCCGGAGTGTCCCTGCAGAGGAACAGGGCATCTTTCAGGCACTTCCACAAGCTCAGGCTTCTCATTTCATGAGGCATCTGGGATGAAACGGGTCTTTTTCAGAAACACAACAACAGAGGGAATGGATTAGAAGTTATTAGAAAAAAAATGACCCTTCTTCCAGACAAACTTCACCAAGTCATTCCCTGCATTTCTCCTTTTCAGATTCTTTCAGGCATCTCCTTGGTGACTTTCAGCTTGTTCTGGTGCTTATCATGAACTGACTGTGCTCTTTATTTAGATCAATGCCTGAGATGTAGAATCATCTAAACTGAACACAGAAACAAACTCCCTCTGTCAGCTCATTTTCATGCTCTAGGTCACTTTCCAGGTGTCCATGGGGATGTTGGAATGATTATCACACAACTCTCCACTCCTGGCTGCAGCCTCTGGAGATTCTTTCTCTGCATTCAGCCAGGCTTACATTCCCTAAAAATTCGAGATAGCCCGTCATGTTTTCTTAGGGTAGAATAGTAACTATGAAAACCTCACCAATGGCACGACTCTCCAGCCCACCAGGAGAAAAAAAGGACAAGTTGTCAATTTCTCCAAACATTTGACCTGCTTTGCTGCAAGAGTTGTGCTGCACACACTGTGTAGAAAGCAAGGAAAGCTGCAGTTGGTGGCACATCTTGTGACAAGGTCTTGACCTCACTCTCAAGGAAAGGTTCTTGAAAAGAGCAGACACAACTGCAGGGAAGATTCTGGGAAAACTGCAACACCTTTCCAAAAGTGAAAAGAAAATGGAAAGAAACTATCCAAGATGCTTTTCCCTATTTGTTTTTATGCTCCCATTTTCTATCTTGCACTACTTCTCCATCCCATTCATTCCAAATGGATCTCACCTCTAAGACCAATGACTTAGCCAGTTTTAGACACTGTAAAATACCATGAGCTACACACAGTTTGCCTTCCCCTGTTCTTGTTGGAAAGCAATGCTGGAGCCATAAGTGCAGGGCTTGGGTCAGGCACGAATCCTACAGGCAGGGAATGTGCCCTGACAGTGTGTGAGCCTGAGCAGGGCCAATGGCCAGCAGCGTTGCTGTGCTCGGCTTCCATGGAAGCATCCCAGGAGCAGCTGCTGAGGTCAGGAGCCATGGCAGGCACCAGGCTGCTCCAAAGGCCCTTGGCAGGGTGGGCTCCTGGCCTGGCTCTGTGTGCCAGGAGCCGGCAGCGCTGGGTGCAGGGAGCCCAGGGAGGGCACAGAAATGCTGGGCTGGGAAATGCTGGGGGGGACAGCGAGATGGGCGTGTGCAGCCGGCCAGGGCACAGCAGCAGCACGCACAGGGGGCACAGCCTGCAGGACACATGGCCAAGGGCTGGGCAGGGCTGGCAGGGCCACAGGCACCCAGGCCTTTGTCCCCTGGGCTCTGGCAGCGCCTCTGGAGGCCCCACAGGAGGAACTTTCCTTTCAGGGCCTGCACTTTGCTCCTCCCTGGCCCCTCTCTGAGGAGGCTGGCAGGGCTTGCAGTTTGCTGACATTTGTCCTTGCTGCCCCTGCCATCCCAGTGCCCCACAAAGAGCCCCGAGGCAGCCGGGAGGGACAGGCCCTGCTGTGCCAGGCCTGGGCTCAGGGCTTGGCCTTTCTGCTCCCTCCAGCCAAGGCAGGCCTTGCTCAGCACTGCAGTTCCTGCTGCTGTGCCCCAAGCTGGCTCGGCCGCTGTTGGAAAGGGACTTGAGGTACCTCGATCCCCTCAGGGGGCACATGGGAGAAAACAACAGACTTCTCACCAGGGTGGAGAACAAACTTTAACCTGCATATTTCAGAGAATGAGCTACATGTGAAATCTTAAAGCACCATGGAAGTCCAGTAAATCATTTCACAAAGCACTGACTGAGCAAACTCTGACCTGTCCTACTTACATTTCTCCAGATTTTGAGAACAGGAAGTCAGGAGAAGAGAGAGAGAGGGGAGATCCACAGTCCCCCTTGGATCCAGCACCATCTCAGCTGCTGGGAGCTCTGGGGCCATGAGACATTGTCAGTGTCACACCCGTGTCACAGCCTCACCTGCTCTGGCCCCTCTCACAGGTGGGGTTTTTGGGGTGCCAGGGGCTTGGCAGCCCCTTTGGGGCTGGAGCAGAGGATGCAGTGGCTGGGGCTGGGGCAGTGACCGCCCCACCTACACAGAACTTACCCTGGCCCCAAACACACCCTGGAGATGTCTGGGGCCATTCATCATTTCTCTGCTCTCCAGCACCGAGGCAAGGGACTGTGGCTGCAGCTCTGAGCTGGTGCCCAAGGCAACCACCCCTGGCAATGGGGCTGCAGGGAGCTGCTCTCAGGAAACCCCCAAGAGCTGGGGAGTGCTCTACAAATGCATCAGAAACATAGGATACTCCATGGAATGTGAAATATCCAAAATCTCCCTCAGTAATCGGTTCCTTCTCCTTTCATCATCCCCAGCCTTTGGCTGTCTCATTCCAGACCCCACCCTACCTCCCCAGTCCTAACCCAAACCCATCCCAACCCCTGCTGGACATCAAGACACCCTTCCGAACTCCTATTTCCCCATTTCACACCTCCTAAACCCCATCCCACCCATCCTGCCTCACCCCATGCCCACTCATCCCTCTCTTATTTGCATCCCACTTTGCCCAATCCTCTCCCAACCCCATCCCACCCTGAGAGGCTGTGGAATCAAGTAATTTTGGGTGGGATTGAGTAGTTTTCAGAGACATCGAGTGGTTGTGAGGTGACAAATAAAACCCCCTTGTCCCTTTAAGCACCAAGACATGGAGAAAATTACACCAAATACCCCCCACACCCCCAAATGCTCCAAAGTATCTCTCTGAATCCCAGATCCCCTTGAAACACTAGAAGAAAGTGAGCCGACAGATGCCCTTGATGAGTTTATTGATTTTTATCCAAATGTGTCTGCTTTAAAGGGATGGAGATCAATCAAAAGAATATTAAGGACAACCAAACAAAAGGACCACCAGCCCAGTGTCTTCCCAAAGGAGATTACAGTGAGTGTTTGTCACCAGGGCTCTGACCAGGGTGTGTCCTCCAATGGGGGATGGAGTTGGAGCAGGGCACAAAGCTCTTCCCACAGTCAGGGCACTCTCAGGGCTCCCCTTTGCTGATGGCTCCGTTGGTGTCGGGTCAAGTTAGACCTGTTTGAGAAGCTTTTCCCACACTGGGGACACTCGTGGGGCCTCTCCCCAGTGTGGATGCACCAATGCTTGATGAGGTCGGAGTTGTCCTTGAAGCCCTTCCTGCAGTCGGGGCAGCGGAAGGGCCTCTCCTCTCTGTGAATCCGCTGGTGCTTGAGGAGATCTGAGCTGGTCTTAAACCTCTTCCCACACTCAGAACACTCATAGGGCCTCTCCCCGGTGTGGCTCATTTGGTGGATGATCAGTAGGGACCTCTGGTTGAAGCCCTTCCCACATTCCCCACATTTGTATGGCCTTTCCTCAGCGTGGGTGTTCTGGTGGTGGATCAAGTGGGAGGGTTGACTGAAGCTCATCCCACACTGCTCACACTTGTAGGGCTGTTCCCTGGTGTGGATCCTCTGGTGGTTGATCAGGTGGGAGTTTCTGCTGAAGCTCATCCCACATTCCCCACACTTGTGTGGCCTCTCCCCAGTGTGGATGCACCGGTGCCTGATGAGGTTGGAGTTTTGCTTGAAGCCCTTCCTGCAGTCAGGGCAGCGGAAGGGCCTCTCCTCTGTGTGAATCCGCTGGTGTCTGATCAGGTGGTCTCTCCGGCTGAAGCTCTTCCCACACTCCAAGCACTTGTGGGGCTTCTCCCCATCATGAAGCTGCTCAGAGCCCTGGCTGAAGCTCTGTCCACCTTTCATGCAGAAGGCAGGTCTTTCCTCCTCAGAGCACCCTGGGATGGGTTTGGAGCCCCTCCACCTAAGGGATCTCTGGGGCTCTTCCTCCCTGTTGGATTCCTGTTCAGTGGAGCCAATCAAAATGGGCTCTTCCACAAGGTTGTGCTGCGGGGATTTGTCCTCCCTGGTCTCCATCCTCAGCTCATTGTCTGGGGGAAGAAGGATAAGGAGAGGATGGGCTTTGCCTCTGTGCCAGAGGAGAGGGGAAGGAGATCCCCTCAGTCCATTCCTGGCAGGACGGCAGGAGCGGGGATGGAGTCGGGACAGGTCGGGATGGGCAGTGCGGGGCTCTCGGCTGCTCCCACCCGCTGGGGCCGGGGGGAACCCGGCCCGGGGAAAAGGAGAGGGAAACTGGGAAAACTGGGGGCTGCACATCCAAACTGGGCCTTGCTGGGGACCCTGGCTGGGCACTGCCAGCCCTTGGGGCTCCTCTCGAGAGATCTGGGATGGGGGGAAGGCAGAGAGGGGTGGGGGATCCCAGGAGTGGCATCACTGGGAGGGTCTGGTTTGTACTGGGGTAACTGGAACATTACAGGGGCAACTGGGAGTGACTGGGAATGACTACAAGCATGCTGAGGGCAACTGGGATATACTGGGAGTGTCTGTGACCATAATGGGGGGACTGAAACCACACTGGGAACAGCTGGAACCACACTGGGCGTGACTGGGAGTGAGTGGGACTGCACTGGGGGCAACTGGGCATGACTGGGACTATGCTGGGAGGGATTTGGATCATCTATGGAGTGAGTGGGACTACACTAGGGGCAACTGGAAACAACTGGGCCCACAGTGGGAGGGACAGGGAGTCCCCCAGGGCATGGCTGCAATAATAATGGGAATATCTGGGAGTGACTGAGGTCATACTGGGAGTGACTGGGTGCAACAGCTCATACTGGGAGTGACTGGGATTGTAGCAGGCATGACTGGGATCATCCTGGAAGTGACTTGAACCACACTGGAAGTGACTACGGGTCCTACTGGGATCATCCTGGGAGCCACTGGGATTACAGCAGGTGTGAATGGATCCTGACTGGGGCTTACTGGGAGCTGCTGGGCCCATGCTGGGAGGAAAATGTGGATACACTGGGAGCAGCTGGGATCAAATGGAAGGTACTAGAACCATGAGACCACAACTGGGATAACTGGAATCATACTGGGAGCAACTGGGAACACACTTGCGGCAATTGACAGAAATTGGGAACATGCTGGAGGCAACTGGGAGTAACTGGGAAAGACTGGGATCATTCTGAGGCAGCCAGAATCTTACTGGGACAACTGGGAGTGACTGGGAAGGACTACAAGCATGCTGAGGGCAACTGGGATATACTGGGAGTGTCTGTAACTGTACTGGAGTGACTGGAACCACACTGGGAACAGCTGGGATCATGCACGGGACAAATGAGACCATGCTGGGGGCAACTGGGAGTTAATGGATCCATGCTGGGGGCTACTGGGCATGACTGGGTCCCTGCTGAGAGAGACTGGGAATATTCTAGGGGCAAATGGGGGCAATTTTGTTAATAGTGGGACGAACTGGGAACAACTGGAAGTATTCTGGCAGAAAATGGGGTCATACTGGGATCACAGTGGAAGCAGCTGGGTCCACTCTGGGTGAGACTGGGATCACACTCAGGGGGACTGGACTCATACTGGGATTGACTGGGAGTGGCTGTGAGCGACTGGAATCACACTGACACAAACAGGGAGGAACTGGGAATGACTGGGAACATTCTAGGGGTGACTGGAATATACTGGGAGAGACTGGAAGTCATGGGGATCCTGCTGGAGGCTACTGGGGTCATGCTGGCATTGACAGGGAGAGACTGGGATCACACTGGGGGCAACTGGCATCGTACTGGGATTAGAGTGGGTGTGAATGGACACTGCCTGGGGGTTACTGGCAGCCACCAGACCCAAGAGGAAGAGCTGGAGGTCATGGGGCAACAGCACAGCTGTGATGTAGTCACCATCACAGAAACGTGGTGGGATGACTCACACAGCTGGAGCACTGCACTCCATGGCTACAGGCTCTTCAGAAGAGACAGGAAAGGGAGAAGAGGTGCAGGGGTGGCCCTTTATATTAAGAAGGCTTTTTGACACCATAGGTATTGAAACTAATGAAGATGGAGTTGAATGCCTATAGTGAGAATTAAGGGGAAAGCCAACAAGGCTGACATCCTACTGGGAGTCTGTTATCATCCACCCAACCAGGAGGAAGAGCTGGACAACTTATTCTATCAGCAGCTGGAGAATGTTTCAGGATCAGCAGCCCTTGTTCTTATAGGTGACTTCAACCTGCCAGACATCTGCTGGGAACTTAATACAGCAGAAATGAGGCAGTCCAGGAAATTTTTAGAGTGCATGGATGATAACATTTTGTCACAGTTGGTAGGTGAGCCCACCAGGGGAGAGACTATGTTGGATCTGTTGTTCACAAACAGAGATGGGCTGGTGGGAGATGTGGTGGTTGGAGGACGACTGGGGCAGAATGATCATGAAATTACAGAGTTCTCGATATTTGGTGAAATCAGGAGCTACATCAATAAGATTCTTTCACTGGACTTCCAGAGGGCAGACTTTGGCCTATTTAGGAGACTTATTCAGAGAGTTCCTTGGGAAGCAGCCCTTAAGAACAAAGGAGTTCAGGGAAGGTAGGTGTTCTTCAAAACAGAGATTTTGAAGGCACAGGAACAGACTGTCCCTGTGTACCAAAAGATGAGTCGACAAGGCAAATGCCCAGGATGGGCAAAGAGGTTTTGGAGGAAATTAGCAAGAAAAAGAGGATTTATCATCTTTGGAAGGAGGGCCAGGTCTCTCAGGAAGGATTTCGGGGGATTGCTAGAGTATGAAAGAAAAATGTTAGGGAGTCCAAAGCTCAGTTTGAACTCATTTTGGCAATTTTGTAAAGGATGTTACAAAATGTTTTTACAAATATACTAATGGCAAAAGGAAGGGTAAGACCAACCTTTGTTCTCTAGTAGATGTGGGAGGGTACTTAATAACTGCAGATGAGGGGAAGGCAGAAATGCTTAATGCCTTCTTTGCCTCAGTTTTCAGTGGGAAGACAACTTGTCCTTGGGACAACTGCCCTCCTGGGCTGGTAGGTGGTGTCAGGGAACAGAATGGTGCCCCTGTTATCCAGGAGGAGGCAGTCAGAGAACTGCTGAGATGCTTGGACACTATAAATCTCTGGGCCCAGATGGGATCCACCCCAGGGTGAGGAGGGAGCTGGCAGATGAGCTTGTGAAGCCACTCTCCATCATTTACCAACAGTCCTGGCTCACTGCTGAGGTTCCAGGTGACTGGAAGCTGCCAATGTGACAGCCATTCACAAGAAGGGTGGGAAGGAGGATCCCAGTAATTATAGCCCAGTCAGCCTGACCTCAGTACCTGGTAAAGGTAATGGAGCAGTTTATATTGAGTGTCATCACACAGCACCTTCTTTTCTCTGCTGCTTTTCATGCCCCATGTTGGGGTTTTTCCAGCAGTCCATAATCAGCCCTCCACAAAGGACACCACCCCCCCATTCCCAGGAAAGCTGCCTCTCTCTCCCAGTGTGGGGCTCTGGGAGTCCACAGGGGGCTTCTTTCCCTTCTTTGCTCAGCTGCCCGTGGCCACGGGAGATCTCCAGGCCCCAGTAAACTCCTGCTTCTTTGGCCATCTGTGCTTTGTCTTTGGAAACTTTGGACTCACTCCCTCCCAAAAAGTGTAATAAACTCAGGGTAAGTCATGTGCAACCATCTCTAGTTTTGGCTGCACTCAGGATGTCATCTGCATATTGAAGAATAATTCCCTCTGGTTCTTGTTTTTTCCAGTCTTTTAATTCCTTTATTTGCTGATTTCCAAATATTGTGGGGCTGTTCTTGTAATCTTGTGATGAAACTGTCCATGTGAGCTGAGTTTTCCTCCCTGTCTCAGGATTTTCCCACTCCAAAGCAAAGAGCTCCTGGCTGTTTTCATGCCCAGGAATGCAGGAAAAGGCACCTACAACAGCAAACCCCCCTAATTCGTCTGTCAGTGTGGTCAGAAGGGTGTAGGGATTAGCCACTATTGGGTTTATGTCCTCGGTGTTTTGTTAATTGCTCTTCAATCTTGTACTAATGGATAACTCTCCCCATCTGCTTTCTAAATGGCCAAAATTGGGCTGTTGGATTTGGGCTCCCATTGCGCTAACAGACCGTGCTGCAGGAATGTTTTAGTTGCAGGTGCCAATCCCTTCCAGTTCTCTGATTTCCAAGGGAATTGTTTTTGCCTTCCCTTTGCTGTGGCTCCTGGTTTGAGTGCAATCCTCACTGGTTCTGCTGCCTTGGATCTTCCTGGGACACCCCTGGCCCCCACTATTGGATTGGCCACATTTTCCACTTGGGCAGGGATTGCATCCAATTTTTCCTGTATAAAACGTGCCGCAACTTGGGGAAATTTAGAGTCGGGAATTCCTTGTGGACCCTTCCCCTTTTTAAATTTAATTTCTGCTCCCAATTTCTGCAGCAAGTCCCTCCCCAGCAGCGGCTCAGGGGAGTTGGGCATAAAAAGGATGGATGTGGGACGGGTGGGGTTAAAGCGGTTCCTGTGCTTAGGAAAGGGAGCTCCAAGGGTGCCCGGTGTCCCCACTCCCATCCAAAGGTGGGAAAACCCGGGATGGTTGGGAATGGGGGTCCCGGGTGTCCCCGGTGCTGAGGAAAGGAGGGGCCCAGGGGGTCCCGGGCAAGGCAGGAGTAGGGGCCCAGGGGGTCTGTGGGCCAAGGCCAAGGGGGCTCTGGGGGCAGGGAGAGGCGGGATGTCCGGGAAAGGGGCGCAGGGCTGTCGGTGTCGGGTCAGGGGCTGCAGGGGGAACCCATGGCCGGGAATGGGGGTCCGGGGGGATGGCGGCGCCCGGGATTTGCCGGTTGGGGGCCCCTCTCTGCCGCCCACCAATGGCAGCCGAGGATGCCGTGACGTCACCGGTCGCCGGGCAGATCCCGAAAGGCGCGAGGGAGCGCGGCGGGAGCGCGGCGGGAGCGCGAGGCGGAATTCCCGGGAATTCCCCGGGATCCCCTCCGGGCATCCCCCGGGACCCTCCTCGGCCACGCCCCGCGGGACCCCCGGGCTGGAAACCACCTGCACCGAGTGGAGACCTGGGAAGGAGGAGAGAAGGGACCCATGGAGTCGTGTCCCAGCCCTGTTGGAAAGCAGATAGAAATCTCCCAGGACCCCGGGCACACAGGCTTAGAGGCAGAAAAGAATGCAGGGGCTGGTTTGAAACCCTCGGGGAAACTGAGATCCATAAAGTCACACACGCATGAAGTGGGAATGTGAGTTTTAGTTTTAGGTGAGTAAAAAAATGCCTTAAGTGCCTTAAGCAAAGAAGAGACTGTATTAATTGATAGAAAAGCCCTAAAGTCCAGTTTCAGGTTCAGGAGCATTGCCTTTTACAAAGTTAACTAAGTCCTAGATATAATATAAACATACCAGAGCATTGCTGACATTGCCAGACAGAATAGACAGGCTGTAGGCACAGGCCTTGTGTAAGAAATGATTCCCATTGTCACACAACTCGGTTAGACCAGGAGAGGTGCAAAAAGACAGGAACAGCATCGTGTTTGTGGCTGGTTGGATGATTTAGGAATAGAATTCATTGTATCGGGGCTGCTGCTTCTGCTTGGGCCATGGGGACTCTGTGCTGGAAGGCATTTTGCATGATGGCCCGGACTGTAACAGCCTGACCTTGGTGAGGCTGATCCAGCCGTGCCATAAACTCTTTTCCAAGCAGCAGCACCTCTCTTGTTCCTGGGCTGGCCGCTCCAAGTTGCCAGCTGTCCATCAGCTGCTCCTGCCTGCTGCCAGTCCTTCCCTGGCAGTGACAGCAGGAGCTGCTCCTGCCGCCGGCAGCTCCTGTGCCTGGAGTCCCTTCCCATGCTGGCAGCACCAGCTGCCTCTTGCCTTCAGCCCAATGCCTGCCTGCACCTCGGCCTGCCTTGGCCAGCTCTCTTTTCCCAAGCCTTTGACTCCCAGGCTTCTGCCCCAGCCCAGGGACATTTGTTATTCCCATCACCTGCTGCTTTGACACCATGAACCATTCTGGTTTGACCTAAGAGGTGAATCATGAAGATTGTGGTGCTTTCTTGTCCACAATGTCCTGTTAAGACCCAGAACACGCTGTTCTTACAGCTGGGATTGTGGCTGTTCCTACACCATTTATTCCACACTGCAGGACTAGAGAAAATCTCTCCTTTTCCTTACTAAGTTGAAGCTACAGCTTAGTGCAAGTATGTGTTAAAAGAGAATGAATGCCATAATCCTCCTTTTCTTTTTCAGTCACTAGTGGATAGCTCCCTGAAGGATACAGAACAACTCAACAATGTTGTGCATACAATGAAGAAGAAAAAGCAAGACAAAATTCCCTCTGGATGATGAGGTTAGAAAACCTGTATTAATCTGTGTCACTGTTTCTTACCACATCTACTTAAACTGACAAGAAATTAAGCTGATTTTCTCCACGCTGAGGCAGGTTTGCAATGAAGCAGCAGCGTGTCATGATGCTAAATAAGAATCTGGCATTACCTCTAATGGTCACAGCTGCAAAGTGTATCAGTGCACAGCAAGGCAGACTGGGTTATCACAGTTATTCCTGCCCTCCCCTCCTGCACATCCCATTGTCTCCTCTGCAGAAGACACAGGCTATGAAAACAAGGCAAGGTTGCTCCCTCTTTTTCTTCTCCCACAGGACTTGTTAGACACCATGTTTTTTCAAAGGACTGCATGTGCCTCTCCCTAGCTTGCTTATTTCTCATTCTCCAAAAGAAGAGAGCTGAAGGAGTTGGAGGCATGTGAGTGCCTGATCTCTCTTTCCCTCCACAGGCTCTGCCTCCCCAAGCCCTGGTTCCCTGCTGTGCTTTGGCATGAGAGCCATTCCAGCCCCAAACACAAGGGCAGTGGAGTTCAGCTGCAAAGCCTCTCTCTGCACTGGGATTGCTTTGAGCCTGCAGCCTCCATGGGCAAGGGCTTTGTGGGAGCAGGGCCAGCACAGCCTGTGCCCTGCACACAGAGCCAGGAAAAGGAGCAGATCCTGCTGCCTTCTGCTGCTGCTGATCCCAGCAGCAACTCCCCTGGCAGTTGTCCAGGGAACTCCACCCCAAGGGCTTCCATCCCTGTCGTGCCTGGGAGAACTTGTTGCTTCCCAGTTCTCCCCCATCCCTGTGGATTGTGGAGCATGTCAGCACAAGTGTCCCTGGCCCTTCCTCCCTGCCCAGCCTGCAGCAGTCCCAGTCCCTGTTGCCTCCCCCTTGCTGCAGCTCCTTGGCCAAAGTGCTGCCAAAGGCAGCGGAGCTGGCTCAGGATCCCTGTTGGCTCCTGGGCTCCAGGATGACCTTCAGAGGGACACTTGGAGCGCTTCCTGAAGAGCTGCCCGTGGCCTGGGGGGTGGATTTGTCCTCCCTGGGTGGCTCTGCTTGGAGTTGGACGCTGCGTGGAGTCCCGGAGTTTTCTCAGCAGCCTTTGCAGCCAGTTCTTGGCCAAGGTGTGGCTCTGCTGCCAACCCAAATCTGTGCCTGCCTTGCCCAGCCTGAGTGCAAGTGGGACATGTGCTGGGCATGGCTGGAGAATTCCATGGACAAAATCCTCCCCCATTATCACCTTTACATCTGCTCATTGCTCTGGGCAGCACAAATCTACACTTCTTTTAGTGGAAACATTGAATTGCTTGCAGATCATGACATCTGCAATACCAATATACAAATACAGAAAAATCAACTTTGGTTTGAAAAATGAAATTTATTTTAAATTGCTACACCCACACTGCCAGTATAGAAACACACAAATATCCAAGTTTATAAAACTAGTTTATTGTTACAATTGTGCTATATAAATATAACTTTTAGTTAAAAAAAAATATTGCAACCCTTTACAACCACTCACTATACAGAAATATCCATTGAAATTTACCAATTTAATGTATTACATCTTATTCCAACTGTACAGCCTATATACAAATACAGAAATATCAGTATCCCTCTCTAAAGGATCTTAGACCCAGTACTAAAGAAACAGAATTCTATAACCGTACAACTCAAGATATATTTAAAAATTTTTACCTACATTACTATACAATATACAGATGTAAATCTATAATTTATATTTCATATGACATAAAGCAAAGCATATAGAAATACACACACAAAAAACCTATCTATAAGTATACAAATACCAATGTACCAATATAAGAATCCTTACAACCCCATCAACAAAACTCTACAGCCGTACATCTGAACAAGTTTGTCAGTATAAATACAGATGTCAGCACATCAATATACATGCATCAAGAGAACAATAGACATACATATATACCTGTACAAATACCAGTCTACATCAGGCTATATAAATAATCATCAACTTCTAACTCTCAGTCCCACTGTGCCCATCTCTAACTCCAAGTCCATCAGCAGAAATTGCAGCTGCCCAAGTCCCCGGGCTCTCCCTGGGTCTCTTCCTCCCGTGCAGAGCAGCTCTCCTGGACAGGGACAGCAGATGGGACCCGTGGGGAGCAAAGGGAACACTGAGTCAGGATGGGGCCGTTTCCCTTGGCAGCAGCTGCCCTTCAGTCAGGGCAGGGCAAATGGCAGCGCCTCCCCAGGAGGGGGAGAAAGAACAAGTTTGTCCAAAGGCCAGGGCCAAAGGCCAGGCCACCCTCAGCCCCAGGCTGCCTGAGCGGCCCTGCGGCCTCAGCCGGGCTCTGGGCTGGCAGCAGCAGCTCCCTGGGCACTGCTGGAGCTGGTGGCCTTCAGCTTCTCCCTGCTGCCTCCTGTCAGTGCCCGCCTGTGCTCAAGGTCTGCAGGGCAGCTGTGGCCAAAGTGGAGCCTCTGCAATTGGTTCCAAGGGCTGGCAGAGCTGCAGGCCCGGAGCCCTGTGTGCTCCCTGCTGGCCCCTCCATCCCCTGAGCCCCAGCGTGCCCTGGGCAAAGCCCCGGCCCCCTTCAGTTTCTTCAGCCCCTCACAGTCCTCTCAGCCCACTCCATCCCGGGGCCTTGGAGCCGCCAGCGCCCTCAGCCTGTGCCACTTCCCTGTGCCCTGAGTGCCCCCGTGGCCCTCTGCTCCCCCAGAGCCCTCAGTGCCCCCAGCAGCTCAAGGGCACCGTCCCTGCAGCGTCAGCGCCTCCTCAGCCCCCTCAGCCCCCTGTGTCTCCCTGTCCTTCAGCAGCTCCTCAGGGGACAGTGCCTGGGGCCACCGGCAGCTCCCAGCGCTCCAGGGACACCCGGGGCTGGAACTGCTGCTCCGCCCGGCCCGGCCGCCAGCTGGGACCCAGCACAGCAACAGGGGACACAGGGGGCACAGGGGGAAAAACAAGAGCTGAAAAAGGCAGCCCAGGGGGGACAGAGGGAAAAATGCAGCCTGGGCCTACACAAACATCACTCCATCCACCTGCACCAATTCACAGACCAGCACAGAGCCTTTGCTTTGTGATGTCAGGGCACGGTTGCCACGTGCTCGTGGTGACATCACAAGGTTGCCTTGGAGACCGGGAGGCCTCAGGGGTGTCAGAGCGGCTCGTGAGCTCGTTCAGTGCAGGAGTTCGCTCCTGTTCTCGAGGTTTTTGTCAGTGTTCACTGACAAGAAACTTGGTTTTTCTTCTTTCTCAAGCAGTTGAAAACTTGCACAGCAGTTCCCACAATGATTGGGCAACTTGCTGCTGCAGTTTTTGCTGCTTATAAAATAGGTTATTCGACCTATTTTCTGAGTAACCTGGCAGGTAAGTAGAGGTTTTCCCTGGGTGTCACCTAACCTGGCTTTTGTGTCTTCCTGCTCTTTCTTAGTGACTGAGTTAATTTGGAAACAGAAAGACCATTTGGATGCCACTTGGGTAAAGCTCCTCCTGTCAACACGTTCAGCTCCAAAGGGGGTGTCTGTGGCCAGGGCTGTGTGGGCAGCATTTGCAAGGGAACCTGCAGGGGTTGTGTTCCCTCCATGGGACAGTCTGTGGCAGCAGAGTCTGTCATTTCCTCCCTTTGCTGGGCCAAGCAGCACAACTTGGAAAATGGGGGCTGGGAGACCTTCTGAAAATGCTCTGGTTGTTTGCAGTTTCCTCAAAGAATCTGGTTCATTTTCCCTTGCCCACTGCAGGTCACCTGAGCCAGGTGTTCAGAGGGGCCGATCCGGAGGTGAGTGAGAAAGGAACATTTGATGTTCCTGGTTTAAGAATTGTGCAGCAAGCTGTGAGCTGGGCCTGGGGCAGTAGAGAGTAGAGGGCCAGCTGAGTAGGCTGCAAGAAAATCCATTTCCATGTCTGCAGCAGCAAGAGCAAAGGCATCATTGGCTATTTCCTAATTTTCTATTGCAGAGCTTTAAAAGAACTAAAAGCCCAGTTTTGCAGAGAGAATGTTGCCTGCCCAGAGTAGCCAGGGGGGATTATCTAATTCAGAGCAATTTTCTGTCCAGTTGAATCAGCCCATTTGAATTTAGTCTGAGGGACTTAGAATCCCATTGCTCTAAAAGATGATGATTTGTGCTTAGTAGAGCTGGCTCTAGAGCTGAACAGAAAGAAGGTTATAAATGAGAGGTAATGGCCTGTGTCTCACACTCCTGTCTGTCCACAGAGCACAGAACCAAGGGAAGATTCTTCTCTGGCTCCCTGTGCTCCTGGAGAAGAGGCCAGAGAGGAGCCCAATGACCACCAGGCTCCAGCTGTGGTCACACCACGACCACAGCTTTCCCAGACAGTAAGTGCCAGTTCTGGAGGGTGCTGTCTTTAGTGCAAGGCAGAGCTGCAAGTTTCTGAGCAGCCAGCTTTTGCTGTTGGTGGCTGAGGATGCTGAGTGCTGGAGTCCTGCCAGGAGCCAGCCATTCCCCTCAGCCAGTGACACCTGGAAAATGGGCTTTGAGCTGTCCTGTTTAGGCCCCAGCTTGCTGGGATTCTGACAGGGGCAGCATCTCACAGTCACTTGCTCTGCATTTGTGTCTACAGAACATGGAGGCAGAGGCACAAGCAGAGCTGTCTGTATTTCCCATGGATATCATGGTAGTGAAGGGGAGGAACACCAGAGACTTGAGAAGAATTCACTACCATTGGAATATCTATAGGCTGAGGCGCCATCTACGAAACCAGGTGAGTGGAGGAGTGGCAGCCACTCCACTCATGGAAGCGTCTCCTTGTTCTTCACAGAACGTTGGAGAGGAGCCCCAGGCAGAGCTGCAGGAAACCCAGGCGAGGATCAGTATGATGGACAAGAGACTGGAGGAAGAAATGGATATTCCAAGAGGAAGGGAAGAGAGAATTCATCTCCCTGAGGAGCAAGAGGCTCTAGAAGAACCAGTGAGTGAAAGAGCCATAGCCACTGCAGTCACCAACCTGGTGCTTTCTGCCCTTCTTGCCTTTCCCCAGCAGAGCAGCAGGAGAGTGGGCTGATGCCTCTGAGTGTCCTCCTGCTCCAGTGTCTGTCACAGCCACTCTGAAGGACACTCCCTGCTGGGCTAAATCTCAGCTGCTGCCCTGGACAGGGGACTAGTGCTTTGGCCTTTTGGCCAGCAGTCATGGGAAGGCATTCCTGCTGGCCTCTTCCTGCTCTCCTTGTTTCTTGAGGGGTTCTTGCAGGTGAACGCGGTGACCCAGGTGGATCTTGAAAGAAGCTGTCTGTATCCCTTGTGAATCTGGTCTCTCCCTTTCCTCACAGTCCATGACTCTTGGCTGACAGGGACAAGCTGCACTCTCTGACTGCTTTGTTCTCTTTGACTCCAGGTGGGAGTGTTGACATCTGGCCTGGCAGCCTGCAGAGATTTCCATCAAGGGACTGGCAACGAGGAGCCCCGAGATTCCTGCGAGGACCAGAAACTGTCCCAGGCAGAAGCGCTGCCCCTTGGGCACGTTCTGAAGATGGGGGAGACAAAAAGGACTCCATGGGAGGAGGTAGAACATCTGAACAAGGAGCTGCAAGTGGGTCTGCAGCCCTTGGAGGGGGAAAAGAGTTCTTTCAAAGAAATGGAACGGTCATTTTGGCAGTCATCCTTCAGAAAATCCATGCAAATGGATCATGGAGGAAATGGAAAATGAATCTGGCCATGAACTTGAGTAAAACCAGCCTTTGAGATTGTCCCATCCAGTTAGAGAAGTGAACATCAGAAAAACCCCATGGCAGAGCCCTGCATGTGGCTGACAGCACCTCCCTAAGGGCTTGCATTTGAAATGGGATCTGGGGCTAATCTCTGCCAGCCACTTTTCTGACACAAACTCCTTTGTTGTCTCAGATCTCCACAGGCTCTTCTGTTGAACCTGCAGCAGCAGCAGCAGCAGCAGCAGCAGTGTCACCTAAAGGAGCCTTTGCTGCCCCAGCTCAGAAGTGGAGCCCGGGCAGTTGGTTCCTCTCCAGCAGTGACACAGCTGCTGCTCAGCAACAGGAGGTGGAGGATGACTCCCTGGAGCTCCTCAGTACGTCTGGTGTCTTTCTTCTCTGAGGGACAGTGCACTGTGTGCACGTGTCAGCACAGCTGCACCAAATGATCCTCCTCACTGTGGTGTCCCAGGGGCATTTAGGGCTCCCCACAGGAAATGCTGTGCTCCAAGGCAGCAAGAGAGTGCTCTGGGTGTTGCTGCTGCCTCTGAGGGCAGCTTGGACGTGCTGGGCTTTGCCTGAGCTTGCCTGTCTGCTGAAGGCAGAAGCAGGGCTTGTTCTTGCATCAGCAGAAGGCTGTGACCTAGGAAATGATCTGGGCAAGTCCTGTGTGCTAGTGGCCAAACTGGATAGAATGGTTAGCTTCCTAAATTCTCCTTAGACTCCTGACTTCTCACCCATCCCCAGAGCAAAAAACTTCACAGAATTTCTTTGGTTTTGGCGTTTTGTTTCTTGGTTGTGGTTTTGGTTTTAGTTTGGTGTTTTTCTGGATATTTTTGGGTAGACTTTTTTCTTCATCTTGAAGCAGCTCTTCTGCCCCATGTGTCTTACTGGTGTCATTTTTATGACTGTTCTTATTACCACTACTACATTTACAGGGGTTTTTTTGGATAATATTTTATATTTGTCAGTGAGAACTCATTTGAAAGAACATCAGGTGACACAAAAACAGAGAGCCAAATGTGTTCTTTTTGTGCCTACAATGAAAAGACAGATAATTTTATCACAATCTGTATTTAATATCCTAGTTTTGTTCTTAGAAAGATGTGTCCAAGAAACACATCCCTGGGGCTTGATCAGATCAAAGTGCACTGTAGGCATTTCTCAGGAGCAAGCCTCCAGACCCTCTGCTGTATATTCCTCAGATCCATGGCACTTTTCCATCCCTGATTCCCAGTCATTCCCATGACTGTTAGAATGCTGCCCATTGACACAAGCCCTGCTCAGATCAGTCTCAAGGAACACACATCAAGTCCTCTGTGATTCTGCAGCACAAGTCATTGAATCTGCTGCTTGCCCAGAAGAGCTGCCAGTGCTGTGCTCTCAGATAAGACCTGGGGGGGGGGGGGCTGAGAACAGAGCCCAGGTGACTCTGTGTCTCCCATCCCCTGTTGGCACAAAAAGGGCCTTGATGTGCACCTGGGTGTGTCTGAGCTCAGAGCCGATCCTGCTGTGTCCTGAATGGGGTCCCCGGCTTGGAAGGGGCTGGGTGTGGCCGTGCCTTCTTGCCATGGCTTGTCAGGGCTGGTGCTGGGGCTTTGGCAGCTTTGTTGTGGTGGCTGCCCTGGCCCTGAGGGCCGGTGTGAGTGCAGAGGCTGGAGCCTTGCTGAGCTGGGAGAGTCCCGCTGCCGCCCGGCCGCTGCAGCGCGGAGCTGCCCCGAGGCAGCAGCCCCTGCTCTGGGCCGGCTCCTGCATGGCCTGGGCTGGGCTCAGCCAGGGGCAGCATCTCCTCTGGGCAGCTGTCCGTGTCCCGCCGGCCCCTGAGGAGGGAGCACTGCTGTCCTTGCTGCCCTTGCCCGCTGCGGGAAGATGGGCACGTGTGCGGGGCTGAGAGGGCCAGTGCAATGGCAGGGACTGATCCCTGCTCTCAGGGGGAGGAGGAGCACTGTGCTTCTCCACCTGGCCCACGGCCAAGGGCGTCTCCCAGCTCAGCCTGCTCATCACGGCTCAGGCTCCTGCTGCTGCTGCTGGAGGCCCCCTTGGCATTGCTTACAGCATCAGCTGCTTTGCTTTACAAAGGGAAAGGCATTCTCTTGGCCAACTGCTGCAAGGTGGAGAAGGTGCCCTCCTCTCCTGGGAATGCATCTCCCTGTGCTTTGTTTTCTCTCAAGAGATCTCTTCAAAGGCCTGTGGAAAATCAGGCTCTGTGCTGGCCTGCTTGTACTGCAGAGCTCCTGTCTTGTTGGGGTTGTTGGTGTTACCCAGCTGAGCACAAAGGACTCAGAAGCCCAGAGTGTACAGCCCCAGTGGGGCTGCCTTTTGTATCTCTTGGATGGTGGGATCTCTGCTTTCAAGTGAGCATCTTGCATTTTGTTTCCCTCAGGGAAAATGGTGAACATGGAAAATCCCCGGGGGAAATACGTTGAACTGGAAAATGTCGGCAGAGGGTGAGTCCAACCACAGTTTGTTCTACACAGTCATGGGGCAGGTGATTTGCTGCTGGAATATCTACCAAGTGTGAAGTCAGGCATGCTGCAAACATATTCAGACACTGGGTTAGTCTGCCCCATGTCTCAGTACCAGCCAGAATTTGTAAGTGTGGTCAGGAGGCATTGTCAAAGACACTTGTATTTCATTGCCACAAACAGCAACCTACCCCCAAGCACAGCAGTGAGATAACAGTTCTCAGGAATATTCCTTCCCAAGTGTTTGCTGAAGGAAATAGTCTGTGCTCAGAAAAAAAACTGCCCCGTTTAGAAACTGAAACCCAAGATGAAAGAATCATTTGGCCTTTTGAGCTGAGGCACTAAAGCCCAATGCTTCAGGAACAGGCCCAGTGCCCATGCACTGCAGAGGAAAATGCATCATCTGCCTTCTGGCAGAGCCCTCCTGCATGCTGCAGGTTTGAGGCATTTCCAGCAGACATCTCCTGTCTGGGCTGGCTTTCACTTCAAGATCTAAATGGCTTCTCCTTTCTTTGCTGCTCTTTTGTTTCCAGGGGATTTGGAGATGTTTGCAGAGCGGTCGACACTGCCACAGGAGGAGAGGTAAATGTCAAGAGCCCCTGCAGATCCTGCTGCTCTCCAGGGCTTTCCTCTCTTGTGTCAGCTGGGGCTGGAGCTGTGGCTAGAGCTGTGCTGCAAAGGCACAAGAAGCACAGACTGGTGCCAGCCTGCCAAGTGCATTTGGGACAGTCTTTGTCCTGCTCAGCTGCCAGGAGGAAGGCAAGGAGGGCAGCGGTTCCTTTCAGAGAAGGACGCTCTCCCTGGCTCTCAATTGCTCCAACAAAGGTGCTGCCTTAGAGCATCTCACTGCTCTCTGGGCCGACGGCTTCAGAGTGCTGAATTCTCATTTCTGGCTGCCAGCAAATACATCTGAATGTTCCTGGCAGTTCCTCAGCCACCTGTAGTGCTGCACGTGGGAACTGCACGTAGGGAGAGATCTGCAAGGCCTCCCTAAAAGCCCCAAGCCCTGCCTGTAGCCCAAGATGTATCCACAGAGTACCAAGGCACACTTTACTTCTTCTGAAGTGCAGACAGAGAAACAGAGAGTGTGCTCAGAGCTTTGGGGGTGATAGTTGAGACATGATTGCTAACAAGTGGACAAGGCAAAATGCCAGTGGCCACGTGTTCTGTAAGTGGCCCCCAAAGGGGCAGAGAAATGAGCTGTTGGAATGTCAGTTCCTAATTACTCCTAATTTGTCTAATCCCAAGGCACTTTGGCAAGGCTCACTCGTGTCATTGCTAAATCACTCATCCCATGTGTGTTGTGGTCTAGTGCCACCAACTTCTAAAGTTGTTGATTTTCAATGTCATTCTAGGTGGCCATCAAGAAAATTGATTTTCAAGGACTCATGACAGAAGATATTGTTACTGAAATCAGGGTCCTGAAAATGAATACAAGTCCCCAAATCGTCAATTATTTAGACAGGTGAGTGATCATGGTCTCATCCCATGAGGGTTTGTTTACATACTAAAAGCATGCAAGGTTAAAAACCCACTTTGGACATGGGCAGAAAAGAGAGCTGGTAATTATTGGGTTATAGGAACATTAGGTGCTTATTTCCAAAATGACGCCGTGTGACAGGTTTTTCATCTTGGCTGTTACAAAACTGCACTTTTTGCCTGCTGGCCATCTAAAACATCTCCTTTTTCACAGATGTGCTGTTCTCCTTGAGACTGCACAGACTGCAAACAATGCACAGCCTGGAGGGAATGTCTATTCCTTTCATTCTGTCCTTGTCACAAAGGGATCCAGAAACAAGAATCAAGCAAAGAAACCAACACATGCATGGCCTTGTTCCCTTCTTTCAGCTACCTTGTGCGTAAGGAACTCTGGCTGGTGATGGAGTTCATGGATGGAGGCACTCTGTTCGACGCTGTCAGGGTGTTCGAGATGACAGAAGATGAGATCGGAATCATCAGTCGGGAGGTCAGTCAGGGATCCCAGCTGTGCTTCCCAGGGCTGGGGCAGGACTGTCTGGGAAAGGGGCTCAGAACAGGAGCCATTCCATGGGCCAGGCTTTGTTTCTGTGTCGCTGGAATGCTCTGGGCAAGCAAGAGCATCCCACGTGAACTGCCTGCCAGTGCCCCTGCACTCACTGCACTCTGTTCTTGTCCTCTTCTCTCCTGCTCTTGCATTCTCACTCTGGCTCTTGTAGTTGCTCTTCTCCATCTTACCTCTCTAAACTTTGGCCTACACTGCATTCCTTGCCTGTAAAAGCAAAGGTGGTGGTGGCAGCATTTGAAAGGAACAGCAAAGAAAAAAGAGAGACTCATTTCTCTCAGTGCTCAGCTGAAAAGGTTGGCAGTGCAGCCAAAATGCTCTTGACTTCTGGGCACATCCACTGCAGCAGCATCATCCTGGCTGGTTTGCAGGGCAGAGTCTGCACCAGCAGTTGCTGTTGCTCTTTGACAAGCTGACATGCCTTTCTTTAGAAGGGTGCTGCTCTGCCAGTGTTGGAGCAGCAAGCTCTTCCTCTCAATGCCACTGTGTTCTGCCATTCCTCCCCATTCCCCTGGAGAGGGAATCTTGGAGAGCTGTTTCCTTTCTTGTGTGATGAAATCCCATCCCTGATTTTTGCCCTCCTGTTTCTGGTTCCTCTCTCAGTGCCTCCAAGGACTGAATTACCTCCACTCCCACCATGTGATGCACCGAGACTTGAAGAGCCCCAACATCCTCCTCAGGACCGATGGCTCTGTCAAGCTGGGTCAGTATATTCTTGGTCAGGTGCAGCATTCCAGGGATAGGGGGGGTGTGGGGCTGCTTTGGAGTGACTGCCAGCTCCCCAAAAATGGTGCTGGTGGCAGTGCAGGGAGCCCTGCTGTGAGCTGACCACACGGTTGCAAGGTGCACAGAGCTATGGCAGGGAACAAGCAGTCCAGAGTGGCATTGCTCTGTGTGTGTCCCTTCCAGAGAGAGGGAGCTACAAGTCTAAAGCTTCCGGGGAACAAAAGCCACTGCTGGAGGCAGTGTAAAAAACTGTGGGGATTTTGGAAGTAGCCACTGGCATATTTCCTTGGCTAAAGTCCTGAGGAAACAGAGCAGGGACTGTTGCAGGAGATTCAACAGCACATTCTCCAACTTCTACTGGGCAATTCTTTTGCTTGCTTTCCTAATTGCACAGGATTCAAATCAAAACAGTCTTTTGCTTTCTCCCCAGCTGATTTTGGCTTGTCTGCTCTACTCACCCCTGAGCAGAGTAGACGCAGCTCAGAGGTCGGCACTTACTGGTGGAGAGCACCTGAGCTGGTGAAAGGTCACCCATATGGCCCCAAAATTGACATCTGGGCCTTTGGGATTGTGACAATTGAAATGGTGGAAGGAGAACCTCCTTATTATAATGAAACTCCTCGCTCGGTAAGGTGTAAATACTCTCTGATCCCGCTGTCTTTCTCCCCCAGCCCACTTTCTGTGTGCCATTGGACAAAATCCCACTGCCATCTGCTGGAACTACTTCCACCACGGCCCCTTTCTGAAAATGTCCCTGCAGCACATCAGCATCTGCTGGAGTTTTGGTTGCATCACTGGGGGAGCTCAAGCCTTACCCCACACAAACAATCTCCCTTCTCAGACAACATTTGGCTTTGGCTTAGAAGTCGTTCCAGCTCTTTTGGCCACAGAGATGGCCCTACTAACAGGAAACAACCATCTTAGAGCTGCTGTTCCCTTTCCTGAAATGAAGAAACTTAAACCCAACCAAGTTTCTAAAAGAGTGGTTTGGAGAGAAGAAACAAACAAAAAGCTTGATGACTTTTGTTTGATGGCAGCTGTGCTTTAGGGACCAACATGCACTGCAGAGATGCTTTGCATGTAATAATCCTTGGAAATAGTAGAGTGAGTTAATAGAGCAAAGTCCCTCTTCCAAATAGCCTGCCAAGCTGGTCAGGTGCATCCTCAGAGAAGCAAAGGTGCTTTTCTGATGTAGTTTCCACTAACAAGGTCAATCAATGAAATCTGCTGCAATATCTGCTGCCAAGGCAAGATCTGCTGCATGTTGGAGAAGCTGTGGCTGCATCGGGCTTTGGGTTTTTGTTGGTCCAGGAAAGTCATCTCTGCCTCTGTGCCACGGCAGAAACTGCCACTGCAGAGTGCAGCTTGAACAATGGGATCTGGGAGAGCAGTTCCAGAGGTGAAAGAAGCAGCTGAGAGACTGGTGTTTCCTTTTTCTCCAGGCTCAGATCCTAATAGCCACCAAAGGGACCCCAGAGCTGCAGCAGCCCAAGCTCCTCTCCCCTTTGCTGCGGGACTTCCTGAGCTGCTGCCTGCAGACAGACGAGGCGCGGCGCTGGTCTGCCCAGGAGCTGCTGCAGGTAAAATGCCAAGGGGCTGCAGGGAAACAGTGTCCCAGGGATGGGCTCCTCCTCCACTCAAGTGCAAGGCATCAGATGAGCCCCCTCCTCATCACCTCCACTCTTAGTGCTGTTCAAATGAAAACAGCCAGGAGTCCTAGACTGGGCTGGGCTGGCAGGGACCTGGAAAGCTCATCTGGTCCAAGTGCCCTGCAGTGAGCAGGGGCATCTTGAAAGAGATCAGGATGCTCAGACCTGAAATCTTTCCAGGGCTGGGGCACTTAGCAGCTCTTGCAGCAAACTCTGCCACTGCTGCCCCAGTGTTGGTCCTTAGACCTACTCTGTCTCAATCCCCTTTTCATTTAAAAAATATTGGACAGTAATGGTTCATTGTTGTTTCTTTTTCCTTTGTGCAGCATCCATTTGTAACGTTGGCGAAGCCGACATCCAGCCTGGTGCCATTGATCATGATGGTGAAAGAGTGGAAGGAGGAAAGAAGATTGAGACACCGACATTAGAACTGTTTGCTCCATCACCAGTCCAGAGAAAAAATTTAGAGTAGGATTGTAGATAGGATTGCAGTTAAGATTCTACTGTAGTATTGTAGCGTAGGATAGTAGCGTATGATATTAGCATTGATTGTAAACAAATAAATTTTGTGAAATCTCAACTCCTTTCAAAGATTCCCCTCCTTCGGAGCCTCTGAGAAAGCTCAACATTTTCTTCTGAACTTAGAGGTGGAAAATGACATTGAGGGCTTCTTTGGTACGGTTGGAAAGTGGGGAAGGCTCTTCTTCAGTCATCCTCTCCAGACCACAGGGCCTTTGGAATGTGGCCCACTGGCTGGGTTTTACCCAGCTGTGGCACTTGTGTTTGAGGCAGAAAGGGCAGTGGCATTTGCAGGCAGAACTAAAGGACGAGTGGGGCAGCCCAAACACCCTGTGCATCTGCAGGCCTTGAGCTCTGACTGGAGAGCATTTGAGTTCCTGCCCCTTGGATTTGTATCCCTAAGTGCAGTCTCTGTGTGGAGGAGAGTTTTGCCCCAGTGAGAAAGCAGCAAGGTCAGGGAGGCTGCTGGGAAAGGTGCAGAGCTGGTGCAGAGCTGTCAGCGGGCGCCAGGTGAGAGCAGACCCTGCCTTGGCCAGGCTGGAGCCCCAGCAGAGCCCTGGCAGAGCCCGGAGCAGCCTGAGCCTGGGCAGGGGCAGGCTGGAAGGAGGCCCTTGGAGCTGCAAGAGGCAGCAGCCCGGCCCTGGGGGCCTCTTGGTGGCCCCGGGCGAATGCTGCGCTCTCAGAGCCCAGCTGGCAGCCGGCTGCTCCCGAGGGGAAGCGCAGCCGTGCCGGGCACAGCACAGACTGGTGGCATTGGCCGCCCGCAGTCTGCACAGGAGGAGAGAAAGGCACAGCACAGCCCAGGGCTGCAGGCCTGCCTGAGGAGTCCTACTCTTGTGCCGGCTGCCCTGGCACTCCTGGCAAAGGTGAGCAGTGTGTGCAGCACTCTGGGCACAGGGAGGGAGCCGGGCTGCTCCGCAGGCTCCAGCACAGGGCAGCGTCCTTCAGGCACGGCGCTTCTGCCTCCCGGGGGAACCGAGGCCAGCGGGAGGCAGGGACAGCTTGGCAGGTCACATCTGCAGCACAAAAGGGCCTCACACAGCTTCCCCAGGAAGCGCCTGCACTCCTGGAGCTCTGAACTCAGCCACAGCAAAGGGGTGAAATGCAGAGTGCTCTGCAGAAATATTCAGGGGCACCAGCCCAGCCTGCTTTGTGCTCTCTGGCACACAGCAAGCGCTGTGCAACACAGCCCTGAGCTGCTGGAGAGAGGTGTTAGAAAGGAGCCAAGTCTTGGATGAAATTAAATGGGGACAAAGTCATCAAAGCAAAAGAGAACTGTTTCTTAGGAAGGATTCACCTGAGCTGGGTGTGTATCTCGCTCTCCCAAGAGCCAAACACACACACAACACACACTCACACAGAATGCTGCTTTTTATTGCCTTGCCCAGCCCAGGGTGAACCGTGTCCCCTTTCCCTTTGGCTGGGTACTAGGGAACTTATATTCTCTCCCCACTGCCTCCTTTTCTGTCCCCTCCCCTCTTATCCTACTTCCCTTTTGGTCTGGTCTTCAACCTGGCCCCTCTCCCAGCTCACAGCAACACCCAACAAATTAACTAGAACAAATACAAACCCTAAAAAAAACTCAGAACAAACAACTTTCTTTCTTTTTTCTAATAACCTCTCAGGTGCAGCAAAATATGACCTCCTATCTCACTGAGGGAATCAGGGATGAGCCTGTGCCTTGTGCTTGAGCAGTGAACTGATTTGGAAGGGAGCAGAAGGGTTTCAGGAGGCAATTGGTGTTTTCTTTCTCAATTGCTGAAGGAAAGACACAATGTGGCTTCAGATAGCAAAAACACTTTCACGGTAAATTGAAGAAATGCTTGTGAGCAATTCCCAGAGAAGGAAGGTGTTGAGAAAATGCTGAACTGGAACAAATCATGAATTCCCTTTGCATTAACAAACAGTGTTGAGCCCTCTATTCCCCAGCACAGTGACTGATGTGTGCAAGTGGCTGTCTTAGCCTTGAGAATAGAGTAGTCCTCCTAAGAAGGGAGCTGGAAAACTGCTGGTAGGGGAAGAAAGTGGTTGTAGGAGGCTCTTGAGCATCAGAGGAGAATTGGAGGAATGGGATGTTCCCCAAATGACCACCAGAGACCCTCAGGATGATAGCAAAAGGGTTAAATTGATTTCTGAAGTAGCAAGGGCCCAAGAACAGGGGATCGGCTCTACTATAACCAGGATGTTATTCCATGCTATTGTTTTAACTAAATGAAGTATAAAGCATAACTTTGCACAGGTGGTGGGGGGAGAGAAAGGGGGAACCCTGGTAGAACGCACAGGTTCTAAAAGAATAAAGTTAGGTCAGGAGGATCTGTACTGATATAATCATTAGTATGACACATGCCAGAATTGTCAACTGTAATATCATGTAACAAGAAAGGTATAAAATTGTATTCATTTTAGCATGTTGGTGAGCCGAAATTTTGGGTCGTCAGAACTGGACGGTCAGCTCCCAGAGCTCTGAAATAAAGCACCACATACAATTTCGTGATTGTGTGTTCTTTCCTTGGCTAACAGGTCTGGGGGCTGGGAGAGGCGGGGTGGCCGGGAAAAGGTTGTGTTGGTGCCGGATCAGGGGGTGCAGGGGGGTCTCAGGGCAGGGCAAAGGGGTAAAAGGGCACCTGGGTTCTCAGGAATGGGGGTGCAGGGGGGGCTCAGGGTCAGGGAAATGGGGAGCAGGGACTTGGAGAGGTAGAAGGGAGTTCCAGGGGGTCCTTGAGCCCAAGAAAGGAAAGTTCAAGGTTTCCCAAAAAAGCGGGGACCAGGGTGGGGACATTCAGAGTGTTTGGGAAGGGGGAGTTCAGGGGGTCTCTGGGTTTGAAGAAAGGTGGGGCTGGGGGCTGGGAAAGGCAGGAATGGGGGTCCAAGGCATTCCACACCATCCCAAAGTCAAGCACAGGGGATGTCTGGAGGCTGGGAGCCATGGGATGGCCGGGAAAAGGGGAGCAGGGGGTGCTGGTGTTCAGAAATGGGGGATTCAGGGGGTCCCTGTGCAGGATAAGGGGATCAGGGGGGTCCCGGGGCCGGGAATGGCGGGTCAGGGTCCCGGGGCCGGGGGTCCCACTCCCCCTGGCCCCCCCAGGAGCGCCCCCAACCCCAGCCCTGGAGCCATCCCGCTGCTCCTGCTCACTCCCAGCAGGATCCCAGTAGGATCCCAGTACAGCCCAGTCACTCCCACTCCTGGCATTCCCCCCGAGCCCCCGGGGATCCGGGGGATTCCTGGTGGCCACGGCGCTGCCCAGGTCACCAAGAGGCGCCGGGAACAGGAGGAGATCCAGGCTGAGGAATTGACAAATGCCCTGGGGCACTCCTGCCTGGAATGGCTCCGGAAATGTGTCAGATATGGGCGGGAGGCACTGGAGCATAAAGGGGGGGAGGGCAGAATTCCCGTGGGAATGTGGGATTGGGAAATGGGGGATTTGGGAGGGCAACATTTGGGAACATGGGAATTCCCGAGGGACCTCCAAGGATGGACCCCACTGCTGTCCCATTCCCATGGGAATTCTGTAGCTGGATCTCACTGCCATCCCACTCCCATGGAATTCCATGGGCAGATCCCATCCCCATCCCACTGCCAGGGAAGCTCCAGTCCAGATCCCCCCCAAACCCATCCTGGGGGTCGCCCTGTTCTTTGCCCTCCCCACCCCCCACAAGACTCCTGGGGGTCCCCCCATGACCCCCCCGGCCCCCCCAAACTCCTCCTGGGTCCCCCCTCATCCCCCCGTGTCCCCTCCCCCAGGACTTTGGGGGTCCCCCCGACCTGTCCGTGCCCCTCCCCCGTTTCTGCCCCCCTGTGATGGTGGGGGGTGGGGACCGAGTGCTGGTGCCCCCCTGCCTGCAGCAGATCCAGCGCTGGGGGCACTGCAGGGGCTCCCTGGCCATTTGGGCTCCCCTGGGATTTGGGGTGACCCCCCCGGGCCCCAGGATCTCCCTGAACACGCTGATGCTGCCCGGGCACAGTGAGAAGGTTCAGACCCGGCTCGGGGTCCCAGCTCTGTCACCGGCCCCGCCCAGGGACCCCCAAACCCTCCTGGGACCCCCAAATCCCCCCTGGGACCCCCAAATCCCCCCTGGGACCCCCAGCCCCCCCGGGGCTCCGCTGCCGGAATCACCGGGAGTGGTGTTGCCCTTTGAAGGGGAGTTTTCCTGGGAACCCAAAACAGGCGCCTCTTAAAGCGGCCATGGCAGAGAGAATCCCAAAAATCCACCCCGGGGGGGCGGGGGGCAAAACATCCCCCAGAGGGGCTTGGAATGGGGGTCCCCTATAAAATGTCACCTGACGGGGGTGATGAGGTGCTCCCAGCACAGCCCAGTCACTGCCAGTCCTGGCATCCCCCTGGGCCCTCTCTGCCTTCCGACCTTTCCCGGCTCCATCCCCGCTCGTCCCGCGGGCTGCGAGGGGTTCGGGAACGGGGCAGGAGGAGGAGGGAGGGAGGAAGAGGCGGAGCGGCCGCGGGAAGTGGGAGGAAGAAGAGCAGAGGAGGGAGCGGGCGGCTCCAGCGCTCCCTGAAGCCGCAGCAGCCCCGGGACCATCGGCCCCATCCCGCAGGTGCCCGGGGAGGGGGAGCTCGCCCCAAATATCCCGGGTTTGGGCTCCCTGGGCTTGGGGTTTTTGGGGGGATGTTTGGAGCTGGCAGGGCTCCAAAGGCGAGGTGCAGATGGCCCTCGGGGGGACATGGGGGGACCCAGGAGGTGGTTTTGTTTGGTTGTTTTTGGTTTTGATTTTGGTTTTGTTTTCTTTTGGGGTTTGGGGTTTCTTGTTTGTTTGTTTGGGTTGGGTTGTTGTTTTTTTGGGGGGAAGGAGGTTTATTAGTAACCACACACCCCCGTGTGGTTCCAGTTTCCTTGGCACTCCCAGTATGAGCCAAGTCATTCCCAATTATTCCCCAGTATGGTACAATTTGCCCCCAGCAGGGTCCCAATTGCTCCCAGTTCCTCCTTCTTTTGTCTGCTGTGTTCCCAGTTCTCCCAGTTACCCCTAGAAAACCCCCATCACTCCCAGTATGATGCCAATCTCTCCCAGCAGGGCCCCAGTCACTCACAATTGGTCCCAGTTCCCACCAGCACATTCCCAGTGGCTCCCAGCGTGATCCCAGTCACCACCTGCATGGTCTCAGGCACTCCCAGTATATCCCAGTTGCCCTTGTAGTCATTGCCCGGCACTCCCAGTTCCCTCAGCATGGTTCAGTTGCCCCCAGTTTTATCCCAGTCCCTGCCAGTACCTCCCAGTTGTCACCAGTATGCATCCTGTCATTCCCAGTTGCTCCCAGTTCCTCCCAGTGTGTGCACAGCTGGTTTCCTGCGTGGCTCTGGTAGCTCCCAGTAACCCCAGTCAGGGTCCCATCACAGAATCACAGAATGTGTAGGTTGGAAGAGACCTTCAAGATCATCGAGTCCAACCCAGCCCCGACACCTCAACTGGATCATGGCATCGAGTGCCACATCCAGTCTCTTCTTAAACACATCCAGGGATGGTGACTCCACCACCTCCCCGGGCAGACTATTCCAGTATTTAAGCACTCTTTCTGTGAAAAACTTCTTCCTACTATCCAACCTATATTTCCCTTGTCACAGCTGAAGACTGTGTCCTGTCCTTCTGTCAGTTGCTGCCTGGAGAAAGAGACCAACCCCCAGCTGTCTGCAACCCCCCTTCAGGAAGTTGTAGAGAGTGATAAGGTCACCTCTGAGTCTCCTTTTCTCCAGGCTAAACACCCCCAGCTCCCTCAGTGGTTCTTCCTCTGGCTTGTTTTCCAAGCCCCTCACCAGCCTCGTTGCCTCCTCTGGACACGTTCAAGCGTCTCAAGGTCCTTCCTAAACTGAGGGGCCAGAACTGGACACAGCACTCAAGGTGTGGCCTCACCAGTGCTGAGTCCAGGGGAAGAATGAGCTCCCTGCTCCTGCTGGCCACACCATTCCTGATCCAGGCCAGGGGCCATTGGCCCTCTTGGCCACCTGGGCACACTGCAGGCTCATGTTCAGCCGCTGCTGACCAGAATCCCCAGGTCCCTTTCTGCCTGGGCACTGTCCAGCCACACCATCCCCAGCCTAGAGCACTGCAGGGGTTATTGTGGCCAAAGTGCAGGACTTGGCACTTGGACTCATTAAACTCCATCTTGTTGCACTCTGCCCCCCCATCCAACCATTCCAGGTCTCTCTGCAGAGCCCTCCCACCTGCCAACAGATCAACAAATGTTCCCAGCTTAGTGTCATCTGTAAATTTACTAATGAAAGACTCAATACCCTCATCCATGTCGTCAATACAAATACTGAACAGAGCTGGCCCCAGCACAGACCCCTGAGGAACACCCCTGGTGACTGTCCCCAGCTGGATGCAGCACCATTCCCCACCACTCTCTGGGCCTGGCCATGCAGCCAGTTCCTAACCCAGCAAAGAGTGCTCCTGTCCAAGCCCCGGGCTGCCAGCTTATCCAGGAGTGTGCTGTGGGAGACAGTGTCAAAGGCCTTGCTGAAGTCCAGACAGACATCCACAGCCCTTCCTGCATCCACCAGGCAGGTCACCTGGTCATCAAAGGAGACCAGGTTGGTCAAACACGACCCACCCCTCCTAAACCCGTGCTGGCTGGCTCTGACACCCTGGCCATCCTGTAGGTGCTGTGTGATGACCCTCAATATAAACTGCTCCATTACCTTTACTGGGTACTGAGGTCAGGCTGACTGGGCTATAATTACTGGGATCCTACTTCCCACCCTTCTTGTGAATGGGGGTCACATTGGCAGCTTCCAGTCACCTGGAACCTCAGCAGTGAGCCAGGACTGTTGGTAAATGATGGAGAGTGGCTTCACAAGCTCATCTGCCAGCTCCCTCCTCACCCTGGGGTGGATCCCGTCTGGGCCCAGAGATTTATAGTGTCCAAGCATCTCAGCAGTTCTCTGACTGCCTCCTCCTGGATAACAGGGGGACCATTCTGTTCCCTGACACCATCAATGAACCCAGGAGGGCAGTTGTCCTGAAGACAAGTTGTCTTCCCACTGAAAACTGAGGCAAAGAAGGCCTTAAGCACTTCTGCCTTCTCTTCATCTGCAGTTATTAAGTACCCTCCCACATCTCCTAGAGAACAAAGGTTGGTCTTACGCTTCCTTTTGCCATTAGTATATTTGTAAAAACATTTTTTATTATCCTTTACAAAATTGCCAAATTAAGTTCAAACTGAGCTTTGGACTCCGTAATATTTTTCCTACATACTCTAGCAATCCCCTGAAATCCTTCTTGAGAGACCTAACCCTCCTTCCAAAGATGATACATCCTCTTTTTCTTGCTTATTTCCTCCAAAACCTCTTTTCCTATCCAGGCTGGGCATTTGCCTCGTCAGCTCATCTTTCGGCACACACGGACAGTCTCTTCCTGTGCCTTTAAAACCTCTGTTTTAAAGAACACCCAGCTTTCCTGAACTCCTTTGTTTTTAGGGGCTGCTTCCCAAGGAACTCTCTGAATAAGTCTCCTAAATAGGCCAAAGTCTGCCCTCTGGAAGTCCAGTGTAAGATTCCTATTGATGTTCCTCCTGATTTCACCAAATATCGAGAACTCTGTAATTTCATGATCACTCTGCCCCAGTCGTCCTCCAACCACCACATCTCCCACCAGCCCATCTCTGTGAACAACAAATCTAACATAGTCCCTCCCCTGTTGGGCTCACCTACCAGCTGTGACAAAAAGTTATCATCCATGCACTCTAAAAATTTCCTGGACTGCCTCATTTCTGCTGTATTAAATTCCCAGCAGATGTCTGGCAGGTTGAAGTCACCTACAAGAACAAGGACTGGTGATGCTGAAACATTCTCCAGCTGCTGATAGAATAAGTTTTCCACCTCTTCCTCCTGCTTGGGTGGATGATAACAGACTCCCAGTAGGATGTCAGCCCTGTTGGCTTTCCCCTTAATTCTCACCCATAGGCATTCAACTGAATCTTCATTTGTTTCAATACCTATTGCATCAAAAGCCTTCTTAATATAAAGGGCCACCCTCTACCTCTTCTCCCTTTCCTGTCTCTTTGAAGGGCCTGTAGCCATGGAGTGCAGTGCTCCAGCTGTGTGAATCATCCCACCACGTTTCTGTGATGGTGACTACATCACAGCTTTGCTGTTGCCCCATGAGCTCCAGCTCCTCCTGTTTGTTACCCATGCTACGTGCATTGGTGTACATGCCCTTCAGCTGGGCTACTGATTTCACCCCTAACTCAGGCTTAGCACCCTTGGGTCTGCTTCTAGGCAGCCCAGCTGCATCCTCTTCCCCCTTCAAACCTAGTTTAAAGCCCTCTCAATGAGGTCAGCCAGTTCCTGAGCTAAGAACCTTCTACCCTTAACAGAGAAGAAGCCACGAGGTCGAGCACTCACTGAATTCACAGCCCCCACCCGTGGGATCATCACCCCCCATCCCACAGGTGACCAGGGAGGGGGAGCTGGGCCCAGATATCCTGGGGGGTCCCTGGGTTGGGTTTTTTTTTTGTGGTATGTTTGGAGAATGGAGAACTCCAAATCTGAGTGGAAAATGCCCCTTGGGGGGACATTGGGGGGTCCCAGTGGCAGCTGCTGGCAGAGGCAGCCTGGAGGAGCAGAGCCCTGTGTCCCCCAGGAGCCCAAAGTGGGGAGCCCAGAGAAGGGGGAGCGCCGCGATTGGCGGGACCCTCAACAGGCTGGAGAGGGGCAGGGGGGACTTCTTGGACCCCCTGCACCCCAAAGCAGAGAATAATGGGAGAAGGGACCTTGGGATCCCAAAAACCTCCAGCATTCCTGTGAGGAGATGGAAAAGGGGGGAACTTCTCATATTCCTGGGACTCCCAGCAGCCGGGGGAGGGCAGAGACTGAGTAGACGGGGGACCCCCAGTTCAAGCGTGACCCCCAGGAGCTGGGACAGGGGGAACCCCCAAACACCAAAGGGGAGAGAGCAGAGACAGGGGAACTCTTGGGAGGCATTTTCAGGGCTGAATGTTGATATTTGGGAGGTTTTTCTGGACCCCAGATGGGGAGTGACCTCTAGAGATGGACTTGGGCAAAACCTTAAACTCAACGTGCTCATCCCTTGTTTTCACCCAAAATCAGGACCTCCCATTCCAAACCATTGGCCAAGTGGAGGAGGAGGCTGCAAGGAAGAGAAAAATGCCCCAGGACAGCCAGGCAGGTGAGGAGGAAGTCAGTGCCCCTTTCCCCCTCTCTCCTGCTCCATCTCCCAGCCCAGCATGGCCCCCGGGTGCAGGACAACCCCACTGCCAACACCGTCCTGCTGGGGATGGACCGAGGGGATCTCCTTCCCCTTCCCTCTGGCACAGAGGAAAATCCCATCCTCTCCTTGTCCTTCCTCCCCCAGACAAGGAGCTGAGGATGGAGACCAGGGAAGACAAATCCCCACAGCAGAACCTCGTGGAAGAGGCTGTTTTGAGTGGCTCCACAGCACAGGAATCCAACGGGGAGGAAAAGCCCCAGAGATCCCGCAGGAGGAGGGGCTCCAAACCCATCCCAGGGGGCTCTGAGGAGGAAAGATCCACCCTGATCCGGGAAGGAGGACAGAACTTCAGCCAAGGCTCTGAGCTGGTCCATGAGCAGCTTCATGATAGGGAGAAGCCCCACAAGTGCTTGGAGTGTGGGAAGAGCTTCAGCCGGAGAGACCACCTGATCAGACACCAGAGGATCCACACTGGGGAGAGGCCCTATGAGTGTCCCCAGTGTGGGAAGAGTTTTCAGACCAGCTCCCTTCTCCTCCGGCACCAGCAGATTCACACAGAGGACAGGCCCTTCCGCTGCCCCGACTGCAGTCAGGGCTTCAAGCGAAACTCCCACCTCATCACCCACCGGCGCATCCACACTGGGGAGAGGCCCCACGAGTGTGGGGAATGTGGGAAGAGCTTCAGCAGAAACTCCCACCTGATCCGCCACCTGAGGATCCACACCAGGGAACAGCCCTATGAGTGTGAGCAATGTGGGAAGAGCTTCAGTGACAGATCCACCTTGATCCACCACCAGAACACCCACGCTGAGGAAAGGCCATACAAATGTGGGGAATGTGGGAAGGGCTTCAACCAGAGGTCCCTACTGATCATCCACCAAATGAGCCACACCGGGGAGAGGCCCTATGAGTGTTCTGAGTGTGGGAAGGGGTTTAAGACCAGCTCCACTCTCCTCAAGCACCAGCGGATTCACAGAGAGGAGAGGCCCTTCCGCTGCCCCGACTGCAGGAAGGGCTTCAAGGACAACTCCCATCTCGTCACCCACCGGCGCATCCACACTGGGGAGAGGCCCCACGAGTGTCCCCAGTGTGGGAAGAGCTTCTCAGACAGCTCTAACTTGACCCGACACCAACGGAGCCATCAGTAAGGGAAGCCCTGAGAGTGCCCCAAATGTGGGAAGAGCTTCATGCCCTGCTCCAACCTCATCCCCCGTCAGACGACCCACGTTGGGCAGAGCCCTGGTGACCCACATTCACTGTAATCTCCTTTGGGAAGACACTGGGCTGGTGGTCTTCTTGTTTGGTGGTCCTTAATATTCTTTTGATTCATTTCCATCCCTTTAAAATTGACAACATTTTGATAAAAATCAATAAACTTACCAAAGTGATCTAAAGCCTCACTTTTTACTAGTGTTTCCAGGGAATCTGGGATTCAGGGAGATACATGGGAGCATTTAGGGGCTTGGGGGGTGTTTGCTGTGGTTTTCTCCATTTCTTGGCACTCAAAGGGACAAGGGAGTTTGATCTGTCACCTCACAACCACTCAATGGCACTGAAAACTACTCAATCCCACCCCACAATTACTCGGTTCCAGAGCCCCTCAGGGTGGGATGGGTTGGAAGGGGATTGGGCAAAGGTTGACACAAATCAGCAGGGGTGAGATGGGCAGTGGGTGGGGCAGGATGGGTGGGTTGGGGTTTGGGAGATGGGAAATGGGGGAAATAGGGTTTGGGAAGGGGGTCTCAGTGTTCAGCAGGGGTGGGATGGGTTTGGGTTGGGATTGGGGGGAAACCTGTTACTGAGGGAGATTTTGGATATTCCATGTTCCTGAAGAGATTTTGGGGTATCTCATGTCTCTGAGGGAGACACCTCCTGCACCACAATTCTGCCCTGGGAGCGACTTCTCTTTCTCTGCACCTCCAGGCTGAACCTTCCAAGCTGCACTTTGGGGAGGTTTCCTTCTCTTGCCACTCCCAAGAAATCTCTGTCTGCTGCTGTTCACAAACAGAGAAGGGCTGCTGGGGGACGTGGTGGTCGGGGCCATCTGGGGCACAGTGACCATGAAATAATCGAGTTTTCAATATTCAGTTAAACAAGGAGGTGGCATCAACAAAACTTCTACACTGGACTTCCAGAGGGCACAGTTGGGCCTGTTCAGGATGCTGATTTGGAGACTACTGAATCAAGTACTGCTTGTTTTAAGGGAAGGAGCCCTTCAACAAAGGGGTCCAGGAAGGACTGATGTAATTCAAGAAAGAAATCTTGGGGACACAAGGCTGTGCCTGTGTGCCAAAAGATGAGCTGGCAAGGAGGACAAACTGGCCTAGATGTACGGGGAGCTTTGGCAGGAACTCAGGGCAAAAAAGAGGATGCATCATTTTTGGAAACAGTGGAAGGCTGCCCAGGAAATGTTTAAGGATGTCATTAGGTCCTGAGAAAGAAAATTAAGCATGTGAAAGCCCAATTAGATCTTAATCTGGCCACTTCTGTCAATGATAATAAAAATGTTATTACAAATACATTATGGCAAAAGAAGGGGCAAGGACAACCTGCACTCTTTATTGAATGCAGGGGGGATACAGCAACTAAATATGAGGAGAAGGCTGAGGTACTGAACACCTTCTTTGCCTCAGTTTTCAACATTAAGACAGGTTGTCCTCAGGACAAGTGTCCTCCTGAGCTGGTGGATGGGGACAGGAGCACAACAGCCCCTGTAATCCAGGAGGAAGCAGCTGGTGACCTGCTGAGCCACTCAGATGCTCACAGGTGTATGGGATCAGATGGGATCCATCCTGGGGGAATGAGGGAGCTGGGGATCAGCTCCCCCAGCTGCTCTCCATCATTTCTCCTCAGTCCTGGCTCACTGGGGAGCTCCCAGAGGACTGGAGGTGCCAATGTGAGCCCATCCCCAAAAAGGGCTGGCAGGAGGATCTGGGGAACTCCAGGCCTGTCAGCCTGACCTGGGTGCCTGGCAAGGGAATGGAACAGATCCCCTTGAGTGCCATCACAGGGCACCTGCAGCATGGCCCAGGGATCAGACCCAGCCAGCGTGGGTTTAGGAGGGGCAGGTCCTGCCTGACCAACCTGAGCTCCTTTTATACCCAGGTGACCCACCTGGTGGATGTGGGAAAGGCTGTGGATGTGTCTACCTGGACTTCAGCAAAGCCTTTGACACCGTGAGCCACAGCATTCCCTGGAAAGCTGCAGCCCACGGCTTGGGCAGGTTCCCTCTTTGCTGGAGAATGAAGAACTGTCTGGAGGCTGGGCCCAGAGAGTGCTGGGGATGGTGCTGCATCCAGTTGGTGTCCAGCCCCTGGTGGTGTCCCCAGGGATGTGTGTTGGGCCCAGTCCTGTTTAATATCTTCATGGATGATCTGGGTGAGGGGATGGAGTCCAGCATTAACAAATTGCAGATGGCACCAAGCTGGGTGTGAGGGTGGATCTGCTGGGGGGCAGGACAAGGAGACACAGCCTTGGGCTGCACCAGGGGAGGTTTAGGCTGGAAAACAGGAAGAAGTTCTTCACAGAAAGGGGGATTGGGAATTGGAATGGGCTGGCCAGGGGGAGGTGGCAGAGTCACTGTCCCCCTCCAGGGGCACTTAGTGGTGTGGTCTGGGTGACAAGGTGGTATTTAGGGCATTGATTGGACTTGATGATCTCCAAGGTCTTTTCCAACCTGATTCTGTCATTCTGTGATGATTGGGACACTCTGGGGAACCAAGGGGCCATTGTGACACTGCGGGGCCTCGTGGAACTAAGAGGACCACAGTGACACTGTGCAGCCCTAAAAACCCCCCAAAAAGGGGCCATTGTGACACTTGGGGGCTTCATGGGACCAAAAGTCATGTTGGCACTACAGGGCCCCATGAAACCAAGGGGACACAGAACACATCTGGCTGCTTTGCCCTCCCAGGGGCTGCCTTACAGTTCCAGCTGATGTTCACATCCCAAGGGTCACTTCTCCTCTGGCCCTGGAGCACTGGGGCTCTGGGCTTTCCTTCCTGTGGAAAAGAACTGTCCTCTTCCTCCTGCAGGTGTCCATGGCCAAAATGGGGAATCCACCTCCCACATTCTGAACATCCTGGGGTAGCTCCCAGACAAAAGCTTCCATGACTGACAAGTCTGGCTGCTCTTGGCTTCCTGAGGTCCAGCTCTCATCTGCCTTTGAAACACCAGGGCTCCAGGCTTTTCTTGCTGTGGAAAAGACCCACCCCTCCTGGCAGAAATTAGGATTCCACCTCCAAAATTCTCTATATGCAACGGTTGCCTCCAGACAAAATCTGCCATTACTGAAAAGTCTTACTGGCCTTGGCTTCCCGAGGCCTGGCTCTCATCTGCCTTTGAAACACTGGGGCTCTGTGCTTTTCTGCCTTTGGAAAAGAACTGTTGTTCTCATCCAGATACCCATGGCAGAAATTGGGATTCCACTGCCAAAATCCCATCTATCCAAGGGTTGCTCCCAGACAAGCACTACCAGGACAGACAGGTCAGGTTGCCTGTGTCCTCATGGGGAGCCACCTCTCATCTTCCCCTTAAACACTTGGACTTTGTGCTTTTCCTTCCTGTGGAAAAGAACAGTCATTCTCCCCCAGGTGCCCATGGCCAAAACTGGGATTCTAGATCCAAAATTCTGTATATCCAAAGATTGCTTCCTGATAAATGCTGACATAAAGACAGGTCTGGCTGGCTTTAGTCTTTTGAGGTGCACCTCTCATCTGCCCCTGAAACACTGGGGCTCTGTGCTTTCCTTCCTGTGGACAACACTTGCCCTTCTCATCGGGGTGTCTGCAGCCGTAACTGGAATCCCACTTTCAAAATTCCATCTATGCAAGGGCTCTTCCAAGATTAATGCTGCCAGGATGGATGGGTCCTGCTGTCTTTGGTCCCCTGTGATTTGGTGACATAAATAATGAAAAATGAGGTTTGTTTATAGAAACCTGCAAGAGTGGGACAGGAGGGATAAGCCGGGGCCCCTCTGATGCTCACAGTGAGTCCCCCACGGCCCCTTCCTTCCCATAACCTGTGCTCTGAGCACCCTGCTGGGACTGGGCTCATCCCAAATGCTGTGCACACCCTTCTGGCTAGAAACAACACCTTTTTTATTTCTTTTAATTTGGTAGTAGAACTAACTTTTCCTCAAAAATTAACCCCTGCTCGCCCTTTTTAAAAACACACACAGTGTGAATTTGCCTATCGTATATGTGTTATGTTTATCTGAAAAATGTTTTGAAGAGAAAAACACATTTACTATTTTTTATGTCTTCCAGTTTTCATAAGGAAATCCGACTGGCTTTGTTTTGTTCTGGTACTGCAGGCTTCAGACTCATTCCTTGCAGTCTAATTGAAGATGAGTTTCATGGCACAGAAGACTACCACAGAGAACAAAGGGTAAACAATTGAAAATTAATCTTATTTGGATTATGACTTGTAGTCCTTATAAAAACCCTTTCCAAGGGCTGGGTTTTCAAGCTGGAGGATGAAGTACAGCGAGTTTCTCTGGATAATGCTGGAGCCCATCTCAGCAGATGCAGAAATGGGCCAGAATCCAGCATTTGGAGTGTGAATTTGGGCTCCTGGCCCTGCCCCAAAGGAGAGACAAGATGTCCCCTGCAGTGTCTGCATGGAGCAGACAGAACAGATGGGGAAGTGTCTGCAGGGCCCCTGGGAGGGAATCTTGGGGTTCCTGTCAGCAGGATCCTTTTGTAGCTTCAGCCTGGGCTGGGCAGCACTTCCATCTGCAGCTTCCATGTGCTGTTCCAGCAGCTGCTGCTGGGGACCCTGAGGGAAGAGGCCCCAGGAGGGATGGAAATGCTGCAGGGACAGCACCAGCCAGGGCCAGGAATGAGCTTTGCCTTCCTGGCTGGTGCAGTGAGGCTCCTTTGGTGCAAGAGGAGGCAAAGATAAAGTCAAGTTCAACAGTTCAAGGAAAAATGTAGAAAATTGGAAGCCTCTAAAAATGCCACACACATTCATCTGTTAGCTCTTCAGTGTCAGTCCTTGTGAAAAGCCTTTCCAGTTTTCCTTTGGATTCCAAGGCACACAGCTGGGCTTCAGAGTTCAACTAGTAACTGTTTTTTTCCAGGTTTTTAAACAGAGTTTGATTGGGTATCTCTTGTCATTTTTTTCTGCTTTTCAGACCTTGAAAAAGGTTCTGTGCTCCTGTGAGGCACATCTGGAGGGGTGGTTGGCAACCATGGAATCCTCTGGGAAAGCACTTGATTGACTTCAGGGCAGGGGTGGAGAGCTCAGCCTGAGGACAGAACTGTTCCAGATGCCTCTGTCCATGTCCAGCTCCTCACAGCTGAGTCCCTGAACACACATGGTGGTTTATAAGCATTTATTTTCCCCTCCTGTTCACTTGGAGGTGATTTTGGGATCCTTTAGAGGAACATCTGACCAGCCCCTGTCCCCATTCCATTTTATTCTCCCCACTTTGGAGTTGGCCTGCTGTGTTTTACATGGAAATTGGTAGTGTCTCCCCGTTCTTCCCTCCAGGTCTCAATTGTGACTTGTATTAAACACTGCAAATGGCCTCATTTATCTGGTGGGGAAAATGTGAGGTGGAGAAAATTAAAAGTATTTGTTTTCATGAACCTTGTTATAGTAAAGAAAAATTGCGTTTGTCATTTTGGTGTGGTGCTGGGTGTTGGGATTTAGGGGTGTATTTCTTGTTCTTATTATTCATTAGTATTACTTTTCATTGGTAAGACTTTTAAATCTTAGACATTATTAACAATGCCTGGATGTGACTCACTGGGAAAATTCCCTTGCTTTTCCCACCAAGATTAAACTGTACAGTCAACTCCGAGTAGCCAGTGGATTCTAAAGATGGAAAATCCTGTTAATGGTGGGTTTGGTGTGGTTTGGAGCTGGAGAAGGGTCTCATCCCCTCCCGGAGGTGCCCCAAGCCCGCTCTGCTGCCACGTCTGCACTGGCGGCCCCTCAGGGCTGCCCTGCCCTGGGGACATGGTGGGACCCCCCTCCTGCCAGGGCTGAGGCTCCTCATGGCCCCTCACAGCCCTTCATGGCCCCACAGAACCTCTCCTGGCCCCTCATGGCCCCTCACAGCCCTTCATGGCCCCACAGAACCTCTCCTGGCCCCTCATGGCCCCTCACGGCCCTTCATGGCTCTTCATTTCCACTCAAAGCTCTTCATGGCATCTCACAGCTCTCACAGCCCTTCTTGGTCTCTCACAGCCCCTCATGGCGCCGCACGGCCCCTCACAGCCCTTCACAACCTCTCAGAGCCCATCAAAGCTCTTCATGGTGTCTCACAGCCCTTCATGTCTCCTCATTTTCCCTCACAGCCCCTCACAGCCCCTCATGGCCCCACAGAACCTCTCCTGGCCCCTCACGGCCCCTCACAGCCCCAGCCATGGGGCTCCTTCCAAAGGAGGAGGGGTCAGGCCCTGCTTGTTCTCCTTTCATTTCGGTCCCTTCACAGCCCTGAAGAAAGAAAGGCTGCAATGGAGGATTTCCCCAGCCTTTCCCTCTGGGTTCATTGCGGCTGAAGCTCTGTGCTGGCGCTGGCCCCAGCGCCAACATCCCCGCAGCCCCGCAGGCCTTTGGTGTCCCCCCGTGTCCATTCCCTGTCCCCGAGTCCCGCCCGGCTCTGGCAGCAGCAGGAGCCGCAGCGCAGCGGGCGCCGGCCCGGCCCAGCCGGGGCTCCCGGGCAGGAGCAGCAGCAGCGCCGGCCCCTTCCCACCTGCTCCTGCCTCGCCTTCCAAGGCCTTTGTCCACCTCAATTCGGCACTAGAGCAACAATCACCCACCAACAGCCCTCATTGCTCAGGGCCCGCCTGTGCTGCCCTGACCCAGCCTGCAGAGAAAGAAAGGATCGGCTTCCAGCGCTCTTTTCAGCACTGTTTTACTCCCCCTGAGGTGACAGGAGGAGGTGCTGGGTTGCCTTTGCCTTGGCAATTGTAGATCATGGCTGCTCTTGCCCCTCTTCTGGTGGCCACTTGAATTTTATCAGTAAAACTGCAATTGCCCTTTTTGATCAGTGCCACCCAGAGGTGCTTTTATGATAGGAAACTCTGGCATCATGAGTAGCAGATCTCCAAATGTTCACAAGTCCCTGAGCACAAAGTTGAGGAGAGTTAAAGGCACACAGGCAACATTTGCAGCACTCAAACACAGCCCTGTTGCTGCTGAAATAGAATCAACTGGCAGAGGCCATCACAGAAATTGCCTCTGCAATGTCAAATAAAATGAAAAAAAATCCACCAGGAGAAAGAGAAACCAGAACTTCTCAATTCGCTTCATTGCTTCCTCTGAGCAGCAGCAGCAAGTGGAGATGGGCAGAGGTATTTGCAGCTGCTGCTGATCCCAGCTGGAGCCCAGCCTGCTGCCCAGGGCCAGCGGGAACCTGAGCCCAGCCCGGGCAGCTCCCGCAGTGTCGGGAGCTCAGCGCAGGCGGGGCCAGGCCCAGAGCCCCGGGCACGGCCGCCCATTGCGGGGCAGCGGCGCAGGCGGAATGTCCTGCGGCCCAAACCTCCTGCTCCTGCCACACAGCAGCGCCCATCCTTCTCCCCCTGCTCCTCCTCTCCCAGCACGCCACCAATTCCAGCTCCCAGGAGCCTTCCCAAGACAGGGCTCAGGCTCCTCTTTCAGCCTGAGTGTCCCTGCAGAGGAACAGGGCATCTTTCAGGCACTTCCACAAGCTCAGGCTTCTCATTTCATGAGGAATCTGGGATGAAAATGGCCTTTTTCAGAAACACAACTGCAGAGGGAATGGATTAGAAATGATTAGAAAAAAATGACCCTTCTTCCAGACAAAGTCCACCAAGTCATTCTCCTTTTGCATTTCTCCTTTTCAGATTCTTTCAGGCGTCTATTCGGACAGGTTCAGCTTGTTCTGGTTCTTACCATGAACTGGTTGTGCTCTTGATTTGGATCAATGCCTGAGATGTAGAATCATCTAAACTGAACACAGAAAGAAGCTCTCTCTGTCAGCCCATTTTCATGCTCAAGATCCCTTTTCAGGTATCCATGGGCATGTTGGAATGATTATCACACAACTCTCCATTTCTGGCTGCAGCCTCTGGAGATTCTTTCTCTGCATTCAGCCAGCCTTGTATTCTCTAACGACTCCAGATACCCAGTCATGTTTTCTTAGGGTAGAATAGTAACTATGAAAACCTCACCAATGGCACGACTCTCCAGCCCACCAGGAAAAAAAAAGGACAAGTTGTCAAGTTCTCCAAACATTTGACCTGCTTTGCTGCAAGAGTTGTGCTGCACACACTGTGTAGAAAGCAAGGAAAGCTGCAGTTGGTGGCACATCTTGTGACAAGGTCTTGACCTCACTCTCAAGGAAAGGTTCTTGAAAAGAGCAGACACAACTGCAGGGAAGATTCTGGGAAAACTGCAACACCTTTCCAAAAGTGAAAAGAAAATGGAAAGAAACTATCCAAGATGCTTTTCCCTATTTGTTTTTATGCTCCCATTTTCTATCTTGCACTACTTCTCCATCCCATTCATTCCAAATGGATCTCACCTCTAAGACCAATGACTTAGCCAGTTTTAGACACTGTAAAATACCATGAGCTACACACAGTTTGCCTTCCCCTGTTCTTGTTGGAAAGCAATGCTGGAGCCATAAGTGCAGGGCTTGGGTCAGGCACGAATCCTAAAGGCAGGGAATGTGCCCTGACAGTGTGTGAGCCTGAGCAGGGCCAATGGCCAGCAGCGTTGCTGTGCTCGGGTTCCATGGAAGCATCCCAGGAGCAGCTGCTGAGGTCAGGAGCCATGGCAGGCACCAAGCTGCTCCAAAGGCCCTTGGCAGGGTGGGCTCCTGGCCTGGCTCTGTGTGCCAGGAGCCGGCAGCGCTGGGTGCAGGGAGCCCAGGGAGGGCACAGAAATGCTGGGCTGGGAAATGCTGGGGGGGACAGCGAGATGGGCGTGTGCAGCCGGCCAGGGCACAGCAGCAGCACGCACAGGGGGCACAGCCTGCAGGACACATGGCCAAGGGCTGGGCAGGGCTGGCAGGGCCACAGGCACCCAGGCCTTTGTCCCCTGGGCTCTGGCAGCGCCTCTGGAGGCCCCACAGGAGGAACTTTCCTTTCAGGGCCTGCACTTTGCTCCTCCCTGGCCCCTCCCTGAGGAGGCTGGCAGGGCTTGCAGTTTGATGGCATTTGTCCTTGCTGCCCCTGCCATCCCACTGGCCCACAAAGAGCCCCGAGGCACCCGGGAGGGACAGGCCCTGCTGTGCCAGGCCTGGGCTCAGGGCTTGGCCTTTCTGCTCCCTCCAGCCAAGGCAGGCCTTGCTCAGCACTGCAGTTCCTGCTGCTGTGCCCCAAGCTGGCTCGGCCGCTGTTGGAAAGGGACTTGAGGTACCTCGATCCCCTCAGGGGGCACATGGGAGAAAACAACAGACTTCTCACCAGGGTGGAGAACAAACTTTAACCTGCATATTTCAGAGAATGAGCTACATGTGAAATCTTAAAGCACCATGGAAGTCCAGTAAATCATTTCACGAAGCACTGACTGAGCAAACTCTGACCTGTCCTACTTACATTTCTCCAGATTTTGAGAACAGGAAGTCAGAAGAAGAGAGAGAGGGAGAGAGAGATCCACAGTCCCCCTTGGATCCAGCACCATCTCAGCTGCTGGGAGCTCTGGGGACATGGGACGTGTCAGTGTCACACCCGTATCACAGCCTCACCTGCTCTGGCCCCTCTCACAGGTGGGGTTTTTGGGGTGCCAGGACTTGGCAGCCACTTTGGGGCTGGAGCAGAGGCTGCAGTGGCTGGGGCTGGGGCAGTGACCACCCCACCTACACAAAACTTGCCCTGGCCTCCAAACACACCCTGGAGAATACGGAATAATGGAGAATCGTCAGAAGCAACTAAAATCTTGTCCATGTAGTGATACATCAAAACAGATGGTTATTTTTGCCATACTGATTATATCGCTGAGTGAATCACAAACTGACAGATAGTAGGACTGCTTTTCATATCCTGAGGTAGCTCAACCCAGTGGTACCATTCCATGGGGCCTCATGATTGAGAGAAGGTGAAGAAAAGGTAAATTTAGGTGTGTCATCAGGATGGAAAATAATTGTAAAAAAAATCTTTTTAGTCGATTATCACTAATTCCCAGCATTCTGGAATCATTGTGGGGTTAACTATTCCGGGCTGCAGTGACCCCCCCATAGGTAAAATGACTGGGTTGTCAGCCCTGAGATCCTGTAAACGCCTCCACTTTCCCAGTTTCCTAAGGATAATGAAAATGAGTGTATTCCAGGGGGCACAGGTCTCTGGGGCAGGAGAGGACACCAGCACTGCCAAGGCTCAGGGCGTGGCAGGTCTGCTTGGGCGGGGAGCCCTGGGGGCTCCTTCTGCTGCCCTGAGCCCCCAGAGCAGGGCAGCGTTTGCCCATGGTTTGAGCCGTTCCCAAAGATCCTCTCTTAGGGCTGTCTCAGACACTTGCGCCGAGGGATTCCTTCCAACCTGGGCCACTTTAGCTGCGCTGGGGGCAGTCCCTGGCCAGGTGTCTGTGAGTGTAAGGGCCCTTTGTGACACGGTGCAGCAGAGTGGTCACTGTGGCATGGAGTGGGACATGGTGTCAGAGGACCGTTTGTGACATGTGGTGACATAGGTGCTGGCGGTGACACAGCCACACCACAGTGCTTGGAGCACGTGACGGGACAGGATGGGATAGAGCCGTGTCGTGAGGAGCCCCCCCACAGCACACTCGTTCCTGTCTGATCCGGAGCTTTTCTGAGCCGTTATTCCTACAGGTGACCTCGACGGCAGACCACAGGACTTGGTGACCTGTGGCCTACCTGAGGTTTCTCTTTTGCAGGTGTCTTCGAGAACTTGTTGACTCGGAGCTCTTCTGAGGCATCTCTCTTGAAGGCACCCTCAACGCCACCTTGTGCCATGGCAGGCATATTTCTTGGCATGTTCAAAGTCTTCAGAGGGAAAAGAAAGAAAGACTCTGAAGCACAACAGCCTAAGGAGCCGGAGCAGTTCCAGCCACTGCAGGACAGAGAGAATCGGGCCACAGGGCTGATGGCTGCAGCCAGCTTGGCCCCATCCTTTCCCAGCTGCTGTGGACCTGCCCAGGGACAGGATGGAAGAGGGGCCGAGGCTGAACCCCGCAGTGCCCTTGCTCCATCCCCTGGGGCATCCCGGGGCAGTCCCAGCCTGGGGAGGACAGGGCAGGGCTGTGTTCTCGGGCCTCTCTCGCAGCCCCTCAGCTCTGGCTGCTCTTGCTCTTTGCCAGATGCAGCCACGGACCGCACAAAAGAGCAGCAGCCCAGCCGTGGACGCTTCCGCAGGACACTGAAGGTACCTGCAGCTGTCCCTGCCTGGGCTGGGCCTGCTGTCACTGCTCAGGCCAGCACCACGCTTGGAGCACTCCATGGAACATGTCTCTCTTCCCTGTCCTTTCCTGTCCCGTAGATGTTCCAGAAATTCCTGCGCATTCGGCGTAGAAAGGCCAGGACCACTGCAACTGAGGGCACAGCTGAGCCTGACTGCGGGCTGACTGAGCTCCAGTCAGAGCCTGATGTCTGCACAGATTTGGCTGAGGAATCAGAAAATCCTGACACCTCAAAGACTGAAAACTCTTCTGAAAGAGACTCTGAAAACTGCGCAAAGTCTCTTCTCATGGCAACAACTGAGAATGTGGTCATCACCAACACTGGAGAGACTCAGGGCATTGCAAAGACTGAAACCAGCCCAGATTATACTGAGCTCTCACAAGACTCTGATGCTGCAATAAATGATGACAGGACGAAGGCTCTAATCGGAGGGACTGAGGACGGATCCATCACAAACACCGACACCAGAGAGACTCAGGGCACTGCAAAACCTGACACCACGCCAACTCCAACTCTGAGTCAGGAAATCATAATGGACTATTTCAAGGACCCTCGTGTTTCTTCTCAGCAGCAGGTAACCAGCCTGGGGCCAGGGCTGGAGGCCTCCCAGGATCACACGTCCCCTCAAGCCACTGGGCCCCCTCAGCCTTTGAGGCCAACACAGTGTGGCAGGAAGGGAAGCAGTTCTTGGGGGAAGCTGGGGAAGTTGTTCCATTGGTCAGCGCTCCAAGTCTTCCCCATGCTTCCTCCAGGTGTCTGCCACAGTAAAGGACATTCACCAGACTCTCATGTCCCATGTCACTGTGGATGCCAAGATGCAAATCGACATTGTGAGGTTGGCTGAAGAACACCCAGCTGACGTGGTGCTGACCCTCCTGTGCTGTGCCCCAACATGTGACAGGTACAGGGCCCACCTGCCTTGAGAGCTCAGGGCTCATCAGCCTTTAGGGCCATGGCCCTGCACGGCCTGTGCAATGGGCTCTGCCACACAGGCAGGGAGGTCCAGGACCCTCGGGCCCCTCTGTTTCCCGAGCCTGCTGCCATGCTCCCTCCCTGCCCTTCAGGGCACCGGGGCTCTGTCACCTGGGCCTCCAGAGCTGCACAGGGCATGGCAGTGTGACTGAGACACCCCTGACACAGAGCTCTGATCCCACAGAGCTGCTGCTATGATGTGGAGAACCATAGGATCATTGGGACCAGCAGTGGAGAAGGTGCTGCCAGCACTCATCTCTGTGATGCAGGACTGGCCACTGCACAGCATGTGCACCTCCGATGGGGAAAACAAGGATGTTTTTGCCCTGGCTGTGAGTTTCTGGGCCTTTGCTTGCCCCCAGGTTGCCTCTCCAGCAGCTCTCCATCCTCTCCCTGCCTCAGGCGCTGGGCTGAAACCTGGGCTAAGGGCAGGCTCAGGGGGCACCAGCCCCGCTGCTCCCCCGGCATCTCCCCTGGGTCCTGCCACATGGACACCTCGGCACTGAGTGCTCTCTTGGGCTGCTTCTTTTGCAGGCAACTCTGGTCGTGTGGGTAATTGTCCAGGTGCCTGAGTGCCACGAGGCAGTGATCATTTATTCAGCCCGACTGTTCGTGTCCCTGCTCTTCCATATTGTCGTCACCACAGAGCAGATGCCACAGGAAGTTGATAACTTCTGGAGAGCATGCCGGGAGGAACATCGCCTTTCTTGCAACCCTAACAGGTCCCAGTCCTCCTGTCCTTGCCATGTCCTTGGGGCATGTGCCAGTGCTCCCAGTGTGACTGGCTTTGCTCTGCACACAGGTTTGCAGTGCAGGCCATGAAATCCCTGCTCTGCCGGCTGCGGTGTGACAATGAGGTGATCGCTATGGAGCGCAAGCGTGGCTGGGACACGATGCTCTGTGCTGACACCCAGCACTATGCCGTGGGTCTGCTGGCCAGGTGAGACCCCCTTCACCCCACTGCCCACTGGCGTCTGTGCTCTGTGCTTGGGGTGCCCCACACAGTCCTTGCAGTCATGGGCCAGAGGTCCCATCACTTTAGGGACAGCTGAGCAGACTGGAAAATGCTTGGAGAGGAGGGTGCCCAGAAGGAGCCACCTCCCAAAGGGCACACATCCCCTCCAGTGATGCTGGGGAAAGACTGAACTTCTGTGAGTCAGTCCTGGGAGAGGTTTGTCACCCCACCTCACAGTCTTGGTGCCTTTTTTCCCCCTGAAAGGGAGATGCGCCATGTCTTGATCCCCTTCTGTTGCCGCATTGCATTCCACCTGCTCAAGCCACTCAGTCGGGAGGAGACAGGATGGGATCTGCCCTTCTTGGCATTCCTTGTAGAGGTGAGTCTGAAGGCCACCGCTACCTTGCTCAGCTGCCTCCCAGCTCTCTGCCCTCTTGTAGCCACATCCCTACCCTGGGACAGCGCCCATGTCCTGTGCTGCTGTCTGGGCCTGGCCCTGTGCAGTTCTGGGCTCCGGCTGGCTGGGCCCTGTGTCACTGCCCTGTGCCTTTCAGGTCCTCAAGTACTTGAATTTGAGTAAATACGGTGACAGTGTCCTTCAGATCATGTCCAGGTACCTGCACAGCAAGTGCAGACAGAGGCAGCGCCTGGCGCTCAGAGGCCTCGTGGTGCTCAGCCAGGATCCCTCCATGGTGAGCAGGGGGCAGCGGCTGAAGCTGCACTGGGGAGAGCAGCCCCATGTTCTGGCTGGGCTTCAGAAGCTGAAGCAGCTGCTCCCAGCTCTCCTGCCTCAGCTGCCCCAGTGCTTTGGGACAGGCCTTTGGCCTCTGGGCCCTGCAGCAGCAGGGTGGGCTTGCAGTTCCGGGTGCTGTGGACAGTACAGTTGTTCACGGCTTCACAGCACAGCCTTGTGTTCCACACAGGCCATAACAATGTGCAGCCTGTCTCGATGCCTTCTGGATCTGCTGAGTGATGCAGATGGAGAGGTGGTGTCCATGACCCTCCGTGTGTTCACTAACATGCTAAAGCACAAAGACATCCAGGTATCGAGCACCACTGCTCCAAAGCTGGCTGAGGCCCTCCTGCTGCTTTTTGACCACGTAAGGCTCTGTACCTCCAGCCACGGCACTGGCTGCTGCCCAGAAATGTCGTGCCTCATGGAGTTTTGGGGCCTTGCCCAGGTGAGCCTGGAGTAATTGGTCCTATGGTCTCATCCTCTTCTTTCCTCCAGGACAACAGCCATGTGCAGCTGCTCTCCCTTGACCTCCTCTTCAAGTCGATGGACTCGGTAGTGGATGAAGGAAAAAAGCCCCTGGAGAAGATTTTGAGCCAGAGCCTGCTCCCGCTCTTCTTGCACTGCCACGATGAGAACCAGCGTGTGGCAAAAGTGAGGTTTTGTGTGATGCTGGTGCATCTCTGGGAGGAGGCTCAGCTGCCTCCTGCCCCAGTGCCTTCCCAGGCTGCAGCCTCCTCCAGGCCTTGGCACAGGGACAGGAGTCCTGTTCCTTGGGCTGCAGAGCCATCTCTGCATTTCTGCTGCTCTCCAGGCCTCTCGGGAAACACTGCTTCGTGTAACCGAGTTCCTGAAGAGGAGAAATCTCAAGCAGCTGGTAAAGAAGCAGCAGCTCTTGAAGTTCCCCAAGTGTCTGGTAAGAATGGCCTGGAGAAGGCCCAGCCTCAGCCTGGAGGAGCACCCTGACTGCACCACTCAGTGTGTGGGGCTGTGGCCCCTGGCCAGTGCTGCACCCAGGGGCTCCAGCCTGCGCCCCACACGCTGCTCCCTTCCCTCCTGCCGCTCTCTCCAGCTGGCAGAAGACAGGAGCCGAGCGATCGAGCACCTGCGCCGGGCCCTGCCGTACCTGGAGCACCCACAGGAGCCCCTGCGAGAGGCGGCCACCAGGTTCATGGGTGAGCCACGAGCCCGGGCTCCCTCCCCGGCCCGCCGCAGCTCGGCCCCGGCCCCGGCTGCTGCTCCGGCTGCTGCTGCGGCATCCGGGCCCGGCGCCGTGGAGCCCCGCCCGGCCTCGGGGCTGCTGCCGCCCTCTGGCAGCCGTGCCCTTGGGCGGCAGCGTGCGGCAAGGGCCCGGGCTGAGCCCTGCCGGGGCAGGAGGCCGTGTGGGCACAGGGCGGGCGGCGCCGCTGGGGCCGTGACAGGCTCTGTGTTCTCAGAGATGGCTGGAGTGCCCATGATGGGGCAGAAGAAAAAGCTCCAGACCCTCCGTGAGGGTGAGTGCGGACTGAGTGCTGTCAGTGGGGGCGGGGGGGAGAGCTGCATTGCCTGGGCAGGGTGAGGGCTTTGCTGCCTGTGTTGACCAAGGGTGACATGGGCAGAGCACAGAGAGATTTCAGGGACACGGGTGGGATTTGTGGGCAGCAGGCTCCAGTTGATCCTTTTGGCAACACTTCTCAGCTGGCCCCAGCCAGAGTTGGGTGGGGTTGCTGTGGCAGGACGGTCTCCTCAGGTCACTGCAGACCCAGGCTCTGACCATGGCTCTCTTCCTCTGTGTTCCAGACCTTGAAGGCCCAAGGAACAGTTCCAGCCCATCCTGCTCTAACACTGAAATTCAAGCCCAGTTAGCCCTAGGAGCTGAAGAAGTAGGTTTATCTTCCAGATCCAGTGAAGCAGTGTCAAAAGAACACCCAGATACACTGAAGAGGACACCATCTCCCAGTGCCGCTTGCAGCTCCAGGCACAGCTGATGATTGGCACAGCTGAGCCTGTGGGAAGCTGCTGTGGCTTCAGCCCTCTCTGCCTCTAGATAGATCCCTCCCTTTAACCCTCAGACACTGCCCACCCCCTTTTCTTCCCACCACTCTCCCTCTATTTTGACAGCTCCATCTCACCAGCCCTCAGACCATGCCCATTGCCATTTTCCCTACCAGATCACCCCTTTGGTTTCCCTTTAATTAATAAACAGTTTGTCTTCTTCACTTTACCTGTATCTCTGTGGCGCTGAAGCGGCGTAAAAACCTGAGCCCTGGGACACACAGGCCCCTGCTGCCCTTCTCTTCTGCACCGTGTTTTGTGCAGAGACACAGAGGAGCGAGGCCACATCAGCCTGGAAAGGTGCCTGTGCTGAAGGTCCAGTTCCACACCACTGTGGACCTGAAGGTCTTGCTGAACACCCTGAAGGGCAGTAGAGGGACAAGGAGCCTGTTTATGTGAGTCATTCAGGAATGAGGGGTGGAGCTTCCTTAGTTGCTGAGTGGCCCATTATAAGAGGTCTCTTAGGGAGCAGGGCTAACTGCAGTGGGCAAACAGGGGCATGGCAGATATCAGGGGTGTGACCACAGCAGTTTGCATGGCAGTTTGTGCAGGCAGGGTTGCAAGTTCTCTTGCTAGTAAGTTGTGCTGTGTGTTGTTTGAGGTGTTTCTGCTGGCTGGTTGGTCTTGGGGTTTCTGTTAGTAAGGGTTTCAACACAGTCCAAAACTGGTTGGTACTAGTGTATGTGACCAAGTGGAGCTCTCCAAAAAGGATGTGTCTATACAGACCCATTCCTGCCCAGAGTGTTTTAGCTTATTGGTTGTTCCAGGGGGTGTTGTGAAGGAGGCATGCCTGAGGTGTGAACAAGTGAATGACCTCCTTTCACTAGTGGCCGAACTTAGGGAGGAAGTTGAAAGATTAAGGAGTATCAGGGGAAGTGAAAGGGAAGTGGGCTGGTGGAGTTCAGCCCTTCTATCTTTAAGGGATGCCCATCAAGATTCAGAGGACTCGTATGCCTCCCACTCCCAGGCAATAGAAGGGCACCTGGTAGATGAAGGGGAGTGGAAATGGGTCCCTGCTCAAGGAGGAAATAACAAAAATTCCTCCTGACCCCCATCCCCTAGCCAGGTGCTGCTTCAGAATAGATATGAGGCCTTGGATCTAGAGAGCCAGCCAGATGATTTAGAGGGAAATTATCTGCCCAGTGAGCCTCCCAATTATGATTCATCTGTAAGACAGGTCTCCATCTCTAACATCCAGAAGAAGAAAAGAAGGGTAGTCATAGTAGGTGACTCCCTTCTGAGGGGGACAGAAAGCCTCATATGTCACCTGGACCCATCCCACAGGGAAGTCTGCTGCCTCCCTAGGGCCTGGATATGAAATATCACTGAAAGACTTCCTGGGCTGGTTCAGCCCTCTGATTCTTACCCTCTGCTGATACTCCAGTGATGAGATGGAAAAGAGGAGTGTCAAGGCGATTCAAAGGGACTTTAGGGCACTGGGTCAAGTGGTCGATAAGACAGGGGCATGGGTAGTGTTCTGATCAGTCCCTTTGGTGGTGGAGAAAAATGATGAAAGATATAGGAGAACTCACATCATTAACAAGTGGCTTAAGGGTTGGTGTCATCGACAAAATGTTGGATTCTTTGATCATGGGGCAACTTTTACGGCACCTTCTCTGTTGGAACCAAATGGGATGCACCTCTCTGTTAAGGGCAGAAGGTTCTTAGCTCATGAACTGGCTGACCTCATTGAGAGGGCTTTAAGCCAGGTTTGAAGGGGGAAGGGGATGCAGCTGGGCTGCCTGGAAGCAGACCCAAGGGTGCTAAGCCTGAGTTAGGGCTGAAATCAGTAGCCCAGCTGAAGGGCATGTACACCAATGCACGTAGCATGGGTAACAAACAGGAGGAGCTGGAGGTCATGGGGCAACAGCAAAGCTGTGATGTAGTCACCATCACAGAAACGTGGTGGGATGACTCACACAGCTGGAGCACTGCACTCCATGGCTACAGGCTCTTCAGGAGAGACAGGAAAGGGAGAAGAGGTGCAGGGGTGGCCCTTTATATTAAGAAGGCTTTTGATGCAATAGGTATTGAAACTAATGAAGATGGAGTTGAATGCCTATGGGTGAGAATTAAGGGGAAAGCCAACAAGGCTGACATCCTACTGGGAGTCTGTTATCATCCACCCAAGCAGGAGGAAGAGCTGGACAACTTATTCTATCAGCAGCTGGAGAATGTTCCAGGATCATCAGCCCTCGTTCTTGTAGGCGACTTCAACCTGCCAGACATCTGCTGGGAACTGAATACAGCAGAAAAGAGAGAGTCCGGGAAATTTTTAGAGTGCATGGATGATAACATTTTGTCACAGCTAATGGGTGAGCCCATCAGGGGAAGGACTATGTTAGATCTGTTGTTTCCAAATAGAGATGGGCTGGTGGAAGACGTGGTGGTTGGAGGCCGATGGGGGCAGGATGATCACGAAATTACGGAGTTCTCAATATTTGGTGAAATCAGGAGGAACACAAGACTCTTACACTTCTGGAGTACTGGAGGACTGGAGTACTTCTGGACTTCTGGAGGGCAGACTTTGGCCTGTTTAGGCGACTTCTACAGAGAGTTCCTTGGGAAGCAGCCCTTAGAAACAAAGGAGTTCAGGAAAGCTGGGCATGCTTCAAAGCTGAGATTCTGAGGGCACAGGAACAGACTGTCCTTGTGTGCTGAAAGATGAGTCGACAAGGTAAACATCCAGCCTGGATGGGCAAGGAGGTTTCGGAGGAACTTAGGAATAAAAAAAGGATGTATCATTTTTGGAAGGAGGGTAGGTCAGGTCTCTCAGGAAGTATTTAAGGGTGGCTTCTAGAGCCCCTTAGGAAAAAAATTAGAGAGGCCAAAGCTCAGTTTGAACTTAAAGTGGCACCTTCTGTAAAGGATAATAAAAAATGTTTCTACAAATATATTAATGGTAAAAGGAAAGGTAAGGCCAACCTTTGTTCTCTATTGGGTGGGGGAGGGAGCTTAATAACTGCAGATGAGGGGAAGGCAGAAGGGCTTAAAGCCTCCTTTGCCTCAGTTTTCAGTGGGAAGACAACTTGCCTTCAAGACAACTGTTCTCTTGGCTTGGTTGATGGTGTCAGGGAGCAGAATGGTGCCCCTGTTATCCAGGAGGAGGCAGTCAGAGAACAGCTGAGATGCTTGGATACTCATAAATCTATGGGCCCAGATGGGATCCACCCCAGGGTGAGGAGGGATCTGGCAGATGAGCTTGTGAAGCCACTCTCCATCATTTACCAACAGTCCTGGCTCACTGCTGAGGTTCCAGGTGACTGGAAGCTGCCAATGTGACATCCATACACAAGAAGGGTGGGAAGGAGGATCCCAGTAATTATAGCCCAGTCAGCCTGACCTCAGTACCTGGTAAAGGTAATGGAGCAGTTTATATTGAGTGTCATCACTCAGCAGCTACAGGATGGCCAGGGTGTCAGAGCCAGCCAGCACGGGTTTGGGAGGGGTGGGTCGTGTTTGACCAACCTGGTCTCCTTTGATGACCAGGTGACCTGCCTGGTGGATGCAGGAAGGGCTCTGGATGTCTGTTTGGACTTCAGCAAGGCCTTTGGCACTGTCTCCCACAGCACACTCCTGGATAAGCTGGCAGCCCGGGGCTTGGACAGGAGCACTCTTTGCTGGGTTAGGAACTGGCTGCATGGCCAGGCCCAGAGAGTGGTGGGGAATGGTGCTGCATCCAGCTGGGGACAGTCACCAGGGGTGTTCCTCAGGGGTCTGTGCTGGGGCCAGCTCTGTTCAGTATTTGTATTGACAACATGGATGAGGGTATTGAGTCTTTCATTAGTAAATTTGTAGATGACACTAAGCTGGGAACATTTGTTGATCTGTTGGCAGGTGGGAGGGCTCTGCAGAGAGACCTGGAATGGTTGGATGGGTGGGCAGAGTGCAACAAGATGGAGTTTAATGAGTCCAAGTGCCAAGTCCTGCACTTTGGCCACAATAACCCCTGCAGTGCTCTAGGCTGGGGATGGTGTGGCTGGACAGTGCCCAGGCAGAAAGGGACCTGGGGGTTCTGGTCAGCAGCGGCTGAACATGAGCCTGCAGTGTGCCCAGGTGGCCAAGAGGGCCAATGGCCCCTGGCCTGGATCAGGAATGGTGTGGCCAGCAGGAGCAGGGAGCTCATTCTTCCCCTGGACTCAGCACTGGTGAGGCCACACCTTGAGTGCTGTGTCCAGTTCTGGCCCCTCAGTTTAGGAAGGACCTTGAGACGCTTGAACGTGTCCAGAGGAGGCAACGAGGCTGGTGAGGGGCTTGGAAAACAAGCCAGAGGAAGAACGACTGAGGGAGCTGGGGCGCTGTTTAGCCTGGAGAAAAGGAGACTCAGAGGTGACCTTATCACTCTCTACAACTTCCTGAAGGGGGGTTGCAGACAGCTGGGGGTTGGTCTCGTTGCCCAGGCAGCAACTGACAGAAGGACAGGACAGTCTTCAGCTGTGACAAGGGAAATATAGGTTGGATAGTAGGAAGAAGTTTTTCACAGAAAGAGTGATTAAATACTGGAATAGTCTGCCTGGGGAGGTGGTGGAGTCACCATCCCTGGATGTGTTTAAGAAGAGACTGGATGTGGCACTCGATGCCATGATCCAGTTGAGGTGTTGGGGCTGGGTTGGACTCGATGATCTTGAAGGTCTCTTCCAACCTACACATTCTGTGATTCTGTGATGGGACCCTGACTGGGGTTACTGGGAGCTACCAGACCCATCCTGAGAATCAACTGGGAATACACTGGGAGACTCTGGGAATGACAGGATGCATACTGGTGACAACTGGGAGGTACTGGCAGGGACTGGGATAAAACTGGGGGCAACTGAACCATGCTGAGGGAACTGGGAGTGCCTGGCAATGACTACAAGGGCAACTGGGATATACTGGAAGTACCTGAGACCATGCAGGTTGTGACTGGGACCACACTGGAAGCCACTGGGAATGTGCTGGTGGGAACTGGGACCAATTGTGAGTGACTGGGGCCCTGCTGGGAGAGACTGGCATCATACTGGGAGTGATGGGGGTTTTCTAGGGGTAACTGGGAGAACTGGGAACACAGCAGACGAAAGAAGGAGGAACTGGGAGCAACTGGGACCCTGCTGGGGGCAAATTGTACCATACTGGGGAATAATTGGGAATGACTTGGCTCATACTGGGAGTGCCAAGGAAACTGGAACCACGTGGAGGTGTGTGGTTACTAATAAACCTCCTTCCCCAAAAAAAAACAACAACCCAACCCAAACAAACAAACAAAAACCCCCAAAACCCCCAAAACAAAAGAAAAAAACAAACCAAAAAACAAACAAACAAAACCACCTCCCGGGGACCCCCCCATGTCCCCCCGAGGGCCATCTGCGCCTCGCCTTTGGAGCCCTGCCAGCTCCAAACATCCCCCCAAAAACCCCAAGCCCAGGGAGCCCAAACCCGGGATATTTGGGGCGAGCTCCCCCACCCCGGGCACCTGCGGGATGGGGCCGATGGTCCCGGGGCTGCTGCGGCTTCAGGGAGCGCTGGAGCCGCCCGCTCCCTCCTCTGCTCTTCTTCCTCCCGCTTCCCGCGGCCGCTCCGCCTCTTCCTCCCTCCCTCCTCCTCCTGCCCCGTTCCCGAACCCCTCGCAGCCCGCGGGACGAGCGGGGATGGAGCCGGGAAAGGTCGGAAGGCAGAGAGGGCCCAGGGGGATGCCAGGACTGGCAGTGACTGGGCTGTGCTGGGAGCACCTCATCACCCCCGTCAGGTGACATTTTATAGGGTGTTATGAATAAAAATGGGCGGAGAAAATATTAATCTCCATAAACGCCTTTATTAATCAGCTCTTATTAATATTTGCCCGAGGGGTTTGGTCGCCGTGGAGGAGGAGGGCTTTATCAGCTCTGCTGCAGGCAATCCAACAGAGTTGGAGGACCGACCCTCGCTGGGAACAAATCCCAAAGTCCTGTCAGTTCTTTGTTTTCTCCTGTGGTCTCATCTCTGGTTTGGTCTTTTTAACTTACGGCTAGTAAGCAAAACTGGAGAAATTAGCTCTTCTGATTCTCTAGGGTCCACACGGCTGAGTATTAGTTCTTATCCGTTTTAATTTTACTTGGTTTTTATTTGATAAGGGTTTTTTTATGTTAGATTTCATCCCGGGGCGCTTTCGGAGTTCTTAATTTGCATGCGGGATCACCGGGGCGGGGGCTTGGAGCTCTTTGCGGCCATGGGGTAGTCTTTGCCGCAGAAATGGCGTCTCAATCTCATGCTGCTTCACAGCGGCGGTAGTGTTGTGGGGGTTTGGAACGTGGTGGATGTGGGGTTTTTCTTTTGAAGTGGGGCAGAGGTCCGGCCGGCTCGGGGGACGCTTCATCTGGCTGAGGCGGCTGACTGCGTGGCGGCTGCGGGCGGACGTGCGGCTGGGGCTCTTTTCTCCGCTCCGGCACGGGGAACGGCTGGGGCTTGGGGAAAGGTTGCTCCGCGGCTGCGGGCGGGGCGCAGCTGGGGTTTCTCCATGCTGAACTGGTGCGGGGGGACAGCCGGCTCTTCTCTCTTCTGCTCCGGCGGCGGCGGCCGCGGGCGGGCGGCTCCGCAGGCTGGACGGCCGGTGCGGGAGGCTTCGCAGACTTTTGGGTTTTCCCCCGCCGGCTCCCAGCCGCGGACGGAGCTGGGAAGGGGCTCCTCTGCAGGGAACCGGGGGGGGGAAGACGGGGCGGCCGGCCCCTTTTCTCTCTCTCTGTCGGTGGCAGAGCCGGCTCTGCCGCGGCCTCCCCGCCCCGTCCCTGACCCGGGACGGGGGGGGGTGCGGCGCTCGGGAGCTTCTTCATGGGAACGGGCTCCCCGTTTTTCCAAGGTGGTCTGGGAGGAAGGAAAGCCACGGAGATGGCCCTCCATTGCTACATCATAGGACAAACACCCCAAATTTCATTTTTAACATAGGGGACCCCCATTCCAAGCCCCTCTGGGGGATGTTTTGTCCCCCACCCGGTGGTGGTGGATTTTTGGGATTCTCTCTGCCATGGCCGCTTGAAGAGGCGCCTGTTTTGGGTTCCCAGGAAAACTCCCCTTCAAAGGGCAACACCACTCCCGGTGATTCTGGCAGCAAAGCCCGGGGGGGGCTGGGGGTCCCAGGAAGGATTTGGGGGTCCCGGGGGGGATTTGGGGGTCCCAGGGGGGATTTGGGGGTCCCGTGAGGGTTTGGGGGGCCCTGGGCGGGGCCGGTGACAGAGCTGGGACCCCGAGCCGGGTCTGAACCTTCTCACTGTGCCCGGGCAGCGTCAGCGTGTTCAGGGAGATCCTGGGGCCCGGGGGGTCACCCCAAATCCCAGGGGAGCCCAAATGGCCAGGGAGCCCCTGCAGTGCCCCCAGCGCTGGATCTGCTGCAGGCAGGGGGGCACCAGCACTCGGCCCCCACCCCCCACCATCACAGGGGGGCAGAAACGGGGGAGGGGCACGGACAGGTCGGGGGGACCCCCAAAGTCCTGGGGGAGGGGACACGGGGGGACTCCCAGGAATCGCCGTGGGGGGATGAGGGGGGACCCAGGAGGAGTTTGGGGGGGCCGGGGGGGTCATGGGGGGACCCCCAGGAGTCTTGTGGGGGGTGGGGAGGGCAAAGAACAGGGCGACCCCCAGGATGGGTTTGGGGGAGATCTGGACTGGAGCTTCCCTGGCAGTGGGATGGGGATGGGATCTGCCCGTGGAATTCCATGGGAGTGGGATGGCATTGAGATCCAGCTACAGAATTCCCATGGGAATGGGACAGCAGTGGGGTCCATCCTTGGAGGCCCCACGGGAATTCCCATGTTCCCAAACTTTGTCCTCCCAAATCCCACATTTCCCAATCCCACATTCCCACGGGAATTCTGCCCTCCTGCCCCCCTTTATGCTCCAGTGCCTCCCGCCCATATCTGACACATTTCCGGAGCCATTCCAGGCAGGTGTGCCCCAGGGCATTTGTCAATTCCTCAGCCTGGATCTCCTCCTGTTCCCGGCGCCTCTTGGTGACCTGGGCAGCGCCGTGGCCACCAGGAATCCCCCGGATCCCCGGGGGCTCGGGGGAAATGCCAGGAGTGGGAGTGACTGGGCTGTGCTGGGATCCTACTGGGATCCTGCTGGGAGTGAGCAGGAGCAGCGGGATGGCTCCAGGGCTGGGGCTGGGGGCGCTCCTGGGGGGGCCAGGGGGAGTGGGACCCCCGGCCCCGGGACCCTGACCCGCCATTCCCGGCCCCGGGACCCCCCTGCTCCCCTTATCCTGCACAGGGACCCCCTGAATCCCCCATTTCTGAACACCAGCACCCCCTGCTCCCCTTTTCCCGGCCATCCCATGGCTCCCAGCCTCCAGACTTCCCATGTGCTTGACTTTGGGGTGGCGTGGAATGCCTTGGACCCCCATTCCTGCCTTTCCCAGCCCCACCTTTCTTCAAACCCAGAGACCCCCTGAACTCCCCCGTCCTGAACACTCTGAGTGTCCCTGCCCTGGTACCTCCTTTTTGGGAAAGCCTGAACTTTCCTTTCTTGGGCTCAAGGACCCCCTGGAACTGCCTTCTACCTCTCCAAGTCCCTGCTCCCCATTTCCCTGACCCTGAGGCCCCCCTGCACCCCCATTCCTGAGAACCCAGGTGCCCTTTTACCCCTTTGCCCTGCCCTGAGACCCCCCTGCACCCCCTGATCCGGCACCAACACAACCTTTTCCCGGCCACCCCGCCTCTCCCAGCCCCCAGACCTGTTAGCCAAGGAAAGAACACACAATCACGAAATTGTCTGCGGTGCTTTATTTCAGAGCTCTGGGAGCTGAGCGTCCAGTTTGGACGACCCAAAATTTCGGCTCACCAACATGCTAAAATGAATACAATTTTATACCTTTCTTGTTACATAAGGATTCATGTTAATCATTAAACCCCATTGTTCCATTGATTCTATCTCTTGGAACAATGGTCTGCGTGATTCTTGCTCAAGATTCTGGTTGGAGAAAATAATCATATTTAATTACCAAACTGATATTACAATTGACAATTCTGGCATGCATCCTGCTAATGATTATATCAGTACAGATCCTCCTGATTTAACTTTATTCTTTTAGAACCTGTGCGTTCTACCAGGGTTCCCCCTTTCTCTCCCCCCACCACCTGTGCAAAGTTATGCTTTATACTTCATTTAGTTAAAACAATAGCATGGAATAACATCCTGGTTATAGTAGAGCCGATCCCCTGTTTTCGGGCCCTTGCTACTTCAGAAATCAATTTAACCCTTTTGCTATCATCCTGAGGGTCTCTGGTGGTCATTTGGGGAACATCCCATTCCTCCAATTCTCCTCTGATGCTCAAGAGCCTCCTACAATCACTTTCTTCCCCTACCAGTAGTTTTCCCACTACCTTCTTAGGAGGACAACTCTATTCTCAAGGCTAAGGTAGCCACTTGCACACATCAATCACTGCTGGGGGAATAGAGGGCTCAACACTGTCTGTTAATGCGAAGGGAATTAATGATTTGTTACAGTTCAACATTTTCTCAACACCTTCCTTCTCTGGGAATTGCTCATATGCATTTCCTCAATTTACCGTGAAAGTGTTTTTGCTTTCTGAAGCCACCTTTTGTCTTTCCTTCAGCAATTCAGAAAGAAAACACAAATTGCCTCCTGAAACCCTTCTGCTCCCTTCCAAATCAGTTCACTGCTCAAGCACAAGGCACAGGCTCATCCCCATTCCTCAGTGAGATAGGAGGTCATATTTTGCTGCACCTGAGAGGTTATTAGAAAAAAGTATAAAACTACTTATTTCTGGATGTTGTTATTTAGGGTTTGGGTTTTTTCTAGTTAATTTCTTGGGTGTTGCTGTGAGCTGGGAGAGGGGCCAGCTTGAAGACGAGACCAAAAGGGAAGTAGGATAAGAGGGGAGGGGACAGAAAAGGAGGCAGTGGGGAGAGAATATAAGTTCCCTAGTACCCAGCCAAAGGGAAAGGGGACACGGTTCACCCTGGGCTGGGCAAGGCAATAAAAAGCAGCATTCTGTGTGAGTGTGTGTTGTGTGTGTGTTTGGCTCTTGGGAGAGCGAGGTACACACCCAGCTCAGGTGAATCCTTACTAAGAAACAGTTCTCTTTTGCTTGGATGACTTTGTCCCCATTTAATTTCATCCAGGAGTTGGCTCCTTTCTAACACCTCTCTCCAGCAGCTCAGGGCTGTGTTGCACAGCGCTTGCTGTGTGCCAGAGAGCACAAAGCAGGCTGGGCTGGTGCCCCTGAATATTTCTGCAGAGCACTCTGCATTTCACCCCTTTGCTGTGGCGGAGTGCAGAGCTCCAGGAGTGCAGGCGCTTCCTGGCAGAGCTGTGTGAGGCCCTTTTGTGCTGCAGATGTGACCTGCCAAGCTGTCCCTGCCTCCCGCTGGCCTCGGTTCCCCCGGGAGGCAGAAGCGCCGTGCCTGAAGGACGCTGCCCTGTGCTGGAGCCTGCGGAGCAGCCCGGCTCCCTCCCTGTGCCCAGAGTGCTGCACACACTGCTCACCTTTGCCAGGAGTGCCAGGGCAGCCGGCACAAGAGTAGGAATCCTCAGGCAGGCCTGCAGCCCTGGGCTGTGCTGTGCCTTTCTCTCCTCCTGTGCAGACTGCGGGCGGCCAATGCCACCAGTCTGTGCTGTGCCCGGCACGGCTGCGCTTCCCCTCGGGAGCAGCCGGCTGCCAGCTGGGCTCTGAGAGCGCAGCATTCGCCCGGGGCCACCAAGAGGCCCCCAGGGCCGGGCTGCTGCCTCTTGCAGCTCCAAGGGCCTCCTTCCAGCCTGCCCCTGCCCAGGCTCAGGCTGCTCCGGGCTCTGCCAGGGCTCTGCTGGGGCTCCAGCCTGGCCAAGGCAGGGTCTGCTCTCACCTCGCACCGCTGACAGCTCTGCACCAGCTCTGCACCTTTCCCAGCAGCCTCCCTGACCTTGCTGCTTTCTCACTGGGGCAAAACTCTCCTCCAGACACAGAGACTGCACTTAGGGATACAAATCCAAGGGGCAGGAACTCAAATGCTCTCCAGTCAGAGCTCAAGGCCTGCAGATGCACAGGGTGTTTGGGCTGCCCCACTCGTCCTTTGGTTCTGCCTGCAAATGCCACTGCCCTTTCTGCCTCAAACACAAGTGCCACAGCTGGGTAAAACCCAGCCAGTGGGCCACATTCCAAAGGCCCTGTGGTCTGGAGAGGATGACTGAAGAAGAGCCTTCCCCACTTTCCAACCGTACCAAAGAAGCCCTAAATGTCATTTTCCACCTCTAAGTTCGGAAGGAAATGTTGAGCTTTCTGAGAGGCTCAGAAGGAGGGGAATCTTTGAAAGGAGTTGAGATTTCACAAAATTTATTTGTTTACAATAGATGCTAATATCCTACGTGAAATTCCTACGCTACTGTCCTACACTTGAATCTGAACTACAATTCCTAACTATAATCCTACTCTATAATTCTCTAAGCTGGTGATGGATGAAACTGTTCTATTGTCATTGTCTCAATCTTCTCTCCTCCTTCCACTCCTTCACCATCATGATCAATGGCACCAGGCTGGATGTCGGCTTGGCTAATGTTACAAATGGATGCTGCACAAAGGAAAAAGAAACAACAATGAACCATTACTGTCCAATATTTTTTAAATGAAAAGGGGATTGAGACAGAGTAGGTCTAAGGACCAACACTGGGGCAGCAGTGGCAGAGTTTGCTGCAAGAGCTGCTAAGTGCCCCAGCCCTGGAAAGATTTCAGGTCTGAGCATCCTGATCTCTTTCAAGATGCCCCTGCTCACTGCAGGGCACTTGGACCAGATGAGCTTTCCAGGTCCCTGCCAGCCCAGCCCAGTCTAGGACTCCTGGCTGTTTTCATTTGAACAGCACCAAGAGTGGAGGTGGGGAGGAGGGGGCTCATCTGATGCCTTGCACTTGAGTGGAGGAGGAGCCCATCCCTGGGACACTGTTTCCCTGCAGCCCCTTGGCATTTTACCTGCAGCAGCTCCTGGGCAGACCAGCGCCGCGCCTCGTCTGTCTGCAGGCAGCAGCTCAGGAAGTCCCGCAGCAAAGGGGAGAGGAGCTTGGGCTGCTGCAGCTCTGGGGTCCCTTTGGTGGCTATTAGGATCTGAGCCTGGAGTAAAAGGAAACACCAGTCTCTCAGCTGCTTCTTTCACCTCTGGAACTGCTCTCCCAGATCCCATTGTTCAAGCTGCACTCTGCAGTGGCAGTTTCTGCCATGGCACAGAGGTAGAGAGGACTTTCCTGGACCAACAAAAACCCAAAGCCCGATGCAGCCACAGCTTTTCCAACATGCAGCAGATGTTGCCTTGGCAGCTGATTTCATTGACTGACCTTGTTAGTGGAAACTACATCAGCAAAAGCCCCTTTGCTTCTCTGAGGATTCACCTGACCAGCTTGATAGACTGTTTGGAAGAGGGACTTTGCTGTATTAACTCACTCTACTATTTCCAAGGATTATTACGTGCAAAGCATCTCTGCGGTGCTTGTTGGTCCCCAAAGCACAGCTGCCATCAAACAAAAGTCATCAAGCTTTTTGCTTGCTTCTTGAAAACAATGGTAATTGCAAGTAAAGAAAGGAAATCCCTCAGTTATTCCTCCGATCAGGAAACAAACATTTGGAATCTCATCTTCAACACAGACACATGAAGATGCATGCACAAATTTTGGGATGAAAATGCCTGTTTGGGCACACAGGAAACACCTGCAGCTCTGTCTCTCAGCAGACTGCAAATTTCAGCTTCCCTTTTATGGCAAAAGGAAAATTTTGGTGGTCAAATCAGAAGAGGGAGAAATGCCATCCCTACAGTAGTCCTCTGCTGATTTGGATCCTCAAGTCAATGCATTAATAATATGGCCATCCTAGGAAGTGCCAGGGAGCAAAGCGGTGGTTTTGGCAGGCTCTCCACATGGCCAGGCTTCAGCTGGGTGCCATGGAGAAAGTGGTTTGGGTTAGGAAAGAAGGATGATCACTAAGTGTTTCAGCACCACTGCACAAGAAGCATACAAGATTGTGTGGCCTTCACAGCCTCTTGTCCAGGTTTCAGACAAGTTTCCCTGTGAGAAGAATGAGGGTGCACTTCTTCTCTCCAAACCACTCTTTTAGAAACTTGGTTGGGTTTGGGTTTCTTGCCTTCATTTCAGGAAAGAGAACAGCAGCTCTAAGATGATTGTTTCCTGTTAGTAGGGCCATCTATGTGACCAAAAGAGCTGGAATGACTTCTAAGCCCAAGCAAACTGTTGCCTGAGAAGGGAGATTGTTTGAATGGGGTAAGGCTTGAGTTGCCCCAGTGATGCAACCAAAACTCCAGCAGATGCTGATGTGCTGCAGGGACATTTTCAGAAAGGGGCCGTGGTGGAAGTAGTTCCAGCAGATGGCAATGGGATTTTGTCCAATGGCACACAGAAGGTGGGCTGGGAGAGAAAGACAGCGGGATCAGAGAGTATTTACACCTTACCGAGCGAGGAGTTTCATTATAATAAGGAGGTTCTCCTTCCACCATTTCAATGGCCACAATCCCAAAGGCCCAGATGTCAATTTTGGGGCCATATGGGTGACCTTTCACCAGCTCAGGTGCTCTCCACCAGTAACTGCCGACCTCTGAGCTGCGTCTACTCTGCTCAGGGGTGAGTAGAGCAGACAAGCCAAAATCAGCTGGGGAGAAAGCAAAAGACTGTTTTGATTTGAATCCTGTGCAATTAGGAAAGCAAGCAAAAGAATTGCCCAGTAGAAGTTGGAGAATGTGCTGTTGAATCTCCTGCAACAGTCCCTGCTTTGTTTCCTCAGGACTTTAGCCAAGGAAATACGGCATTGGCTACTTCAAAAATCCCCACAGTTTTTTACACTGCCTCCAGCAGTGGCTTTTGTTGCCCTGAAGCTTTAGACTTGTAGCTCCCTCTCTCTGGAAGGGACACACACAGAGCAATGCCACTCTGGACTGCTTGTTCCCTGCCATAGCTCTGTGCACGTTGCAACCGTGTGGTCAGCTCACAGCAGGGCTCCCTGCACTGCCACCAGCACCATTTTTGGGGAGCTGGCAGTCACTCCAAAGCAGCCCCACACCCCCCCTATCCCTGGAATGCTGCACCTGACCAAGAATATACTGACCCAGCTTGACAGAGCCATCGGTTCTGAGGAGGATGTTGGGGCTCTTCAAGTCTCGGTGCATCACGTGGTGGGAGTGGAGGTAATTCAGTCCTTGGAGGCACTGAGAGAGGAACCAGAAACAGGAGGGCAAAAATCAGGGATGGGATTTCATCACACAAGAAAGGAAACAGCTCTCCAAGATTCCCTCTCCAGGGGAATGGGGAGGAATGGCAGAACACAGCGGCATTGAGAGGAAGAGCTTGCTGCTCCAACACTGGCAGAGCAGCACCCTTCTAAAGAAAGGCATGTCAGCTTCCCAAAGAGCCACAGCAACTGCTGGTGTAGACTCTGCCCTGCAAACCAGCCAGGATGATGCTGCTGCAGTGGAGGTGCTCACAAGTCAAGAGCATTTTGGCTGCACTGCCAACCTTTTCAGCTGAGCACTGAGAGAAATGAGTCTCTCTTTTTTATTTGCTGTTCCTTTCAAATGCTGCCACCACCACCTTTGCTTTTACAGGCAAGGAATGCAGTGCAGGCCAAAGTTTAAAGAGGTAAGATGGAGAAGAGCAACTACAAGACCAGAGTGAGAATGCAAGAGCAGGAGAGAAGAGGACAAGAACAGAGTGCAGTGAGTGCAGGCGCACTGGCAGGCAGTTCACGTGGGATGCTCTTGCTTGCCCAGAGCATTCCAGCGACACAGAAACAAAGCCTGGCCCATGGAATGGCTCCTGCTCTGAGCCCCTTTCCCAGACAGTCCTGCCCCAGCCCTGGGAAGCACAGCTGGGATCCCTGACTGACCTCCCGACAGACGACAGCGATTTCGTCTTCTGTCATCTCGAACTCGACAACATTGTACAGAGTGCCTCCATCCATGAACTCCATCACCAGCCAGAGTTCTTCATGCACAAGGTAGCTGAAAGAAGGGAACAAGGCCATGCAGATGAACATGCATACATTGGTTTCTTTGCTTGATTCTTGTTTCTGGATCCCTTTGTGACAAGGACAGAATGAAAGGAATAGACATTCCCTCCAGGCTGTGCATTGTTTGCAGTCTGTGCAGTCTCAAGGAGAACAGCACATCTGTGAAAAAGGAGATGTTTTAGATGGCCAGCAGGCAAAAAGTGCAGTTTTGTAACAGCCAAGATGAAAAACCTGTCACACGGCGTCATTTTGGAAATAAGCACCTAATGTTCCTATTACCCAATAATTACCAGCTTTCTTTTCCGCCCATGTCCAAAGTGGGTTTTTAACCTTGCATGCTTTTAGTATGTAAACAAACTTTCATGGGATGAGACCATGATCACTCACCTGTCTAAATAATTGACGATTTGGGGACTTGTATTCATTTTCAGGACCCTGATTTCAGTAACAATATCTTCTATCATGAGTCCTTGAAAATCAATTTTCTTGATGGCCACCTAGAATGACATTGAAAATCAACAACTTTAGAAGTTGTTGGCACAAGACCACAACACACATGGGATGAGTGATTTTGCAATGACACAGGTGAGCCTTGCCAAAGTGCCTTGGGATTAGACAAAGGAGTCATTAGGAACTGACATTCCAACAGCTCATTTCTGTGCTCCTTTGGGGGCCACTTACAGGACACGTGGCCACTGACATTTTGCCTTGTCCACTTGTTAGCAATCATGTCTCAACTATCACCCCCAAAGCTCTGAGCACACTCTCTGTTTCTCTGTCTGCACTTCAGAAGAAGTAAAGCGTGCCTTGGTACTCTGTGGATACATCTTGGGCTACAGGCAGGGCTTGGGGCTTTTAGGGAGGCCTTGCAGATCTCTCCCTACGTGCAGTTCCCACGTGCAGCACTGCAGGTGGCTGAGGAACTGCCAGGAACATTCAGATGTATTTGCTGGCAGCCAGAAATGAGAATTCAGCACTCTGAAGCCGTCGGCCCAGAGAGCAGTGAGATGCTCTAAGGCAGCACCTTTGTTGGAGCAATTGAGAGCCAGGGAGAGCGTCCTTCTCTGAAAGGAACCGCTGCCCTCCTTGCCTTCCTCCTGGCAGCTGAGCAGGACAAAGACTGTCCCAAATGCACTTGGCAGGCTGGCACCACTCTGTGCTTCTTGTGCCTTTGCAGCACAGCTCTAGCCACAGCTCCAGCCCCAGCTGACACAAGAGAGGAAAGCCCTGGAGAGCAGCAGGATCTGCAGGGGCTCTTGACATTTACCTCTCCTCCTGTGGCAGTGTCGACCGCTCTGCAAACATCTCCAAAACCCCTAGAAACAAAAGAGCAGCAAAGAAAGGAGAAGCCATTTAGATCTTGGAGTGAAAGGCAGCCCAGACAGGAGATGTCTGCTGGAAATGCCTCAAACCTGCAGCATGCAGGAGGGCTCTGCCAGAAGGCAGATGATGCATTTTCCTCTCCAGTGCATGGGCATTGGGCCTGTTCCTGAAGCACTGGGCTTTAGTGCCTCAGCTCAAAAGGCCAAATGATTCTTTCATCTTGGGTTTCAGTTTCTAAACTGGGCAGTTTTTATTCTGAGCACAGACTATTTCCTTCAGCAAACACTTGGGAAGGAATATTCCTGAGAACTGTTATCTCACTGCTGTGGTTGGGGGTAGGATGCTGTTTGTGGCAATGAAATACAAGTGTCTTTGACAATGCCTCCTGACCACACTTACAAATTCTGGCTGGTACTGAGACATGGGGCAGACTAACCCAGTGTCTGAATATGTTTGCAGCATGCCTGACTTCACACTTGGTAGATATTCCAGCAGCAAATCACCTGCCCCATGACTGTGTAGAACAAACTGTGGTTGGACTCACCCTCTGCCGACATTTTCCAGTTCAACGTATTTCCCCCGGGGATTTTCCATGTTCACCATTTTCCCTGAGGGAAACAAAATGCAAGATGCTCACTTGAAAGCAGAGATCCCACCATCCAAGAGATACAAAAGGCAGCCCCACTGGGGCTGTACACTCTGGGCTTCTGAGTCCTTTGTGCTCAGCTGGGTAACACCAACAACCCCAACAAGACAGGAGCTCTGCAGTACAAGCAGGCCAGCACAGAGCCTGATTTTCCACAGGCCTTTGAAGAGATCTCTTGACAGAAAACAAAGCAGAGGGAGATGCATTCCCAGGAGAGGAGGGCAGCTTCTCCACCTTGCAGCAGTTGGCCAAGAGAATGCCTTTCCCTTTGTAAAGCAAAGCAGCTGATGCTGTAAGCAATGCCAAGGGGGCCTCCAGCAGCAGCAGGAGCCTGAGCCGTGATGAGCAGGCTGAGCTGGAAGACGCCCTTGGCCGTGGGCCAGGTGGAGAAGCACAGTGCTCCTCCTCCCACTGAGAGCAGGGATCAGTCCCTGCCATTGCACTGGCCCTCTCAGCCCCGCACACGTGCCCATCTTCCCGCAGCGGGCAAGGGCAGCAAGGACAGCAGTGCTCCCTCCTCAGGGGCCGGCGGGACACGGACAGCTGCCCAGAGGAGATGCTGCCCCTGGCTGAGCCCAGCCCAGGCCATGCAGGAGCCGGCCCAGAGCAGGGGCTGCTGCCTCGGGGCAGCTCCGCGCTGCAGCGGCCGGGCGGCAGCGGGACTCTCCCAGCTCAGCAAGGCTCCAGCCTCTGCACTCACACCGGCCCTCAGGGCCAGGGCAGCCACCACAACAAAGCTGCCAAAGCCCCAGCACCAGCCCTGACAAGCCATGGCAAGAAGGCACGGCCACACCCAGCCCCTTCCAAGCCGGGGACCCCATTCAGGACACAGCAGGATTGGCTCTGAGCACAGACACACCCAGGTGCACATCAATGCCCTTTTTGTGCCAACAGGGGATGGGAGACACAGAGTCACCTGGGCTCTGTTCTCAGCCCCCCCAGGTCTTATCTGAGAGCACAGCACTGGCAGCTGTTCTGGGCAAGCAGCAGATTCAATGACTTGTGCAGCAGAATCACAGAGGACTTGATGTGTGTTCCTTGAGACTGATCTGAGCAGGGCTTGTGTCAATGGGCAGCATTCTAACAGTCATGGGAATGACTGGGAATCAGGGATGGAAAAGTGCCATGGATCTGAGGAATATACAGCAGAGGGGCTGGAGGCTTGCTCCTGAGAAATGCCTACAGTGCACTTTGATCTGATCAAGCCCCAGGGATGTGTTTCTTGGACACATCTTTCTAAACAAAACTAGGATATTAAATACAGATTATGATAAAATTATCTGTCTTTTCATTGTGGGCACAAAAAGAACACATTTGGCTCTCTGTTTTTGTGTCACCTGATGTTCTTTCAAATGAGTTCTCACTGACAAATATAAAATATTATCCAAAAAAACCCCTGTAAATGTAGTAGTGGTAATAAGAACAGTCATAAAAATGACACCAGTAAGACACATGGGGCAGAAGAGCTGCTTCAAGATGAAGAAAAAAGTCTACCCAAAAATATCCAGAAAAACACCAAACTAAAACCAAAACCACAACCAAGAAACAAAACGCCAAAACCAAAGAAATTCTGTGAAGTTTTTTGCTCTGGGGATGGGTGAGAAGTCAGGAGTCTAAGGAGAATTTAGGAAGCTAACCATTCTATCCAGTTTGGCCACTAGTACACAGAACTTGCCCACATAATTTCCTAGGTCACAGCCTTCTGCTGATGCAAGAACAAGCCCTGCTTCTGCCTTCAGCAGACAGGCAAGCTCAGGCAAAGCCCAGCACGTCCAAGCTGCCCTCAGAGGCAGCAGGAACACCCAGAGCACTCTCTTGCTGCCTTGGAGCACAGCATTTCCTGTGGGGAGCCCTAAATGCCCCTGGGACACCACAGGGAGGAGGATCATTTGGTCCAGCTGTGCTGACACGTGCACACAGTGCACTGTCCCTCAGAGAAGAAAGACACCAGACGTACTCAGGAGCTCCAGGGAGCCATCCTCCACCTCCTGTTGCTGAGCAGCAGCTGTGTCACTGCTGGACATGAACCAACTGCCCGCGCTCCACTTCTGAGCTGGGCCAGCAAAGGCTCCTTTAGGTGACACTGCTGCTGCTGCAGGTTCAACAGAAGAGCCTGTGGAGATCTGAGACAACAAAGGAGTTTGTGTCAGAAAAGTGGCTGGCAGAGATTAGCCCCAGATCCCATTTCAAATGCAAGCCCTCAGGGAGGTGCTGTCAGCCACATGCAGGGCTCTGCCATGGGTTTTTTCTGATGTTCACTTCTCTAACTGGATGGGTCAATCCCAAAGCCTGGTTTTACTCAAGTTCATGGCCAGATTCATTTTCCATTTCCTCCAAAATCCATTTGCATGGATTTTCTGAAGGATGACTGCCAAAATGACCACTAAATTTCTCTGAAAGAACTCTTTTCCCCCTCTAATGGCTGCAGACCCACTTGCAGCTCCTTGTTCAGATGTTCTACCTCCTCCCATGGAGTCCTCTTTTTCTCCTCCATCTTCAGAAAGTGTCCAAGGGGCAGCGCTTCTGCCTGGGACAGTTTCTGGTCCTCGCAGGAATCTCGGGGCTCCTCGCTGCCAGTCATTTCTTCCTCCAGCCCCTCGTCCGTTGTCCTGATCCTAGCCTGGGTTTCCTGCAGCTCTTCCTGAAGCTCCTCCCCAAAGTTCTGAGAAGAACAAGGAGAAGCTTTGATGAGTGGAGTGGCTGCCACTCCTCCACTCACCTGGTTTTTTAGATTGCGCCTCAGCCAATAGATGTTCCAGTGGTAGTGAAGTCTTCTGATCTCTTTGGTGTTCCTCTTCTTCACTACCACGGTGTCTCTGGGGAACACAGACAGCTCTGCTTGTGCCTCTGCCTCCATGTTCTGTAGACACAAATGCAGAGCAAGTGACTGTGAGATGCTGCCCCTGTCAGAATCCCAGCAAGCTGGGGCCTAAACAGGACAGCTCAAAGCCCATTTTCCAGGTGTCACTGGCTGAGGGGAATGGCTGGCTCCTGGCAGGACTCCAGCACTCAGCATCCTCAGCCACCAACAGCAAGAGCTGGCTGCTCAGAAACTTGCAGCTCTGCCTTGCACTAAAGACAGCACCCTCCAGAACTGGCACTTACTGTCTGGGATAGTTCAGGCTGTGGTGTGACCACAGCTGGAGCCTGGTGGTCATTGGGCTCCTCTCTGGCCTCTTCTCCAGGAGCACATGGAGCCAGAGGAGAATCTTCTCTTGGTTCTGTGCTCTGTGGACAGACAGGAGCATGAGACACAGGCCATTACCTGTCATTTATAACCTTCTTTCTGTTCAGCTCTAGAGCCAGCTCTACTAAGCACAAATCATCATCTTTTAGAGCAATGGGATTCTAAGTCGCTCAGACTAAATTCAAATGGGCTGATTCAAGTGGACTGCAAATTGCTCTGAATTAGATAATCCCCCCTGGCTACTCTGGGCAGGCAACATTCTCTCTGCAAAACTGGGCTTTTAGTTCTTTTAAAGCTCTGCAATGCACAGTTAGGAAATAGCCAGTGATGCCTTTGCTCTTGCTGCTGCAGACATGGAAATGGATTTTCTTGCAGCCTACTCAGCTGGGCCTCTACTCTCTACTGCCCCAGGTCAAGCTCACAGCTTGCTGCACAATTGTTAAACACCAGGAACATCAAATGTTCCTTTCTCACTCACCTCCGGATCGGCCCCTCTGAACACCCGGCTCAGGTGACCTGCAGTGGGCAAGGGAAAATGAACCAGATTCTTTGAGGAAACTGGAAACAACCAGAGCATTTTTAGAAGGTCTCCCAGTCCCCCATTTTCAAAGTTGTGCTGCTTGACCCAGCAAAGGGAGGAAATGACAGATTCTGCTGCCACAGACTGTCCCATGGAGGGAACACAACCCCTGCAGGTTCCCTTGCAAATGCTGCCCCACAGCCCTGGCCACATACACCCCCTTTGGAGCTGAACGTGTTGGCAGGAGGAGCTTTACCCAAGTGGCATCCAAATGGTCTTTCTGTTTCGAAAGAGCAGGGAGACACAAAAGCCAGGTTAGGTGACACCCCAGGAAAACCTCTACTTACCTGCCAGGTTACTCAGGAAATAGGTTGAATAACCTATTTTATAAGCAGTGAAAACTGCAGCAGCAAGTTGCCCAATCATTTTGGGAACTGCTGTGCAAGTTTTCAGACTGCTGAAAAAGAAGAAAAAACAAGTCTAATGTCAGTAGGCGGTTGCCTGCTGAAAAAATCGTCGAGTGCAGAAGGACACTTCTGCTCTGAGCAAACTCAAGAGCCGCTCTGACACCCCTGAGGCCTCCCGTGCTCCAAGGCAACCTTGTGATGTCACCACAAGCACGTGGCAACCATGCCCTGACATCACAAAGCAAAGGCTCTGTGCTGGTCTGTGAATTGGTGCAGGTGGATGGAGTGATGTTTGTGTAGGCCCAGGCTGCATTTTTCCCTCTGTCCCCCCTGGGCTGCCTTTTCAGCTCTTGTTTTTCCCCCTGTGCCCCCTGTGTCCCCTGTGTCTGTGCTGGGTCCCAGCTGGCGGCCGGGCCGGGCGGAGCAGCAGTTCCAGCCCCGGGTGTCCCTGGAGCGCTGGGAGCTGCCGGTGGCCCCAGGCACTGTCCCCTGAGGAGCTGCTGAAGGACAGGGAGACACAGGGGGCTGAGGGGGCTGAGGAGGCGCTGACGCTGCAGGGACGGTGCCCTTGAGCTGCTGGGGGCACTGAGGGCTCTGGGGGAGCAGAGGGCCACGGGGGCACTCAGGGCACAGGGAAGTGGCACAGGCTGAGGGCGCTGGCGGCTCCAAGGCCCCGGGATGGCTCCGAAGGGATGGAGTGGGCTGAGAGGACTGTGAGGGGCTGAAGAAACTGAAGGGGGCCGGGGCTTTGCCCAGGGCACGCTGGGGCTCAGGGGATGGAGGGGCCAGCAGGGAGCACACAGGGCTCCGGGCCTGCAGCTCTGCCAGCCCTTGGAACCAATTGCAGAGGCTCCACTTTGGCCACAGCTGCCCTGCAGACCTTGAGCACAGGCGGGCACTGACAGGAGGCAGCAGGGAGAAGCTGAAGGCCACCAGCTCCAGCAGTGCCCAGGGAGCTGCTGCTGCCAGCCCAGAGCCCGGCTGAGGCCGCAGGGCCGCTCAGGCAGCCTGGGGCTGAGGGTGGCCTGGCCTTTGGCCCTGGCCTTTGCACAAACTTGTTCTTTCTCCCCCTCCTGGGGAGGCGCTGCCATTTGCCCTGCCCTGACTGAAGGGCAGCTGCTGCCAAGGGAAACGGCCCCATCCTGACTCAGTGTTCCCTTTGCTCCCCACGGGTCCCATCTGCTGTCCCTGTCCAGGAGAGCTGCTCTGCACGGGAGGAAGAGACCCAGGGAGAGCCCGGGGACTTGGGCAGCTGCAATTCCTGCTGATGGACTTGGAGTTAGAGATGGTCACAGTGGGACTGAGATTTAGAAGTTGATGGTTACTTATATAGCCTGATGTGGACTGGTATTTGTACAGGTATATATGTATGTCTATTGTTCTCTTGATGCATGTATATTGATGTGCTGACATCTGTATTTATACTGACAGACTTGTTCAGATGTATGGCTGTAGAGTTTTGTTGATGGGGTTGTAAGGGTTCTTATATTGGTACATTGGTATTTGTATACTTCCAGATGGGTTTTTTTGTGTGTGTATTTCTATATGCTCTTCTTTATGTCATATGAAATATAAACTGCAGTTTTACATCTCTATATTGTATAGTTATGTGTGTACAAATATTGAAATATATCTTGAGTTGTCTGGTTATAGAATTCTGTTTCTTTAGTACTGGATCTAAGATCCTTCAGAGAGGGATACTGATATTTCTGTATTTCTATATAGGCTGTACAGTTGGAATAATATGTAATACATTACACAGTTAAATTTCAATGGACATTTCTGTATAGTGAGTGGTTGTAAAGGGGTGCATTTTTTTTTAACTGAAGGTTATATTTGTATTTATTTACATAGCACAATTGTAACAAAAAAATAGTTTTCTAAACTTTGATATTTGCGTGTTTCTATATCAGCAGTGTGGGTGTAGTAATTTAAAATAAATTTCATTTTTAAACCAAAGTTGATTTTTTTGTATTTGTACATTAGTACTGCAGATGTCATGATCTGCAAGCAATTCAATGTTTTCACTAAAAGAAGTGTAGATTTGTGCTGCCCAGAGCAATGAGCAGATGTAAAGGTGACGATGGGGGAGGATTTTGTCCATGGAATTCTCCAGCCATGCCCAGCACATGCCCCACTTGCACTCAGGCTGGGCAAGGCAGGCACAGATTTGGGATGGCAGCAGAGCCACACCTTGGCCAAGAACTGGCTGCAAAGGCTGCTGAGAAAACTCCGGGACTCCACGCAGCATCCAACTCCAAGCAGAGCCACCCAGGGAGGACAAATCCACCCCCCAGGCCACGGGCAGCTCTTCAGGAAGCGCTCCAAGTGTCCCTCTGAAGGTCATCCTGGAGCCCAGGAGCCAACAGGGATCCTGAGCCAGCTCCACTGCCTTTGGCAGCACTTTGGCCAAGGAGCTGCAGCAAGGGGGAGGCAACAGGGACTGGGACTGCTGCAGGCTGGGCAGGGAGGAAGGGCCAGGGACACTTGTGCTGACATGCTCCACAATCCACAGGGATGGGGGACAACTGGGAAGCAACAAGTTCTCCCAGGCACGACACTCATGGAAGCCCTTGGTGTGGAGTTCCCTGGAGGAACTGCCAGGGGAGTTGCTGCTGGGATCAGCAGCAGCAGAAGGCAGCAGGATCTGCTCCTTTTCCTGGCTCTGTGTGCAGGGCACAGGCTGTGCTGGCCCTGCTCCCACAAAGTCCTTGCCCATGGAGGCTGCAGGCTCAAAGCAATCCCAGTGCAGAGAGAGGCTTTGCAGCTGAACTCCACTGCCCTTGTGTTTGGGGCTGGAATGGCTCTCATGCCAAAGCACAGCAGGGAACCAGGGCTTGGGGAGGCAGAGCCTGTGGAGGGAAAGAGAGATCAGGCACTCACATGCCTCCAACTCCTTCAGCTCTCTTCTTCTGGAGAATGAGAAATAAGCAAGCTGGGGAGAGGCACATGCAGTCCTTTGAAAAAACATGGTGTCTAACAAGTCCTGTGGGAGAAGAAAAAGAGGGAGCAACCTTGCCTTGTTTTCATAGCCTGTATCTTCTGCAGAGGAGACAATGGGATGTGCAGGAGGGGAGGGGAGGAATAACTGGGATAACCCAGTCTGCCTTGCTGTGCACTGATACACTTTGCAGCAGTGACCATTAGAGGTAATGCCAGATTCTTATTTAGCATCATGACACGCTGCTGCTTCATTGCAAAACTGCCTCAGTGTGGAGAAAATCAGCTCAATTTCTTCTCACTTTAAGTAGATGTGGTAAGAAACAGTGACACAGATTAAAACAGGTTTTCCTACCTCATCATCCAGACGGAATTTTGTGTTGTCTTTTCTTCATTGTATACACAACATTTTTGAGTTCTTCTGTAGCCTTCAGGGAGCTATCCACTAGTGACTGAAAAAAAAGGGATTATGGCATTCATTCTCTTTTAACACATACTTGCACTAAGCTGTAGCTTCAACTTAGTAAGGAAAAGGAGAGATTTCCTTTAGTCCTGCAGTGTGGAATAAATGGTGTAGGAACAGCCACAATCCCAGCTGTAAGAACAGCGTGTTCTCGGTCTTAACAGGACATTGTGGACAAGAAAGCACCACAATCTTCATGATTCACCTCTTAGGTCAAACCAGAATGGTTCATGGTGTCAAAGCAGCAGGTGATGGGAATAACCAATGTCCCTGGGCTGGGGCAGAAGCCTGGGAGTCAAAGGCTTGGAAAAAGAGAGCTGGCCAAGGCAGGCCGAGGTGCAGGCAGGCATTGGGCTGAAGGCAAGAGGCAGCTGGTGCTGCCAGCACGGGAAGGGACTCCAGGCACAGGAGCTGCCGGCGGCAGGAGCAGCTCCTGCTGTCACTGCCAGGGAAGGACTGGCAGCAGGCAGGAGCAGCGGGCACATTGCTGATGGACAGCTGGCAACTTGGAGCGGCCAGCCCAGGAACAAGAGAGGTGCTGCTGCTTGGAAAAGAGTTTATGGCACGGCTGGATCAGCCTCACCAAGGTCAGGCTGTTACAGTCCGGGCCATCATGCAAAATGCCTTCCAGCACAGAGTCCCCATGGCCCAAGCAGAAGCAGCAGCAGCAGCCCCGATACAATGAATTCTATTCCTAAATCATCCAACCAGCCACAAACACGATGCTGTTCCTGTCTTTTTGCACCTCTCCTGGTCTAACCGAGTTGTGTGACAATGGGAATCATTTCTTACACAAGGCCTGTGCCTACAGCCTGTCTATTCTGTCAGGCAATGTCAGCAATGCTCTGTTATGTTTATATTATGCCTAGGACTTAGTTAACTTGTACAGGGTAATACTGCTGAACTTTAAACTGGTCTTTAGGGCCTTTCTATCAACTAATACAGTCTCTTATTTGCTTCAGGCACTTAAGGCATAGTTTTACACACTTAAAACTAAAACTCACATTCCCACTTCATGCGTGTGTGACTTTATGGATCTCAGTTTCCCCGAGGGTTTCAAAGCAGCCCCTGCATTCTTTTCTGCCTCTAAGCCTGTGTGCCCGGGGTCCTGGGAGATTTCTATCTGCTTTCCAACAGGGCCAGGACACGACTCCATGGGTCTCGTCTCTCCTCGTTCCCAGGTCTCCACACGGTGCAGGTGGTTTCCAGCTGTGACCTCCTGTCCAACGGAGAATCCATGGATCCCACTTCCCCCAGTGTAGACCCAGTTACTCCCCCGTGTTCCCCTGTGCCGGGCTCGGCCCCATTTCTCTCCCCACAGCTCCTGAGCCGGCTCCTGCTCCCCCCTGGGAGGGGCTTTGGGGAGCCCCCCGGGAGCCCCTGGAATCCCCATTCCCGGGCACCAGGACCCCCCCGCAGCTCCTTCCCCGGCCCCGGGACCCCCCGCGCCCCCTTATCCTGCCCCGATCCCGCCCCGCAGCCCCTTGCCCGGGGATCCTCCTCTCCCAGCCCCGGCATCCCCTGTTCCCGTCAGCCCGGGGAGCCCCGGACCCCCATTCCCGGCCATGGGTTCCCCCTGCACCCCCTGACCCGGCACCGACAGCCCTGCGCCCCTTTCCCGGACATCCCGCCTCTCCCTGCCCCCAGAGCCCCCTTGGCCTTGGCCCATAGACCCCCTGGGCCCCTATTCCTGCCTTGCCCGGGACCCCCTGGGCCCCTCCTTTCCTCAGCACCGGGGACACCCGGGACCCCCATTCCCAACCATCCCGGGTTTTCCCACCTTTGGATGGGAGTGGGGACACCGGGCACCCTTGGAGCTCCCTTTCCTAAGCACAGGAACCGCTTTAACCCCACCCATCCCACCCCTACCCACCTCCAGCCTCCCCTTTTCCCACCCCTGGGTGTACAAGGGATTCCTGAATCTAAATTTGTCCAAGTTGCTGCACGTTTTTGACAGGAAAAATGTGATGCAATCCCTGCCCAAGTGGAAAATGTGGCCAATCCAATAGTGGGGGCCAGGGGTGTCCCAGGAACATCCAAGGCAGCAGAACCAGTGAGGATTGCACTCAAACCAGGAGCCACAGCAAAGGGAAGGCAAAAACAATTCCCTTGGAAATCAGAGAACTGGAAGGGATTGGCACCTGCAACTAAAACATTCCTGCAGCACCGTCTGTTAGTGCAATGGGAGCCCAAATCCAACAGCCCAATTTTGGCCATTTACAAAGCAGATGGGGAGAGTTATCCATTAGTACAAGATTGAAGAGCAATTAACAAAACACCGAGGACATAAACCCAATAGTGGCCAATCCCTACACCCTTCTGACCACACTGACAGACGAATTAGGGGGGTTTACTGTTGTAGGTGCCTTTTCCTGCATCCCTGGGCATGAAAACAGCCAGGAGCTCTTTGCTTTGGAGTGGGAAAATCCTGAGACAGGGAGGAAAACTCAGCTCACATGGACAGTTCTATCACAAGATTACAAGAACAGCCCCACAATATTTGGAAACCAGCTAATAAAGGAATTAAAAGACTGGAAAAAACAAGAACCAGAAGGAATTATTCTTCAATATGCAGATGACATCCTGAGTGCAGCCAAAACTAGAGATGGTTGTACACGACTTACCCTAAGTTTATTACACTTTTTGGGAGGGAGTGAGTCCAAAGTTTCCAAAGACAAAGCACAGATGGCCAAGGAAGCAGGAGTTTACTGGGGCCTGGAGATCTCCTGTGGACACGGGCAGCTGAGCAAAGAAGGGAAAGAAGCCACCTGTGGACTCCCAGAGCCCCACACTGGGAGAGAGAGGCAGCTTTCCTGGGAATGGGGGGGTGGTGTCCTTTGTGGAGGGCTAATTATGGACTGCTGGAAAAACCCCAACATGGGGCAGGAAAAGCAGCCGAGAAAAGAATTATCCTGTGGACTGAGAACACCAGAGCAGCATTTCAACAGCTGAAACACTCTCTAGGGCCAGCCCCAGCCCTGGCACTGCCAGACTTAACTGAGCCTTTGGAACTTTTCACAGCCCACAGACGGAATCTGGCTCTGGGGGCACCAGCACAGCCTCGGGAATCCACGGAGGGCTGGGGCCACTTTTCCAGACAGACAGACAATGTTCCCCAGGGCTGCCCAGGATGCCTGAGGGCTGTGGCAGCCACACTCCTCCTGATGCAGGAAGCCCAAAAACTCCTCCCTGGGCGACACACTGCAGTGTCTGTACCCCATGCCCTGTTCCAGCTGTACTGGAACAAAAGGGGGGCACTGGCTACCTGGGAACCCGATGCTTAAACATCAAGCCCTGTTATTAGAGCAGGATGATGTTACCCTGAAAACAACTTCTGTTGTTGGCCCTGCCATGGTTTTGTCCTCCACCTTCATTGACAAGGAGCCTAAACAGAACTGTTTACAGACAATTGGAGAAGTCTGTTCCAGTCAATGGGACCTGAGAGATGTGCCCCTGGAAAATCCAGACTGGGAGCCTTTTACAGGTGAGAGCAGCTTTATGAAAAACAGCCAAAGGATGAGGGTTTATGCAGTAACCAGGCAGGATAAGGTGATGGAGGCAAAGGCCCTGCCAGCAGATGTGTCAGCACAGAAAGCTGAACTGATTGCACTAAGCAGAGCCCCTGACCTGAAGGAAGGGAAAAAGGTAAATAAAAATATCTGAACTGACTCTAAATATACATTTAGTGTTGTCCACGCCCATGGAGCCATCTGGAAAGAGAAAGGACTTCTGAACGCTCAAGGCAATCAAATCAAACCTGCTGAACAGGTACTTGCCCTCTTAGAGAATATTAAAAACCACAAAGAAGTAGCTTTGATGCCTTGTAGTGGTCACCAAAAAGGGAAAACCACTCCAGAACTGGGAAACTGCTTTGCTGAAAAAGCGGCAAGAGGGATTGCAGAAAAAGGTATTCTTGCAGTAATTCCACAGAAAGAGATTAATTTGTCAGGGGTCACCCCAAAATATGACCAGGCAGAGCACAAACTAATCAAGTTTCCTAAAGCTGAGATGACAGAAGGTGGGTGGGCTGTTACACCACAAATCAGGTTGTAGTCTCACCCCTGATCCTGCCAGAGCTGGCTCAAAGAGAACATGAAAACACACATTTGGGTGTTGAAAACCTCCTGAAACAGCTGAAAAAGGCAGTAATAGGAAAGGGAATGACTGACATGATACAATCAGTAGTGAGCACATGTGAAATCTGCTGGAAAAACAACCCTGACACGAGGAAAAGAGTTGTATTAGGAGTAACAAAAGCAGGGGATCTCCCTGGAGATCACTGGCAAATAGATTTTGTGGAGTTACCATGCAAAGAGGGATAACATCAGTCCCTGTGAAATACTATATGGCAGACCAGATCAGATCCCACATATTTCTGGTGAAATTCACTTGAAGGAGAAATTTGATTTCTAGAGATGTCTAATGGTTTTAGATTGCACTTTGCAGCAGCTCCAGACTTACCTGGTGCTGACCAGACCCCCAGGACTGGACACAGCTGTGCATCCATTCCAGCCTGGAGACTGGTCTGTGTCAGTGGTGGGACAATGATCCTCTACAAGCCAGTCCTGCTGACCACTCTCACCACGGTCACCATTGCTGGCAAAGGACCTGGATTGGCTATTCCAGAGCTAAGAGAGCTCCTGCTCCTGTAAAAACACAGACTGAGACTGATGCAGACAAAACCACGCTTTAAATGATTTCTCCTCTGTACTTAAAGAACTGTGCACAATAATCATTATTCTTCTTTGCATGACACCTAACTGTACAAGACAATGCTACTGTTAGATGTTTATTACTGGGGTTTAGTATTTTTTTATGGCTAGATATTTATCTCTGGTTAAATGTTAATTACTGCTGGCTGTTCACTATTGTTAGTTACTTATTTGTGATTGAATACCTATTATTAGTAAATATTTAGGATAGAGACTCAACAAGGAAAAGGCCTTGTCAAGCCTCTAAAGGGGGGAAATGGTGCCTGAAGCTTTAGTTTTCGTATTTGCAGATTCTGTGCTGCCCAGGGATGTAGTTCTGAGCCTCATATTCAGTGCCAGTCAGCTCTTCACAGAGCAGGGAGACAAAACAAATCCTTTTTCTGTAGAGAACCAAGGACACCTTTCAGGCCCAAAAGCACAAACAAGGGTGGACTGAAGGGAGGAACAAGAAGGATGAGACCTCACAACCTGATGCTGAAATTGGACAATTAAACCCCAATATGCAAATGGACCAAAACTTATAAAAGTGTCAGATCTGGTGACTGGGCAGCCATTTTTTTGTGACTGTTCTTGGTCCACCCGGGGTGCAGCCTTGGTGGGGCTCCTGTCCTGCCCAGGGTGGATCCTGGATTCAATAAATACCTACTTTATTCTCTGTCCCTGCCCAGTCTCTGTTTCAGGTCAGCCTCCCAAGGCATCAGCACAGCCTGGCCCAGGGACACTGAGCTCCAGCACTTTGGGCTGCTGTGCCCGGGCTGCTGCCCTTGGGCTCCCAGCACAGGCCAAGGGGGGACAATCCCCTCCAGAAACTGTTGTTGGCTTTAAGCTTTGCTCTGGAACATCCCCAAGGAGCCACCTGCAGGGGCTGGAGCCTGGCCGGGTGCCCGGGGCCACCAAAGCCACTCTGGCAGTGCCCTCCTGCCCCGGGCAGGGCAGAGAACACCCAAGGAAAGGCTCGTGCTGGGCTCAGGGCAGGGACAGGGCACTCCCCTGGCGCTGCCACGGGCACAGCAGAGCCGGCCTGGGGACAGCATTGGCATTGATGGCCCCTGGAATCCCAGCAGGGATTGCTCCTCACCTCACTGCTCTCATTGCATTGGTCATCCATTCAAATCATTTCCCCATGGAATTCCCATGGCAGTGGGCTGGGGGGGAGATCCAGCCATGGAATTCTCACCTGACTGGGATGACAGTGAGATCCAGCCATGGAAATTCCATGGGAATTCCTGCATTCCCTGGTCTCCCCATTTCTGAATCCCACATTCCCATGGGAATTCCCCTTCCCCTCCCACACCCACCCTTGTGCTCCAGAGCCTCCCGACCATATCTGATGTCTTTTGGGGGCCCTTCCACACAGGTGTGTCCCAGGTAATGCTTCATCTGCTCCACCAGGATCCCTTTGGAGTCCCAGCACCTCTGGGTGATCCAGTGGCACTGTGGGACACTGCAAAGCTCCTGGATCCCAGCTGGAAGGAGATGAAATCCCACCCGTCGTAGCCATACCGGTGGGATCCATGGATTCTCCATTGGACAGCAGGTCACAGCTGGAAACCACCTGCACTGTGTGGAGACGTGGGAACAAGGAGAGAAGGGACCCATGGAGTCGTGTCCCAGCCCCACAGAGCCCCTTGGAGCTCCCTGGATTCCCATTCCAGCCCCACAGATCCTCCCCATCCCCAGAGATCCCATTGCAGCCCCTCAGAGTCCTCCATTCCCACAGATCCCATGGCAGCCCCTCAGAGTCCCCCATACCCTCCATCCCCTGGTTATCCCAATGTCCTGGGTCTGGTTATTCCAATATCCTGTCTCTGGCTATCCCAATATGCCAGGTCTGATTATCCCACAAAATTTTATTGTTGACATTAAAAAATTTCATGTTAACATTAAAAAATTTAATACTTACTTATAGTAATTCCAGCAAATCCCTTCCTGGTTGATGCAGTAATCTGTGAATGCCCTACTGTTTCTCAAACTTGTATTTTAATGTTTTACAAAAATATGATTTTTCAGATGGGCCAGTTGCTTCTACTACTGTGACATAATCACCTTCTATAGGTACTAAAGCCTTGTTCAAAGCAGAATATGTTGCTCCAGTGTCAACTAAAAATTTTACTTCTTTGCCTCCTCCCCCAGCTTCCCAGCTCTGGCTATCCCAATATCCAGCTCTGGCTATCCCAATATCCAGCTCTGGCTATCCCAGTACCCAGCTCTGGCTATCCCAATATCCCAGCTCTGGCTATCCCAGTACCCAGCTCTGGCTATCCCAATATCCCAGCTCTGGCTATCCCAATATCCCAGCTCTGGCTATCCCAGTATCCAGCTCTGGCTATCCCATATCCAGCTCTGGCTATCCCAATATCCCAGCCCAGCTCCCGCTGCCATCCCCGGTGTCTGTGGCTCCATCCGGCCCCGCTCGCTGTCCCAGCGCTCGCAGGGGGTCCCGTCCCCGTCCCCACAATCCAGGACTGGGGGACCCCCGGGCCGGGCTCCGACAGCGCCACTTCCAGGGACTGCAGGGAGTGGGGAACTGGGGGGACACGGAGATTTGGGGGAGCTGGGGGGTTGAAAGTGGGAGCTTGGGGATCCAGGGGGGTCAAGAGGCCAAGGAAGGGGGGGACTGGAAGAGCTAGGACAGCTGAAGGAGGTTCAGGGGCTCAGAGTCAAGGAAAGGGGGTGCAGGGACTGGGAGAGGTGGGATGGGGTGTCCAGGGAATCCTGTGCCCAGCAAAGGGGGTGCCAGGGCTCCTCAGTGTGAGGAAAGGAGGGGCTGGGAAATGCAGGAATGGGGGCCCAGGGGTCCCAGGGAGAAGGAAAAGGGGGGTCTGGGGGCTGGGAGAGGCGGGGTGGCCGGGAAAAGGTTGTGTTGGTGCCGGATCAGGGGGTGCAGGGGGGTCTCAGGGCAGGGCAAAGGGGTTAAAGGGCACCTGGGTTCTCAGGAATGGGGGTGCAGGGGGGCCTCAGGGTCAGGGAAATGGGGAGCAGGGACTTGGAGAGCTAGAAGGGAGTTCCAGGGGGTCCTTGAGCCCAAGAAAGGAAAGTCCAGGGTTTCCCAAAAAGGGGGTACCAGGGTGGGGACACTCAGAGTGTTCAGGATGGGGGAGTTCAGGGGGTCTCTGGTTTTGAAGAAGGGTGGGGCTGGGGGCTGGGAAAGGCAGGAATGGGGGTCCAAGGCATTCCACGCCATCCCAAAGTCAAGCACACGGGAAGTCTGGAGGCTGGGAGCCAAGGGATGGCCGGGAAAAGGGGAGCAGGGGGTGCTGGTGTTCAGAAATGGGGGATTCAGGGGGTCCCTGTGCAGGATAAGGGGAGCAGGGGGTTCCCGGGGCCGGGAATGGCGGGTCAGGGTCCCGGGGCCGGGGGTCCCACTCCCCCTGGCCCCCCCAGGAGCGCCCCCAGCCCCAGCCCTGGAGCCATCCCGCTGCTCCTGCTCACTCCCAGCAGGATCCCAGTAGGATCCCAGTACAGCCCAGTCACTCCCACTCCTGGCATTTCCCCCGAGCCCCCGGGGATCCGGGGGATTCCTGGTGGCCACGGCGCTGCCCAGGTCACCAAGAGGCGCCGGGAACAGGAGGAGATCCAGGCTGAGGAATTGACAAATGCCCTGGGGCACTCCTGCCTGGAAGGGCTCCGGAAATGTGTCAGATATGGGCGGGAGGCACTGGAGCATAAAGGGGGGGAGGGCAGAATTCCCATGGGAATGTGGGATTGGGAAATGTGGGATTTGGGAGGGCAGAATTTGGGAACATGGGAATTCCCGTGGGGCCTCCAAGGATGGACCCCACTGCTGTCCCATTCCCATGGGAATTCTGTAGCTGGATCTCAATGCCATCCCACTCCCATGGAATTCCACGGGCAGATCCCATCCCCATCCCACTGCCAGGGAAGCTCCAGCCCAGATCCCCCCCAAACCCATCCTGGGGGTCGCCCTGTTCTTTGCCCTCCCCACCCCCCACAAGACTCCTGGGGGTCCCCCCATGACCCCCCCGGCCCCTCCAAACTCCTCCTGGGTCCCCCCTCATCCCCCCACGGCGATTCCTGGGAGTCCCCCCGTGTCCCCTCCCCCAGGACTTTGGGGGTCCCCCCGACCTGTCCGTGCCCCTCCCCCGTTTCTGCCCCCCTGTGATGGTGGGGGGTGGGGGCCGAGTGCTGGTGCCCCCCTGCCTGCAGCAGATCCAGCGCTGGGGGCACTGCAGGGGCTCCCTGGCCATTTGGGCTCCCCTGGGATTTGGGGTGACCCCCCGGGCCCCAGGATCTCCCTGAACACGCTGACGCTGCCCGGGCACAGTGAGAAGGTTCAGACCCGGCTCGGGGTCCCAGCTCTGTCACCGGCCCCGCCCAGGGACCCCCAAACCCTCCCGGGACCCCCAAATCCCCCCTGGGACCCCCAAACCCTCCCGGGACCCCCAAATCCCCCCTGGGACCCCCAAACCCTCCTGGGATCCCCAAACCCTCCCGGGACCCCCAAATCCCCCCTGGGACCCCCAAACCCTCCCGGGATCCCCAAACCCTCCCGGGACCCCCAAATCCCCCCTGGGACCCCCAAACCCTCCCGGGACCCCCAAATCCCCCCTGGGACCCCCAGCCCCCCCCGGGGCTCCGCTGCTGGAATCACCGGGAGTGGTGTTGCCCTTAGAAGGGGAGTTTTCCTGGGAACCCAAAACAGGCGCCTCTTAAAGCGGCCATGGCAGAGAGAATCCCAAAAATCCACCCCGGGGGAGAGGGGGGGCAAAACATCCCCCAGAGGGGCTTGGAATGGGGGTCCCCTATAAAATGTCACCTGACGGGGTGATGAGGTGCTCCCAGCACAGCCCAGTCACTGCCAGTCCTGGCATCCCCCTGGGCCCTCTCTGCCTTCCGACCTTTCCCGGCTCCATCCCCGCTCGTCCCGCGGGCTGCGAGGGGTTCGGGAACGGGGCAGGAGGAGGAGGGAGGGAGGAAGAGGCGGAGCGGCCGCGGGAAGCGGGAGGAAGAAGAGCAGAGGAGGGAGCGGGCGGCTCCAGCGCTCCCTGAAGCCGCAGCAGCCCCGGGACCATCGGCCCCATCCCGCAGGTGCCCGGGGAGGGGGAGCTCGCCCCAAATATCCCGGGTTTGGGCTCCCTGGGCTTGGGGTTTTTGGGGGGATGTTTGGAGCTGGCAGGGCTCCAAAGGCGAGGCGCAGATGGCCCTCGGGGGGACATGGGGGGGTCCCCGGGAGGTGTTTTTGGGGGGTCCCGGTGTGGGCAGAGTCCCGGCGGGGCCGGGGGGACCCCGGGTTTGAGGAGCCCGGGAGAGGGCCGGGGTTTGGGGAGCCCCTGAGCGGGAGCCCAGAGACAGGAGAGCCCCAGGAGCCCAAAGCGGGGAGCCCGAGAGTGGGGGGAGCCCTGGGATTGCCGGGACCCCGTTGGGGGGCGCTGGGGCTGGAGGGGCGGGATGGCCGGGAAAGGGGTTCGGGGGTCCCGGGGCCGGCAGTGGCGGCTCCCAGGATCAGCCCTGGGCCCCCCATGGCCAGAACAAGGGCTGGGAGCTGTACAAATAGCATTAGCAGCAAATTAAAAAAGATGGATCCCTTAGGCTTAGCCTGAGAATGGTGCTTTTCAGAGTGGATGGGGTAAATTTAAAATAAAAAAATCCTTTATTGTGTTAGAATTAAAAATGACATTACTAGAGCTTTGTTTTCATATTTCTCCCTCCTTTGCTATGTTTGAGAGAAAAAGAAGCCAGTAAATCTTTAATCCCATTAACTCATCCTTAATACAGAATGTCCTACAGAGAAGGAGAGATTTCTGTTCCCACAGGTATTTCTTGGAAAAGAAAGGAATGATTTTGAGGAATGAGGTTAACATATAGTAGAAGTAAATGCTGTATAGCAGTACTTGTGTCAGTCTAAAGTGTTTTGGTTTGGTTTTTTGGTGGTTTTTGTTTGGTTTTTTGGGATTTTTGGTTCCCTGTGGTTGTTTGGTTTGTTGGGTTTTTTTTTTTGTGGTTGTTGTTTTTTGGAGGTTGTTTTGTTTTGTTTTGTTTTTTGTTTTGTTTTTTGAGGTTTTTTTGGGGGGAAGGAGGTTTTGTAGTCTTCTTTTAGTCATTGCCTGGCACTCCCAGTTCCCTCAGCATGGTTCAGTTGCCCCCAGTTTTATCCCAGTCCCTGCCAGAACCTCCCAGTTGTCACCAGTATGCATCCTGTCATTCCCAGTTTTTTCCAATTCATCCCAGTGTGTGCACAGCTGGTTTCCTGTGTGGCTCTGGTAGCTCCCAGTAACCCCAGTCAGGGTCCCATCACAGAATCACAGAATGTGTAGGTTGGAAGAGACCTTCAAGATCATCGAGTCCAACCCAGCCCTGACACCTCAACTGGATCATGGCATCGAGTGCCACATCCAGTCTCTTCTTAAACACATCCAGGGATGGTGACTCCACCACCTCCCCAGGCAGACTATTCCAGTATTTAATCACTCTTTCTGTGAAAAACTTCTTCCTACTATCCAACCTATATTTCCCTTGTCACAGCTGAAGACTGTCCTGTCCTTCTGTCAGTTGCTGCCTGGACAAAGAGACCAACCCCCAGCTGTCTGCAACCCCCCTTCAGGAAGTTGTAGAGAGTGATAAGGTCACCTCTGAGTCTCCTTTTCTCCAGGCTAAACACCCCCAGCTCCCTCAGTCGTTCTTCCTCTGGCTTGTTTTCCAAGCCCCTCACCAGCCTCGTTGCCTCCTCTGGACACGTTCAAGCGTCTCAAGGTCCTTCCTAAACGGAGGGGCCAGAACTGGACACAGCACTCAAGGTGTGGCCTCACCAGTGCTGAGTCCAGGGGAAGAATGAGCTCCCTGCTCCTGCTGGCCACACCATTCCTGATCCAGGCCAGGGGCCATTGGCCCTCTTGGCCACCTGGGCACACTGCAGGCTCATGTTCAGCCGCTGCTGAGCAGAACCCCCAGGTCCCTTTCTGCCTGGGCACTGTCCAGCCACACCATCCCCAGCCCAGAGCACTGCAGGGGTTATTGTGGCCAAAGTGCAGGACTTGGCACTTGGACTCATTAAACTCCATCTTGTTGCACTCTGCCCACCCATCCAACCATTCCAGGTCTCTCTGCAGAGCCCTCAACACCTGCCAACAGATCAACAAATGTTCCCAGCTTAGTGTCATCTACAAATTTACTAATGAAAGACTCAATACCCTCATCCATGTCGTCAATACAAATACTGAACAGAGCTGGCCCCAGCACAGACCCCTGAGGAACACCACTGGTGACTGTCCCCAGCTGGATGCAGCACCATTCCCCAGCACTCTCTGGGCCTGGCCATGCAGCCAGTTCCTAACCCAGCAAAGAGTGCTCCTGTCCAAGCCCCGGGCTGCCAGCTTATCCAGGAATGTGCTGTGAGACACAGTGCCAAAGGCCTTGCTGAAGTCCAGACAGACATCTACAGCCCTTCCTGCATCCACCAGGCAGGTCACCTGGTCATCAAAGGAGACCAGGTTGGTCAAACACGACCCACCCCTCCTAAACCCGTGCTGGCTGGCTCTGACACCCTGGCCATCCTGTAGGTGCTGTGTGATGACACTCAATATAAACTGCTCCATTACCTTTACCAGGTACTGAGGTCAGGCTGACTGGGCTATGATTACTGGGATCCTCCTTCTCACCCTTCTTGTGAATGGGTGTCACATTGGCAGCTTCCAGTCACCTGGAACCTCAGCAGTGAGCCAGGACTGTTGGTAAATGATGGAGAGTGGTTTCACAACCTCATCTGCCAGCTCCTTCATCACCCTGGGGTAGATTTCATCTGGCCCAGAGATTGGTGAACATTTAAGTGGCTCAGCAGTTCTCTGACTGCCTCCTCCTGGATAGCAGGGGCACCATTCTGATCCCTGACACCATCTACCAGCCCAGGAGGGCAGTTGTCCCAAAGGCAAGTTGTCTTCCCACTGAAAACTGAGGCAAAGAAGGCATTAAGCATTTCTGCCTTCTCCTCATTAGCAGTTACTAAGTTCCCTCCCTTTTCCAACAGAGAGCAAAGGTTGGCCTTACCTTTCCTTTTACCATTATTGTTTTTATAGAAACATTTTGTATTGTCCTTTACAGAAGTCACCATTTTGAGTTCAAACTGACCTTTGGCCTCCCTATTTTTTTTTCCTACATGCTCTAGCAATCCCCTTAAATACTTCCCGAAGGACCTGGCCCTCCTTCAAAAAATGATACATCCTCTTTTTATTCCTGAGTTCATCCAAAACCTATTTGCCGCTTCGACTCATCTTCTGGCAAACCGGGACAGTCTGTTCCTGTGCCCTCAAAATCTCTGTTTTGAAGAACACCCAGCTTTCCTGAACTCCTTTGTTCTTAAGGGCTGCTTCCCAAGGAACTCTCTGAATAAGTCTCTTAAAAAGGCCAAAGTCTGCCCTCTGGAAGTCCAGTGTAAAAGTCCTATTGACATTCCTCCTGATTTCACCAATTATCAAGAACTCTGTAATTTGATGATCACTCTGCCACAGTTGTCCTCCAACCACCACATCTCCCACCAGCCCATCTCTATTTGTGAACAACAGAGCCAACATAGTCTCTCCCCTGGTGGGCTCACCTACCAGCTGTGAAAAAATGTTATCATCCATGCACTCTAAAAATTTCCTGGACTGCCTCATTTCTGCTGTATTAAGTTCCCAGCAGATGTCTGGCAGGTTGAAGTCACCTACAAGAACAAGGACTGGTGATCCTGAAACATTCTCCAGCTGTTGATAGAATAAGTTGTCCAGCTCTTCCTCCTGGTTGGGTGGATGATAACAGACTCCCAGTAGGATGTCAGCCTTGTTGGCTTTCCCCTTAATTCTCACCCATAGCCATTGAACTGAATCTTCATTTGTTTCAATACCTATTGCATCAAAAACCTTCTTAATATAAAGGGCCACTCCTCCACCTCTTCTCCCTTTCCTGTCTCTTCTGAAGAGCCTGTAGCCATGGAGTGCAGTGCTCCAGCTGTGTGAGTCATCCCACCACGTTTCTGTGATGGTGACTACATCACAGCTTTGCTGTTGCCCCATGACCTCCAGCTCCTCCTGTTTGTTACCCATGCTACGTGCATTGGTGTACATGCCCTTCAGCTGGGCTACTGATTTCAGCCCTAACTCAGGCTTAGCACCCTTGGGTCTGCTTCCAGGCAGCCCAGCTGCATCCCCTTCCCCCTTCAAACCTAGTTTAAAGCCCTCTCAATGAGGTCAGCCAGTTCCTGAGCTAAGAACCTTCTACCCTTAACAGAGAAGGAACCACGAGCTTGAGCACTCCCTGAATTCACAGCCCCCCACCCGTGGGATCATCACCCCCCATCCCACAGGTGACCAGGGAGGGGGAGCTGGGCCCAGATATCTTGGGGGGCCCCTGAGTTGGGTTTTTGGGAGGGGATATCTGGAGAATGAAGAACTCCAGAGGTGAGTGGAAAATGCCCCTTGTGGGGACATTGGGGGGTCCCAGTGGCAGCTGCTGGCAGAGGCAGCCTGGAGGAGCAGAGCCCTGTGTCCCCCAGGAGCCCAAAGTGGGGAGCCCAGAGAGGGGGGAGCGCCGCGATTGGCGGGACCCTCAACAGCCTGGAGAGGGGCAGGGGGGACTCCTTGGACCCCCTGCACCCCAAAGCAGAGAATAAGGGGAGAAGGGACCTTGGGATCCCAAAAACCTCCAGCATTCCTGTGAGGAGATGGAAAAGGGGGGAACTTCTCATATTCCTGGGACTCCCATCAGCCTGGGGAGGGCAGAGACCAAGTAGACGGGGGACCCCCAGTTCAAGCGTGACCCCCAGCAGCTGGGACAGGGAGAGCCCCTGAACACCAAAGGGGAGAGACCTGAGACAGGGAACTGCTGGGAGGCATTTTCAGGGCTGACTGTTGATGTTTGGGAGGATGTTTCTGGACCCCAAATGCACAGTGACCTCTAGAGAGGGACTTGGGCAAAACCTTAAACTCAACGTGCTCATTCCTCGGTTTCACCCCAAATCAGGACCTCCCATTCCAAAACATTGGCCAAGTGGAGGAGGAGGCTGCAAGGAAGAGGAAAATGCCCCAGGAGAGCCAGGCAGGTGAGGAGGAAGTCAGTGCCCCTTTCCCCCTCTCTCCTGCTCCATCTCCCAGCCCAGGGACCCCGGCTGGTCCCCGGCTGCAGGACAACCCCTCTGTCAACACCGTCCTGCTGGGGATGAACTGCGGGGATCTCCTTCCCATTCCCTCTGGCACGGAGGCAAATCCCATCCTTTCATTGTCATTCCTCCCCCAGAAAAGGAGCTGAGGATGGAGACCAGGGAGGAAAAATCCCCACACCAGAACCACGTGGAAGAAGCTTTTTTGAAGAGCCCCACAGCACAGGAATCCAACAGGGAGGAATAGCCTCAGAGATCCCGCAAGAGGAGGAGCTCCAAACCCATCCCAGGCTGTTCTGAGGAGGAAAGACCCTCCCTAAGCCGGGAAGGTGGACAGAGCTTCAGCCGGGGCTCTGAGCTGGTCCATGAGCAGCTTCATGATGGGGAGAAGCCCCACAAGTGCTTGGAGTGTGGGAAGAGCTTCAGCCGGAGAGACCTCCTGATCAGACACCAGAGGATCCACACTGGGGAGAGGCCCTATGAGTGTCCCCAGTGTGGGAAGAGGTTTCAGACCAGCTCGGATCTCCTCAAGCACCAGCGGATTCACACAGAGGAGAGGCCCTTTCGGTGCCCTGACTGCAGGAAGGGCTTCAAGCACAACTCCCACCTCGTCACCCACCGGCGCATCCACACTGGGGAGAGGCCCCACAAGTGTGGGGAATGTGGGATGAGCTTCAGTGACAGATCCAGCCTGATCAGCCACCAGAGGATCCACACCAGGGAACGGCCCTACGAGTGTGAGCAGTGTGGGAAGAGCTTCAGCCAGCGCTCCAGCCTGATCCACCACCAGAACACCCACGCTGAGGAAAGGCCATACAAGTGTGGGGAATGTGGGAAGGGCTTCAACCAGAGGTCCCAGATGATCATCCACCAAGTGAGCCACACTGGGGAGAGGCCCTATGAGTGTTCTGAGTGTGGGAAGAGGTTTAAGACCAGCTCAGATCTCCTCAAGCACCTGCGGATTCACACCAATGAGAGGCCGTTCCGCTGCCCCGACTGCAGGAAGGGCTTCAAGCGCAACTCCCACCTCATCACCCACCGGCACATCCACACTGGGGAGAGGCCCCACGAGTGTCCCCAGTGTGGGAAGAGCTTCACCAGAAGCTCTCACTTGACCCGACACCAACAGAGTCACCGGTGAGGGAAGCCCTGAGAGTGCCCCAACTGTGGGAAGAGCTTCGTGCCCTGCTCCAACTCCATCCCCCATTGGAGGACACACATTGGGCAGTGCCCTTGTGACCCACATTCACTGTAATCTCCTTTGGGAAGACACTGGACTGGTGGTCTTTTTGTTTGGTTTTCCCTAATACTCTTTTGATTAATTTTCATCCCTTTAAAATAGACAAAATTTGGGTAAAAATCAATAAACTCATCAAAGGCATCTAAAGCCTCACTTTTTACTAGTGTTTCCAGGGAATCTGGGATTCAGGGAGATACTTGGGAGCATTTGGGGTTTGGGGGGTATGTGGTGTAGTTTTCTCCATGTCTTTGCACTCAAAGAGACGAGAAGGTTCGATCTGTCACCTCAAAACTGCTCAATGCCACTGGAAACTACTCAATCCCACCCCAAAATTACTTCCAAAATTGATTCCACAGCCCCTCAGGGTGGAATGTGATTGGAAGGGGATTGGGTGAAGTGGGATGCAAATCAGGAGGGATAAGGTGAGCATTGGCTGGGGCAGGATGGGTGGGAGGGGGTTTTGGAGGTGTGAAATGGGGGAAATAGGGCTTGGGAAGGGGGTCTTGATGTCCAACAGGGGTGAGATGAGTTGGTGTTGGGACTGGGGAGGTGGGGTGGGGTCTGGATTGAGACAGGCCAAGTTTGGGGATGATGAAAGGACAGGGAGCCAATTACTGAGTGAGTTTTTGGTTATTTCATGTTCCTGAAGAGATTTTGGGATATCCCATGTTTGTGAAGGCACTTGTGGGGCACTCCTCAACTCTTTGGAGGGGTTTCCTGAGAGTAGTTCCCTGCAGCCCCATTGCCAGGGGTGGTTGCCTTGGGCACCAGCTCAGAGCTGCAGCCACAGTCCCTTGCCTCGGTGCTGGAGAGCAGAGAAATGATGAATGGCCCCAGACATCTCCAGGGTGTGTTTGGGGGCCAGGGCAAGTTCTGTGTAGGTGGGGCGGTCACTGCCCCAGCCCCAGCCACTGCAGCCTCTGCTCCAGCCCCAAAGTGGCTGCCAAGGCCCTGGCACCCCAAAAACCCCACCTGTGAGAGGGGCCAGAGCAGGTGAGGCTGTGACACGGGTGTGACACTGGCACATCCCACAGCCCTGGAGCTCCCAGCAGCTGAGATGGTGCTGGATCCAAGGGCCACTGTGGATCTCCCCCTCTCTCTCTCTCTTCTCCTGACTTCCTCTTCTCAACATCTGGGGAAGTTGGACAGGTCAGAGTTTGCTCAGTCAGTGCTTTGTGAAATGATTTACTGCACTTCTGTGTTGACTTTTTTTTCCAAACCAAAGCTGAGGGATGTGGAGCTGCCTGAATGCAGAAACTGGAATATGAGCCTCTCTTGAGGGGGAAATCTCCCCCTCCTGTGCCAGCCCATGGTAGTGCTGTAAAATGCACCCAGAATTCAGATCTCACCACCAAATTTCCTTGTATTCAGGAATTGTTCCCATAGGAATATTGCCAGGACAAGTCTGGCTGGCAATGGTTTCACAAGGGTCACCTCTCACCTGTCCCCAAAACCCTGGGGAAGACTCTGTGCTTTCCTTCCTATGGGAAAGAACTGTCCTCCTTGTCCAGGTGCCCATGGCCACAATTGGGATTCCACCTCCAACATTGCCTCTTGTGAGAGATCAGAGGAGATTGTTGGCTGGAAACATTTGGTGTGTGGGGCAGGAAGGGGCAGGTCCAGCCTTGCCCTGCCCTGGAACCCCAATCCCCCCAGAGCCTCTATCCCAGCCCAGCAGTGTCGTAGTCGAGAGGGCCACTGAACTCCGAGTGCTTCAATAAAAACTTCAGAGTGCTTCAGGCATCAGCACCATGTTATCTAGATGTGTTTCATACCTTTTCTATGTAGCAATCCTATAGGCAGCTCCCCACAGCTCTGGCTCTTTCTCTCTTCTTTCTGCAGTCCCAGCTCGCTGCTTCCTGTCCCGAGCACGGCCACCTGACCCTGTCTGTCCCTGGGACAGTGGCTTCCCTTCTCTGTCCCTCACACGACCTCCTGTCCCTTCATCCTCACAGCACAGCCAGCAGACCCCAACTGACTCTCTACCAACTCACTCACTCTTTTGTCACACCCACAGCTGTGAGGGCAAGGCTGTTCCCACTCTTTGGTAATTAACACACTGCAATATATCAGAGGCAGGAGTGCCATAAGCACTGTCTCTGTCTTCCCACACAGCAGTGTCTGCCAGTCCCTGGCACACCAAAGGCAATGCTCCACTGCCACCTCTGCAGCCCCCAGCCCAGCTCCTGAGTGACCAGATGGCCCCAAGTCCCACCTGGGGGAAGGGCCCAGGAAGAACAAGGGATATTTAAGGCTGACCACAAGGCCAGCACACAGCTTGACCCTCCCTCATTTGGAATTTCTGTCTGAACACAGCTGGACTCCAGGAGTTGGTAGCTCTGTGTGTGCTTCTCTGTATCTTCATCTGCCTTCATCTTCTAATTCCCTGCTCTTGCTAATTTTGAGTAACTTAAAATTGAACAGGCTTAGAGTTTGTGAAGTTGAATGGGCCAAGTAAATGCTTTGAGAAAGGTTTTTTTTTGATTGAAAGTCATATTAAACCTTTTGCCAAAGTTTCTCTGATTTTTTAAAGTTGCCAGTAAAGGCCATTTGTTTTTTTTAAGCTCCTGAGAATCTCTTGTTGGTATTTCTCCAGTGTTTCTAACTCAGAGGACACAAACAATTGTAATTCCCATTAAATGTCTAATTCAGAGAGTTTTCTGGGAGATGGGGGTCAGGGCTTGTCTGTCCTGCTTGGCACAGCCCAGGCAGGGCTGTCACAGCCACATTGCACACTCCATTTCCCACCTGGACCCGCTGGTGCCTCTGAGTTCTGCCTGCCCAGCCCCAGGGACGCTCTCCTTGTGTGCCCATTCCCCCACGGTCTGTGGGCAGGGATGGCCTCAGTGGGGGCTGTGACATCCTCAGACACTTGGGGGCTGCTGGAGGATTTGACTTCTCCAGAGGCTTGTTCAGCCTTCAGCTCTTCAGTTCAGGAATTCAGTGCCCCAGGGCTCATCAACATTCAGAACACCTTAACAGGCCAAGACTCTGGGAATAATTTGATTTAAATTTTCAAATGTTTGTGGTTAATTAGACAGATTTCAGAACTGAATTCAAAGTGAATGTATTATATTTATAAAGACAGCAAACAACAATTTTTAGGTTCTGTTTAGGCTTTTTTTTCCTTATTAATATCTTGATATATGCAATCTCCAATTGACATTGAATCCAAGTACCTTCTAATGTTTAGTTTGAATAGATATGAAAATCAAGGCCCTTTATGTCTGACAATCAATCAGACTCTGTCCCTACCCCCACCCCACCATTTCCCCCATCCCAGCCCTGGGACTCAGAGCAGCCTTGTGCAAATCTGAGCTCCCTCCAACCCAGGCTGGGCCTGCACATTTCAGCTCCTTGGCTCCAACTCCCAGCTGCTTTCCTTGGAGAAGGAGCTGCCCGAGACACAGAGGGATGTTCATTCATTGTCAGCCAACAAACCCAAGGGAAGACAAAGCTCCATAAAATGCAAAAGTCATTCCTGTGATGGATGTTATGTCCACTTTCCACAGCAGACAGTCTCTGACCAATGGAAAACACCTTCTGTGCCCAGCACAGGTCCCAAGGTCCCCCCAAATTCTCCCTGCCTGATTCTGCCCAGATTTGCTCTTTGCACACACCAGTCACACACTGAAGTCAGGAGCTCCCTCCATGTCCAGAGGGAGGAAAAGAGATAAAGTGGATGAAGAGCTCTCCTGTGCAGTGCCAAGGCCCAAGAGCCACCAGAGTGGGAACCACAACTCATCAGGTTTGTGTCCTTTGGGGCCCAGGGACTGCTGGGACTCCGAGGCACAGAAAGGTTTCTTGCCAGCAAACAGAAATTGAACATGATACAATTTAATAACCATCAGAGCTCTTCCCTCAGCTCTCTGTGATGTCCCAGCAGCATCTGACATGTCCACCGTCCCCGGGGGATTTCCATACAGGAACAGTTTTAGACAACGACAAAAGAAAAGGTAATTTATCATAGATGTAAACACAATTAAAATGTTGATTATTGTGGTATTTATTTGAACTTCAGAAAGATTGGGGAACACTCTGTAGCTCAAAGCATGAAACCAGTCAGTTAAGAGGTACATGAATGTCCAGACAGCATCTGGAGGAGTAAACCTGAGAGCAATGGGAAGGACATAGATCCAGCTGGTCAAGTGAAGAGATGTCCTTTGACATGGCCATTTAAACAGGACAGTGGGAAAGACCTGAAGGAAGAGGGAGAGGAAATAATGTAAAGAATATTGGTGACAAATAGATGGCAAGATCAGTATTTCTTCTCCTGCCATCAGTATATTTCCACAAAATTCCTCTTCCTGGTGGGAAAACGTTGCCACTTCTTTAAAGTACTCAAATGACCCAGATAATAAAAATGTGCTTGTATATTATGAAATGAACAGGGATTAAAACCTGTGCCCCTTTCCAGGCAGACATCAGGTGAGTGCCCATGAACAGGCAGTGCCACTTGTGCCCTGAGGTGCCCAGCTGGGGTTGGCATCTCTCAGAGAGGAGCTGAGGGAGAGCAGAGCACCTTGCAAGCTGCAGGTCCCTGACAGCCCCGGAGGGCTCCTGTCCCATAAACATCTGCTGTGCTCCAGGCTGAAACAGGGAGCAGCACCGTGCTGGGATGATCAGAGAAGTGAGGTGTGTGCTGGAATTCAATCCCCTCCCCATCCCGCAGCAGCCCTGCCTTTCCCTCCTCCAGCCTTGGTCTCCAGCACAGCCATGGAGCTCTTTGGGCTCTGGAGTTTTCCTGCAGCCCCCAAGGGCAGCTGAGCTGTGCCTTTGGCACAGTCAGCCCTGGGCAGCGCAGGCAGTGCCCAGCAATTCCTTGTGTGTGCCTGGCCTTGCTGTCAGCCCCCAGCAGCGGCCGCGTGGCCCCTTTGTGCCGCACTGGCCCAGCCATGGTGCCACAGCCCCTGTGCAGGCCCAGGGCAGGACAGGAGCCCTGCGGGTGGGAACGGCCCCTGTCCCGTGGTGCCCACGGCAGCCTTGGGGCTCTGTGCCCCACGGCCTCCCTGCTGGGCAGCCTCTGCCAGCTCCTGCACAGCCCGCGGCCCCTGTGGGGCTGCACAGACAGCCCTGCCCTGGGCTCTGCCGGGCTCTGGGCCAGCAGAGAGGCCGGGCAGGGCTGGCCATGGCCGGGAACAGCCCTGAGCCCCGCAGGAGGATGGAGCTGGGCCACAGCCAAAGTGCCCCCAAACCTGGGCCCAGCAGCCAGGGCTGCCAATGCCTGGGGACAGAGGCTGCCATTGGGGACAAATGTCCTGGGCCCCCTCCCTGCTCTGCCCATGCCACCAAGGGCACAGAGCAGCCTCCTCTCTGGGCCACTTGCCTGTTTTCAATGCCTTCCCCAGGCGCTGGCCCTGCCCCACCAGGCCTGGGCTGAGTCCTGCCCCTGCACGCTCCCCCAGGCTGAGGTGGACACGGATGGTTTCTGTGCCAGGCTCTCTGAGCCCAGCCCAGCTCCCTGCCAGCTCTGCCAGCTGCCCTGAGCTCTGTGCAGCACCAAGGGCCTCTCCCCAGCACAGCCCAGCCGGCTCTGGCCCCACAGCTCTGCTCAGGGCAGGGGGCTCTGGGCAGGGGCCCCACGGCCTCAGCCCCTCGGGAGGGCACAGCAGCAGCTGCAGCTCAGACAGGACTCAGCCCCAGCCACGGGCAAGGTGCTGGCCCAAGGGAAAAGGAGGCTTCCCATGTGCCTTGCTGCCCTGTCCCTGAGCTCCTGAGAGCTCTGCAGCCCCTGCTGCCATCCCATCTGCCCAGGCCAGCACAACAGCCCCGGCCTCGGGGCCCTCCAGAGCTGCTCCTGCTCCAGGCCCAGAGCCCATCCCAGAGCTGGGGCAGGCACAAAGCTGTGCCCATTTCTGTTCATTCCTGCTCTGATGAGGATGGATCCTCAGCCCCTTGGTGGTTGCTGATGAATTTTACTGCTCCAGAGGCCTCTTCTTTTTTGAGCTCTTCAGTTCAGGAATTCAGTGACAAAGGCCCATAACCATTTGTTCAAAACACTCAAAGAAGAAAAGCCTCTGGGAATCATTAAAGTTTTCTTCTGTGGTCAATTAGACAGAGTGTATTCAAAGTGAATATACCATATTGAAAACAATGCAGAGAGAACTGTTTTGTCCTTGTTTTTTTCTTATTTCTAGATTGATACCAGCAATGTCCAATTGACATCCAGCACCTTCCAATATACTCTGAATAGATCTGAAAATCAAGACCCTTTGTGTTGCTTTAGATAGACAGGTATCTGCCAGGGAGGATTGGAGTCCCCCTTGCAATGGAGAATATAACTCCCCGTGCCCCCTTTTTCTAAATCATTATAAACTGGAAATTCAAAGGTGGTCAGGGAAAGATTTTGGGAGTAGGTATAGCAGTTCTTTACTAGGGATATTAAAAATGCAAATCTTGCAGTACAAAATAATTAGCAAAAAAAACCCCAAGAAATCCTAGAAAATCCTGCGGAGTCAGAAGTACAACCTGACACCGTGTTGGTCAGGGTGTTGGGAACAGTCCAAAAGTCAGCCCTCCTGGAGTGGTCTTGTTGGAAGTAGAGATGGTTCTGTAAAAAAAAAGGTCCAGAGATGGGTCTGGTCTTCCTTTGGGAGTCCTGTGGGAACACTGGATGTCTGGTGACACTTGTGACTCCTTTTTACCCAGGTGGAAATGGTTTGGCTCCTTCTCCCTGGGTAGAGCATCTCACAAAGGGATGATGTAATGTGTCAATGCATTGCTGAGCTGTAATGGCCAATTAACAGAAGAGATCCCCATGGAGGTAATGGGAGGGTGAACAGAGATAAGAATCAATGCCCCACCCGGTTTTAACACCTGGCTTGTTATCAGAAAGGCACTTGCACCCTCCCTCCTGGAGATACAACAGATAAAGAAAAAACACCTCCCCAGGCAGGTTCCAAAAGGCGGAATAGAATAAATTTGTTTGTTTGTTCGTTTGTTTGTTTGTTTGTTTGTTTTGTTAGAAAACCCAAGACAGACTTTATGGCTGATAGAAATTAGACTTTGTCCCCAGGCCCTGCCCACCATGTCCCTCATCCAAGCCCTGGCACTCCTATGGATCAGGAACAGTGTGGCCAGCAGGAGCAGGGCAGAGATTCTTCCCCTGTGCTGGGCACTGCTTGAGGCAGCACCTCGAGTGCTGTGTCCAGTTCTGGGCCCCCCAATTTAGGAACAACATGGAGGGGCTGGAGCGTGTCCAGAGAAGGGAACAAGGCTGGGGAGGGCTCTGGAACACAAGTCCTGGGAGGAGCAGCTGAGGGAGCTGGGCTTGTTTCTCCTGGACAAGAGGAGGCTCAGGGGAGACAAGGCAGTGTCAGGGCACAGCTTGGACTTGATGATGTCCAAGGTCATTTCCAGCCTTGCTGATTGTGTGATTCTCTGAAAGTAGCCTTGCAGCAGTGTCAGGATGAGGCCTGGGCCTACTCTTCAGAAGGTGCAGCAGCCCAGGTCCCTCAGCTTCTCCTGAGAGCCCCAAAGCCCATCCTGTCAGTCCTACAGAGCCTCTGCAGCTCCTCCTCATGGCCCACAACAGGAGCCCCACAGCCAGACACAGCAGCCCAGATGTGCCCCCCTGGCCTGGGGTGCCTCTGGCAAGGGAGCAGCCCCAGGCACTGCAGGAGCCTGCAGACAATTCCTGAAGCCCTTGGAGGATGATCCTGCTCCCCAAGGGACGTTCCCATGGTGCCAACTCAGGAACTGCAATGGGGAGTGGGGCCAGAGAGGAAAGGGAAACCAGGGATGGGCTGTTTGCAGGGGAGGGAACAAGGGAAGGCCAAGGGAAGAAATTTGTGCCAGGGAAAGGTAAAGAAAGCCAAGGTGAAGCAAAGGAAATGTTGAGGGCAGTTTGGGGGTGGCTGCCAGGCAGCCCTGGCTCTGAGCAACAACGTCTGCAGTGGCACAGGAAACTCAGAGCTGATGGGAACAAACTCTCTGTGTGACTTGAGAGGCCACGCCAAAGCTGAGTGGTTTCCCTGCTGTGGCCCAGCCCTTCCTGGCCCCAGGGGCTGATGGCATTTGTGCTCCCTCAGGTTCATCTCCCCACACCAACAGCATGGGGGTGCTGAGGCCTGTTCTGGGCAGTGCAAACAGGGGCTCCTGAGGCAGTGCTGCCGTGTCTGTGCCTGCAAGGATGCGGCCCCTGTGTGAGCTGGGGGAGAGGCCAGGGCTGCACAGGGGGGATGTTGTTGGCAGGTGCATGAGGACGCTCTGGGACGCTGCCCTGGGGTGTCCAGCGCAGTGGGGATGGATCAGGCCCTGCTCTGCTGCTCCTTCCCGTCTCCCCCAGGGCCCTTGCAGAGCCCCAGCCCTGCTGTTTGCCCCCAGCCTGCCCAGGGCCAGCCTGGGGCTGCTCCCGGGGCTTTTCTGTGCTGAGCATTGGCCTGGGCGTGTTCTGGAGAGAGCCTGGGCAAGGAGCCTGGAGCCCATTCTTAGGCTGCAATCCAAGATGGAACCAAAACAATGTATTCTATTGCCATCTGTGAGAACCAGGTGGGGCAGTATTCTTTATCTCTTCCATGGCCCATACCTCATATTTTCAGGGATTATCTTCTGTTAATGGGCCAGTTGTTAAAACCAGGTGGGGCAGTTTCTTTATCTCTTCCACAACCCATCCTCCCTCCAGGGGCTTATCTTCTGTTAATGGGCCATTGATGTTCACTGCATCACTGATAAAAGTAACATCATCCCATTGGGAGATGCTTCACCCAGAGGGGCATTCCTACCTGGATATAATCTGATATTTACCACACCAGAAGCAGCCTGTTTCCACTGGATTCCCAGAGGAGCACCAGACCCATCTGCACCATCACTGGATTTTCAGAGGAAAACTACAGCCTTCTACAAAATCTTTGCTTCAAGAAAACCACAAGTGAAACTCCAGGAGGACTGCCGCCCCAATTTGATTGGACTGCTACCAACACCCCTAAGTAACTGGGTGTCAGGTTGTATTCTGACTCTGTCTGTTGTTTTGGGTTTTTTTTTTACTACTGCATTTTTAGTTTTAATTTTTAGTTTTTTAGTTTAGGCTGCGATGAAGAGGAAGATGCCCCGGGACAGCCAGGCAGGTGACGAGGAAGTCAGTGCCCCTTTCCCCCTCTCTCCTGCTCCATCTCCCAGCCCAGCACAGCCCCCGGCTGCAGGACAACCCTGCTGCCAAAGCCTTCGTGCCGGGGATGGACTTGGGGGATCGCCTTCCCCTTCCCTCTGGCACGGAGGCAAATCCCATCCTCTCCTTGTCCTTCCTCCTCCAGACAAGAAGCTGAGGATGGAGACCAGGGAGGACAAATCCACACAGCAGAACCTCGTGGAAGAGCCTGTTTTGAGCGGATCCACAGCACAAGAATCCAACAGGGAGGAAAAGCCCCAGAGATCCTGCAGGAGGAGGAGCTCTAAAGCCATCTCAGGGGGCTCTGAGGAGCAAAGACCCACCCAATTCCAGGAAGGTAGACAGAGCTTCAGCCAGGGCTCTGAGCTGGTCCATGAGCAGCTTCATGATGGGGAGAAGCCCCACAAGTGCTTGGAGTGTGGGAAGAGCTTCAGCTGCAGGTCCCAGCTGGTCAGACACCAGCGGATGCACACTGGAGAGAGGCCCTACGAGTGTTCTGGGTGTGGGAAGAGGTTTCACACCAGCTCAGCTCTCCTGAGGCACCAGCGCATTCACACTGATGAGAGGCCCTTCCACTGCCCCGACTGCAGGAAGGGCTTCAAGTACAACTCCCACCTCGTGACCCACCGGCACATCCACACTGGGGAGAGGCCCCATGAGTGTGGGGAATGTGGGATGAGCTTCAGCAGAAACTCCCACCTGATCCACCACCAGAGGATCCACACCAGGGAACGGCCCTACCAGTGTGAGCAGTGTGGGAAGAGCTTCAGCCAGAGCTCCAATCTGATCCGCCACCAGAACACCCACGCTGAGGAAAGGCCATACAAGTGTGGGGAATGTGGGAAGGGCTTCAACCAGAGGTCCCAGCTGATCCTCCACCAAATGAGCCACACTGGGGAGAGGCCCTATGAGTGTTCTGAGTGTGGGAAGGGGTTTAAGACCAGCTCAGATCTCCTCAAGCACCAGCGGATTCACACAGAGGAGAGGCCCTTCCGCTGCCCCGACTGCAGGAAGGGCTTCAAGTACAACTCCACCCTCGTCAGGCACCGGCGCATCCACACTGGGGAGAGGCCCCACGAGTGTCCCCAGTGTGGGAAGAGCTTCACCCGGAGCTCTAACTTGACTCAACACCAACGGAGGCACCAGTGAGGGAAGCCTTGCAAGTGCCATGACTGAGAGCTTTCTGTGCATCTCCAACTCCATCTCCATCAGAGGACCCACATTTTGCAGAACCCTGGTGATCCACATTCACTGTGAGCCACGCTGGGCGGACACCTGTCCCTTTTCCGTGCCCCTGGCAATGATGTGAGGTGGGATTGAAGAACGTGAGGGTCTGGCCATGGCCTTGTCATTGTCTTTGATCCCATCTCATGTCATTGCCAGGGTCAGGAAAGGGACTCTCTCTCTCTCTCCCAAAGAGAAGGGTGTCCTTCCCATGCAGGATAAAATATGTTGCCGAGTGAGCCAGTTGGTAATTGGTTGTAATTTCCCTGTATATACTTTGTCTTATCCCCTTCTGTTATCACTATTCTTTCTGTTCCAGTTTGTTGTTTATTCTGTTGCTGTTCCCAGTAAATTGTTCTTATCCCAGCCTGGGCTCTTTGCCTTTTCTACTTTCAGTGGGAGGCTGGAGGGCAGCGAGGGGCGGCACGGTTTTAGTGGGAGCAGGAAATTGGGGAATCCCATTCCTAAAGCCCGGCCCGGGGAAACCGAGCATCACAGCTGGTGCCAGCCCTGGCTGCCCTGGCAACAGCCTTGGCAGCGGGTTCCTGGCTGGGGCTGTGGGAACCTCTTCCCTCTGGGGCCCAGGGACAGGACTGCAGGGAACGGCTGGAGCTGACTCGGGGCAGCTTTGGGTTGGATCTCAGGAATAGGTTTTTCCCCCAGAGGCTGCTGGGCACTGAACAGGTCCCAGGGAAGGCTCACAGCTCCAGGGCTCTCTGAGCTCCAGCAGCCTTTGGACAGCGCTGCCAGGCCCAGGCTGGGATTGTTGGGCTGTCCTGTGCAGGGCCAGCAGTTGCACTCCAAGATCCTGATGGCTCCCTCCCAACTCAGCCCATTCTGGGATCCCTTCTGGCATCCCCTGGCCCTGGCAATGGGACTGCAAATGGTTGCCATGGCAAGGGACTCTGGCCCCAGGCCTGAGCTGGGATGCTCAAGAGCCCTGTGGGCAGAGGCAGTCCCAGCCATGCCATGGGCACATCCCAGGGCACCTTGGGCTGCAAAGGCACCCATCTGTCACAGGCACTCACGGGGGCTCCACGGTGACACCCCAGGAGTGCCCAGGCTGCCAAAGAGCCGGGATGTCCCAGACACTCCCAGGGCTTCCTGTCATGGGCACAGTGGGAGCTTCAGGCAAAAGCTTCATTTCTTCATTGGAGAATCTCCTGCTGCATCCTGAGGTGGAGAAATGACCCACCATGGATCCTCAAACCCCTCCAGGATTCCTAGACTTTTAAAATTCCACCTAAGAGAGGAGACTGAAAGTGGCTGGATCCAATCCTACCCGCAGACTTTGTCAAAGGTTTATGTGTGAAAGATTGGACAGGTGGAATTGAACCAAAATGCAATTTATCCTACAGGATAAACGATGGAATACTAGATACAATTTATAAATACAGCTATGACTGATTCAGATCTGGATTTGACAGAAAGATTCATTTACACCACAGAGTCAATAAAAAAAGATGGTAATTTACTCCACAATATAGGAGCTATAACAATTATATGGAAATACTGCTTTAGGAAGCAATTTTGAAGTCAACAGGGCCTTGCAGGAGTTGTTTGAGGCCATTGCAGGCAGAGTCTCCTGCTCCAGCAGGAACTGCCTTTCCTGTGCCAGGCCCAGGGCAGATCCCGCTGCAGGAAAAGCCCCAGGCCAGCCCCAAGACAGGGAAGGGCTCGGGCACAAGTGCAGAGTGCCGTGCTGGGAGCTGTGCCAGGGAGAGCCTGAGGCACCAAAGGCACCTTGGCCGCAGCAGCTGCTTCCAGGCCATGGCCAGAAGCCTCCCTTGGCAACCCGGCCTGGTGGCCACCACTGCAGAGCTGCTGCTTCAGGGCTCATTTCTGCCTGGCCTCTGCCCCAGCCCACAGAGTGTCACCTCAGCCCTGACTCTGGCACAGCCGCTGGGCCTGAGCCCTGCAGAGCCTAAAGGTCACCTGTGCTCCCCTGGCTCTGGCAGCCCCTGGGGCAGGGGGGAAAGGCCAGAGCAGGGGCTGCCTTTGGCTGCTGGATGTGGGCTCCAGCAGAGACAAGGAGGAGTCAGGGGAGTGGATGGAGGGCAGTGAGCAGCCCCTTGTCCCCATGCAGTCCTGGAATGGTTTGGATGGGAAGAGCTCTGCAGTGCTCATCTCATCCAAACCCCTGCCATGAGCAGGGACATCTTTCAGCAGATCAGGTTGTTCAGAGCCCTGTCTCAGCTGGACTGGAATGTTTCCAGGGATGGGACATTGACCAGCACTGCCCTTCCCCACTGCCTGTCTGCACACAAGCACTTCCAGGCCTCTCTGCATTTCCCTTGCCCTCACTCTGGGCTCACTCACACACCTCCCAACAACCCACCTGCAGCTTGGAGCTGCAAGGAGTTCAAAGCTTGGCTGTCCTTCAGGAGTTGGTCTAATTCTGCCTTCAGCCAACTCTGCATTTGTGTTTCTTGCAGAACTTCCTGTGTGTCTAAAACATTCCTTGCATAGTTCTGCCTTGGGGAAGGGGAACCTCCTTGGTGGCACCTTGGGCTTGGCACACACTTGAGGAGTGTGTCTGAAACTTAAGAGTTTTAGATTTCTAAAAAAGGAAGGAAATCCCTCTCTGCCTGAATGCAGCCATTTCTGCAAGCAAAGCAGGTCCCAGGTGAGTGAGGAGAGACAGGATGGGCTTGAGGAATGCAGAGCAAGGTTGTCCACACTGGGTCAGAGCTCAAGGCACAGCTTCTCTGAGCTGGCCAGACCTGCTTAGGGGAGTCCCAGGATCAATATCAGTTACTGAATGCTGCAATCACCTCTTCTCTAAGGAGAACAGTAATAAAATACATCCTTACAAATAGAAATGTGTATTTCTTAAAAGCTCTTGGAAACTTTTCTCCATAACTGCAGTAGGAAACCTTCCTAATGAGCTGCACCAGACCAGAGGGAAATCAAGGCACAGCCATGGTTTGTCAGGACTTGCTTGATCCTAATGAGCCCCGTGGTGCATTTGGTGCTGAGCCCTGGAACCTCAGGGCCTGAGAGGAGATTGCACAAACCTTTCCAGGAGTCAAAGTCAGAAGAAACACCCAAAGTGTCTCAAAGTATTAATGGGTCCCACTGAGGTCCATCCCCAACACAGGCTCCTCCTGGAGTCTTTGGAGGAGAGAATTGGAAGCCAGGATTGCACAAAAACCTCTCAGACACTCAGTGTGGAGAGGAAAATCCAAAATACCTTAAATACCTTGAGTATCTCAATGCATGAATGAGCCCCACTGAGTGTCAATGCAAAGCTCCCAAGGGACTCATTAAAGCAGATAATTGGAGGCCAATTATCACACACAGCACTCAGACTCAGTGTCAAAAAGTAGTTCTTTAATAAACTTTGAGTACTGTGAAGTGTTAATGAGCCCCACTGAGTGTTTGTACTGACTCAGAATCCCAAGGGACTTGTTGAAGTAGATAATTGGGGCCATGATTGCACAAACCTCTCACAGAGTCAGTTTTAAAAGGGAAACTCCAAGTACCTTAAATAACTAAAGTATCTTGAAGCATTAATGAGCCCCACTGAATGTCATTACTGACAAACCCTCTCAAGGGACTAATTACAGTAGATAATTGGATTGCACAAACCTCTCAGAAATTCCAAGGCAAAAGCAAAACCCAAAGTCATTTGAAAAACCTGTCACCACTGCCTGCAGTTCTCTGCTCTGCCTGGGGCCTGGGGACACTTGCTCTCTCCTGTCCCACAGTGGGGCCCATTAAAACTTCCAGAAACTTTGGAGTTGGATTCTGACTTGGAGTTCTGGAGAGGTTTCATCATCTCCCTCTGATGTTCAGGGCCTCATCACCAAGCCCCAAGAGGGTCATTAAAGTCCTTGTGCTGTGTCTCTGCTGCTGAGCTGGACTGGGCTCCTGGCACAGAGGCACCTCCTGGCAACCAAGAAAAGCTTCAAATACAGATTTCTCTTGATGAGCAGCTCTTCTCCCAGCCCAGCAGGGCTGGGGCACTGCCTGCAGCCACCCCGGGCACAGCACACAGGCACAGAGAGCTTCAATCACTCAGGGCTGGGAAGGGGCTGACAAGTGCCTGGGGGAGAATCACTCCCAGCCCTTGGCACAGGAACCTCTGGCTGCAGGACAATGCAGCTGCAGCTCCTGCAGTCCTCTCCTAAAGCTGGACCATCCCAATGCCTACAGACTCTGTGAGTACATTCTCTGCTTGTCTCCTGTGTAGAGCAGCCAGGGGTGCCCAGGGCTGTCCTGCAGAGCAGGGTCCTGCAGCCCAGGGTGCTGTGCTGGGGCAGGGACTCTGCTGCCTGCCAGGGACAGCTCTCAGCCAGCCCTGGGAGCTGCTCCCAGCACTAGGGGACAAGATCTGGGTGGAAGGAGACATAGCTGGTAAGGCTTGGAAGTGTTCTCCTTGTGTGGTGAGGATACTGAATTGTTCAGGATGGCTCCCAACATGGCATTAAATTGCAGAACATTCCCAAGCAGGTAATCCAGGGAGCAAAGCGAGGTAGGGGCTCCATAAATGGGGAAATCCTGCTTTATTAATCTACTGCTCTGTGTTGCCTGGATGGGAAATTGCACATAGACATTCATCTCTATGTTCAGGTTGAAAAAAAAGAGCCAAAAATTTTGTCTCATATCTTACTAAACCCAGCAGTGACAGAAATCAGCACAGGACCCCTTGCAGGCAGCACCAGAATCACTTTTCCAGCCTCCTCAGGGTTGCTCTGAGGTTGCCATCAGAGCCTGCAGAGCCAGAGCTGCCCCTGGGCAGTGCCTGAGCTGGGAGGGCTCTGCAGGGCAGAGCTGAGCCCCCAGGGCTGGGCTGGGCTCTGGCAGCACTGGCAGGGCCCAGCCCTGGGCACAGGGAAGCAGCTGCAGGCAGGGACAGCTCCAGGCAGCAGAGCCCTGGGCAGGCACTGGGGGGAAAGTGCCACCAAGCTGTGCTGGGATATTCAAAGTCCTCTCCAAACGGAACTATTCCATGATTACACTTTTTACAGATCCTCATGCCAAGACACCATAAATGGGGTGTCCCAGCTCCCCTTGCCCTGGGGAGCAGCTCTGGGCAGGGCAGGCTGGAGGCTGGGAATGAGCTGACTGTCCTCAAGCAGTGCCATGGACAGGACCCTTGGTGTGTCCTCAGGATGCCATCCAGGCTGTGAGCTGCCTCCAGGGGACACTGGGGACAGGAGTGTCCTTGGCCAGAGGTGAGGCTGACATTCTGAGAAAGGCTGAGCCAGTTTGTTCTGCTGTGGCTCCCTCTGCTCTCAGCTGTGTCAGGCTGATTTTCAGGGGAACACAGTGACTGCCCTTGATCTCAGAAAGGGCAGCTGGGGACAGATGGAGTGACAGAGCAGCTCCCTTCACTCTTCACTGAGTTATAGCCAATGCTCTTGCACTGCACATTTCTTTCTGATCTCCCTGGGCACAGCAGGAAAGCCTCTCAAACTGCCTTTGGCCATCACCATTCCTTAGTCCTGGGGCAGGAGAGGCTGCCAAGCTCCTCTGCCTCAGGAGCACTTTGGGCTGATGAAGTTCAACCCCAGGACTGGCCCCTGTCCCTGTCCCCATGACCCCATTGCTGCAGAGCAGAGCTGGCCCTTCAGTGTCCATGGGCAGAGCCCCTGCTTGTCACAGCCACGGGGCCAGATCCCAGCAGAGCTCCAGGCACAGGGCTGCAGGAAGGGCTCTGAGAAAAGGAGAATTGGGTGGCAAAGAGCAGCAGGGGCAGGGCTGGGAGAAAAGGCTCAGTACATTGCTCAGCAAAGTCTCCCCTGACTTGTCACTGTGTCCTCCTTCAACAGGACTCCATGGCCAGAGTGAAGAAATGTCCAACAGCAGCTCCATCAGCCACTTCCTCCTGCTGGCATTGGCAGACACGAGGCAGCTGCAGCTCCTGCACTTCTGCCTCTTCCTGGGCATCTCCCTGGCTGCCCTCCTGGCCAACGGCCTCGTCATCAGCGCCGCAGCCTGCGGCCACCACCTGCACAGCCCCATGTTCTTCTTCCTGCTCCACCTGGCCCTCAGCGACCTGGGCTCCATCTGCACCACTGTCCCCAAAGCCATGCACAATTCCCTCTGGGACACCAGGAACATCTCCTACGCAGGATGCGCTGCACAGGTCTTTTTCTTTCTCTTCTTTATTGTAGCAGAATATTTCCTGCTGACCATCATGTGCTACGACCGCTACGTGTCCATCTGCAAACCCCTGCACTACGGGACCCTCCTGGGCAGCAGAGCTTGTGCCCACATGGCAGCAGCTGCCTGGGCCAGTGCCTTTCTCTATTCACTGCTGCACACAGCCAATACATTTTCTCTGCCCTTGTGCAAGGGCAATGCCCTGGGCCAGTTCTTCTGTGAAATTCCACACATCCTCAAACTCTCCTGCTCAGAGTCCTACCTCAGGGAATTTGGGCTCACTTTGTTTTCCATCTTTTTAGTGTTTGGTTGTTTTGTGTTCATTGTTTTCTCCTATGTGCAGATCTTCAGGGCTGTGCTGAGGATCCCCTCTGAGCAGGGACGGCACAAAGCCTTCTCCACCTGCCTCCCTCACCTGGCTGTGGTTTCCCTGTTCATCACCACTGGCACATTTGTCTACCTGAAGCCTCCCACCATCTCCTCCCCATCCCTGGATCTGGCCCTGTCAGTTCTGTACTCAGTGGTGCCTCCAGCCCTGAACCCTCTCATCTACAGCCTGAGGAACCAGGAGCTCAAGGCTGCAGTGTGGAGACTGATGATTGGATGTTTTCAGAAACATTAAACTGCTGGCCAATTTCTGAAAATCACTTGTAATAAAATTCATCTTTGATACTTCTTGTTGGTTGCATTTTGGAGGGTCTTCTTTCCTTGTTTTACTTCATAATTCTTATCCACAAAGAAATGCCACTGTTCATGCCATTTCTCATTTTGTTTCTCTCCACCTTCCCTTTGGCCACAGACTGTGTCAGTGAGGGGCTGCACTCTCGGTGGCTTTAAAAGAACTCAAGGATCTCCCAGCCAAGTTTTCTGCAGAGATGCCCCTTTTGTTCCCTTCTGTGCAGCTGCAGCAGCAATGTCTGTGTGCAGAGCTGGGGGCAGATCAGGGCTGGCACAGCAGCTGTGCCCAGGAGCAGCAGCCCTTGGTGCTGCCAGTGCTGCTGCCGTGGCCCTGCCCCGCTGCCCTCCTGGCCCTGGTGTTGCTGTAGGGCCTGAGGGCTCTCGGGGCCGGGCACAGGGCTGGGGGTGGCAGTGCCGGGGCTGCAGCAGGGACAGGCCATGGGCACTGCTGGGGCAGCGCTGACGCCTCAGGGCAGGGCCTGGGGGCCCCAGGCTCCTTGCCCAGGCTCTCTCCAGAACACGCCCAGGCCAATGCTCAGCACAGAAAAGCCCCGGGAGCAGCCCCAGGCTGGCCCTGGGCAGGCTGGGGGCAAACAGCAGGGCTGGGGCTCTGCAAGGACCCTGGGGGAGACGGGAAGGAGCAGCAGAGCAGGGGCTGATCCATCCCCACTGCGCTGGACACCCCAGGGCAGCGTCCCAGAGCGTCCTCATGCACCTGCCAACAACATCCCCCCTGTGCAGCCCTGGCCTCTCCCCCAGCTCACACAGGGGCCACATCCTTGCAGACACAGACACGGCAGCACTGCCTCAGGAGCCCCTGTTTGCACTGCCCAGAGCAGGCCTCAGCACCCCCATGCTGTTGCTGTGGGGAGATGAACCTGAGGGAGCACAAATGCCATCAGCCCCTGGGGCCAGGAAGGGCTGGGCCACAGCAGGGAAACCACTCAGCTTTGGCGTGGCCTCTCAAGTCACACAGAGAGTTTGTTCCCATCAGCTCTGAGTTTCCTGTGCCACTGCAGACGTTGTTGCTCAGAGCCAGGGCTGCCTGGCAGCCACCCCCAAACTGCCCTCAGCATTTCCTTTGCTTCACCTTGGCTTTATTTACTCTGCCTGCTACAAATTTCTTCCTGTTGCCAACCCCTGTTCCCTCCCCTGCAAACAGCCCATCCCTGGTTGCCCTTTCCTCTCTGGCCCCACTCCCCATTGCAGTTCCTGAGTTGGCACCATGGGAACGTCCCTTGGGGAGCAGGATCATCCTCCAAGGGCTTCAGGAATTGTCTGCAGGCTCCTGCAGTGCCTGGGGCTGCTCCCTTGCCAGAGGCACCCCAGGCCAGGGGGGCACATCTGGGCTGCTGTGTCTGGCTGTGGGGCTCCTGTTGTGGGCCATGAGGAGGAGCTGCAGAGGCTCTGCAGGACTGACAGGATGGGCTTTGGGGCTCTCAGGAGAAGCTGAGGGACCTGGGCTGCTGCACCTTCTGAAGAGTAGGCCCAGGCCTCATCCTGACACTGCTGCAAGGCTGCTTTCAGAGAATCACACAATCAGCACGGCTGGAAATTACCTTGGACATCATCAAGTGCAACCTGTGCCCTGACACTGCCTTGTCTCCCCTGAGCCTCCTCTTGTCCAGGAGAAACAAGCCCAGCTCCCTCAGCTGCTCCTCCCAGGACTTGTGTTCCAGAGCCCTCCCCAGCCTTGTTCCCTTCTCTGGACACGCTCCAGCCCCTCCATGTTGTTCCCAAATTGGGGGGCCCAGAACTGGACACAGCACTCGAGGTGCTGCCTCAAGCAGTGCCCAGCACAGGGGAAGAATCTCTGCCCTGCTCCTGCTGGCCACACTGTTCCTGATCCATAGGAGTGCCAGGGCTTGGATGAGGGACATGGTGGGCAGGGCCTGGGGACAAAGTCGAATTTCTGTCAGCCATGAAGGGTGTCTTGGGTTTTCTAACAAAACAAACAAATAAGCAAACAACAGTTTATTCTGTTCCATCTTTTGGAACCTGTCTGGGGAGGTGTTTTTTCTTTATCTGTTTTATCTGCAGGAAGGAGGGTGCAAGTGCCTTTCTGATAACAAGCCAGCTGTTAAAACCGGGTGGGGCATTGATTCTTATCTCTGTTCACCCTCCCATTCCCTCCATGGGGATCTCTTCTGTTAATGGGCCATTACAGCTCAGCAGTGACATTTGAAAAATATTTGGGGGATATTTTTGAATTGTTTTGGTAGCAGTGTGGGGATATTTGAGAATATTTTGGGAATGTTCTTGGTGGTATTTTGGGGACATTTTGAGAAGATTCTGGAAATATTTTAGGAACAATTCAGAGACAAATTAGAAATGTTCTGTGAATATTTTTGGGGGAATTAGGATGTTTGGGGGATAATTTGATGAAGTTGTTGGCATATTTCTGGGACATTTCAGGAATGTTTTGGGAATATCCCAGAAATATTTCGAGAACATTTTGGAGATATTCCAGTGATATTTTGGGGATATTTTGGAGATGCTTTGAGAAGATTCTGGGAATAATATGAGAATATTTCAGGAATATTTCATAAGCAATCCACTCACATTATTGGGATTTTTTGGGGAAGATTATGAGGACATTTTAGAAACACTCCATGAACACTTGTGGGAATTTTTTTGGAACATTTCAAGGGATTTTAGAAACACTACATGCACCTATTTGGGACTATGTTTTGGGAATGTTGCAGGGGATTTTAAGAACATGCCATGCACATTTAAGGAATATTCTGGAGATATCTTGAGGGATTATGGAAATATTCCCCACACATTTTTTGGAAATTTTTTGGAATATTTCCGGAACATTTTAGGCACCCTTCCTGCAGAATTTTGAGAATTTTTTGGGAACATTTCCAGGGAATTTTGTCTCACCTGTCTCCAAATTACCCCAAAATATCCACAAAATTACACAAAAATTACCCCAAATTATCCCCAAAATCTCAGCAAAATTACCTCAGAATTAGACCAATATTAGCTCAAAATAGTCCAAAATATTGCCAAAATTAGCCCAAAATATTCCTCAAACTTACTCAAAAATATTTCCAAAATAACCCCCAAATATCCCCTAAGTTACCCAGGGGAGTCTGGGAGAAGGGAGAAAGGGAGAGGAAGGAAAAAAAATGGGTCGAGAAGTTGCCCAGGGAGATTTTGGGGGGTTCAGAAAGTTCCCAAATGGGTCGGGAATGGCCCAGGGGGGTCCTGGAGCATCCCCAAATGGGTCTGGAGTCTCTAGGGGCCCTCAAATGGGTCTGTGACGGGGTCCCAAGGGGTTCCAGGGAGTTTTTGGGAGTCCCCAAATGGGTCTGGGGTCTCTGAGGGCCCCCAAATGAGTCAGAGGGTGTCCTAAGGGGGTCTCTAAGGAGTTTCAGGGGGTCCCAAAGGGCTCCCCAAATGGGTGTGGGGCAGTCCCAGGTGCCCCCAATGGGTCTGGGGGGTCAGAGGCGTCCCAAATGTGTCTGGGGGATCCAAGGGGAGTCTTGGAGGTCCCCAAGTGTCCCCAAAAGGGTCTGGGGTCCCAAGGAGGTTCTATAAGGGGTCTGGGGGTGTCACAAAGGGGGCCTAGAAGAGTTTGGGGGGGGAGTCCCAAGAGGGTTTTGGGGGGATCCCAGGGCAGTTTTGGGGCTCCCCAAATAGGTCAGGGGGTCCCCAAGTGTCCCCAAAAGAGTCTGGGGTCTCCCAAAGGGATTTCAGGGGCTCCCAGGTGTGTCCCAGGTGTCCCCAAAAGGCTCTGGGGTCTCCCCGCCTTCACCTTGGGTCACCTGGGCAGGGGTTGGGCAGGATCTTTCAATCACTTGCTACACTTGGGACTTGGCCCCTGCTTGACAAAAAGGCTGATGGAGCTCACAGGCTCCTTCCGGAGAGCAGCTGGCCCTGCAGGATTCCTCTGGGCAGGAGAGTTCCTGCAATCACAGGCTTGCTTTTGATAAATATCATGGCCTGGGCATGGAGTTGGCTTTTTCCCTGCAGTGAATTTAATATTCTGTGAGTTTTCCAAAACTCTCTGTCAGAGATGGCTCACTGAAATGATTTCTCTGCTCCCAAGACATGCAAATTACTTTCTTTTGACATTCTTTATCCTTTTCCCTCTCTTTTTTATTCAAGACTTTGGTTTTCACTGTTGAGGTGCAGGCTATCCCAAAATATGCCAGGACTTTGGAGGAGTGGTTTTATGGAGATGATGGCTCTGGGCTGGGAGCCACACTTCCCAGCTCTGGCCTGAACTTTAGTACCTGCTCTACAGAAATCAACGTTTTCCCAAACAGACACCTTGGGTTTGGAGTTCCCCAACTTGAGGCCATCAAATGCTGCTCTTCAGAGCCTGCACATCTTCCCCCTAAAATCAGATGGAGATAAATGGGTCAAATCTTTCCAAGAATCTCTTTCAACACAGCACCTCAAAATAGAAAATCTTCCTTTCCCTAAGAGAATCTATTTCCAACTAATACCTCTTTCCCACAATGAAAATAATCTGATGATCTATAAAAAGCAGTTTTTTGTCCAAAGTATTGCCCTTTAAATTTTATCAGCACTACCACTGATAAGAAAAAGATAAGATAAGAGATAAGAAAAAGTTCAAAAGGAATGACTGTAAATTTGTTGAGTCATCATGGAGTCAAAAGAACTGGAACCAGATTTGGGGTGAACGAATGGGGCATTAAACTTCCAAATAAATTTTTGCTGAAAAACAGACTTTCACCTTAAAATACAATTATTAAAAAAAACCAAACCCAAAACAACAACAACAACAACAACAACAACAACAAAAACTAAAGGAAGGGAAAATTGACAAAATTAAGACCTGCAAAACTATCAATGACTCTGCTGACTGAGCTCTCCATTTGATCTATCCTTTAAGTTATTTTCCCAAAGGATCAGCACAGAGCCTGCCAGCAGCAGTAACCTCCTGTGACACACAAAATTATGTTGCAATCAGCAATTCTTTCAAGGGCTGCAGCCCAAGCACGTCCGTGGTTTCAAAGGAAACAGTGCAATTCAACTACCTACAGGTACTAAACAGAGGTGTGGGGTTTTAATTGTGGGACACCGTGATGGCAGGAATAAGACCTTTCTTACATGAAAGGAGATGGAAAAGGATACTGTTTAAAAAATGCTGATGAGGACTTTGAGAGATCAAGCTCTAAGTGACTGTGGTGTTTGACACCTTGATCAGAGCTATATCCCCTTCAGATAATCTGGAAAATCTTTGAGGCTGATTATGGGCTGTGATAAATTCATCTGAAATACACTGTTCCGACATTTAATACTGATAAAATACTGATAAAAGTCATGTAATGAAAACAGTATTGAAAAAGAAAACTGCAAAATCATCAGAGACAAGCATATGCCTCAGCAGAAAACTGAGAAAGTTCTCAAAGTTAAAAAACCTTTACTGACATGGGAAGAAACAAAAACCAACTTAATTCAATTTTACGCTCTTGAATGGTTCAAATTCAAAATTCAGAGTATGGGTTGGAAAATCAACCAAGAAAGTCTGCTCTGGTCAAACTCCTGGAGTTCAACAAGCACCTAGAGACTTTCAGCAATCCATCCACAGGTTTTGAAAACCAATCCACAGGGACTGAGAAATCCAGAGACAAGTCTGTTCCAGTGTCTTTGCAGCCTCTGCTGGGAAATCCATGGCCAGCCCCAAGGCCCTACAAGACCCAGTTATCAACCATCTAAAATTCACACCCTCAACTTGCAGCTGCTCATTTCCCCAGAAACTGAGTTCATTTCTCTTCAGTGCATGCACAGATCGTCATGGCAATGAAGCATTAAAGAGAAGAATATCTCCCAAGGACAATCAGACAAGTCAAAGCCACTGCAGAACTCCAAAGTGAGGAAGTGCAGGCTGGTGCCCTGAGCCAGGCTGGCTGCTGCAGGGCTCTGGGACACAATCACAGAACAACTTGGGGCAGGAGGGGCCTCAGGAGGTGCCCCAGCCCAACCTCCAGAGCACGGCAGGGGCAGCTGAGGGATCAGACCAGGCTGCTCAGGGCTTTATCCAGCAGGGCCCTGAGCAACCCCAGGCTTGGAGAGGGCACCACCTCTGTGGGGAGCTGCTGCAGTGCTGAGCTTTCCTTGTGCTCAGCTTCAGGAGCAGCCTGGACTGCTCTGATTTCTATTTATGCCACTTCAGTTACGGCCCCCAAGCCTCCATCTTAAATCTATGGTTCTAAAGAATTCATCTCTTATATGTAAACCACAAAGTTTACATTTGCATTTTAAAATACAGTACTCGACACAGAGTACAAACCTGTACACTGAAGCAGCATATGCCCTCAGTACAGAATAATTTCCTCTTCATACTGCTCCTGGGTCTTGTGGCTGAGCTGACAGACTGCACTGCTGCCAGACTTCCACTCTAGTTGCTCCTCAGGCCACCTCTTTTCTCAAGAAACAGCTGGATGCAAATGCCAAGAGATGAGTCACATTCAAAGTGCTGCAAAGACAAGTGAAGTCATTTAGTAACTTTCAGGTTAAAGAAACAAGAGTCCAGTCCTGTGAAATCTGCCAACCCCTGCTCATGTGCCCAGGAATTCTGAGCTTGTCTCCCCCTGCCCTGCTGGGCCAGCCCCATCCCGCTGCCGCCGTTTCTTCGGCGCTGCCTTGAGGCTTTTTGCTGCTCTGTGACCCCACACTGCCCTGCCCTGCTGGGACATCCCTGCCATTCCAGCTGCCACTGCACAGCTTCTGATCGCATCCACCAGCCCGGGATTTTTTCCACTGTTCCAGCTTGGTGCTCTCAGGGTCCCGAGAGATTGGACTGCCCCGGGCTTTGTGAAACAATACCTCCCAAGGTTCCTGGTTGTGTTTGCTATTAATGCTGTAGTTGTTGTTGTTTGTTTGCCTTGTTATATATACTAGTAAAGAACTGTTCTTCTGAACCTCATCCCTCTGCCTGAAAGCCCCTTTCCTTTTCTAAATTCTAATAATTTGGAGGGAGGGGGTTTGAATTCTCCATTTCTAGGGAGGCCCTGCCCCTCCCCAGCAGATCCCTGTCTTTCAAACAAAGACAGCCTTTCATGTGTCCTCAGTACTCCTAGCATGCATCCTTGTAATTCCTTCAATCTGCTCATTTAGCACAGTCCTGGTGTTCTGTTAGGCCAGGAGACCTGTTAGAAATAACTGTGTAGTTCTTGGCTTTCACACTTATATCTTGGCTTTTGCAAATTATTTTGACACAGTGCAGTTTTTAATCTCTTTTAAACTGCTTTTGATATAGTATAATTTGTCAGCCTTTAGCAGTTAATACCCTAATCCCTGTGGAGATTGCATATTTCAGTGTGATAAATGTATTACAGTTTATGGTATTGCAAAATATTGAAATAGAGTATATTATAAAACTATAAATATATAGTATAAAGACAATATTCATAAACAAATATAAATACAAATATAAACAACAATAGAAATATACAATTTAATAGATTATTTAAATACTAAAAAATTAAAATCTGCTAACTATCTTTGCAGAAGTGACTATGGTTGGGAAATAATGACTGATGCCTGTATTTCTGTAACTGACTGACAATAGTGAAATGGCTAATGTTGATTGAAAGAAAAACATTGGCTAAAATGTCTGGATGATAAGATAACATTGGAAAAAAAAAAAAAAACAAGGCAAATAACACAGGAAGGGCCATGAGGAATCCACCACCGACCCTTTGGCCATCAATAACTGACAAACCACAGACCAGGTGGCCTTGAGAGGTAATAAAACACAAAAGTCTCAAAATCACATCTGCATTATGACACATATTTAAGGAAGATGAAGTCAGGCGTTGAACTAAGCTAAAGAATTGCCAGAAAATGTGCACACAAAGGAATGTTTAATGGTGTATAGTCTTCATGAATATGCATTTGACCAATAGTCTTGGGTTGCAATGCAAGATGGAACCAAAAGTTTATATTCCATTCACATCTGTTAAAACCAGGTGGGGCAATGTTCTTTATCTCTTTCATGGCCCATCCCTCATAACTACAGGGATTATCTTCTGTTAATGGCCCAGCTGTTAAAACCAGGTGGGGCAGTGTTCTTTATCTCTTCCACACCCCATCCTCCCTCCAGGGGCTTATCTTCTGTTAATGGGCTGCATTGATGTTCACTGCATGACTGATAAAAGTAAACCATCCCATTGGGAGATGTTCCACCCACAGGGAGGAGCCAAGCATTCCTACCTGGATATAATCTGACATTCACCACCCCAGAAGCAGCCTGTTTCCACTGGATTCCCAGAGGAGCACCAGACCCATCTGCACCACCACTGGACTTTCCGAGGAAAACTACACCCTTCTATAACATCACTGCTTCAAGAAAAGCACATCTGTCACTCCAGGAGGACTGCAGCCACCAACACCCTGACTAACTGGGTGTCAGGTTGTATTCTGACTCTGTTAGGGTTTTCTTCTTTTAGTTTTCGACAGCATTTTTAGTTTAACATTTTACTTTAGGCTGCGACGAAGAGGAAGATGGCCCAGGATATCCAGGCAGGTGAGGAGGAAGTCAGTGCCCCTTTCCCCCTCTCTCCTGTTCCATCTCCCAGCCCAGCACGGCCCCCGGCTGCAGGACAACCCTGCTGCCAACACTGTCCTGCTGGGGATGGACTGAGGGGATCTCCTTCCCCTTCCCTCTGGCACAGAGGAAAATCCCATCCTCTCCTTGTCCATCCTCCCCCAGACAAGGAGCTGAGGATGGAGACCAGGGAAGACAAATCCCCTCGAGAGAACCTTATGGAAGAAGCTGTTTTGGGCAGCTCCACGGCAGAGGAATCCAAAAGGAAGGAAAAGCCCCAGAGATCCCTTAGGAGGAGGGGCTCCAAACCCATCCCAGGGGGCTCTGAGGAGGAAAGACCAACCCCACACCAGGAAGGTGGACAGAGCTTCAGCCGGGGCTCTGAACTGGTCCATGAGCAGCGTCATGATGGGGAGAAGCCCCACAAGTGCTTGGAGTGTGGGAAGAGCTTCAACTGGAGGTCCCAACTGATCAGCCACCAGAGGATCCACACTGATGAGAGGCCCTTCCGCTGCCCCGACTGCAGGAAGGGCTTCAACTGCAAATCCACCCTCGTCACCCACCGGCGCATCCACACTGGGGAGAGGCCCCACGAGTGTGGGGAATGTGGGATGAGCTTCAGTGACAGATCCAGCCTGATCTGCCACCAGAGGATCCACACCAGGGAACAGCCCTACAAGTGTGAGCAATGTGGGAAGAGCTTCAGCCAACGCTCCAATCTGATCCGCCACCAGAACACCCACGCTGAGGAAAGGCCATACAAGTGTGGGGAATGTGGGAAGGGCTTCAACCAGAGGGGCCAGCTGATCATCCACCAAATGAGCCACACTGGGGAGAGGCCCTATGAGTGTTCTGAGTGTGGGAAGAGGTTTAAGACCAGCTCCCATCTCCTCCTGCACGAGCGGATTCACACAGAGGAGAGGCCCTTCTGCTGCCCCGACTGCGGGAAGGGCTTCAAACAAAACTCCAACCTCGTCACCCACCGGCGCATCCACACTGGGGAGAGGCCCCACGAGTGTCCCCAGTGTGGGAAGAGCTTCACCCAGAGCTCTAACTTGACCCGACACCAAAGGAGGCACCGGTAAAGGAACGGCCCTGTGAATGCCCCAACTGTGGGAAGAGCATAATTTGAGTCTCCAACCTCATCCCTCATCAGAAGACCCAGATTTTGCAGAACCCTGGTGACCCACAATCACTGTGATCCATGCTGGGAGGAAATCTGTCCCTTTCCCTGCCCCTGGCAATGAAATTAGGTGGAATTGAAGAATGTGAGGGTCTGGCCATGGCCCTGTCATTGTATTCGATCCCATCTCAGGTCATGGCTAAAGGCAAGAAAGGGACTCTCTCTCTCCCTCATGGAGAAGCATGAACTTTCCAGGCAGAAGGAAATGCATGGCTGGGAAGAACCAATTGGTGTTGTTTTATTTTTACTTGTATATAGTTTGCCATACCTCTTCTATTATCCCTGTTGTTTCTGTTCCTATTTGTTGCTTATATTGTTGCAGTTGCCAATAAATTGTTCTTATCCCAGCCTGGGGTCTTTGCCTTTTGTACTTTCAGTGGGAGGCTGAAGGGCAGCGAGGGGCGGCACCATTTTAGCGGGAGCAGGAAATTGAGGAATCCCATTCCTCAAGCCCGGCCCGGGGAAACTGAGCATCACAGCTGGTGCCAGCCCTGGCTGCCCTGGCAACAGCCTTGGGAGCGGGTCCCTGGCTGGGGGCTGTGGGAACCTCTTCCCTCTGGGGCCCAGGGACAGGACTGCAGGGAACGGCTGGAGCTGCTGCCACTCCCTGCTCCAAGTGCCTCCTTCCAGCCGGGCTCTGGGGCTGCTGAGGCTGCTCTGGGCTCTGCCAGGGCTCTGCTGGGGCTCAGCTCTCGGCCACGCTGGGCCTGCTGCCCATCACATTGCTCCAGGCACCTGAATCACACCGGGAAAGAAGGGAAACTTGCAAGCAAGTTGAGATTCAATATTTTTTATTCAAAAAATCCTAAGTAGCCAACAGAAAGCTGTTCTCAAGTGCTGCATCTCCTCTGCACCCACGTGTCCTGTCTCCTCTGGGCCAGCTCTTGTTCTCCAGTTGCTCCTTGCAGGCCACAAGGAGCCAGCAAACACCCTGTGTAGGCACCATGTGCAGGTTTTCAATGCTAAGTTCAATTTATCTTTAACTTGAACTAGTTGATTTGTAGTAGAATTAACCCTTCCTCAAAAATTAACACTTGCTTGCCCATTTTTAAAACACATAGCTTGAATTTGCTTTATCATGTACATGTTATGTTAACTTGAAAAATGTTCTGAAGAGAAAAACACATTTACTATTTTTATGTCTTCCAGTTTTCATTAAAAAATCTGGCTGGCTTTGTTTTGTTCTGGTACTGCAGGCTTCAGACCCATTCCTTGCAGTCTAATTGAAGTTGCATTTCATGGCACAGAAGACTACCACAGAGAACAAAGGGTAAACAATTGAAAATTAATCTTATTTGGATTATGACTTGTGGTCCTTATCAAAACCCTTTCCAAGGGCTGGATGAAGTACAGTGAGTTTCTCTGGATAATGCTGGAGCCCATCTCAGCAGACGCAGACATGGGACAGAATCCAGCATTTGGAGTGTGAATTTGGGGTCCTGGCCTTGCCCCAAACGAGAGACAGGATGTCCCCTGCAATGTCTGCGTGGAGCAGACAGAACAGATGGGGAAGTGTCTGCAGGGCCCCTGGGAGGGAATACTGGGGTTCCTGTCAGCAGGATCCTTTTGTAGCTTCAGCCTGGGCTGGGCAGCACTTCCATCTGCAGCTTCCATGTGCTGCTCCAGCAGCTGCTGCTGGGGACCCTGAGGGAAGAGGCCACGGGAGGGATGGAAATGCTGCAGGGACAGCACCAGCCAGGGCCAGGAATGAGCTTTGCCTTCCTGGCTGGTGCAATGAGGCTCCTTTGGTGCAAGAGGAGGCAAAGATAAAGTCAAGTTCAACAGTTCAAGGAAACATGTAGAAAATTGGAAGTCTCTCAAAATGCCACACACATTCATCTATTAGCTCTTCAGTGTCAGTCCTTGTGAAAAGCCTTCCCAGTTTTCCTTTCGATTCCAGGCCCCACAGCTGCACTTCAGAGTTCAACTACTAATTGGTTTTTTCCAGGTTTTTAAACAGAGTTTATTGGACATCTCTTGTCATTTTTTTCTGCTTTCCTGACCTTGAAAAAGAGATTCTGTGCTCCTGTGAGATGCATCTGGAGGGGTGTTTGGCAACCATGGAATCCTCTGGGAAAGCACTTGATTGACTTCAGGGCAGGGGTGGAGAGCTCAGCCTGAGGACAGAATTGTTCCAGATGCCTCTGTCCACGTCCAGCTCCTCACAGCTGAGTCCCTGAACACACACGGTGGTTTATAGGGATTTATTTTGCCCTCCTGCTCACTTGGAGGTGATTTTGGGATCCTTTAGAGGAACATCTGACCAGCCCCTGTCCCCATTCCATTTTATTCTGCACACACCTCACTTCTCTGATCATCCCGGCACGGTGCTGGTCCCTGTTTCAGCCTGGAGCACAGCAGATGTTTATGGGACAGGAGCCCTCCGGGGCTGTCAGGGACCTGCAGCTTGCAAGGTGCTCTGCTCTCCCTCAGCTCCTCTCTGAGAGATGCCAACCCCAGCCGGGCACCTCAGGGCACAAGTGGCACTGCCTGTTCATGGGCACTCACTTGATCTCTGCCTGCAAAGGGGCACAGGTTTTAATCCCTGTTCATTTCATAATATACAAGCACATTTTTATTAGCGGGGTCATTTGAGTACTTTTAAGAAATAGGAAATTTTCCCACATAGAACAAGAATTTCCTGGAAATATACATATGGCAGGAGAAGAAATAGTGATCTTGCCTTCTATTTGTTTCACCAAGATTCTGTTTATTATTTCCCCTCCCTCTTCCTTTAGGTGTTTCCAGCTCTCCTGTTTAAATGGCCATGTTTAAGGACATCTCTTCACTACACCAGCTGGATCTATGTCCTTGCAGCTGCTCCCAGATTTCCACATCCAGATGCTCTGTGGTCCTTCAAGTGCCTCTCAATTGCCTGGTCTCATGCTTTGAGCTATAGAGAGTTCCCCAATTTTTCTTTAGTTCAAATAAATATCACATTAGTCAACATCTTAATTGTGTCTATATCTATGACAGAATTACCTCTTCTTATATCTTTGTCTAAAACTGTTCCTGTATGGAAATCCCCTGGGGATGGTGGACATGTCAGATGCTGCTGGGACATCACAGAGAGCTGAGGGAAGAGCTCTGATGGTTATTAAACTGTATCATGTTCACTTCTGTTTGCTGGCAAGAAACCTTTCTGTGCCTCGGAGTCCCAGCAGTCCCTGGGCCCCAAAGGACACAAACCTGATGAGTTGTGGTTCCCATTCCGGTGGCTCTTGGATCTTAGCTGTGCACAGAAGAGCTCTTCATCCACTTTTTCTCTTTTCCTCCCTCTAGACACGGAGGGAGCTCCTTACTTCAGTGTGTGACTGGTGTGTGCAAAGAGCAAATCTGGGCAGAATTGGGCAGGGAGGGTTTGGGGGGACCTTGGGACCTGTGCTGGGCACAGACTGTGTTTTCCATTGGTCAGAGACTGTCTGCTATGGAAAGTGAACTTAATATCCATCAGAGGAATGACTTTTGCATTTGATGGAGCTGTGCCTTCCCTTGGGTTTGTTGGCTGACAATGAATGAACATCCCTCTGTGTCTCGGGCAGCTCCTTCTCCAAGGAAAGCAGCTGGGAGTTGGAGCCAAGGAGCTGAAAGGTGCAGGCCCAGCCTGGGCTGGAGGGAGCTCAGATTTGCACAAGGCTGCTCTGAGTCCCAGGGCTGGGATGGGGGAAATGGTGGGGTGGGGGTAGGGACAGAGTCTAATTGATTGTCAGACATAAAGGGTCTTGATTTTCATATCTATTCAAACTGAACATTAGAAGGTACTTGGATTCAATGTCAATTGGAGATTGCATATATCAAGATATTAATAAGGAAAAAAAAAGCCTAAACAGGACCTAAAAATTGTTTTTCGCTGTCTTTATAAATATAATACATTCACTTTGAATTCAGTTCTGAAATCTGTCTAATTAACAAAAATTTGAAAATTTAAATCTAATTATTCCCAGAGGTTTGGCCTGTTAAGGTGTTCTGAATGTTGATGAGCCCTGGGGCACTGAATTCCTGAACTGAAGAGCTGAAGGCTGAACAAGCCTCTGGAGAAGTCAAATCCTCCAGCAGCCCCCAAGTGTCTGAGGATGTCACAGCCCCCACTGAGGCCATCCCTGCCCACAGACCGTGGGGGAATGGGCACACAAGGAGAGCATCCCTGGGGCTGGGCAGGCAGAACTCAGAGGCACCAGCGGGTCCAGGTGGGAAATGGAGTGTGCAGTGTGGCTGTGACAGCCCTGCCTGGGCTGTGCCAAGCAGGACAGACAAGCCCTGACCCCCATCTCCCAGAAAACTCTCTGAATTAGACATTTAATGGGAATTACAATTGTTTGTGTCCTCTGAGTTAGAAACACTGGAGAAATACCAACAAGAGATTCTCAGAAGCTTAAAAAAAACAAAACGGCTTTTACTGGCAACTTTAGAAACTCAGAGAAATTTTAGCAAAGGTCTAATATGACTTTCAATCAACAAAAAACACTTCTCAAAGCATTTACTTGGCCCATTCAACTTTGCAAACCCTAAGCCTGTTCAATTTTAAGTTACTCAAAATTAGCAAGAGCAGGGAATTAAAAGATGAAGACAAATGAAGAGGGAAAGACCTATAAGATACAGGGAAGCACACACAGAGCCACCAACTCCTGGATTCCAGTGATGCTCAGATAGAAATTCCAAGAGGATGTGGGGTCAAGATGTGTGTTGGCCCTGTGGTCAGCCTTAAATACCCCTTGTTCTTCCTGGGCCCTTCCCCCAGGTGGGACTTGGGGCCATCTGGTCACTCAGGAGCTGGGCTGGGGGCTGCAGAGGTGGCAGTGGAGCATTGCCTTTGGTGTGCCAGGGACTGGCAGACACTGCTGTGTGGGAAGACAGAGACAGTGCTTATGGCACTCCTGCCTCTGATATATTGCAGTGTGTTAATGACCAAAGAGTGGGAACAGCCTTGCCCTCACAGCTATGGGTGTGACAAAAGAGTGAGTGAGTCGGTAGAGAGTCAGTTGGGGTCTGCTGGCTGTGCTGTGAGGATGAAGGGACAGGAGGTCGTGTGAGGGACAGAGAAGGGAAGCCACTGTCCCAGGGACAGACAGGGTCAGGTGGCCATGCTCGGGACAGGAAGCAGCGAGCTGGGACTGCAGAAAGAAGAGAGAAAGAGCCAGAGCTGTGGGGAGCTGCCTATAGGATTGCTACATAGAAAAGGTATGAAACACATCTAGATAACATGGTGCTGATGCCTGAAGCACTCTGAAGTTTTTATTGAAGCACTCGGAGTTCAGTGGCCCTCTCGACTATGACACGGCTGGGCTGGGATAGAGGCTCTGGGGGGATTGGGGTTCCAGGGCAGGGCAAGGCTGGACCTGCCCCTTCCTGCCCCACACACCAAATGCTTCCAGCCAACAATCTCCTCTGATCTCTGACAAGAGGCAATGTTGGAGGTGGAATCCCAGTTGTGGCCATGGGCACCTGGACAAGGAGGACAGTTCTTTCCCATAGGAAGGAAAGCGCAGAGTCTTCCCCAGGGTTTTGGGGACAGATGGGAGGTGACCCTTGTGAAACCATTGCCAGCCAGACTTGTCCTGGCAATATTCCTACAGGAACAATTCCTGAATACAAAGAAATTTGGTGTCAAAATCTGAATTCTAGGTGCATTTTACAGAACTACCATGGGCCAGCACAGGAGGGGGAGATTTCCCCCTCAAGAGAGGCTCATATTCCAGTTTCTGCATTCAGGCAGCTCCACATCCCTCAGCTTTGGTACGGAAAAAAAAAAAAAAAAAAAACCAACACAGAAGTACAGTAAATCATTTCACAAAGCACTGACTGAGTAAACTCTAACCTGTCCAAGTTCTCCAGATGTTGAGAAGACAGGGAGGGAGAGAGGGGAAGATCCCCAGTCTCCCTTGGATCCAGCACCATCTCAGCTGCTGGGAGCTCAGGGGCTGTGGGACGTGTCAGTGTCACACTCGTGTCACAGCCTCACCTGCTCTGGTCCCTCTCACAGGTGGGGTTTTTGGGGTGCCAGGGGCTTGGCAGACACTTTGGGGCTGGAGCAGAGGCTGCAGTGGCTGGGGCTGGGGCAGTGACCGCCCCACCTACACAGAACTTGCCCTGGCCCCCAAACACACCCTGGAGATGTCTGGTGCCATTCATCATTTCTCTGCTCTCCAGCACCGAGGCAACGGACTGTGGCTGCAGCTCTGAGCTGGTGCCCAAGGCAGCCACCCCTGGCAATGGGGCTGCAGGGAGCTGCTCTCAGGAAACCCATCCAAAGAGTTGAGGACTGCCCCACAAGTGCCTCAGAAACATGGGATATGCCAAAATCTCTTCAGGAACATGAAATATCAAATAACTCACTCATTAAATGGCTCCCCCTCCTTTCATCATCCCCAAACCTGGCCTGTGTCAATCCAGACCCCACCCCACCTCCCCAGTCCCAACACCAACTCATCCCACCCCTGCTAGACATCAAGACCCCCTTCCCAAGCCCTATTTCCCCCATTTCACACCCCCCAAACCCCCTCCCACCCATCCTGCCTCACCCAATGCTCACCTCTTCCTTCCTGATTTGCATCCCACTTTACCCAATCCCCTTCCAATCGCATTCCACCCTGAGGAGCTGTGGAATCAATTTTCGAAGTAATTTTGGGGTGGGATTGAGTAGTTTTCAGTGGCATTGAGTAGTTTTGAGGTGACAGATCGAATCTTCTCGTCTCTTTGAGTGCAAAGACATGGAGAAAACTACACCACATACCCCCCAAACCACCAAATGCTCCAAAGTATCTCTCTGAAACCCAGATTCCCTGGAAACACTAGTAATAAGTGAGGCGTTAGATGCCTTTGAGAAGTTTATTGATTTTTACCCAAATTTTGTCTATTTTAAAGGGATGCAAATAAATCTAAAGAATATTAAGGACCACCAAACAAGAAGACCACCATCCCAGTGTCTTCCCAATGCAGATCACAGGGAATGTGGGCCACCAGGGCTCTGCCCAGTGTAGCTCTACTGATGGGGGATGAGTTTGGAGCAGAGCACGAAGCTCTTCCCACAGCCAGGGCGCTTGCAAGGCTCCCCTTACTGATGGCTCTGTTGGTGATGGGTCAAGTTGGACCTGTCTGTGAAGCTCTTCCCACACTGGGGACACTCGTGGGGCCTCTCCCCAGTGTGGATGCGCCGGTGGGTGATGAGGGTGGAGTTTCGCTTGAAGCCCTTCCTGCAGTCGGGGCAGCGGAAGGGCCTCTCCTCTGTGTGAATCCGCTGGTGCTTGAGGAGATCTGAGCTGTTCTGAAACCTCTTCCCACACTCAGAACACTCATAGGGCCTCTCCCCAGTGTGACTCATTTGGTGTCTGATCAGCTGGCCCCTCTGGTTGAAGCCCTTCCCACATCCCCCACACTTGTATGGCCTTTCCTCAGCGTGGGTGTTCTGGTGGTGGATCAAGTTGGATCTGTCGCTGAAGCTCTTCCCACATTGCTCACACTTGTAGGGCCGTTCCCTGGTGTGGATCCTCTGGTGGCAGATCAGGTCGGATCTCTGGTTGAAGCTCATCCCACATTCCCCACACTCGTGGGGCCTCTCCCCAGTGTGGATGCGCCGGTGCCTGACGAGTGTGGAGTTGTGCTTGAAGCCCTTCCTGCAGTTGGGGCAGTGGAAGGGCCTCTCCTCTGTGTGAATCCGCTGGTGCCTGAGGAGAGTGGAGCTGGTGCAAAACCTCTTCCCACACTGGGGACACTCATAGGGCCTCTCCCCAGTGTGGATCCTCTGGTGGCTGATCAGTTGGGACCTCTGCCTGAAGCTCTTCCCACACTCCAAGCACTTGTGAGGCTTCTCCCCATCATGGAGCTGCTCATGGACCAGCTCAGAGCCCTGGCTGAATCTCTGTCCTCCTTCCTGGAACAGGGTTGGTCTTTCCTCCTCAGAGCCCCCTGGGATGGGTTTGGAGCCCCTCCTCCTGAGGCATCTCTGAGGCTTTTCCTCCCTGTTGGATTCCTGTGCTGTGGAGCTGCTCAAAACAGCCTCTTCCACGAGGTTCTGCTGTGGGGATTTGTCTTCCCTGGTCTCCATCCTCAGCTTCTTGTCTGGGGGAGGAAGGACAAGGAGAGGATGGGATTTGCCTCTGTGCCAGAGGGAAGGGGAAGGAGATCCCCCCAGTCCATCCCTGCAGCCGGGGGCCGTGCTGGGCTGGGAGATGGAGCAGGAGAGTGGGGGAAAGGGGCACTGATTTCCTCCTCACATTCCTGGCTGTCCTGGGGCATCTTCCTCTTCGTCAAAGCCTTCTCCTCCATCCAGCCAAGGTTTGGGAATGAGAAATCCTGGTTAGGGGAAAAACACGGGATGAGCATGTTGAGTTTGAAGGTCCCTCTACCCAAGTCCATTTCTCGAAGTCACCGCCCATCTGCGTTCTATAAAAACCTCTCTAACACCAAGATTCAGCCCGGAAAATGCCTCCCAGGAGGCATTTCCCCTGTCTCTGCTCTCTCCCCTTTGGTGTTAAGGGGTTCCCCCTGTCCCAGCTCCTGGGGGGTCACGCTTGTATTGGGCATCCCCGTCTACTCGGTCCCTGCCCTCCCCAGGCTGCTGGGAGTCCCAGGAATATGAGAAGATCCCCCCTTTTCCACCTCCACACTTTGGGATGCTGGGGGTGTTGGGGTCCTGTGGAGTCCCTTTAGCCACTCAATGTAATACCCAGGGTCTGGCCTTGGCAAAACAGACCCCAGCTACCCTTCCTGCCTGAGGGGATAGTTCCAGTGTGCTCTGTACACAATGGTTTGGTCGGTTCTGCCCCCCTCAATGACCCTGGCCTTGTGGTTCCTTCCCCCTCAGTGTGTCTCCACTGGCTTCAGGTCAATGCCCTTACCTGCCCTTTGCCCGCCCCCAGACCCTCTACTTGAGGGGAGACAGGAGTGGGGTTCCCTCTCTCGCCCTCTCTCTCTTCACCTTCTTCTCCCACCCCGCCTCAGGGTGGGGAAATAAAATGGACTCTCGTGCTTAACAAAAGAGACTTGTCTCGTTTGTTTTCCTGCCGACAGCTGTAACCTCCCTGGACATGATGATCACTGTTGCCACATGATGCAACTGGGTCTCAGGGTCCCTTCTCCCTTATTGTCTCCTCTGGGGTGCAGGGGGTCCAAGGAGTCCCCCCTGCCCCTCTCCAGGCTGTTGAGGGTCCCGCCAATCGCGGCGCTCCCCCCTCTCTGGGCTCCCCACTTTGGGCTCCTGGGGGACACAGGGCTCTGCTCCTCCAGGCTGCCTCTGCCAGCAGCTGCCACTGGGACCCCCCAATGTCCCCACAAGGGGCATTTTCCACTCACCTTTGGAGTTCTTCATTCTCCAGATATCCCCTCCCAAAAAACCCAACCCAGGGACCCCCCAGGATATCTGGACACAGCTCCCCCTCCCTGGTCACCTGTGGGATGGGGGGTGGTGATCCCACAGGTGGGGGCTGCAAATTCAGGGAGTGCTCAAGCTCGTGGTTCCTTCTCTGTTAAGGGTAGAAGGTTCTTAGCTCAGGAACTGGCTGACCTCATTGAGAGGGCTTTAAACTAGGTTTGAAGGGGGAAGGGGATGCAGCTGGGCTGCCTGGAAGCAGACCCAAGGGTGCTAAGCCTGAGTTAGGGCTGAAATCAGTAGCCCAGCTGAAGGGCATGTACACCAATGCACGTAGCATGGGTAACAAACACAAAGAGCTGGAGGTCATGGGGCAACAGCAAAGCTGTGATGTAGTCACCAGCACAGAAACGTGGTGGGATGACTCACACAGCTGGAGCACTGCACTCCATGGCTACAGGCTCTTCAGAAGAGACAGGAAAGGGAGAAGAGGTGGAGGGGTGGCCCTTTATATTAAGAAGGCTTTTGACACCATAGGTGTTGAAATAAATGAAGATTCAGTTGAATGGCTATGGGTGAGAATTAAGGGGAAAGCCAACAAGGCTGACATCCTACTGGGAGTCTGTTATCATCCACCCAACCAGGAGGAAGAGCTGGACAACTTATTCTATCAGCAGCTGGAGAATGTTTCAGGATCATCAGCCCTTGTTCTTGTAGGTGACTTCAACCTGCCAGACATCTGCTGGGAACTTAATACAGCAGAAATGAGGCAGTGCAGGAAATTTTTAGACTGCACGGGTGATAACTTTTTGTCACAGTTCTTAGGTGAGCCCACCATGGAAGAGACTATGTTGGATCTGTTGTTCACAAATAGAGATGGGCTGGTGGGAGATGTGGTGGTTGGAGAACGACTGGGGCAGAGTGATCATGAAATTACAGAGTTCTTGATATTTGGTGAAATCAGGAGGTACATCAATAAGACTCTTTCACTGGACTTCCAGAGGGCAGACTTTGGCCTATATAGGAGACTTATTCAGAGAGTTCCTTGGGAAGCAGCCCTTAAAAACTAAGGAGTCCAGAAAAGCTGGGTGTTCTTCAAAACAGAGGTTCTGAGGGCACAGGAACAGACTGTCCCTATGTGCCAAAAGATGAGTCAACGAGGCAAATGCCCAGCCTGGATGGGCAAAGAGGTTTTGGATGAACTCAGGAATAAAAAGAGGATGTATCATCTTTGGAAGGAGGGTCAGGTGCCTCAGGAAGTATTTAAGGGGATTGCTAGAGCATGCAAAAAAGTCTTAGGGAGGCCAAAGGTCAGTTTGAACTCAAAATGGCAACTTCTGTTAAGGACAATAAAAAATGTTTCTATAAATACGTTAATGGTAAAAGGAAAGGTAAGGCCAACCTTTGCTCTCTATTGGATAGGGGCAGGAACTTAGTAACTGCTGATGAGGGGAAGTGCTTAATGCCTTCTTTGCCTCAGTTTTCAGTGGGAAGACAACTTGCCTTTGGGACAACTGCCCTCCTGGGCTGGTAGATGGTGTCAGGGAGCAGAATGGTGCCCCTGTTATCCAGGAGGAGACAGTCAGAGAACTGCTGAGCCACTTGGATGTTCATCAATCTCTGGGCCCAGATGGGATCCACCCCAGGGTGAGGAGGGAGCTGGCAGATGAGCTTGTGAAGCCACTCTCCATCATTTACCAACAGTCCTGGCTCACTGCTGAGGTTCCAGGTGACTGGAAGCTGCCAATGTGACAGTCATTCACAAGAAGGGTGGGAAGGAGGATCCCAGTAATTATAGCCCAGTCAGCCTGACCTCAGTACCTGGTAAAGGTAATGGAGCAGTTTATATTGAGTGTCATCACACAGCACCTACAGGATGGCCAGGGTGTCAGAGCCAGCCAGCACAGGTTTAGGAGGGGTGGGTCGTGTTTGACCAGCCTGGTCTCCTTTGATGACCAGGTGACCTGCCTGGTGGATGCAGAAAGGGCTCTGGATGTCTGTTTGGACTTCAGCAAGGCCTTTGGCACTGTCTCCCACAGCACACTCCTGGATAAGCTGGCAGCCCGGGGCTTGGACAGGAGCACTCTTTGCTGGGTTAGGAACTGGCTGCATGGCCAGGCCCAGAGAGTGCTGGGGAATGGTGCTGCATCCAGCTGGGGACAGTCACCAGTGGTGTTCCTCAGCGGTCTGTGCTGGGGCCAGCCCTGTTCAGTATTTGTATTGACGACATGGATGAGGCTATTGAGTCTTTCATTAGTAAATTTGCAGATGACACTAAGCTGGGAACATTTGTTGATCTGTTGGCAGGTGGGAGGGCTCTGCAGAGAGACCTGGAATGGTTGGATGGGTAGGCAGAGTGCAACAAGATGGAGTTTAATGAGTCCAAGTGCCAAGTCCTGCACTTTGGCCACAATAACCCCTGCAGTGCTCTAGGCTGGGGATGGTGTGGCTGGACAGTGCCCAGGCAGAAAGGGACCTGGGGGTTCTGGTCAGCAGCGGCTGAACATGAGCCTGCAGTGTGTCCAGGTGGCCAAGAGGGCCAATGGCCCCTGGCCTGGATCAGGAATGGTGTGGCCAGCAGGAGCAGGGAGCTCATTCTTCCCCTGGACTCAGCACTGGTGAGGCCACACCTTGAGTGCTGTGTCCAGTTCTGGCCCCTCAGTTTAGGAAGGACCTTGAGACGCTTGAACGTGTCCAGAGGAGGCAACGAGGCTGGTGAGGGGCTTGGAAAACAAGCCAGATGAAGAAGGACTGAGGGAGCTGGGGGTGTTTAGCCTGAAGAAAAGGAGACTCAGAGGTGACCTTATCACTCTCTACAACTTCCTGAAGGGGGGTTGCAGACAGCTGGGGGTTGGTCTCTTTCTCCAGGCAGCAACTGACAGAAGGACAGGACACAGTCTTCAGCTGTGACAAGGGAAATATAGGTTGGATAGTAGGAAGAAGTTTTTCACAGAAAGAGTGATTAAATACTGGAATAGTCTGCCTGGGGAGGTGGTGGAGTCACCATCCCTGGATGTGTTTAAGAAGAGACTGGATGTGGCACTCGATGCCATGATCCAGTTGAGGTGTTGGGGCTGGGTTGGACTCGATAATCTTGAAGGTCTCTTCCAACCTACACATTCTGTGATTCTGTGATGGGACCCTGACTGGGGTTACTGGGAGCCACCAGAGCCACGCAGGAAACCAGCTGTGCACACACTGGGAGGAACTGGGAAAAACTGGGAATGACAGGATGCATACTGGTGACAACTGGGAGGTTCTGGCAGGGACTGGGATAAAACTGGGGGCAACTGAACCATGCTGAGGGAACTGGGAGTGCCGGGCAATGACTACAAGGGCAACTGGGATATACTGGGACTACCTGAGACCATGGAGGTGGTGACTGGGACCACACTGGAAGCCACTGGGAATGTGCTGGTGGGAACTGGGACCAATTGTGAGTGACTGGGGCCCTGCTGGGAGAGACTGGCATCATACTGGGAGTGATGGGGGTTTTCTAGGGGTAACTGGGAGAACTGGGAACACAGCAGACAAAAGAAGGAGGAACTAGGAGCAATTGGGATCCTGCTGGGGGCAAATTGTACCATACTGGGGAATAATTGGGAATGACTTGGCTCATACTGGGAGTGCCAAGGAAACTGGAACCACACGGGGCTGTGTGTTTACTAATAAACCTCCTTCCCCCCAAAAAAACCCAACAACCCAACCCAAACAAACAAACAAACAAACAAACCCAAAAAAACCCAAACAAAACCAAAAACTAAACCAAAACCAACAAACAAACAAAACCACCTCCCGGGGACACCCCCATGTCCCCCCGAGGGCCATCTGCGGCTCGCCTTTGGAGCCCTGCCAGCTCCAAACATCCCCCCAAAAACCCCAAGCCCAGGGACCCCAAACCCGGGATATTTGGGGCGAGCTCCCCCTCCCCGGGCACCTGCGGGATGAGGCCGATGGTCTCGGGCCGAAGGAGCTGAAGATAAAGAGTGCTGAACACACATGGGGCTTCTCTGCCTTCTCCTCCTCCTGCTGCTCCTCCTCTTCCTCCTCCTCTGTCCCTCCTCTTCCTCCTCCTCCTCCCGGCCGGGACACGGTGGGGTAGGGCCGGGTCACTCCCAACCGAGCTCGGGGCAGAGTAAGTTTGGGGGGAACAGAGGGAAGGGGGTGGGAGAGGGGGCCCAGGGGGATCTGGATCCCCCGATGGTCCCCAGGTCACCCCAGGAGCCCCGAGCCCCGTCCCGGCCCCCCCAGGCCCCTCCCGGCTGAGGGGGGCGCTCGGCCCAGGACCCGCCATCGTTCGGGGCTCCCCCGAGAGCAGCGGCCGGGAGAGTTCCCGGCTGGGAGAGGCCCCGGCAGGGGAGGGGATCTTGTCCCCCTTTGGGGCCTCTGAACCACCAATCCCGGCCCCGGGACCCCCCTGCTCCCCTTATCCTGCACAGGGACCCCCTGAATCCCCCATTTCTGAACACCAGCACCCCCTGCTCCCCTTTTCCCGCCCATCCCATGGCTCCCAGCCTCCAGACTTCCCCTGTGCTTGACTTTGGGATGGCGTGGCATGCCTTTGCCCCCCATTCCTGCCTTTCCCAGCCCCCAGCCCCACCTTTCTTCAAAACCAGAACCCCCCTGGTGTCCCCGTGTGTCCCCATCCTGATCCCCCCTTTTTGGGAAACCCTGAACTTTCCTTTCTTGGGCTCAGGGACCCCCTGGAACTCCCTTCTACCTCTCCAAGTCCCTGCTCCCCATTTCCCTGACCCTGAGACCCCCCTGCACCCCCATTCCTGAGAACCCAGGTGCCCTTTTACCCCTTTGCCCTGCCCTGAGACCCCCCTGCACCCCCTGATCCGGCACCAACACAACTTTTTCCCGGCCACCCTGCCTCTCCCAGCCCCCAGACCCCCCTTTTCCTTCTCCCTGGGACCCCTGGGCCCCCATTCCTGCATTTCCCAGCCCCTCCTTTCCTCACACTGAGGAGCCCTGGCACCCCCTTTGCTGGGCACAGGATTCCCTGGACACCCCATCCCACCTCTCCCAGTCCCTGCACCCCCTTTCCTTGACTCTGAGCCCCTGAACCTCCTTCAGCTGTCCCAGCTCTTCCAGTCCCCCCTTTCCTTGGCCTCTTGACCCCCCTGGATCCCCAAACTCCCACTTTCAGCCCCCCAGCTCCCCCAAATCTCCGTGTCCCCCCAGTTCCCCACTCCCTGCAGTCCCTGGAAGTGGCGCTGTTGGAGCCCGGCCCGGGGGTCCCCCAGTCCTGGATTGTGGGGACGGGGACGGGACCCCCTGCGAGCGCTGGGACAGCGAGCGGGGCCGGATGGAGCCGCAGACACCGGGGATGGCAGCGGGAGCTGGGCTGGGATATTGGGATAGCCAGAGCTGGATATGGGATAGCCAGAGCTGGGATATTGGGATAGCCAGAGCTGGGATACTGGGATAGCCAGAGCTGGGATATTGGGATAGCCAGAGCTGGGTATGGGATAGGCAGAGCTGGGATATTGGGATAGCCAGAGCTGGGATATTGGGATAGTCAGAGCTGGATATTGGGATAGCCAGAGCTGGATACTGGGATAGCCAGAGCTGGGATACTGGGATAGCCAGAGCTGGATATTGGGATAGCCAGAGCTGGATATTGGGATAGCCAGGGCTGGATATGGGATAGCCAGAGTTGGATACTGGGATAGCCAGAGCTGGATATTGGGATAGCCAGAGCTGGGATATTGGGATAGCCAGGGCTGGATATGGGATAGCCAGAGCAGGGTATTGGGATAGCCAGAGCTGGATACTGGTATAGCCAGAGCTGGATACTGGGATAGCCAGGCCCAGGACATTGGGATAACCAGGCCCGGCTCAAGGAGAGGAACCGGCTCCTGGCTGACAGTGACCTGGAGACGGGGCCGGGACAACCAGAGCGGGGGGAGTGGGGGGAGCCAGGGCTGGGCTGGGATCTGTGGGAATGGAGGACTCTGAGGGGCTGCAATGGGATCTGTGGGAATGGAGGACTCTGAGGGGCTGCAATGGGATCTCTGGGGATGGGGGGGATCTGTGAGGCTGGAATGGGAATCCAGGGAGCTCCAAAGGGCTCTGTGGGGCTGGGACATGACTCCATGGGTCCCTTCTCTCCTCGTTCCCAGGTCTCCACACGGGGCAGGTGGTTTCCAGCTGTGACCTCCTTTCCAATGAAGCATCCATGGATCCCACGGGTACAGCTACGACGGGTGGGATTTCATCTCCTTCCAGCTGGGATCCAGGAGCTTTGCAGTGTCCCGTGGTGCCACTGGATCACCCAGAGGTGCTGGGAATGCAAAGGGATTCTGGTGGAGCAGATGAAGCATCACCTGGGACACACCTGTGTGGAAGGGCCCCCAAAAGACATCAGATATGGTCGGGAGGCTCTGGAGCACAAAGGTGGGTGTGGGAGGGGAAGGGAGAGCAGGGAAGGGGCTTGGGGGGATCCAGGGCTGGGAAAAGGGGAGGCTGCGGGTGGGTACGTGTGGGATGGGTGGGGTTAAAGCGGTTCCTGTGCTTAGGAAAGGGAGCTCCAAGGGTCCCCGGTGTCCCCACTCCCATCCAAAGTTGGGAAAACCCGGGATGGTTGGGAATGGGGGTCCCGGGTGTCCCCGGTGCTGAGGAAAGGAGGGGCCCAGGGGGTCCCGGGCAAGGCAGGAATAGGGGCCCAGGGGGTCTATGGGCCAAGGCCAAGGGGGCTCTGGGGGCAGGGAGAGGCGGGATGTCCGGGAAAGGGGCGCAGGGCTGTCGGTGCCGGGTCAGGGGCTGCAGGGGGAACCCATGGCCGGGAATGGGGGTCCGGGGCTCCCGGGGGGGCTCCCCAAAGCCCCTCCCAGGGGGGAGCAGGAGCCGGCTCAGGAGCTGTGTGGAGAGAAAAGGGGCTGAGCCCGGCACGGGGGGACACGAGGGAGTCCCGGGCGCTGCGAGGGGGGGACACGAGCCCCGGGGACCCCCCTCACCTTCTCCCGCAGGGGAGGCCGAGCCCCAGCCCCGGCAGACGGAGCCAAGATGGAGCCCCTGAGCCCCAGAGAACACTGGGACCCAGCAGGAGCAAAACTGGGGAACAGGGATCAGAGTTGGACCAACTGGGATATATTGGAATTAGACTGAGAGTGACTGGGATCATACTGGGGGAAACTGGAACCTTACTGGGATAAGTGAATGTGGCTGGGAATGACCCTGAGTATGCTGAGGGCAACTGGGATATACTGGGAGTGTCTGTGACCATACTAGGGGTGACTGGGAACACACTGAGTGGGACTGGGGGTAACTGGGTCTACACTGGGGGAACTGGGATCCATGGATGCTCCATTGGACAGGAGGTCACAGCTGGAAACCACCTGCACCCTTTGGAGACTCCTTCTTTGGGAAGGAGGAGTGAAGGTACCCATGGAGTCGTGTCCCAGCCCTGTTGGAAAGCAGATAGAAATCTCCCAGGACCCCGGGCACACAGGCTTAGAGGCAGAAAAGAATGCAGGGGCTGGTTTGAAACCCTCGGGGAAACTGAGATCCATAAAGTCACACAGACATGAAGTGGGAATGTGAGTTTTAGTTTTAGGTCAGTAAAAATATGCCTTAAGTGCCTTACGTGCCTTAAGCAAATAAGAGACTGTATTAATTGATAGAAAAGCCCCAAAGTCCAGTTTAAAGTTCAGCAGCATTACCTTGTACAAAGTTAACTGAGTCCTAGACATAATATAAACATACCAGAGCATTGCTGACGTTGCCAGGCAGAATAGACAGGCTGTAGGCACAGGCCTTGTGTAAGAAATGATTCCCATTGTCACACAACTGTGTTAGACCAGGAGAGGTGCAAAAAGACAGGAACAGCATCGTGTTTGTGGCTGGTTGGATGATTTAGGAATAGAATTCATTGTGTCGGGGCTGCTGCTGTTGCTTCTGCTTGGGCCATGGGGACTCTGTGCTGGAAGGCATTTTGCATGATGGCCCGGACTGTAACAGCCTGACCTTGGTGAGGCTGATCCAGCCATGCCATAAACTACTTTTCCAAGCAGCAGCACCTCTCTTGTTCCTGGGCTGGCCGCTCCAAGTTGCCAGCTGTCCATCAGCAATGTGCCCGCTGCTCCTGCCTGCTGCCAGTCCTTCCCTGGCAGTGACAGCAGGAGCTGCTCCTGCCGCCGGCAGCTCCTGTGCCTGGAGTCCCTTCCCGTGCTGGCAGCACCAGCTGCCTCTTGCCTTCAGCCCAATGCCTGCCTGCACCTCGGCCTGCCTTTGCCAGCTCTCTTTTCCCAAGCCTTTGACTCCCAGGCTTCTGCCCCAGCCCAGGGACATTGGTTATTCCCATCACCTGCTGCTTTGACACCATGAACCGTTCTGGTTTGACCTAAGAGGTGAATCATGAAGGTTGTGGTGCTTTCTTGTCCACAATGTCCTGTTAAGGCCAAGAACACGCTGTTCTTACAGCTGGAATTGTGGTTGTTCCTACACCATTTATTCCACACTGCATGACTAAAGAAAATCTCTCCTTTTCCTTACTAAGTTGAAGCTACAGCTTAGTGCAAATATGTGTTAAAAGAGAATGAATGCCATAATCCTCCTTTTCTTTTTTCAATCACTAGTGGATACCTCCCTGGAGGATACAGAACAACTCAACAATGTTGTGCATACAATGAAGAAAAGGCAACAAAAAAATCCCTCTGGATGATGAGGTAAGAAAACCTGATTTAATCTGTGTCACTGTTTCTCACCACATCTACTTAAACTGACAACAAATTAAGCTGATTTTCTCCACGCTGAGGCAGTTTTGCAATGAAGCAGCAGCGTGTCATGATGCTAAATAAGAATCTGGCCTTACCTCTAATGGTCACTGCTACAAAGTGTATCAGTGCACAGCAAGGCAGACTGGGTTATCACAGTTATTCCTCCCCTCCCCTCCTGCATATCCCATTGTCTCCTCTGCAGAAGACACAGGCTATGAAAACAAGGCAAGGTTGCTCCCTCTTTTTCTTCTCCCACAGGACTTGTTAGACACCATGTTTTTTCAAAGGACTGCAGGTTCCTCTCCCCAGCTTGCTTATTTCTCACTCTCCAAAAGAAGAGAGCTGAAGGAGTCTGAGGCCTGTGAGTGCCTGATCTCTCTTTCCCTCTACAGGCTCTGCCTCCCCAAGCCCTGGTTCCCTGCTGTGCTTTGGCATGAGAGCCATTCCAGCCCCAAAGACAAGGGCAGTGGAGTTCAGCTGCAAAGCCTCTCTCTGCACTGGGATTGCTTTGAGCCTGCAGCCTCCATGGGCAAGGGCTTTGTGGGAGCAGGGCCAGCACAGCCTGTGCCCTGCACACAGAGCCAGGAAAAGGAGCAGATCCTGCTGCCTTCTGCTGCTGCTGATCCCAGCAGCAACTCCCCTGGCAGTTCCTGCAGGGAACTCCACCCCAAGGGCTTCCATCCCTGTCGTGCCTGGGAGAACTTGTTGCTTCCCAGTTGTCCCCCATCCCTGTGGATTGTGGAGCATGTCAGCACAAGTGTCCCTGGCCCTTCCTCCCTGCCCAGCCTGCAGCAGTCCCAGTCCCTGTTGCCTCCCCCTTGCTGCAGCTCCTTGGCCAAAGTGCTGCCAAAGGCAGCGGAGCTGGCTCAGGATCCCTGTTGGCTCCTGGGCTCCAGGATGACCTTCAGAGGGACACTTGGAGCGCTTCCCGAAGAGCTGCCCGTGGCCTGGGGGGTGGATTTGTCCTCCCTGGGTGGCTCTGCTTGGAGTTGGACGCTGCGTGGAGTCCCGGAGTTTTCTCAGCAGCCTTTGCAGCCAGTTCTTGGCCAAGGTGTGGCTCTGCTGCCCTCCCAAATCTGTGCCTGCCTTGCCCAGCCTGAGTGCAAGTGGGGCATGTGCTGGGCATGGCTGGAGAATTCCATGGACAAAATCCTCCCCCATTGTCACCTTTACATCTGCTCATTGCTCTGGGCAGCACAAATCTACACTTCTTTTAGTGGAAACATTGAATTGCTTGCAGATCATGACATCTGCAATACTAATGTACAAATACAAAACAATCACGTTGAGTTTAAATATGAAATTTATTTTAAATTGCTACACCCACACTGCTGGTATAGAAACACCCAAGTATCCAAGTTTAGAAAACCAGTTTATTGTTACAATTGTGCTATGTAAATAAATAGAATTATAACCTTCAGTTAAAAAATAAAATACTGCAACCCTCTACAACCACTCACTATACAGAAATATCCATTGAAATTTAACAATTTAATGTATTACATATTATTCCCACTGTACAGCCTATATAGAAATACAGAAATATCAGTATCCCTCTCTAAAGGATCTTAGACCCAGTACTAAAGAAACAGAATTCTATAACCATACAACTCAAGATATATTTCAATATTTGTATACACTTAACTATACAATATACAGATGTAAATCTATAATTTATATTCCATATGACATAAAGCAAAGCATATAGAAATACACACACAAAAACCCTATCTATAAGTATACAAATACCAATGTACCAATGTAAGAATCCTTACAACCCCATCAACAAAACTATACAGCCATACATCTGAACAAGTATGTCAGTATAAATACAGATGTCAGCACATCAATACACATGCATCAAGAGAACAATAGACATACATATATACCTGTACAAACACCAGTCTACATCAGGCTATATAAATAACCATCAACTTCTAACTCTCAGTCCCACTGTGACCATCTCTAACTCCAAGTCCATCAGCAGGAATTGCAGCTGCCCAAGTCCCCGGGCTCTCCCTGGGTCTCTTCCTCCCGTGCAGAGCAGCTCTCCTGGACAGGGACAGCAGATGGGACCCGTGGGGAGCAAAGGGAACACTGAGTCAGGATGGGGCCGTTTCCCTTGGCAGCAGCTGCCCTTCAGTCAGGGCAGGGCAAATGGCAGCGCCTCCCCAGGAGGGGGAGAAAGAACAAGTTTGTCCAAAGGCCAGGACCAAAGGCCAGGCCACCCTCAGCCCCAGGCTGCCTGAGCGGCCCTGCGGCCTCAGCCGGGCTCTGGGCTGGCAGCAGCAGCTCCCTGGGCACTGCTGGAGCTGGTGGCCTTCAGCTTCTCCCTGCTGCCTCCTGTCAGTGCCCGCCTGTGCTCAAGCTCTGCAGGGCAGCTGTGGCCAAAGTGGAGCCTCTGCAATTGGTTCCAAGGGCTGGCAGAGCTGCAGGCCCGGAGCCCTGTGTGCTCCCTGCTGGCCCCTCCATCCCCTGAGCCCCAGCGTGCCCTGGGCAAAGCCCCGGCCCCCTTCAGTTTCTTCAGCCCCTCACAGTCCTCTCAGCCCACTCCATCCCTTCGGAGCCATCCCGGGGCCTTGGAGCCACCAGCGCCCTCAGCCTGTGCCACTTCCCTGTGCCCTGAGTGCCCCCGTGGCCCTCTGCTCCCCCAGAGCCCTCAGTGCCCCCAGCAGCTCAAGGGCACCGTCCCTGCAGCGTCAGCGCCTCCTCAGCCCCCTCAGCCCCCTGTGTCTCCCTGTCCTTCAGCAGCTCCTCAGGGGACAGTGCCTGGGGCCACCGGCAGCTCCCAGCGCTCCAGGGACACCCGGGGCTGGAACTGCTGCTCCGCCCGGCCTGGCCGCCAGCTGGGACCCAGCACAGACACAGGGGACACAGGGGGCACAGGGGGAAAAACAAGAGCTGAAAAAGGCAGCCCAGGGGGGACAGAGGGAAAAATGCAGCCTGGGCCTACACAAACATCACTCCATCCACCTGCACCAATTCACAGACCAGCACAGAGCCTTTGCTTTGTGATGTCAGGGCACGGTTGCCACGTGCTCGTGGTGACATCACAAGGTTGCCTTGGAGCACGGGAGGCCTCAGGGGTGTCAGAGCGGCTCTTGGGCTCGCTCTGTGTAGGAGTTTGCTCCTGCGCTCGAGGTTTCTGTCAGTGGCCAAGTGCTCACTGACAGTCGCCTTGCGTTTTTCTTCTTTTTCAGCAGTTTGAAAACTTGCACAGCAGTTCCCACAATGATTGGGCAACTCGCTGCTGCAGTTTTCACTGCTTATAAAATAGGTTATTCAACCTATTTTATGACACACCTGGCACGTAAGTAGAGGTTTTCCCTGGGTGTCACCTAACCTGGCTTTTGTGTCTCCCTGCTCTTTGGAAACAGAAAGACCATTTGGATGCCACTTGGGTAAAGCTCCTCCTGCCAACACGTTCAGCTCCAAAGGGGATGTCTGTGGCCAGGGCTGTGGGGCAGCATTTGCAAGGGAACCTGCAGGGGTTGTGTTCCCTCCATGGGACAGTCTGTGGCAGCAGAGTCTGTCATTTCCTCCCTTTGCTGGGTCAAGCAGCACTACTTGGAAAATGGGGGCTGGGAGACCTTCTAAAAATGCTCTGGTTGTTTCCAGTTTCCTCAAAGAATCTGGTTCATTTTCCCTTGCCCACTGCAGGTCACCTGAGCCAGGTATTCAGAGGGGCCGATCCGGAGGTGAGTGAGAAAGGAACATTTGATGTTCCTGGTGTTGAAGAATTGTGCAACAAGCTGTGAGCTTGGCCTGGGGCAGTAGAGTGTAGAGGACCAGCCGAGTAGGCTGCAAGAAAATCCATTTCCGTGTCTGCAGCAGCAAGAGCAAAGGCATCACTGGCTATTTCCTAACTGTGCATTGCAGAGCTTTAAAAGAACTAAAAGCCCAGTTTTGCAGAGAGAATGTTGCCTGCCCAGAGTAGCCAGGGGGGATTATCTAATTCAGAGCAATTTGCAGTCCAGTTGAATCAGCCCATTTGAATTTAGTCTGAGGGACTTAGAATCCCATTGCTCTAAAAGATGATGATTTGTGCTTAGTAGAGCTGGCTCTAGAGCTGAACAGAAAGAAGGTTATAAATGAGAGGTAATGGCCGGTGTCTCACACTCCTGTCTGTCCACAGAGCACAGAACCAAGGGAAGATTCTTCTCTGGCTCCCTGTGCTCCTGGAGAAGAGGCCAGAGAGGAGCCCAATGACCACCAGGCTCCAGCTGTGGTCACACCACGACCACAGCTTTCCCAGACAGTAAGTGCCAGTTCTGGAGGGTGCTGTCTTTAGTGCAAGGCAGAGCTGCAAGTTTCTGAGCAGCCAGCTCTTGCTGTTGGTGGCTGAGGATGCTGAGTGCTGGAGTCCTGCCAGGAGCCAGCCATTCCCCTCAGCCAGTGACACCTGGAAAATGGGCTTTGAGCTGTCCTGTTTAGGCCCCAGCTTGCTGGGATTCTGACAGGGGCAGCATCTCACAGTCACTTGCTCTGCATTTGTGTCTACAGAACATGGAGGCAGAGGCACAAGCAGAGCTGTTTGTGTTCCCCAGTGACATCATGGGAGTGAAGACAAGGAACACAGAAGAGATCAGGAGACTTCAGTACCACTGGAACATCTATAGACTGAGGCACAATCTCCAAAATCAGGTGAGTGGAGGAGTGGCAGCCACTCCACTCATGGAAGTATCTCCTTGTTCTTGGCAGACCTTTGGTGAAGAGCTGCAGGCAGACGTGCCGAAAAGCCCGGCTAGGATCAGGACGATGGACATGAGGCTGGAGGAAGAAATGGATATTCCAAGAGGAAGAGAAGAGAGCATACATCTCCCTGAGGTGCAAGAGGCTCTAGAGGAACCAGTGAGTGAAAGAGCCATAGCCACTGCAGTCACCAACCTGGTGCTTTCTGCCCTTCTTGCCTTTCCCCAGCAGAGCAGCAGGAGAGTGGGCTGATGCCTCTGAGTGTCCTCCTGCTCCAGTGTCTGTCACAGCCACTCTGAAGGACACTCCCTGCTGGGCTGAATCTCAGCTGCTGCCCTGGACAGGGGACTAGTGCTTTGGCCTTTTGGCCAGCAGTCATGGGAAGGCATTCCTGCTGGCCTCTTCCTGCTCTCCTTGTTTCTTGAGGGGTTCTTGCAGGTGAACACGGTGACCCAGGTGGATCTTGAAAGAAGCTGTCTGTATCCCTTGTGAATCTGGTCTCTCCCTTTCCTCACAGTCCATGACTCTTGGCTGACAGGGACAAGCTGCACTCTCTGACTGCTTTGTTCTCTTTGACTCCAGGTGGGAGTGTTGACATCTGGCCTGGCAGCCTGCAGAGATTTCCATCAAGGGACTGGCAACGAGGAGCCCCGAGATTCCTGCGAGGACCAGAAACTGTCCCAGGCAGAAGCGCTGCCCCTTGGGCACGTTCTGAAGATGGGGGAGACAAAAAGGACTCCATGGGAGGAGGTAGAACATCTGAACAAGGAACTGCAAGTGGGTCTGCAGCCCTTGGAGGGGGAAAAGAGTTCTTTCAAAGAAATGGAATGGTCATTTTGGCAGTCATCCTTCAGAAAATCCATACAAATGGATCATGGAGGAAATGGAAAATGAATCTGGCCATGAACTTGAGTAAAACCAGCCTTTGAGATTGTCCCATCCAGTTAGAGAAGTGAACATCAGAAAAACCCCATGGCAGAGCCCTGCATGTGGCTGACAGCACCTCCCTAAGGCCTTGCATTTGAAATGGGATCTGGGGCTAATCTCTGCCAGCCACTTTTCTGACACAAACTCCTTTGTTGTCTCAGATCTCCACAGGCTCTTCTGTTGAACCTGCAGCAGCAGCAGCAGCAGCAGCAGCAGTGTCACCTAAAGGAGCCTTTGCTGCCCCAGCTCAGAAGTGGAGCCCGGGCAGTTGGTTCATGTCCAGCAGTGACACAGCTGCTGCTCAGCAACAGGAGGTGGAGGATGACTCCCTGGAGCTCCTGAGTACGTCTGGTGTCTTTCTTCTCTGAGGGACAGTGCACTGTGTGCACGTGTCAGCACAGCTGCACCAAATGATCCTCCTCCCTGTGGTGTCCCAGGGGCATTTAGGGCTCCCCACAGGAAATGCTGTGCTCCAAGGCAGCAAGAGAGTGCTCTGGGTGTTGCTGCTGCCTCTGAGGGCAGCTTGGACGTGCTGGGCTTTGCCTGAGCTTCCCTGTCTGCTAAAGGCAGAAGCAGGCCTTGTTCTTGCATCAGCAGAAGGCTGTGACCTAGGAAATGATCTGGGCAAGTCCTGTGTGCTGATGGGCAAACTGGATAGAATGGTTAGCTTCTTAAATTCTCCTTAGACTCCTGACTTCTCATCTGTCACCAGAACAAAAAACTTCACAGAATTTCTTTGGTTTAGGTGTTTTGTCTCTTGGTTGTGGTTTTGGTTTTAGTTTGGGGTTTTTCTGGATTTTTTTGGGTAGAGTTTTTAATTCATCCTGAAGGAGCTCTTCTGCCCCATGTGTCTTACTGGTGTCATTTTTATGACTGTTCTTGTTACCGCTTCTACATCTACAGGTTTTTGTTTATTTTTTTTTTTAAATAATATTATATTCTTGTCAGTGAGAACTCCTTTGAAAGAACGTCAGTTGACACACAAATAGAGAGCCAGATGTGTTCTTTTTGTGCCCCCGTTGAAAGGACAGATGATTTTATCACAATCTGTTTTAGTATCCTAGTTTTGTTCTTAGAAAGATGTGTCCAAGAAACACATCCCTGGGGCTTGATCAGATCAAAGTGCACTGTAGGCATTTCTCAGGAGCAAGCCTCCAGACCCTCTGCTGTATATTCCTCAGATCCATGGCACTTTTCCATCCCTGATTCCCAGCCATTCCCATGACTGTTAGAATGCTGCCCATTGACACAAGCCCTGCTCAGATCAGTCTCAAGGAACACACATCAAGTCCTCTGTGATTTCTGCAGCACAAGTCATTGAATCTGCTGCTTGCCCAGAAGAGCTGCCAGTGCTGTGCTCTCAGATAAGACCTGGGGGGGCTGAGAACAGAGCCCAGGTGACTCTGTGTCTCCCATCCCCTGTTGGCACAAAAAGGGCCTTGATGTGCACCTGGGTGTGTCTGAGCTCAGAGCCGATCCTGCTGTGTCCTGAATGGGGTCCCCGGCTTGGAAGGGGCTGGGTGTGGCCGTGCCTTCTTGCCATGGCTTGTCAGGGCTGGTGCTTGGGCTTTGGCAGCTTTGTTGTGGTGGCTGCCCTGGCCCTGAGGGCCGGTGTGAGTGCAGAGGCTGGAGCCTTGCTGAGCTGGGAGAGTCCCGCTGCCGCCCGGCCGCTGCAGCGCGGAGCTGCCCCGAGGCAGCAGCCCCTGCTCTGGGCCGGCTCCTGCATGGCCTGGGCTGGGCTCAGCCAGGGGCAGCATCTCCTCTGGGCAGCTGTCCGTGTCCCGCCGGCCCCTGAGGAGGGAGCACTGCTGTCCTTGCTGCCCTTGCCCGCTGCGGGAAGATGGGCACGTGTGCGGGGCTGAGAGGGCCAGTGCAATGGCAGGGACTGATCCCTGCTCTCAGGGGGAGGAGGAGCACTGTGCTTCTCCACCTGGCCCACGGCCAAGGGCGTCTTCCAGCTCAGCCTGCTCATCACGCCTCAGGCTCCTGCTGCTGCTGGAGGCCCCCTTGGCATTGCTTACAGCATCAGCTGCTTTGCTTTACAAAGGGAAAGGCATTCTCTTGGCCAACTGCTGCAAGGTGGAGAAGGTGCCCTCCTCTCCTGGGAATGCATCTCCCTCTGCTTTGTTTTCTCTCAAGAGATCTCTTCAAAGGCCTGTGGAAAATCAGGCTCTGTGCTGGCCTGCTTGTACTGCAGAGCTGCCTGTCTTGTTGGGGTTGTTGGTGTTACCCAGCTGAGCACAAAAGACTCAGAAGCCCAGAGTGTACAGCCCCAGTGGGGCTGCCTTTTGTATCTCTTGGATGGTGGGATCTCTGCTTTCAAGTGAGCATCTTGCATTTTGTTTCCCTCAGGGAAAATGGTGAACATGGAGAATCCCCGGAGGAAATACGTTGAACTGGAAAATGTTGGCAGAGGGTGAGTCCAACCACAGTTTGTTCTACACAGTCATGGGGCAGGTGATTTGCTGCTGGAATATCTACCAAGTGTGAAGTCAGGCATGCTGCAAACATATTCAGACACTGGGTTAGTCTGCCCCATGTCTTAGTACCAGCCAGAATTTGTAAGTGTGCTCAGGAGGCATTGTCAAAGACACTTGTATTTCATTGCCACAAACAGCAATCTACCCCCAACCACAGCAGTGAGATAAAAGTTCTCAGGAATATTCCTTCCCAAGTGTTTGCTGAAGGAAATAGTCTGTGCTCAGGATAAAATCTGCCCAGTTTAGAAACTGAAACCCAAGATGAAAGAATCACCTGGCATTTTGAGCTGAGGCACTAAAGCCCAATGCTTCAGGAACAGGCCCAGTGCCCATGCACTGCAGAGGAAAATGCATCATCTGCCTTCTGGCAGAGCCCTCCTGCATGCTGCAGGTTTGAGGCATTTCCAGCAGACATCTCCTGTCTGGGCTGGCTTTCACTCCAAGATCTAAATGGCTTCTCCTTTCTTTGCTGCTCTTTTGTTTCTAGGGGATTTGGAGATGTTTGCAGAGCGGTCGACACTGCCACAGGAGGAGAGGTAAATGTCAAGAGCCCCTGCAGATCCTGCTGCTCTCCAGGGCTTTCCTCTCTTGTGTCAGCTGGGGCTGGAGCTGTGCCTAGAGCTGTGCTGCAAAGGCACAAGAAGCACAGAGTGGTGCCAGCCTGCCAAGTGCATTTGGGACAGTCTTTGTCCTTCTCAGCTGCCAGGAGGAAGGCAAGGAGGGCAGCGGTTCCTTTCAGAGAAGGACGCTCTCCCTGGCTCTCAATTGCTCCAACAAAGGTGGTGCTTTAGAGCATCTCACTGCTCTCTGGGCCGACGGCTTCAGAGTGCTGAATTCTTATTTCTGGCTGCCAGCAAATACATCTGAATGTTCCTGGCAGTTCCTCAGCCACCTGCAGTGCTGCACGTGGGAACTGCACGTAGGGAGAGATCTGCAAGGCCTCCCTAAAAGCCCCAAGCCCTGCCTGTAGCCCAAGATGTATCCACAGAGTACCAAGGCACGCTTTACTTCTTCTGAAGTGCAGACAGAGAAACAGAGAGTGTGCTCAGAGCTTTGGGGGTGATAGTTGAGACATGATTGCTAACAAGTGGACAAGGCAAAATGCCAGTGGCCACGTGTTCTGTAAGTGGCCCCCAAAGGGGCAGAGAAATGAGCTGTTGGAATGTCAGTTCCTAATTACTCCTAATTTGTCTAATCCCAAGGCACTTTGGCAAGGCTCACTCGTGTCATTGCTAAATCACTCATCCCATGTGTGCTGTGGTCTAGTGCCACCAACTTCAAAAGTTGTTGATTTTCAATGTCATTCTAGGTGGCCATCAAGAAAATTGATTTTCAAGGACTCATGATAGAAGATATTGTTACTGAAATCAGGGTCCTGAAAATGAATACAAGTCCCCAAATCGTCAATTATTTAGACAGGTGAGTGATCATGGTCTCATCCCATGAGGGTTTGTTTACATACTAAAAGCATGCAAGGTTAAAAACCCACTTTGGACATGGGCAGAAAAGAGAGCTGGTAATTATTGGGTTATAGGAACATTAGGTGCTTATTTCCAAAATGACGCCGTGTGACAGGTTTTTCATCTTGGCTGTTACAAAACTGCACTTTTTGCCTGCTGGCCATCTAAAACATCTCCTTTTTCACAGATGTGCTGTTCTCCTTGAGACTGCACAGACTGCAAACAATGCACAGCCTGGAGGGAATGTCTATTCCTTTCATTCTGTCCTTGTCACAAAGGGATCCAGAAACAAGAATCAAGCAAAGAAACCAACACATGCATGGCCTTGTTCCCTTCTTTCAGCTACCTTGTGCGTAAGGAACTCTGGCTGGTGATGGAGTTCATGGATGGAGGCACTCTGTTCGACGCTGTCAAGGTGTTCGAGATGACAGAAGATGAGATCGGAATCATCAGTCGGGAGGTCAGTCAGGGATCCCAGCTGTGCTTCCCAGGGCTGGGGCAGGACTGTCTGGGAAAGGGGCTCAGAACAGGAGCCATTCCATGGGCCAGGCTTTGTTTCTGTGTCGCTGGAATGCTCTGGGCAAGCAAGAGCATCCCACGTGAACTGCCTGCCAGTGCCCCTGCACTCACTGCACTCTGTTCTTGTCCTCTTCTCTCCTGCTCTTGCATTCTCACTCTGGCTCTTGTAGTTGCTCTTCTCCATCTTACCTCTCTAAACTTTGGCCTACACTGCATTCCTTGACTGTAAAAGCAAAGGTGGTGGTGGCAGCATTTGAAAGGAACAGCAAAGAAAAAAGAGAGACTCATTTCTCTCAGTGCTCAGCTGAAAAGGTTGGCAGTGCAGCCAAAATGCTCTTGACTTCTGGGCACATCCACTGCAGCAGCATCATCCTGGCTGGTTTGCAGGGCAGAGTCTGCACCAGCAGTTGCTGTTGCTCTTTGACAAGCTGACATGCCTTTCTTTAGAAGGGTGCTGCTCTGCCAGTGTTGGAGCAGCAAGCTCTTCCTCTCAATGGCACTGTGTTCTGCCATTCCTCCCCATTCCCCTGGAGAGGGAATCTTGGAGAGCTGTTGCCTTTCTTGTCTGATGAAATCCCATCACTGATTTTTGCCCTCCTGTTTCTGGTTCCTCTCTCAGTGCCTCCAAGGACTGAATTACCTCCACTCCCACCACGTGATGCACCGAGACTTGAAGAGCCCCAACATCCTCCTCAGAACCGATGGCTCTGTCAAGCTGGGTCAGTATATTCTTGGTCAGGTGCAGCATTCCAGGGATATGGCGGGTGTGGGGCTGCTTTGGAGTGACTGCCAGCTCCCCAAAAATGGTGCTGCTGGCAGTGCAGGGAGCCCTGCTGTGAGCTGACCACACGGTTGCAAGGTGCACAGAGCTATGGCAGGGAACAAGCAGTCCAGAGTGGCATTGCTCTGTGTGTGTCCCTTCCAGAGAGAGGGAGCTACAAGTCTAAAGCTTCAGGGCAACAAAAGCCACTGCTGGAGGCAGTGTAAAAAATGTGGGGATTTTGGAAGTAGCCACTGGCATATTTCCTTGGCTAAAGTCCTGAGGAAAGAGAGCAGGGACTGTTGCAGGAGATTCAACTGCACATTCTCCAACTTCTACTGGGCAATTCTTTTGCTTGCTTTCCTAATTGCACAGGATTCAAATCAAAACAGTCTTTTGCTTTCTCCCCAGCTGATTTTGGCTTGTCTGCTCTACTCACCCCTGAGCAGAGTAGACGCAGCTCAGAGGTCGGCACTTACTGGTGGAGAGCACCTGAGCTGGTGAAAGGTCACCCATATGGCCCCAAAATTGACATCTGGGCCTTTGGGATTGTGACAATTGAAATGGTGGAAGGAGAACCTCCTTATTATAATGAAACTCCTCGCTCGGTAAGGTGTAAATACTCTCTGATCTCACTGTCTTTCTCCCCCAGCCCACCTTCTGTGTGCCATTGGACAAAATCCCATTGCCATCTGCTGGAACTACTTCCACCACGGCCCCTTTCTGAAAATGTCCCTGCAGCACATCAGCATCTGCTGGAGTTTTGGTTGCATCACTGGGGGAGCTCAAGCCTTACCCCACACAAACAATCTCCCTTCTCAAACGACATTTGTCTTTGGCTTAGAAGTCGTTCCAGCTCTTTTGGCCACAGAGATGGCCCTACTAACAGGAAACAACCATCTTAGAGCTGCTGTTCCCTTTCCTGAAATGAAGAAACTTAAACCCAACCAAGTTTCTAAAAGAGTGGTTTGGAGAGAAGAAACAAACAAAAAGCTTGATGACTTTTGTTTGATGGCAGCTGTGCTTTAGGGACCAACAAGCACTGCAGAGATGCTTTGCATGTAATAATCCTTGGAAATAGTAGAGTGAGTTAATAGAGCAAAGTCCCTCTTCCAAATAGCCTGCCAAGCTGGTCAGGTGAATCCTCAGAGAAGCAAAGGTGCTTTTCTGATGTAGTTTCCACTAACAAGGTCAATCAATGAAATCTGCTGCAAGATCTGCTGCCAAGGCAACATCTGCTGCATGTTGGAGAAGCTGTGGCTGCATCGGGCTTTGGGTTTTTGTTGGTCCAGGAAAGTCTTCTCTGCCTCTGTGCCACGGCAGAAACTGCCACTGCAGAGTGCAGCTTGAACAATGGGATCTGGGAGAGCAGTTCCAGAGGTGAAAGAAGCAGCTGAGAGACTGGTGTTTCCTTTTTCTCCAGGCTCAGCTCCTGATAGCCACCAAAGGGACCCCAGAGCTGCAGCAGCCCAAGCTCCTCTCCCCTTTGCTGCGGGACTTCCTGAGCTGCTGCCTGCAGACAGACGAGGCGCGGCGCTGGTCTGCCCAGGAGCTGCTGCAGGTAAAATGCCAAGGGGCTGCAGGGAAACGGTGTCCCAGGGATGGGCTCCTCCTCCACTCAAGTGCAAGGCATCAGATGAGCCCCCTCCTCCCCACCTCCACTCTTGGTGCTGTTCAAATGAAAACAGCCAGGAGTCCTAGACTGGGCTGGGCTGGCAGGGACCTGGAAAGCTCATCTGGTCCAAGTGCCCTGCAGTGAGCAGGGGCATCTTGAAAGAGATCAGGATGCTCAGACCTGAAATCTTTCCAGGGCTGGGGCACTTAGCAGCTCTTGCAGCAAACTCTGCCACTGCTGCCCCAGTGTTGGTCCTTAGACCTACTCTGTCTCAATCCCCTTTTCATTTAAAAAATATTGGACAGTAATGGTTCATTGTTGTTTCTTTTTCCTTTGTGCAGCATCCATTTGTAACGTTGGCGAAGCCGACATCCAGCCTGGTGCCATTGATCATGATGGTGAAAGAGTGGAAGGAGGAAAGAAGATTGAGACACCGACATTAGAACTGTTTGGCCCATCACCAGTCCAGAGAAAAAATTTAGAGTAGGATTGTAGATAGGATTGCAGTTAAGATTCTACTGTAGGATTGTAGCGTAGGATAGTAGCGTATGATATTAGCATTGATTGTAAACAAATAAATTTTGTGAAATCTCAACTCCTTTCAAAGATTCCCCTCCTTCGGAGCCTCTGAGAAAGCTCAACATTTTCTTCTGAACTTAGAGGTGGAAAATGACATTGAGGGCTTCTTTGGTACGGTTGGAAAGTGGGGAAGGCTCTTCTTCAGTCATCCTCTCCAGACCACAGGGCCTTTGGAATGTGGCCCACTGGCTGGGTTTTACCCAGCTGTGGCACTTGTGTTTGAGGCAGAAAGGGCAGTGGCATTTGCAGGCAGAACTAAAGGACGAGTGGGGCAGCCCAAACACCCTGTGCATCTGCAGGCCTTGAGCTCTGACTGGAGAGCATTTGAGTTCCTGCCCCTTGGATTTGTATCCCTAAGTGCAGTCTCTGTGTGTGGAGGAGAGTTTTGCCCCAGTGAGAAAGCAGCAAGGTCAGGGAGGCTGCTGGGAAAGGCGCAGAGCTGGTGCAGAGCTGTCAGCGGGCGCCAGGTGAGAGCAGGCCCCGCCTTGGCCAGGCTGGAGCCCCAGCAGAGCCCTGGCAGAGCCTGGAGCAGCCTGAGCCTGGGCAGGGGCAGGCTGGAAGGAGGCCCTTGGAGCTGCAAGAGGCAGCGGCCCGGCCCTGGGGGCCTCTTGGTGGCCCCGGGCGAATGCTGCGCTCTCAGAGCCCAGCTGGCAGCCGGCTGCTCCCGAGGGGAAGCGCAGCCGTGCCGGGCACAGCACAGACTGGTGGCATTGGCCGCCCGCAGTCTGCACAGGAGGAGAGAAAGGCACAGCACAGCCCAGGGCTGCAGGCCTGCCTGAGGATTCCTACTCTTGTGCCGGCTGCCCTGGCACTCCTGGCAAAGGTGAGCAGTGTGTGCAGCACTCTGGGCACAGGGAGGGAGCCGGGCTGCTCCGCAGGCTCCAGCACAGGGCAGCGTCCTTCAGGCACGGCGCTTCTGCCTCCCGGGGGAACTGAGGCCAGCGGGAGGCAGGGACAGCTTGGCAGGTCACATCTGCAGCACAAAAGGGCCTCACACAGCTCTGCCAGGAAGCGCCTGCACTCCTGGAGCTCTGCACTCAGCCACAGCAAAGGGGTGAAATGCAGAGTGCTCTGCAGAAATATTCAGGGGCACCAGCCCAGCCTGCTTTGTGCTCTCTGGCACACAGCAAGCGCTGTGCAACACAGCCCTGAGCTGCTGGAGAGAGGTGTTAGAAAGGAGCCAACTCTTGGATGAAATTAAATAGGGACAAAGTCATCAAAGCAAAAGAGAACTGATTCTTAGTAAGGATTCACCTGAGCTGCCAGGGCTCCTCATTGTGAGGAAAGGAGGGGCTGGGAAATGCAGGAATGGGGGCCCAGGGGTCCCAGGGAGAAGGAAAAGGGGGGTCTGGGGGCTGGGAGAGGCGGGGTGGCTGGAAAAAGGTTGTGTTGGTGCCGGATCAGGGGGTGCAGGGGGGTCTCAGGGCAGGGCAAAGGGGTAAAAGGGCACCTGGGCTCTCAGGAATGGGGGTGCAGGGGGGTCTCAGGGTCAAGGAAAGGGGGAGCAGGGACTTGGAGAGGTAGAAGGGAGTTCCCGGGGGTCCTTGAGCCCAAGAAAGGAAAGTTCAGGCTTTCCCAAAAAGGGGGAACCAGGGTGGGGACACTCAGAGTGTTTGGGAAGGGGGAGTTCAGGGGGGTCTCTGGTTTTGAAAAAAGGTGGGGCTGGGGGCTGGGAAAGGCAGGAATGGGGGTCCAAGGCATTCCACGCCATCCCAAAGTCAAGCACAGGGGATGTCTGGAGGCTGGGAGCCAAGGGATGGCCGGGAAAAGGGGAGCAGGGGGTGCTGGTGTTCAGAAATGGGGGATTCAGGGGGTCCCTGTGCAGGATAAGGGGAACAGGGGGGTCCCGGGGCCGGGAATGGCGGGTCAGGGTCCCGGGGCCGGGGGTCCCACTCCCCCTGGCCCCCCCAGGAGCGCCCCCAGCCCCAGCCCTGGAGCCATCCCGCTGCTCCTGCTCACTCCCAGCAGGATCCCAGTAGGATCCCAGTACAGCCCAGTCACTCCCACTCCTGGCATTCCCCCCGAGCCCCCGGGGATCCGGGGGATTCCTGGTGGCCACGGCGCTGCCCAGGTCACCAAGAGGCGCCGGGAACAGGAGGAGATCCAGGCTGAGGAATTGACAAATGCCCTGGGGCACACCTGCCTGGAATGGCTCCGGAAATGTGTCAGATATGGGCGGGAGGCACTGGAGCATAAATGGGGGGAGGGCAGAATTCCCATGGGAATGTGGGATTGGGAAATGTGGGATTTGGGAGGGCAGAATTTGGGAACATGGGAATTCCCGTGGGGCCTCCAAGGATGGACCCCACTGCTGTCCCATTCCCATGGGAATTCTGTAGCTGGATCTCACTGCCATCCCATTTCCATAGAATTCCACGGGCAGATCCCATCCCCATCCCACTGCCAGGGAAGCTCCAGCCCAGATCCCCCCCAAACCCATCCTGGGGGTCGCCCTGTTCTTTGCCCTCCCCACCCCCCACAAGACTCCTGGGGGTCCCCCCATGACCCCCCCGGCCCCCCCAAACTCCTCCTGGGTCCCCCCTCATCCCCCCACGGGGATTCCTGGGAGTCCCCCCGTGTCCCCTCCCCCAGGACTTTGGGGGTCCCCCCGACCTGTCCGTGCCCCTCCCCCGTTTCTGCCCCCCTGTGATGGTGGGGGGTGGGGGCCGAGTGCTGGTGCCCCCCTGCCTGCAGCAGATCCAGCGCTGGGGGCACTGCAGGGGCTCCCTGGCCATTTGGGCTCCCCTGGGATTTGGGGTGACCCCCCGGGCCCCAGGATCTCCCTGAACACGCTGACGCTGCCCGGGCACAGTGAGAAGGTTCAGACCCGGCTCGGGGTCCCAGCTCTGTCACCGGCCGCGCCCAGGGACCCCCAAACCCTCCCGGGACCCCCAAATCCCCCCTGGGACCCCCAGCCCCCCCCGGGGCTCCGCTGCCCTGGAATCACCAGGAGTGGTGTTGCCCTTTGAAGGGGAGTTTTCCTGGGAACCCAAAACAGGCGCCTCTTCAAGCGGCCATGGCAGAGAGAATCCCAAAAATCCACTCCGGGTTGGTGGGGGGCAAAACATCCCCCAGAGGGGCTTGGAATGGGGGTCCCCTATAAAATGTCACCTGACGGGGGTGATGAGGTGCTCCCAGCACAGCCCAGTCACTGCCAGTCCTGGCATCCCCCTGGGCCCTCTCTGCCTTCCGACCTTTCCCGGCTCCATCCCCGCTCGTCCCGCGGGCTGCGAGGGGTTCGGGAACGGGGCAGGAGGAGGAGGGAGGGAGGAAGAGGCGGAGCGGCCGCGGGAAGCGGGAGGAAGAAGAGCAGAGGAGGGAGCGGGCGGCTCCAGCGCTCCCTGAAGCCGCAGCAGCCCCGGGACCATCGGCCCCATCCCGCAGGTGCCCGGGGAGGGGGAGCTCGCCCCAAATATCCCGGGTTTGGGCTCCCTGGACTTGGGGTTTTTGGGGGGATGTTTGGAGCTGGCAGGGCTCCAAAGGCGAGGCGCAGATGGCCCTCGGGGGGACATGGGGGGACCCAGGAGGTGGTTTTGTTTGGTTGTTTTTGGTTTTGATTTTGGTTTTGTTTTCTTTTGGGGTTTGGAGTTTCTTGTTTGTTTGTTTGGGTTGGGTTGTTGTTTTTTTGGGGGGAAGGAGGTTTATTAGTAACCACACACCTCCACGTGGTTCCAGTTTCCTTGGCACTCCCAGTATGAGTCAAGTCATTCCCAATTATTCCCCAGTATGGTACAATTTGCCCCCAGCAGGGTCCCAATTGCTCCCAGTTCCTCCTTCTTTTGTCTGCTGTGTTCCCAGTTCTCCCAGTTACCCCTAGAAAACCCCCATCACTCCCAGTATGATGCCAGTCTCTCCCAGCAGGGCCCCAGTCACTCACAATTGGTCCCAGTTCCCACCAGCACATTCCCAGTGGCTCCCAGCGTGATCCCAGTCACCACCTGCATGGTCTCAGGCACTCCCAGTATATCCCAGTTGCCCTTGTAGTCATTGCCCAGCACTCCCAGTTCCCTCAGCATGGTTCAGTTGCCCCCACTTTTATCCCAGTCCCTGCCAGAACCTCCCAGTTGTCACCAGGATGCATCCTGTCATTCCCAGTTTTTTCCAGTTCCTCCCAGTGTGTGCACAGCTGGTTTCCTGCGTGGCTCTGGTAGCTCCCAGTAACCCCAGTCAGGGTCCCATCACAGAATCACAGAATGTGTAGGTTGGAAGAGACCTTCAAGATCATCGAGTCCAACCCAGCCCTGACACCTCAACTGGATCATGGCATCGAGTGCCACATCCAGTCTCTTCTTAAACACATCCAGGGATGGTGACTCCACCACCTCCCCAGGCAGACTATTCCAGTATTTAATCACTCTTTCTGTGAAAAACTTCTTCCTACTCTCCAACCTATATTTCCCTTGTCACAGCTGAAGACTGTGTCCTGTCCTTCTGTCAGTTGCTGCCTGGACAAAGAGACCAACCCCCAGCTGTCTGCAACCCCCCTTCAGGAAGTTGTAGAGAGTGATAAGGTCACCTCTGAGTCTCCTTTTCTCCAGGCTAAACACCCCCAGCTCCCTCAGTCGTTCTTCATCTGGCTTGTTTTCCAAGCCCCTCACCAGCCTCGTTGCCTCCTCTGGACACGTTCAAGCGTCTCAAGGTCCTTCCTAAACTGAGGGGCCAGAACTGGACACAGCACTCGAGGTGTGGCCTCACCAGTGCTGAGTCCAGGGGAAGAATGAGCTCCCTGCTCCTGCTGGCCACACCATTCCTGATCCAGGCCAGGGGCCATTGGCCCTCTTGGCCACCTGGGCACACTGCAGGCTCATGTTCAGCCGCTGCTGACCAGAACCCCCAGGTCCCTTTCTGCCTGGGCACTGTCCAGCCACACCATCCCCAGCCTAGAGCACTGCAGGGGTTATTGTGGCCAAAGTGCAGCACTTGGCACTTGGACTCATTAAACTCCATCTTGTTGCACTCTGCCCACCCATCCAACCATTCCAGGTCTCTCTGCAGAGCCCTCCCACCTGCCAACAGATCAACAAATGTTCCCAGCTTAGTGTCATCTACAAGTTTACTAATGGAAGACTCAATACCCTCATCCATGTCATCAATACAAATACTGAACAGAGCTGGCCCCAGCACAGACCCCTGAGGAACACCCCTGGTGACTGTCCCCAGCTGGATGCAGCACCATTCCCCACCACTCTCTGGGCCTGGCCATGCAGCCAGTTCCTAACCCAGCAAAGAGTGCTCCTGTCCAAGCCCCGGGCTGCCAGCTTATCCAGGAGTGTGCTGTGGGAGACAGTGCCAAAGGCCTTGCTGAAGTCCAAACAGACATCCAGAACCCTTCCTGCATCCACCAGGCAGGTCACCTGGTCATCAAAGGAGACCAGGTTGGTCAAACACGACCCACCCCTCCTAAACCCGTGCTGGCTGGCCCTGACACCCTGGCCATCCTGTAGGTGCTGTGTGATGACACTCAATATAAACTGCTCCATTACCTTTACCAGGTACTGAGGTCAGGCTGACTGGGCTATGATTACTGGGATCCTCCTTCCCACCCTTCTTGTGAATGGCTGTCACATTGGCAGCTTCCAGTCACCTGGAACCTCAGCAGTGAGCCAGGACTGTTGGTAAATGATGGAGAGTGGCTTCACAAGCTCATCTGCCAGCTCCCTCATCACCCTGGGGTGGATCCCATCTGGCCCAGAGATTTATAGTGTCCAAGCATCTCAGCAGTTCTCTGACTGCCTCCTCCTGGATAACAGGGGCACCATTCTGTTCCCTGACACCATCTACCAGCCCAGGAGGACAGTTGTCCAAAAGGCAAGTTGTCTTCCCACTGAAGAGTGATGCAAAGAAGGCATTAAGCACTTCTGCCTTCTCTTCATCTGCAGTTACTAAGTTCCCTCCCTTATCCAACACAGAGCAAAGGTTGGCCTTGCCTTTCCTTTTACCATTAATGTATTTGTAGAAACATTTTGTATTGTCCTTTACAGAAGTTACCTTTTAAGTTCAAACTGAGCTTTGGCCTCCCTAATTTTTTCCTACATGCTCTAGCAGCCCCCTGAAATACTTCCCAAGGCACCTGACCCTCCTTCCAAAGATGATACATCCTCTTTTTATTCCTGAGTTCATCCAAAACCTCCTTGCCCATCCAGGCTGGGCATTTGCCTCGTTGACTCATCTTTCGGCACACAGGGACAGTCTGTTCCTGTGCCCTCAGAATCTCTGTTTTGAAGAACACCCACCTTTCCTGGACTCCTTTGTTCTTAAGGGCTGCTTCCCAAGGAACTCTCTGAATAAGTCTCCTATATAGGCCAAAGTCTGCCCTCCAGAAGTCCAATGTAAGAGTCTTATTGATGTACCTCCTGATTTCACCAATTATCAAGAACTCTATAATTTCATGATCACTCTGCCCCAATCGTCCTCCAACCACCACATCTCCCACCAGCCCATCTCTATTTGTGAACAACAGAGCCAACATAGTCTCTCCCCTGGTGGGCTCACCTACCAACTGTGACAAAAAGTTATCATCCATGCACTCTAAAAATTTCCTGGACTGCCTCATTTCTGCTGTATTAAGTTCCCAGCAGATGTCTGGCAGGTTGAAGTCACCTACAGGAACAAGGGCTGATGATCCTGAAACATTCTCCAGCTGCTGATAGAATAAGTTGTCCACCTCTTCCTCCTGGTTGGGTGGATGATAACAGACTCCCAGTAGGATGTCAGCCTTGTTGGCTTTCTTCTTCATTCTTACCCATAGCCATTCAACTGAATCTTCATTTGTTTCAATACCTATTGCATCAAAAGCCTTCTTATCATAAAGGGCCACCCTGCACCTCTTCTCCCTTTCCTGTCTCTTCTGAAGAGCCTGTAGCCATGGAGTGCAGTGCTCCAGCTGTGTGAGTCATCCCACCACGTTTCTGTGATGGTGACTACATCACAGCTTTGCTGTTGCCCCATGACCTCCAGCTCCTCCTGTTTGTTACCCATGCTACGTGCATTGGTGTACATGCCCTTCAGCTGGGCTACTGATTTCAGCCCTAACTCAGGCTTAGCACCCTTGGGTCTGCTTCCAGGCAGCCCAGCTGCATCCCCTTCCCCCTTCAAACCTAGTTAAAACCCTCTCAATGAGGTCAGCCAGTTCCTGAGCTAAGAACCTTCTACCCTTAACAGAGAAGGAACCACGAGCTTGAGCACTCCCTGAATTCACAGCCCCCCACCCGTGGGATCATCACCCCCCATCCCACAGGTGACCAGGGAGGGGGAGCTGGGCCCAGATATCCTGGGGCGTCCCTGGGTTGGGTTTTTTTTTTTGTGGTATGTTTGGAGAATGGAGAACTCCAAAGGTGAGTGGAAAATGCCCCTTGGGGGGACATTGGGGGGTCCCAGTGGCAGCTGCTGGCAGAGGCAGCCTGGAGGAGCAGAGCCCTGTGTCCCCCAGGAGCCCAAAGTGGGGAGCCCAGAGAGGGGGGAGCGCCGCGATTGGCGGGACCCTCAACGGCCTGGAGAGGGGCAGGGGGGACTCCTTGGACCCCCTGCACCCCAAAGCAGAGAATGAGGGGAGAAGGGACCTTGAGATCCCAAAAATCTCCAGCATCCCTGTGAGGAGATGGAAAAGGGGGGAACTTCTCATATTCCTGGGAGTCCCAGCAGCCGGGGGAGGGCAGGGACCGAGTAGACGGGGGACCCCCAGTTCAAGTGTGACCCCCAGGAGCTGGGACAGGGGGAAACCCCAAACACCAAAGGGGAGAGATCAGAGACAGGGGAACTGCTGATAGGCATTTTCAGGGCTGAATGTTGATGTTTGGGAGGTTTCTCTGGACCCCAGATGGGCAGTGACTCCTAGAGATGGACTTGGGCAAAACCTTAAACTCAACGTGCTGATCCCTTGTTTTCACCCAAAATCAGGACCTCCCATTCCAAACCATTGGCCAAGTGGAGGAGGAGGCTGCAAGGAAGAGGAAAATGTCCCAGGACAGCCAGGCAGGTGAGGAGGAAGTCAGTGCCCTTTTCCCCCTCTCTCCTGCTCCATCTCCCAGCCCAGCACGGCCCCCGGGTGCAGGACAACCCCACTGCCAACACTGTCCTGCTGGGGATGGACTGGGGGGATCTCCTTCCCCTTCCCTCTGGCACAGAGGCAAATCCCATCCTCTCCTTGTCCTTCCTCCCCCAGACAAGGAGCTGAATATGGAGAACAGGGAGGGCAAATCCCCGCAGCACAACCTTGTGGAAGAGGCCGTTTTGAGTGGCTCCACTGTGCAAGAATCCAATGGGGAAGAAAAACCCCGAAGATCCCTCAGGAGGAGGGGCTCCAAACCCATCCCAGGGGGCTCTGAGGAGGAAAGACCCACCCTAAGCCGGGAAGGTGGGCAGAGCTTCAGCCGGGGCTCTGAGCTGGTCCATGAGCAGCTTCATGATGGGGAGAAGCCCCACAAGTGCTTGGAGTGTGGGAAGAGCTTCAGCCGGAGAGACCACCTGATCAGACACCAGAGGATCCACACCGGGGAGAGGCCCTATGAGTGTCCCCAGTGTGGGAAGAGGTTTCAGACCAGCTCCCATCTCCTCTCACACCAGCGCATTCACACAGAAGAGAGGCCCTTCCGCTGCCCCGACTGCAGGAAGGGCTTCAACTTCCACCTCATCAGGCACCGGCGCATCCACACTGGGGAGAGGCCCCACGAGTGTGGGGAATGTGGGATGAGCTTCAGTGACAGATCCAACCTGATCCACCACCAGAGGATCCACACCAGGGAACGGCCCTACGAGTGTGAGAAATGTGGGAAGAGCTTCCGCCAACGCTCCCACTTGATCCGCCACCAGAACACCCACGCTGAGGAAAGGCCATACAAGTGTGGGGAATGTGGGAAGGGCTTCAACCGGAGGTCCCAGCTGATCATCCACCAAATGAGCCACACTGGGGAGAGGCCCTATCAGTGTTCTGAGTGTGGGAAGGGGTTTCAGACCAGCTCCAGTCTCCTCAAGCACCAGCGGATTCACAGAGAGGAGAGGCCCTTCCGCTGCCCCGACTGCAGGAAGGGCTTCAAGCAGAACTCCAACCTCGTCACCCACCAGCGCATCCACACTGGGGAGAGGCCCCACGAGTGTCCCCAGTGTGGGAAGAGCTTCACCAGGAGGTCTAAGTTGACCAGACACCAACAGAAGCACCAGAAGGGGAAGCCCTGAGAGTGCCCCGACTGTGGGAAGAGCTTCCTGCTCTGCTCCAACTCCATCTTCCATTGGAGGACCAACATTGGGCAGAACCCTGGTGACCAACATTCACTGTAATCTCCTTTGGGAAGACACTGGGCTGGTGGTCTTCTTGGTTGGTTTTCCCTAATACTCTTTTGATTAATTTTTATCCCTTTAAAATAGACAAAATTTGGGTAAAAATCAATAAACTCATAAAAGGCATCTAAAGCCTCACTTTTTACTAGTGTTTCAAGGGAATCTGGGATTCAGAGAGATTCTTGGGAGTATTTGGTGGTTTGGGGGGTATGTGGTGTAGTTTTCTCCATGTCTTTGCACTCAAAGAGACGAGAGTGTTCGATCTGTCACCTCAAAAGTACTCAATGCCACTGGAAACTACTCAATCCCTTCCCAAAATTTCTTCCAAAATTGACTCCACCACCCCTCAGGGTGGAATGCAATTGGAAGGGGATTGGGTGAAGTGGGATGCAAATCAGGAGGGAAGAGGTGAGCATTGGGTGGGGCAGGATGGGTGGGAGGGGGTTTTGGAGGTGTAAAATGGGGGAAATAGGGCTTGGGAAGGGGGTCTTGATGTCTAGCAGGGGTGGGATGAGTTGGTGTTGGGACTGGGGAGGTGGGGTGGGGTCTGGATTGACACAGGCCAAGTTTGGGACTGATGAAAGGACAGGGAGCCAATTACTGAGTGAGTTTTTGGATATTTCACGTTCCTGAAGAGATTTTGGGATATCCCTTGTTTCTGAGGCACTTGTGGGGCAGTCCTCAACTCTTTGGAGGGGTTTCCTGAGAGCAGCTCCCTGCAGCCCCATTGCCAGGGGTGGTTGCCTTGGGCACCAGCTCAGAGCTGCAGCCACAGTCCCTTGCCTCGGTGCTGGAGAGCAGAGAAATGATGAATGGCCCCAGACATCTCCAGGGTGTGTTTGGGGCCAGGGCAAGTTCTGTGTAGGTCGGGTGGTCACTGCCCCAGCCCCAGCCCCAGCCACTGCAGCCTCTGCTCCAGCCCCAAAGTGGCTGCCAAGCCCCTGGCACCCCAAAAACCCTACCTGTGAGAGGGACCAGAGCAGGTGAGGCTGTGACACGGGTGTGACACTGACACATCCCACAGCCCCAGAGCTCCCAGCAGCTGAGATGGTGCTGGATCCAAGGGGGACTGTGGATCTCTCTCTCCCTCTCTCTCTTCTCCTGACTTCCTCTTATCAACATCTGGAGAACTCGGACAGGTCAGAGTTTTCTCAGTCAGTGGTTTGTGAAGTGATTTACTGGAATTCCAGGGTGCTTTAAGATTTCCTAACTATCTCATTGCCTGATGTTTGCAACTAAAAGTTTGTTCTTAACCCTCATGAGAAGTTTGTTGTTTTCTCCCATGTGCCCCCTGAGGGGATCGAGGTACCTCAAGTCCCTTTCCAACAGCGGCCGAGCCAGCTTGGGGCACAGCAGCAGGAACTGCAGTGCTGAGCAAGGCCTGCCTTGGCTGGAGGGAGCAGAAAGGCCAAGCCCTGAGCCCAGGCCTGGCACAGCAGGGCCTGTCCCTCCCGGGTGCCTCGGGGCTCTTTGTGGGCCAGTGGGATGGCAGGGGCAGCAAGGACAAATGTCATCAAACTGCAAGCCCTGCCAGCCTCCTCAGGGAGGGGCCAGGGAGGAGCAAAGTGCAGGCCCTGAAAGGAAAGTTCCTCCTGTGGGGCCTCCAGAGGCGCTGCCAGAGCCCAGGGGACAAAGGCCTGGGTGCCTGTGGCCCTGCCAGCCCTGCCCAGCCCTTGGCCATGTGTCCTGCAGGCTGTGCCCCCTGTGCGTGCTGCTGCTGTGCCCTGGCCGGCTGCACACGCCCATCTCGCTGTCCCCCCCAGCATTTCCCAGCCCAGCATTTCTGTGCCCTCCCTGGGCTCCCTGCACCCAGCGCTGCTGGCTCCTGGCACACAGAGCCAGGCCAGGAGCCCACCCTGCCAAGGGCCTTTGGAGCAGCCTGGTGCCTGCCATGGCTCCTGACCTCAGCAGCTGCTCCTGGGATGCTTCCATGGAAGCCGAGCACAGCAACGCTGCTGGCCATTGGCCCTGCTCAGGCTCACACACTGTCAGGGCACATTCCCTGCCCGGAGGATTCGTGCCTGACCCAAGCCCTGCACTTATGGCTCCAGCATTGCTTTCCAACAAGAACAGGGGAAGGCAAACTGTGTGTAGCTCATGGTATTTTACAGTGTCTAAAACTGGCTAAGTCATTGGTCTTAGAGGTGAGATCCATTTGGAATGAATTGGATGGAGAAGTAGGACAACATGGAAAAGGGGAGCATAGAAACAAATAGAGAAAAACATCTTTGATTGTTTCTTTCCATTGTCATTTCACTTCTAGAAAGCTGTTTTAATTTTCCAGGAATTTTCTCCACAGTCTCATCTGCTCTTTCAAAGAACCTTCCCTGGAGATTGAGGTCAAACTTCTATCACAAGATGTGCCACCAACTGCAGCTTCCCTTGGCTTTCCACACCACGAGTGCAGCACAACTCTTGCAGCAAAGCAGGACAAATATTTGGAGAACTTTACAGCTTGTTCTTTTTCCTTGTGGAGTGGGAAGATGTGCAATTTCATTGTTACTGTTCTACTCTAAAAAACATGCTGGGGTACCAGGAGTTGTTAGAGAATACAAGCCTGGCTGAATGCAGAGAAAGAATCTCCAGAGGCTGCAGCCACAAGTGGAGAGTTGTGTGATAATCATTCCAACATCCCCATGGACAACTGGAAAGGGATCTTGAGAATGAAAATTGGCTGACAGAGGGAGTTTGTTTCTGTGTTCAGCTTAAATTATTCTACATCTCATGCATTGATCTAAATCAAGACCACAGTCAGTTCATGATAAGCACCAGAACAAGCTGAAAGTCACCAAGTAGATGACTGAAAGAATCTGAAAAGGAGAAATGCAGGGAATGACTTGGTGAAGTTTGTCTGGAAGAAGGGTCATTTTTTCTAATCATTTCTCAGCCATTCCTGTAGGATTTGCCTTTCTGAAAAAGGCCATTTTCATCCCAGATGCCTCATGAAATGAGAAGCCTGAGCATGTGGAAGTGCCTGAAAGATGCCCTGTTCCTCTGCAGGGACACTCAGGCTGAAAGAGGAGCCTGAGCCCTGTCTTGGGAAGGCTCCTGGGAGCTGGAATTGGTGGCGTGCTGGGAGAGGAGGAGCAGGGGGAGAAGGATGGGCGCTGCTGTGTGGCAGGAGCAGGAGGTTTGGGCCGCAGGACATTCCGCCTGCGCCGCTGCCCCGCAATGGGCGGCCGTGCCCGGGGCTCTGGGCCTGGCCCCGCCTGCGCTGAGCTCCCGACACTGCGGGAGCTGCCCGGGCTGGGCTCAGGTTCCCGCTGGCCCTGGGCAGCAGGCTGGGCTCCAGCTGGGATCAGCAGCAGCTGCAAATACCTCTGCCCATCTCCACTTGCTGCTGCTGCTGCTCGGAGGAAGCAATGCAGCGAGTCGAGGAGTTGTGGTTTCTCTTTCTCCTGGTGGATTTTTTTCATTTTATTTGTCACTGCAGAGGCAATTTCTGTGATGGCCTCTGTCAGTTGATTCTATTTCAGCAGCAGCAGCAGCAACAGGGCTGTGTTTGAGTGCTGCAAATGTGGCCTGTGTGGCTTTAATTCTCCTCAACTTTGTGCTCAGGGACTTGTGAACATTTGGAGATCTGCTACTCATGATGCCAGAGTTTCCTATCATAAAAGCACCTCTGGGTGTCACTGATCAAAAAAGGCAATTACAGTTTTATGGATAAAGTTCAAGTGGCCACCAGAAGAGGGGCAAGAGCAGCCATGATCTACAATTGCCAAGGCAAAGGCAGCAGCACCTCCTGCTGTCACCTCAGGGGGAGTAAAACAGTGCTGGAAACAGCGCTGGAAGCCGATCCTTTCTTTCTCTGCAGGCTGGGTCAGGGCAGCACAGGCGGGCCCTGAGCAATCAGGGCTGTTGGTGGGTGATTGTTGCTCTAGTGCCGAATTGAGGTGGACAAAGGCCTTGGAAGGCGAGGCAGGAGCAGGTGGGAAGGGGCCGGCGCTGCTGCTGCTCCTGCCCGGGAGCCCCGGCTGGGCCGGGCCGGCGCCCGCTGCGCTGCGGCTCCTGCTGCTGCCAGAGCCGGGCGGGACTCGGGGACAGGGAATGGACACGGGGGGACACCAAAGGCCTGCGGGGCTGCGGGTGTGTTGGCGCTGGGGCCAGCGCCAGCACAGAGCTTCAGCCGCAATGAACCCAGAGGGAAAGGCTGGGGAAAGGCTCCATTGCAGCCTTTCTTTCCTCAGGGCTGTGAAGGGACCGAAATGAAAGGAGAACAAGCAGGACCCGACCCCTCCTCCTTTGGGAGGAGCCCCGTGCCTGGGGCTGTGAGGGGCCGTGAGGGGCCGTGAGGGGCTGTGAGGGAAAATGAGGGTCCATGAAGGGCTGTGAGACGCCATGAGGAGCTTTGAGGGGATGTGAAAGGTTGTGAAGGGCTGTGAGAAGCCATGAGGGGCCAGGAGAGGTTCTGTGGGGCCATGAAGGGCCGTGAGGGGCCATGAGGAGCCTCAGCCCTGGCAGGAGGGGGGTCCCACCATGTCCCCAGGGCAGGGCAGCCCTGAGGGGCCGCCAGTGCAGACGTGGCAGCAGAGCGGGCTTGGGGCAGCTCCGGGAGGGGATGAGACCCTTCCCCAGCTCCAAACCACACCAAACCCACCATTAACAGGATTTTCCATCTTTAGAATCCACTGGCTGCATGGAGTTGACTGTACAGTTTAATCTTGGTGGGAAAAGCAAGGGAATTTTCCCAGTGAATGATATCCAGCCATTGCTAATAATGTCTAAGATTTAAAAGTCTTACCAATGAAAAGTAATACTAGTGAATAATAAGAACAAGAAATAAACCCCCAAATCCCAACACCCACCACCACACCAAAATGACAAACCTCATTTTTCTTTACCATCACAGGGTTTGTGAAATCAAATCCTATTAATATTCTCCATCTCTGTCTTCCCCACCAGATAAATGAGGCCATTTGCAGTGTTTAATACAAGTCACAATTGAGACCTGGAGGGAAGAACAGGGAGACACTACCAATTTCCATGTCAAACCCAGCAGGCCAACTCCAAAGCGGAGAGAATAAAATGGAATGGGGACAGGGGCTGGTCAGATGTTCCTCTAAAGGATCCGAAAATTGCCTCCAAGTGAACAGGAGGGGAAAATAAATCCCTATAAACCTCCCTGTGTGTTCAGGGCCTCAGCTGTGAGGAGCTGGACATGGACAGAGGCATCTGGAACAGTTCTGTCCTCAGGCTGAGCTCTCCACCCCTGCCCTGAAGTCAATCAAGTGCTTTCCCAGAGGATTCCATGGTTGCCAACCACCCCTCCAGATGTGCCTCACAGGAGCACAGAACCTTTTTCAAGATCAGGAGAGCAGAAAAAAATGACAAGAGATACCCAATCAAACTCTGTTTAAAAACCTGGAAAAAAACAGTTACTAGTTGAACTCTGAAGCCCAGCTGTGTGCCTTGGAATCCAAAGGAAAACTGGAAAGGCTTTTCACAAGGACTGACACTGAAGAGCTAACAGATGAATGTGTGTGGCATTTTTAGAGGCTTCCAATTTTCTACATTTTTCCTTGAACTGTTGAACTTGACTTTATCTTTGCCTCCTCTTGCACCAAAGGAGCCTCATTGCACCAGGCAGGAAGGCAAAGCTCATTCCTGGCCCTGGCTGGTGCTGTCCCTGCAGCATTTCCATCCCTCCCGTGGCCTCTTCCCTCAGGGTCCCCAGCAGCAGCTGCTGGAGCAGCACATGGAAGCTGCAGATGGAAGTGCTGCCCACTCCAGGCTGAAGCTACAAAAGGATCCTGCTGACAGGAACCCCAAGATTCCCTCCCAGGGGCCCTGCAGACACTTCCCCATCTGTTCTGTCTGCTCCATGCAGACACTGCAGGGGACATCTTGTCTCTCCTTTGGGGCAGGGCCAGGAGCCCAAATTCACACTCCAAATGCTGGATTCTGGCCCATTTCTGGGACATCTGCTGAGATGGGCTCCAGCATTATCCAGAGAAACTCACTGGACTTCATCCTCCAGCTTGAAAACCCAGCCCTTGGAAAGGGTTTTTATAAGGACCACAAGTCATAATCCAAATAAGATTGATTTGCAATTGTTTACCCTTTGTTCTCTGTGGTAGTCTTCTGTGCCATGAAACTCATCTCCAATTAGACTGCAAGGAATGAGTCTGAAGCCTGCAGTACCAGAACAAAACAAAGCCAGTCGGATTTCCTTATGAAAACTGGAAGACCTAAAAATAGTAAATGTGTTTTTCTCTTCAAAACATTTTTCAGATAAACATAACACATATATGATAGGCAAATTCACACTGTGTGAGCATTTTAAAAAAGGGCAAGCAGGGGTTATTTTTTGAGGAAAAGTTAGTTCTACTACCAAATTAAAAGAATTCAAAAAGGTGTTGTTTCTAGCCAGAAGGGTGTGCACAGCATTTGGGATGAGCCCAGTCCCAGCAGGGTGCTCAGAGCACAGGTTATGGGAAGGAAGGGGCCGTGGGGGACTCACTGTGAGCATCAGAGGGGCCCCGGCTTATCCCTCCTGTCCCACTCTTGCAGGTTTCTACAACCAAACCTCATTTTTCATTATTTATGTCACCAAATCACAGGAGACCAAAGACAGCAGGACCCATCCATCCTGGCAGCATTCATCTTGGAAGAGCCCTTGCAGAGATGGAATTTTGAAAGTGGGATTCCAGTTACGGCAGCAGAAACCCCGATGAGAAGGGCAAGTGTTGTCCACAGGAAGGAAAGCACAGAGCCCCAGTGTTTCGGGGGCAGATGAGAGGGGCACCTCAAAAGACTAAAGCCAGCCAGATCTGTCTTATGTCAGCATTCATCTGGAAGCAATCTGGATATACAGAATTTTGGATCTAGAATCCCAGTTTTGGCCATGGGCACCTGGGGGAGAATGACTGTTCTTTTCCACAGGAAGGAAAAGCACAAAGTCCAAGTGTTTAAGGGGAAGATGAGAGGTGGCTCCCCATGAGGACACAGGCAGCCTGACCTGTCTATCCTGGCAGCACTTGTCTGGGAGCAACCCTTGGATAGATGGGATTTTGTCAGTGGAATCCCAATTTCTGCCATGGATATCTGGATGAAAACAACAGTTCTTTTCCATAGGCAGAAAAGCACAGAGCCCCAGTGTTTCAAAGGCAGATGAGAGCCAGGCCTCGGGAAGCCAAGGCCAGTAAGACTTCTCAGTAATGGCAAATTTTGTCTGGAGGCAACCGTTGCATATAGAGAATTTTGGAGGTGGAATCCTAATTTCTGCCAGGAGGGGTGGGTCTTTTCCACAGCAAGAAAAGCACAGAGCCCCAGTGTTTCAAAGGCAGATGAGAGCCAGCCCTCAGGAAGCCAAGAGCAGCCAGACTTGTCAGTCATGGCAGCTTTTGTCTGGGAGCTACCCCAGGATATTCAGAATGTGGGAGGTGGATTCCCCATTTTGGCCATGGACACCTGCAGGAGGAAGAGGACAGTTCTTTTCCACAGGAAGGAAAGCCCAGAGCCCCAGTGCTCCAGGGCCAGAGGAGAAGTGACCCTTGGGATGTGAACATCAGCTGGAACTGTAAGGCAGCCCCTGGGAGGGCAAACCAGCCAGATGTGTTCTGTGTCCCCTTGGTTTCATGGGGCCCTGTAGTGCCAACATGACTTGTGGTCCCATGAAGCCCCCAAGTGTCACAATGGCCCCTTTTTGGGGGGGTTTTGGGGCTGCACAGTGTCACTGTGGTCCTCTTAGTTCCACGAGGCCCTGCAGTGTCACAACGGCCCCTTGGTTCCCCAGAGTGTCCCAATCATCACAGAATGACAGAATCAGGTTGGAAAAGACCTTGGAGATCATCAAGTCCAACCAATGCCCTAAATACCACTTGTCACCCAGACCACACCACTAAGTGCCCCTGGAGGGGGACAGTGACTCTGCCACCTCCCCCTGGCCAGCCCATTCCAATTCCCAATCCCCCTTTCTGTGAAGAACTTCTTCCTGTTTTCCAGCCTAAACCTCCCCTGGTGCAGCCCAAGGCTGTGTCTCCTTGTCCTGCCCCCCAGCAGATCCACCCTCACACCCAGCGTGGTGCCATCTGCAATTTGTTAATGCTGGACTCCATCCCCTCACCCAGATCATCCATGAAGATATTAAACAGGACTGGGCCCAACACACATCCCTGGGGACACCACCAGGGGCTGGACACCAACTGGATGCAGCACCATCCCCAGCACTCTCTGGGCCCAGCCTCCAGACAGTTCTTCATTCTCCAGCAAAGAGGGAACCTGCCCAAGCCGTGGGCTGCAGCTTTTCCAGGGAATGCTGTGGCTCACGGTGTCAAAGGCTTTGCTGATGTCCAGGTAGACACATCCACAGCCTTTCCCACATCCACCAGGTGGGTCACCTGGGTATAAAAGGAGCTCAGGTTGGTCAGGCAGGACCTGCCCCTCCTAAACCCACGCTGGCTGTGTCTGATCCCTGGGCCATGCTGCAGGTGCCCTGTGATGGCACTCAAGGGGATCTGTTCCATTCCCTTGCCAGGCACCCAGGTCAGGCTGACAGGCCTGGAGTTCCCCACATCCTCCTGCCAGCCCTTTTTGGGGATGGGCTCACATTGGCACCTCCAGTCCTCTGGGAGCTCCCCAGTGAGCCAGGACTGAGGAGAAATGATGGAGAGCAGCTGGGGGAGCTCATCCCCAGCTCCCTCATTCCCCCAGGATGGATCCCATCTGATCCCATACACCTGTGAGCATCTGAGTGGCTCAGCAGGTCACCAGCTGCTTCCTCCTGGATTACAGGGGCTGTTGTGCTCCTGTCCTCATCCACCAGCTCAGGAGGACACTTGTCCTGAGGACAACCTGTCTTAATGTTGAACACTGAGGCAAAGAAGGTGTTCAGTACCTCAGCCTTCTCCTCATCTTTAGTTACTGTATTCCCCCTGCATTCAATAAAGAGTGCAGGTTGTCCTTGCCCCTTCTTTTGCCATTAATGTATTTATAATAACATTTTTATTATCATTGACAGAAGTGGCCAGATTAAGATCTAATTGGGCTTTCACATGCTTAATTTTCTTTCTCAGGACCTAATGATATCCTTAAACATTTCCTGGGCAGCCTTCCCCTCTTTCCAAAAGTGATGCATCCTCTTTTTTGCCCTGAGTTCCTGCCAAAGCTCCCCATCCATCCAGGCCAGTTTGTTCTCTTTGCCAGCTCATCTTTTGGCACACAGGCACAGCCTTGTGTCCCCAAGATTTCTTTCTTGAAGTACATCAGTCCTTCCTGGACCCCTTTGTTGAAGGGCTCCTTCCCTTAAAACAAGCAGTACTTGATTCAGTAGTCTCCAAATCAGCATCCTGAACAGGCCCAACTCTGCCCTCTGGAAGTCCAGTGTAGAAGTTTTGTTGATGCCACCTCCTTGTTTAACTGAATATTGAAAACTCGATTATTTCATGGTCACTGTGCCCCAGATGGCCCCGACCACCACGTCCCCCAGCAGCCCTTCTCTGTTTGTGAACAGCAGCAGACAGAGATTTCTTGAGAGTGGCAAGAGAAGAAAACCTCCCCAAAGTGCAGCTTGGAAGGTTCAGCCTGGAGGTGCAGAGAAAGAGAAATCTCTCCCAGGGCAGAATTTTGGTGCAGGAGGTGTCTCCCTCAGAAACATGAGATACCCCAAAATCTCTTCAGGAACATGGAATATCCAAAATCTCCCTCAGTAACAGGTTCCCCCTCCCTTCATCATCCCCAAATTTTGGCAGTCTCATTCCAGATCCCACCTCCCCAATCCCAACCCAAACCCATCCCATCCCTGCTGGACACTGAGACCCCCTTCCCAAGCCCTATTTCCCCCATTTCCCAGCTTCCAAACCCCAACCCACCCGTCCTGCCCCACCCACTGCCCATCTCACCCCTCCTGATTTGTGTCACACTTTGCCCAATCCCCTTCCAACCCATGCTACCCTGAGGGGCTCTGGAACAGAGTAATTGTGGGGTGGGATTGAGTAGTTTTCAGTGACATTGAATGGTTGTGAGGTGACAGATCAAACTCCCTTGTCCCTTTGAGTGCCAAGAAATGGAGAAAACCACACCAAATACCCCCCAAACCCCTAAATGCTCCCACGTGTCTCCCTGAATCTCAGATTCCCTGGAAACACTAGTAAAAAGTGAGGCTTTAGATGACTTTGGTAAGTTTATTGATTTTTATCAAATTTTTGTCTATTTTAATAAGATGGAGATAAATCAAAAGAATATTAAGTACAACCAAACAAGAAGACCACCATCCCAGTGTCTTCCCAAAGGAGATTACATTGAATGTGGGTCACCAGGGCTCTTCCCAATGTGGGTCATCCAATGGGGGATGGAGTTGGAGCAGAGCACGAAGCTCTTCCCACAGTCGGGGCACTCACAGGGCTCCCCTTACTGATGGTTCCGTTGGTGTCTGGTCAAGTTAGACCTGTCTGAGAAGCTCTTCCCACACTGGGGACACTCATGGGGCCTCTCCCCAGTGTGGATGCACCGGTAGGTGACGAGGTGGGAGTTTCGCTCGAAGCCCTTCAGGGCAGTGGAAGGGCCTCTCATCAGTGTGAATGCGCTGGTGCCTGAGGAGATTGGAGCTGGTCTGAAACCTCCTCCCACACTGGGGACACTCGTAGGGCCTCTCCCCAGTGTGGCTCATTTGGTGGATGATCAGTAGGGACCTCTGGTTGAAGCCCTTCCCACATTCCCCACACTTGTATGGCCTTTCCTCAGCGTGGGTGTTCTCGTGATGGATCAAGTGGGAGCACTGGCTGAAGCTCTTCCCACACTGCTCACACTGGTAGGGCCGTTCCCTGGTGTGGATCCTCTGGTGGCTGATCAGGTGGGACCTTGTGCTGAAGCTCATCCCACATTCCCCACACTCGTGGGGCCTCTCCCCAGTGTGGATGCGCCGGTGGATGATAAGGTGGGAGTTTTGCTTGAAGCCCTTCCTGCAGTCGGGGCAGCGGAAGGGCCTCTCATCAGTGTGAATGCACTTGTGTGAGAGGAGATGGGAGCTCCTCTGAAACCTCTTCCCACACTGGGGACACTCATAGGGCCTCTCCCCAGTGTGGATCCTCTGGTGTCTGATCAGGTGGTCTCTCCAGCTAAAGCTCTTCCCACACTCCAAGCACTTGTGGGGCTTCTCCCCATCATGAAGCTGCTCATGGACCAGCTCAGAGCCCTGGCTGAAGCTCTGTCCACCTTTCATGCAGAAGGCAGGTCTTTCCTCCTCAGAGCCCCCTGGGATGGGTTTGGAGCCCCTCCTCCTGCAGGATCTCCGTAGCTTTTCCTCCCCATTGGATTTGGTTGCCTTGGAGCTCCTCAAAATTGCTTCATCCATGAGGTTCTGCTGTGGTGATTTGTCCTCCCTGGTCTCCATCCTCAGTTCCTTCTCTGGGGGAAGAAAGACAAGGAGAGGATGGGATTTGCCTTCGTGCCAGAGGGAAGGGAAAGAAGATCCTCCCAGTCCATCCCTGCAGCCAGGGGCCATGCTGGGCTGGGAGATGGAGCAGGAGAGAGAGGGAAAGGGGCACTGACTTCCTCCTCTCATTCCTGGCTGTCCTGAGGCATCTTCCTCTTCCTCAAAGCCTTCTCCTTTATCCAGCCAAGGTTTGAGAATGGGAAATCCTGGTTAGGGGAAAAACAAGGGATGAGCATGTTGCGTTTGAAGGTCCCTCTGCCCAAGTCCATCTCTCGAACTCACCACCCATCTGGGTTCCATAAAAACCTCCCACACACCAAGATGCAGCCCTGAAAATGCCTCCCAGCAGTTCCCTGTCTCGGGTCTTCTCCCCTTTGGTGTTCAGGGGTTCCCTCTTTCCCAGATGCTGGGGGTCACGCTTATACTGGGGAACCTCGTGCTTCCTTCTCTGTTAAGGGTAGAAGGTTCTTAGCTCAGGAACTGGCTGACCTCATTGAGAGGGCTTTAAACTAGGTTTGAAGGGGGAAGGGGATGCAGCTGGGCTGCCTGGAAGCAGACCCAAGGGTGCTAAGCCTGAGTTAGGGGTGAAATCAGTAGCCCAGCTGAAGGGCATGTACACCAATGCACGTAGCATGGGGAACAAACAGGAGGAGCTGGAGGTCGTGGGGCAACAGCAAAGCTGTGATGTAGTCACCATCACAGAAACGTGGTGGGATGACTCACACAGCTGGAGCACTGCACTCCATGGCTACAGGCTCTTCAGAAGAGACAGCAAAGGGAGAAGACGTGGAGACTGGCCCTTTATATTAAGAAGGTTTTTGATGCAATAGGTATAGAAACAAATGAAGATTCAGTTGAATGGCTGTAGGTAAGAATTAAGGGGAGAGCCAACAAGGCTGACATCCTACTGGGAGTCTGTTATCATCCACCCAACCAGGAGGAAGAGGTGGACAACTTATTCTATCAGCAGCTGGAGAATGTTTCAGGATCACCAGCCCTTGTTCTTGTAGGTGACTTCAACCTGCCAGACATCTGCTGGGAACTTAATACAGCAGAAATGAGGCAGTCCAGGAAATGTTTAGAGTGCATGGATGATAACATTTTGTCACAGCTGGTAGGTGAGCCCACCAGGGGAGAGACTATGTTAGATTTATTGTTCACAAATAGAGATGGGCTGGTGGGAGATGTGGTGGTTGGAGGACGACTGGGGCAGAGTGATCATGAAATTATAGAGTTCTTGATATTTGGTGAAATCAGGAGGTACATCAATAGCACTCTTTCACTGGACTTCCAGAGGGAAGACTTTGGCCTATTTAGGAGACTTATTCAGAGAGTTCCTTGGGAAGCAGCCCTTAAGAACAAAGGAGTTCAGGAAAGCTGGGTGTTCTTCAAAATAGAGATTTTGAGGACACAGGAACAGACTGTCCCTGTGTGCCGAAAGATGAGTCAATGAGGCAAACGCCCAGCCTGGATGGGCAAGGAGATTTTGGATGAACTCAGGAATAAAAAGAGGATGCATCATTTTTGGAAGGAGGGTCAGGTCCCTCAGGAAGTATTTCAGGGGATTGTTAGAGCATGTAGGAAAAAAAATAGGGAGGCCAAAGCTCAGTTTAAACTCAAAATGGTGACTTCTGTTAAGGATAATAAAAAATGTTTCTACAAATACATTCATGGTAAAAGGAAAGGTAAGGCCAACCTTTGCTCTCTATTGGATAAGGGAAGGAACTTAGTAACTGCAGATGCAGGGAAGTGCTTAATGCCTTCTTTACCTTAGTCTTCAGTGGGAAGATGATTTGTCTTCAGGACAACTGCCCTCCTGGGCTGGTAGGTGGTGTCAGGGAGCAGAATGGTGCCCCTGTTATCCAGGAGGAGGCAGTTAGAGAACTGCTGAGATGCTTGGACACTATAAATCTCTGGGCCAGATGGGATCCACCCCAGGGTGAGGAGGGAGCTGGCAGATGAGCTTGTGAAGCCACTCTCCATCATTTACCAACAGTCCTGGCTCACTGCTGAGGTCCCAGGTGACTGGAAGCTGCCAATGTGACACCCATTCACAAGAAGGGTGGGAAGGAGGATCCCAGTAATTATAGCCCAGTCAGCCTGACCTCAGTACCTGGTAAAGGTAATGGAGCAGTTTATATTGAGTGTCATCACACAGCACCTACAGGATGGCCAGGGTGTCAGAGCCAGCCAGCACGGGTTTAGGAGGGGTGGGTCGTGTTTGACCAGCCTGGTCTCCTTTGATGACCAGGTGACCTGCCTGGTGGATGCAGGAAGGGCTGTGGATGTCTGTCTGGACTTCAGCAAGGCCTTTGGCACTGTCTCCCACAGCACACTCCTGGATAAGCTGGCAGCCCGGGGCTTGGACAGGAGCACTCTTTGCTGGGTTAGGAACTGGCTGCATGGCCAGGCCCAGAGAGTGGTGGGGAATGGTGCTGCATCCAGCTGGGGACAGTCAGCAGGGGTGTTCCTCAGGGGTCTGTGCTGGGGCCAGCTCTGTTCAGTATTTGTATTGACGACATGGATGAGGGTATTGAGTCTTTCATTAGTAAATTTGTAGATGACACTAAGCTGGGAACATTTGTTGATCTGTTGGCAGGTGGGAGGGCTCTGCAGAGAGGCCTGGAATGGTTGGATGGGTGGGCAGAGTGCAACAAGATGGAGTTTAATGAGTCCAAGTGCCAAGTCCTGCACTTTGGCCACAATAACCCCTGCAGTGCTCTAGGCTGGGGATGGTGTGGCTGGACAGTGCCCAGGCAGAAAGGGACCTGGGGGTTCTGCTCAGCAGCGGCTGAACATGAGCCTGCAGTGTGCCCAGGTGGCCAAGAGGGCCAATGGCACCTGGCCTGCATCAGGAATGGTGTGGCCAGCAGGAGCAGGGAGCTCATTCTTCCCCTGGACTCAGCACTGGTGAGGCCACACCTCGAGTGCTGTGTCCAGTTCTGGCCCCTCAGTTTAGGAAGGACCTTGAGACGCTTGAACGTGTCCAGAGGAAGCAACGAGGCTGGTGAGGGGCTTGGAAAACAAGCCAGAGGAAGAACGACTGAGGGAGCTGGGGCTGTTTAGCCTGGAGAAAAGGAGACTCAGAGGTGACCTTATCACTCTCTACAACTTCCTGAAGGGGGGTTGCAGACAGCTGGGGGTTGGTCTCTTTCTCCAGGCAGCAACTGACAGAAGGACAGGACACAGTCTTCAGCTGTGACAAGGGAAATATAGGTTGGATAGTAGGAAGAAGTTTTTCACAGAAAGAGTGATTAAATACTGGAATAGTCTGCCTGGGGAGGTGGTGGAGTCACCATCCCTGGATGTGTTTAAGAAGAGACTGGATGTGGCACTCGATGCCATGATCCAGTTGAGGTGTTGGGGCTGGGTTGGACTCGATGATCTTGAAGGTCTCTTCCAACCTACACATTCTGTGATTCTGTGATGGGACCCTGACTGGGGTTACTGGGAGCCACCAGAGCCACGCAGGAAACCAGCTGTGCACACACTGGGAGGAACTGGAAAAAACTGGGAATGACAGGATGCATACTGGTGACAACTGGGAGGTACTGGCAGGGACTGGGATAAAAGTGGGGGCAACTGAACCATGCTGAGGGAACTGGGAGTGCCGGGCAATGACTAAAAGAAGACTACAAAACTTCCTTCCCCCCCAAAAAAACCCCAAAAAACAAAACAAAAATGCAAAACAAAACAAAACAAAAAAATCCACCACAAACCAAAACCAAAGCCAAAAAAACTCCAAAAAACAACAACCACAAAAAACCCAAGAAACCAAACAACTACAGGGAACCAAAAATCCCAAAAAACCAAACAAAAACCACCAAAAAACCAAACCAAAACACTTTAGACTGACACAAGTACTGCTATACAGCATTTACTTCTACTATATGTTAACCTCATTCCTCAAAATCATTCCTTTCTTTTCCAAGAAATACCTGTGGGAACAGAAATCTCTCCTTCTCTGTAGGACATTCTGTATTAAGGATCAGTTAACGGGATTAAAGATTTATTGGCTTCTTTTTCTCTCAAACATAGCAAAGGAGGGAGAAATATGAAAACAAAGCTCTAGTAATGCCATTTTTAATTCTGACACAATTAAGGATTTTTTTTTTAAATTTACCCCATCCATTCTGAAAAGCACCATTCTCAGGCTAAGCCTAAGGGATCCATCTTTTTTAATTTGCTGCTAATGCTATTTGTACAGCTCCCAGCCCTTGTTATGGCCATGGGGGGCCCAGGGCTGATCCTGGGAGCCGCCACTGCCGGCCCCGGGACCCCCGAACCCCTTTCCCGGCCATCCCACCCCTCCAGCCCCAGCGCCCCCCAACGGGGTCCCGGCAATCCCAGGGCTCCCCCACTCTCGGGCTCCCCGCTTTGGGCTCCTGGGGCTCTCCTGTCTCTGGGCTCCCGCTCAGGGGCTCCCCAAACCCCGGCCCTCTCCCGGGCTCCCCAAACCCGGGGTCCCCCCGGCCCCACCGGGGCTCTGCCCACACCGGGACCCCCCAAAACCACCTCCCGGGGACCCCCCCATGTCCCCCCGAGGGCCATCTGCGCCTCGCCTTTGGAGCCCTGCCAGCTCCAAACATCCCCCCAAAAACCCCAAGCCCAGGGACCTCAAACCCGGGATATTTGGGGCGAGCTCCCCCTCCCCGGGCACCTGCGGGATGGGGCAGAAGGAGCTGGAGATAAAGAGCGGTGAACACACGTGGGGCTTCCTCTGCCTTCTCCTCCTCCTGCTGCTCCTCCTCTTCCTCCTCCTCTGTCCCTCCTCTTCCTCCTCCTCCTCCCGGCCGGGACACGGTGGGGCAGGGCCGGGTCACTCCCAACCGAGCTCGGGGCAGAGTAAGTTTGGGGGGAACAGAGGAAAGGGGGTGGGAGAGGGGGCCCAGGGCGATCTGGACCCCCCGAGGGTCCCCCAGTTCAGCCCCGTGTTCCCAGGAAAACTCCCCTTCAAAGGGCAACACCACTCCCGGTGATTCCGGCAGCGGAGCCCCGGGGGGATTTGGGGGTCCCAGGGGGGATTTGGGGGTCCCGGGAGGGTTTGGGGGTCCCGGGAGGGTTTGGGGGTCCCAGGGGGGATTTGGGGGTCCCGGGAGGGTTTGGGGGTCCCTGGGCGCGGCCGGTGACAGAGCTGGGACCCCGAGCCGGGTCTGAACCTTCTCACTGTGCCCGGGCAGCGTCAGCGTGTTCAGGGAGATCCTGGGGCCCGGGGGGTCACCCCAAATCCCAGGGGAGCCCAAATGGCCAGGGAGCCCCTGCAGTGCCCCCAGCGCTGGATCTGCTGCAGGCAGGGGGGCACCAGCACTCGGCCCCCACCCCCCACCATCACAGGGGGGCAGAAACGGGGGAGGGGCACGGACAGGTCGGGGGGACCCCCAAAGTCCTGGGGGAGGGGACACGGGGGGACTCCCAGGAATCCCCGTGGGGGGATGAGGGGGGACCCAGGAGGAGTTTGGGGGGGCCGGGGGGGTCATGGGGGGACCCCCAGGAGTCTTGTGGGGGGTGGGGAGGGCAAAGAACAGGGCGACCCCCAGGATGGGTTTGGGGGGATCTGGGCTGGAGCTTCCCTGGCAGTGGGATGGGGATGGGATCTGCCCGTGGAATTCCATGGGAATGGGATGGCAGTGAGATCCAGCTACAGAATTCCCATGGCAATGGGACAGCAGTGGGGTCCATCCTTGGAGGCCCCACGGGAATTCCCATGTTCCCAAATTCTGTCCTCCCAAATCCCCCATTTCCCAATCCCACATTCCCGTGGGAATTCTGCCCTCCCCCCCTTTATGCTCCAGTGCCTCCCGCCCATATCTGACACATTTCCGGAGCCATTCCAGGCAGGTGTGCCCCAGGGCATTTGTCAATTCCTCAGCCTGGCTCTCCTCCTGTTCCCGGCGCCTCTTGGTGACCTGGGCAGCGCCGTGGCCACCAGGAATCCCCCGGATCCCCGGGGGCTCGGGGGGAATGCCAGGAGTGGGAGTGACTGGGCTGTACTGGGATCCTACTGGGATCCTGCTGGGAGTGAGCAGGAGCAGCGGGATGGCTCCAGGGCTGGGGCTGGGGGCGCTCCTGGGGGGGCCAGGGGGAGTGGGACCCCCGGCCCCGGGACCCTGCCCCGCCATTCCCGGCCCCGGGACCCCCCTGCTCCCCTTATCCTGCACAGGGACCCGCTGAATCCCCCATTTCTGAACACCAGCACCCCCTGCTCCCCTTTTCCCGGCCATCCCATGGCTCCCAGCCTCCAGATTTCCCCTGTGCTTGACTTTGGGATGTCCTGGAATGCCTCGGACCCCCATTCTTGCCTTTCCCAGCCCCCAGCCCCACCTTTCTTCAAAACCAGAGACCCCTGAACTCCCCCTTCCCAAACACTCTGAGTGTCCCCACTCTGGTACCCCCTTTTTGGGAAACCCTAAACTTTCCTTTCTTGGGCTCAAGGACCCCCTGGAACTCCCTTCTACCTCTCCAAGTCCCTGCTCCCCATTTCCCTGACCCTGAGACCCCCCTGCACCCCCATTCCTGAGAACCCAGGTGCCCTTTTACCCCTTTGCCCTGCCCTGAGACCCCCCTGCACCCCCTGATCCGGCACCAACACAACCTTTTCCCGGCCACCCCGCCTCTCCCAGCCCCCAGACCCCCCTTTTCCTTCTCCCTGGGACCCCTGGGCCCCCATTCCTGCATTTCCCAACCCCTCCTTTCCTCACACTCAGGAGCCCTGGCACCCCCTTTGCTGGGCACAGGATTCCCTGGACACCCCATCTCACCTCTCCCAGTCCCTGCACCCCCTTTCCTTGACTCTGAGCCCCTGAACCTCCTTCAGCTGTCCCAGCTCTTCCAGTCCCCCCTTTCCTTGGCCTCTTGACCCCCCTGGATCCCCAAACTCCCACTTTCAGCCCCCCAGCTCCCCCAAATCTCCGTGTCCCCCCAGTTCCCCACTCCCTGCAGTCCCTGGAAGTGGCGCTGTCGGAGCCCGGCCCGGGGGTCCCCCAGTCCTGGATTGTGGGGACGGGGACGGGACCCCCTGCGAGCGCTGGGACAGCGAGCGGGGCCGGATGGAGCCACAGACACCGGGGATGGGAGCGGGAGCTGGGCTGGGATATTGGGATAGCCAGAGCTGGATATGGGATAGCCAGAGCTGGGATATTGGGATAGCCAGAGCTGAGATATTGGGATAGCCAGAGCTGGGATACTGGGATAGCCAGAGCTGGATATTGGGATAGCCAGAGCTGGGTATGGGATAGCCAGAGCTGGGATATTGGGATAGCCAGAGCTGGGATATTGGGATAGCCAGAGCTGGATATTGGGATAGCCAGGGCTGGATATGGGATTGCCAGAGCGGGGTATTGGGATAGCCAGAGCTGGGATACTGGGATAGCCAGAGCTGGATACTGGGATAGCCAGAGCTGGATACTGGGATAGCCAGGCCCAGGACATTGGGATAACCAGGCCCGGCTCAAGGAGAGGAACCGGCTCCTGGCTGACAGTGACCTGGAGACGGGGCCGGGACAACCAGAGCGGGGGGAGTGGGGGGAGCCAGGGCTGGGCTGGGATCTGTGGGAATGGAGGACTCTGAGGGGCTGCAATGGGATCTCTGGGGATGGGGGGGATCTGTGCGGCTGGAATGGGAATCCAGGGAGCTCCAAGGGGCTCTGTGGGGCTGGGACATGACTCCATGGGTCCCTTCTCTCCTCGTTCCCAGGTCTCCACAGGTGCAGGTGGTTTCCAGCTGTGACCTCCTTTCCAATGAAGCATCCATGGATCCCACCGGTACGGCTACGACGGGTGGGATTTCATCTCCTTCCAGCTGGGATCCAGGAGCTTTGCAGTGTCCCACGGTGCCACTGGATCAGCCAGAGGTGCTGGGAATGCAAAGGGATTCTGGTGGAGCAGATGAAGCATCACCTGGGACACACCTGTGTGGAAGGGCCCCCAAAAGACATCAGATATGGTCGGGAGGCTCTGGAGCACAAAGGTGGGTGTGGGAGGGGAAGGGAGAGCAGGGAAGGGGCTTGGGGGGATCCAGGGCTGGGAAAAGGGGAGGCTGCGGGTGGGTACGTGTGGGATGGGTGGGGTTAAAGCGGTTCCTGTGCTTAGGAAAGGGAGCTCCAAGGGTCCCCGGTGTCCCCACTCCCATCCAAAGTTGGGAAAAACCGGGATGTTTGGGAATGGGGGTCCCGGGTGTCCCCGGTGCTGAGGAAAGGAGGGGCCCAGGGGGTCCCGGGCAAGGCAGGAATAGGGGCCCAGGGGGTCTATGGGCCAAGGCCAAGGGGGCTCTGGGGGCAGGGAGAGGCGGGATGTCCAGGAAAGGGGCGCAGGGCTGTCGGTGCCGGGTCAGGGGCTGCAGGGGGAACCCATGGCCGGGAATGGGGGTCCGGGGCTCCCGGGGGGGCTCCCCAAAGCCCCTCCCAGGGGGGAGCAGGAGCCGGCTCAGGAGCTGTGTGGAGAGAAAAGGGGCCGAGCCCGGCACGGGGGGACACGGGGGAGTCCCGGGCGCTGCGAGGGGGGGACACGAGCCCCGGGGACCCCCCTCACCTTCTCCCGCAGGGGAGGCCGAGCCCCAGCCCCGGCAGACGGAGCCAAGATGGAGCCCCTGAGCCCCAGAGAACACTGGGACCCAGCAGGAGCAAAACTGGGGAACAGGGATCAGAGTTGGACCAACTGGGATATATTGGAATTAGACTGAGAGTGACTGGGATCATACTGGGGGAAACTGGAACCTTACTGGGATAAGTGAATGTGGCTGGGAATGACCCTGAGTATGCTGAGGGCAACTGGGATATACTGGGAGTGTCTGTGACCATACTAGGGGTGACTGGGAACACACTGAGAGGGACTGGGGGTAACTGGGTCTACACTGGGGGAACTGGGATCCATGGATGCTCCATTGGACAGGAGGTCACAGCTGGAAACCACCTGCACCCTTTGGAGACTCCTTCTTTGGGAAGGAGGAGTGAAGATACCCATGGAGTCGTGTCCCAGCCCTGTTGGAAAGCAGATAGAAATCTCCCAGGACTCTGAGCACACAGGCTTAGAGGCAGAAAAGAATGCAGGGGCTGCTTTGAAACCCTCGGGGAAACTGAGATCCATAAAGTCACACAGACATGAAGTGGGAATGTGAGTTTTAGTTTTAGGTCAGTAAAAATATGCCTTAAGTGCCTTACGTGCCTTAAGCAAATAAGAGACTGTATTAATTGATAGAAAAGCCCCAAAGTCCAGTTTAAAGTTCAGCAGCATTACCTTGTACAAAGTTAACTGAGTCCTAGACATAATATAAACATACCAGAGCATTGCTGACGTTGCCAGGCAGAATAGACAGGCTGTAGGCACAGGCCTTGTGTAAGAAATGATTCCCATTGTCACACAACTTTGTTAGACCAGGAGAGGTGCAAAAAGACAGGAACAGCATCGTGTTTGTGGCTGGTTGGATGATTTAGGAATAGAATTCATTGTATCAGGGCTGCTGCTGTTGCTTCTGCTTGGGCCATGGGGACTCTGTGCTGGAAGGCATTTTGCATGATGGCCCGGACTGTAACAGCCTGACCTTGGTGAGGCTGATCCAGCCATGGCATAAACTACTTTTCCAAGCAGCAGCACCTCTCTTGTTCCTGGGCTGGCCGCTCCAACTTGCCAGCTGTCCATCAGCAATGTGCCCGCTGCTCCTGCCTGCTGCCAGTCCTTCCCTGGCAGTGACAGCAGGAGCTGCTCCTGCCGCCGGCAGCTCCTGTGCCTGGAGTCCCTTCCCATGCTGGCAGCACCAGCTGCCTCTTGCCTTCAGCCCAATGCCTGCCTGCACCTCGGCCTGCCTTTGCCAGCTCTCTTTTCCCAAGCCTTTGACTCCCAGGCTTCTGCCCCAGCCCAGGGACATTGGTTATTCCCATCACCTGCTGCTTTGACACCATGAACCGTTCTGGTTTGACCTAAGAGGTGAATCATGAAGGTTGTGGTGCTTTCTTGTCCACAATGTCCTGTTAAGGCCAAGAACACGCTGTTCTTACAGCTGGAATTGTGGTTGTTCCTACACCATTTATTCCACACTGCATGACTAAAGAAAATCTCTCCTTTTCCTTACTAAGTTGAAGCTACAGCTTAGTGCAAATATGTGTTAAAAGAGAATGAATGCCATAATCCTCCTTTTCTTTTTTCAATCACTAGTGGATACCTCCCTGGAGGATACAGAACAACTCAACAATGTTGTGCATACAATGAAGAAAAGGCAACAAAAAAATCCCTCTGGATGATGAGGTAAGAAAACCTGATTTAATCTGTGACACTGTTTCTCACCACATCTACTTAAACTGACAACAAATTAAGCTGATTTTCTCCACGCTGAGGCAGTTTTGCAATGAAGCAGCAGCGTGTCATGATGCTAAATAAGAATCTGGCCTTACCTCTAATGGTCACTGCTACAAAGTGTATCAGTGCACAGCAAGGCAGACTGGGTTATCACAGTTATTCCTCCCCTCCCCTCCTGCATATCCCATTGTCTCCTCTGCAGAAGACACAGGCTATGAAAACAAGGCAAGGTTGCTCCCTCTTTTTCTTCTCCCACAGGACTTGTTAGACACCATGTTTTTTCAAAGGACTGCAGGTTCCTCTCCCCAGCTTGATTATTTCTCACTCTCCAAAAGAAGAGAGCTGAAGGAGTCTGAGGCCTGTGAGTGCCTGATCTCTCTTTCCCTCTACAGGCTCTGCCTCCCCAAGCCCTGGTTCCCTGCTGTGCTTTGGCATGAGAGCCATTCCAGCCCCAAAGACAAGGGCAGTGGAGTTCAGCTGCAAAGCCTCTCTCTGCACTGGGATTGCTTTGAGCCTGCAGCCTCCATGGGCAAGGGCTTTGTGGGAGCAGGGCCAGCACAGCCTATGCCCTGCACACAGAGCCAGGAAAAGGAGCAGATCCTGCTGCCTTCTGCTGCTGCTGATCCCAGCAGCAACTCCCCTGGCAGTTTCTCCAGGGAACTCCACACCAAGGGCTTCCATCCCTGTCATGGCTGGGAGAACTTGTTGCTTCCCAGTTCTCCCTCATCCCTGTGGATTGTGGAGCATGTCAGCACAAGTGTCCCTGGCCCTTCCTCCCTGCCCAGCCTGCAGCAGTCCCAGTCCCTGTTGCCTCCCCCTTGCTGCAGCTCCTTGGCCAAAGTGCTGCCAAAGGCAGCGGAGCTGGCTCAGGATCCCTGTTGGCTCCTGGGCTCCAGGATGACCTTCAGAGGGACACTTGGAGCGCTTCCTGAAGAGCTGCCCGTGGCCTGGAGGGTGGATTTGTCCTCCCTGGGTGGCTCTGCTTGGAGTTGGACGCTGCGTGGAGTCCCGGAGTTTTCTCAGCAGCCTTTGCAGCCAGTTCTTGGCCAAGGTGTGGCTCTGCTGCCATCCCAAATCTGTGCCTGCCTTGCCCAGCCTGAGTGCAAGTGGGGCATGTGCTGGGCATGGCTGGAGAATTCCATGGACAAAATCTTCCCCCATCGTCACCTTTACATCTGCTCATTGCTCTGGGCAGCACAAATCTACACTTCTTTTAGTGGAAACATTGAATTGCTTGCAGATCATGACATCTGCAATACTCATGTACAAATACAAAAAAATCAACTTTGGTTTAAAAATGAAATTTATTTCAAATTACTACACCCACACTGCCGGTATAAAAACACCCAAATATCAAAGTTTAGAAAACTAGTTTATTGTTAGAATTGTGCTATGTAAATAAATAGAATTATAACTTTCAGTTTAAAAAAAACAAAAACTATTACAACCCTTTACAACCACTCACTGTACAGAAATATCCATTGAAATTTAACAATTTAATGTATTACATATTACTCCAACTGTACAGCCTATATACAAATACAGAAATATCAGTATCCCTCTCTAAAGGATCTTAGACCCAGTACTAAAGAAACAGAATTCTATAACCAGACAACTCAAGATATGTTTAAATATTTGTACCCACATTACTATTCAACATACTGATGTAAATCTATAATTTATATTTCATATGACATAAAGTAAAGCATATAGAAATACACACACAAAAAACCTATCTGGAAGTATACAAATACCAATGTACCAATAGAAGAATCCTTACAACCCCATCAACAAAACTATACAGCCATACATCTGAACAAGTTTGTCAGTATAAATACAGATGTCAGCACATCAATATACATGCATCAAGAGAACAATAGACATACATATATACCTGTACAAATACCAGTCTACATCAGGCTATATAAATAACCATCAACTTCTAACTCTCAGTCCCACTGTGACCATCTCTAACTCCAAGTCCATCAGCAGGAATTGCAGCTGCCCAAGTCCCCGGGCTCTCCCTGGGTCTCTTCCTCCCGTGCAGAGCAGCTCTCCTGGACAGGGACAGCAGATGGGACCCGTGGGGAGCAAAGGGAACACTGAGTCAGGATGGGGCCGTTTCCCTTGGCAGCAGCTGCCCTTCAGTCAGGGCAGGGCAAATGGCAGCGCCTCCCCAGGAGGGTGAGAAAGAACAAGTTTGTCCAAAGGCCAGGGCCAAAGGCCAGGCCACCCTCAGCCCCAGGCTGCCTGAGCGGCCCTGCGGCCTCACCCGGGCTCTGGGCTGGCAGCAGCAGCTCCCTGGGCACTGCTGGAGCTGGTGGCCTTCAGCTTCTCCCTGCTGCCTCCTGTCAGTGCCCGCCTGTGCTCAAGGTCTGCAGGGCAGCTGTGGCCAAAGTGGAGCCTCTGCAATTGGTTCCAAGGGCTGGCAGAGCTGCAGGCGTGGAGCCCTGTGTGCTCCCTGCTGGCCCCTCCATCCCCTGAGCCCCAGCGTGCCCTGGGCAAAGCCCCGGCCCCCTTCAGTTTCTTCAGCCCCTCACAGTCCTCTCAGCCCACTCCATCCCTTCGGAGCCATCCCGGGGCCTTGGAGCCGCCAGCGCCCTCAGCCTGTGCCACTTCCCTGTGCCCTGAGTGCCCCCGTGGCCCTCTGCTCCCCCAGAGCCCTCAGTGCCCCCAGCAGCTCAAGGGCACCGTCCCTGCAGCGTCAGCGCCTCCTCAGGCCCCTCAGCCCCCTGTGTCTCCCTGTCCTTCAGCAGCTCCTCAGGGGACAGTGCCTGGGGCCACCGGCAGCTCCCAGCGCTCCAGGGACACCCGGGGCTGGAACTGCTGCTCCGCCCGGCCCGGCCGCCAGCTGGGACCCAGCACAGACACAGGGGACACAGGGGGCACAGGGGGAAAAACAAGAGCTGAAAAAGGCAGCCCAGGGGGGACAGAGGGAAAAATGCAGCCTGGGCCTACACAAACATCACTCCATCCACCTGCACCAATTCACAGACCAGCACAGAGCCTTTGCTTTGTGATGTCAGGGCACGGTTGCCACGTGCTCGTGGTGACATCACAAGGTTGCCTTGGAGCACGGGAGGCCTCAGGGGTGTCAGAGCGGCTCTTGAGCTTGTTCTGGGAAGGAGTGTCCTTCTGCACTCGAGCTTTTGTTAGTGTGCAGTGGCTCACTGACAAGAGTCTTGGTTTTTTCTTGTTTTTCAGCAGTTTGAAAACTTGCACAGCAGTTCCCAAAATGATTGGGCAACTTGCTGCTGCAGTTTTCACTGCTTATAAAATAGGTTATTCAACCTATTTTATGACACACTTGGCACGTAAGTAGAGGTTTTCCCTGGGTGTCACCTAACCTGGCTTTTGTGTCTCCCTGCTCTTTCGAAACAGAAAGACCATTTGGATGCCACTTGGGTAAAGCTCCTCCTGCCAACACATTCAGCTCCAAAGGGGGTGTCTGTGGCCAGGGCTGTGCGGGCAGCATTTGCAAGGGAACCTGCAGGGGTTGTGTTCCCTCCATGGGACAGTCTGTGGCAGCACAGTCTGTCATTTCCTCCTTTTCCTGGGTCAAGCAGCACAACTTGGAAAATGGGGGCTGGGAGACCTTCTAAAAATGCTCTGGTTGTTTCCAGTTTCCTCAAAGAATCTGGTTCATTTTCCCTTGCCCACTGCAGGTCACCTGAGCCGGGTATTCAGAGGGGCCGATCCGGAGGTGAGTGAGAAAGGAACATTTGATGTTCCTGGTGTTTAAGAATTGTGCAGCAAGCTGTGAGCTTGGCCTGGGGCAGTAGAGAGTAGAGGGCCAGCTGAGTAGGCTGCAAGAAAATCCATTTCCATGTCTGCAGCAGCAAGAGCAAAGGCATCACTGGCTATTTCCTAATTTTGCATTGCAGAGCTTGAAAAGAACTAAAAGCCCAGTTTTGCAGAGAGAATGTTGCCTGCCCAGAGTAGCCAGGGGGGATTATCTAATTCAGAGCAATTTGCAGTCCACTTGAATCAGCCCATTTGAATTTAGTCTGAGGGACTTAGAATCCCATTGCTCTAAAAGATGATGATTTGTGCTTAGTAGAGCTGGCTCTAGAACTGAACAGAAAGAAGGTTATAAATGAGAGGTAATGGCCTGTGTCTCACACTCCTGTCTGTCCACAGAGCAGAGAACCAAAGGAAGATTCTTCTCTGCCTCCCTGTGCTCCTGGAGAAGAGGCCAGAGAGGAGCCCAATGACCACCAGGCTCCAGCTGTGGTCACACCACAACCAGAACTTTCCCAGGCAGTAAGTGCCAGTTCTGGAGGGTGCTGTCTTTAGTGCAAGGCAGAGCTGCAAGTTTCTGAGCAGCCAGCTCTTGCTGTTGGTGGCTGAGGATGCTGAGTGCTGGAGTCCTGCCAGGAGCCAGCCATTCCCCTCAGCCAGTGACACCTGGAAAATGGGCTTTGAGCTGTCCTGTTTAGGCCCCAGCTTGCTGGGATTCTGACAGGGGCAGCATCTCACAGTCACTTGCTCTGCATTTGTGTCTACAGAACATGGAGGCAGAGGCACAAGCAGAGCTGTTTGTGTTCCCCAGTGACATCATGGGAGTGAAGACAAGGAACACAGAAGAGATCAGGAGACTTCAGTACCACTGGAACATCTATAGACTGAGGCACAATCTCCAAAACCAGGTGAGTGGAGGAGTGGCAGCCACTCCACTCATCAAAGTATCTCCTTGTTCTTGGCAGACCTTTGGTGAAGAGCTGCAGGCAGACGTGCCGAAAAGCCCGGCTAGGATCAGGATGATGGACATGAGGCTGGAGGAAGAAATGGATATTCCAAGAGGAAGAGAAGAGAGCATACATCTCCCTGAGGAGCAAGAGGCTCTAGAGGAACCAGTGAGTGAAAGAGCCATAGCCACTGCAGTCACCAACCTGGTGCTTTCTGCCCTTCTTGCCTTTCCCCAGCAGAGCAGCAGGAGAGTGGGCTGATGCCTCTGAGTGTCCTCCTGCTCCAGTGTCTGTCACAGCCACTCTGAAGGACACTCCCTGCTGGGCTGAATCTCAGCTGCTGCCCTGGACAGGGGACTAGTGCTTTGGCCTTTTGGCCAGCAGTCATGGGAAGGCATTCCTGCTGGCCTCTTCCTGCTCTCCTTGTTTCTTGAGGGGTTCTTGCAGGTGAACACGGTGACCCAGGTGGATCTTGAAAGAAGCTGTCTGTATCCCTTGTGAATCTGGTCTCTCCCTTTCCTCACAGTCCATGACTCTTGGCTGACAGGGACAAGCTGCACTCTCTGACTGCTTTGTTCTCTTTGACTCCAGGTGGGAGTGTTGACATCTGGCCTGGCAGCCTGCAGAGATTTCCATCAAGGGACTGGCAACGAGGAGCCCCGAGATTTCTGCGAGGACCAGAAACTGTCCCAGGCAGAAGCGCTGCCCCTTGGGCACGTTCTGAAGATGGGGGAGACAAAAAGGACTCCATGGGAGGAGGTAGAACATCTGAACAAGGAGCTGCAAGTGGGTCTGCAGCCCTTGGAGGGGGAAAAGAGTTCTTTCAAAGAAATGGAATGGTCATTTTGGCAGTCATCCTTCAGAAAATCCATACAAATGGATCATGGAGGAAATGGAAAATGAATCTGGCCATGAACTTGAGTAAAACCAGCCTTTGAGATTGTCCCATCCAGTTAGAGAAGTGAACATCAGAAAAACCCCATGGCAGAGCCCTGCATGTGGCTGACAGCACCTCCCTAAGGGCTTGCATTTGAAATGGGATCTGGGGCTAATCTCTGCCAGCCACTTTTCTGACACAAACTCCTTTGTTGTCTCAGATCTCCACAGGCTCTTCTGTTGAACCTGCAGCAGCAGCAGCAGCAGCAGCAGCAGTGTCACCTAAAGGAGCCTTTGCTGGCCCAGCTCAGAAGTGGAGCCCGGGCAGTTGGTTCCTCTCCAGCAGTGACACAGCTGCTGCTCAGCAACAGGAGGTGGAGGATGACTCCCTGGAGCTCCTGAGTACGTCTGGTGTCTTTCTTCTCTGAGGGACAGTGCACTGTGTGCACGTGTCAGCACAGCTGCACCAAATGATCCTCCTCACTGTGGTGTCCCAGGGGCATTTAGGGCTCCCCACAGGAAATGCTGTGCTCCAAGGCAGCAAGAGAGTGCTCTGGGTGTTCCTGCTGCCTCTGAGGGCAGCTTGGACGTGCTGGGCTTTGCCTGAGCTTGCCTGTCTGCTGAAGGCAGAAGCAGGGCTTGTTCTTGCATCAGCAGAAGGCTGTGACCTAGGAAATGATCTGGGCAAGTCCTGTGTGCTGATGGGCAAACTGGATAGAATGGTTAGCTTCTTAAATTCTCCTTAGACTCCTGACTTCTCATCTGTCACCAGAACAAAAAACTTCACAGAATTTCTTTGGTTTAGGTGTTTTGTCTCTTGGTTGTGGTTTTGGTTTTAGTTTGGGGTTTTTCTGGATTTTTTTGGGTAGAGTTTTTAATTCATCCTGAAGGAGCTCTTCTGCCCCATGTGTCTTACTGGTGTCATTTTTATGACTGTTCTTATTACCGCTTCTACATCTACAGGTTTTTGTTTATTGTTTTTTTTTAAATAATATTATATTCTTGTCAGTGAGAACTCCTTTGAAAGAACGTCAGGTGACACACAAATAGAGAGCCAGATGTGTTCTTTTTGTGCCCCCGTTGAAAGGACAGATGATTTTATCACAATCTGTTTTAATATCCTAGTTTTGTTCTTAGAAAGATGTGTCCAAGAAACACATCCCTGGGGCTTGATCAGATCAAAGTGCACTGTAGGCATTTCTCAGGAGCAAGCCTCCAGCCCCTCTGCTGTATATTCCTCAGATCCATGGCACTTTTCCATCCCTGATTCCCAGCCATTCCCATGACTGTTAGAATGCTGCCCATTGACCCAAGCCCTGCTCAGATCAGTCTCGAGGAACACACATCAAGTCCTCTGTGATTTCTGCAGCACAAGTCACTGAATCTGCTGCTTGCCCAGAAGAGCTGCCAGTGCTGTGCTCTCAGATAAGACCTGGGGGGGCTGAGAACAGAGCCCAGGTGACTCTGTGTCTCCCATCCCCTGTTGGCACAAAAAGGGCCTTGATGTGCACCTGGGTGTGTCTGAGCTCAGAGCCAATCCTGCTGTGTCCTGAATGGGGTCCCCGGCTTGGAAGGGGCTGGGTGTGGCCGTGCCTTCTTGCCATGGCTTGTCAGGGCTGGTGCTGGGGCTTTGGCAGCTTTGTTGTGGTGGCTGCCCTGGCCCTGAGGGCCGGTGTGAGTGCAGAGGCTGGAGCCTTGCTGAGCTGGGAGAGTCCCGCTGCCGCCCGGCCGCTGCAGCGCGGAGCTGCCCCGAGGCAGCAGCCCCTGCTCTGGGCCGGCTCCTGCATGGCCTGGGCTGGGCTCAGCCAGGGGCAGCATCTCCTCTGGGCAGCTGTCCGTGTCCCGCCGGCCCCTGAGGAGGGAGCACTGCTGTCCTTGCTGCCCTTGCCCGCTGCGGGAAGATGGGCACGTGTGCGGGGCTGAGAGGGCCAGTGCAATGGCAGGGACTGATCCCTGCTCTCAGGGGGAGGAGGAGCACTGTGCTTCTCCACCTGGCCCACGGCCAAGGGCGTCTTCCAGCTCAGCCTGCTCATCACGCCTCAGGCTCCTGCTGCTGCTGGAGGCCCCCTTGGCATTGCTTACAGCATCAGCTGCTTTGCTTTACAAAGGGAAAGGCATTCTCTTGGCCAACTGCTGCAAGGTGGAGAAGGTGCCCTCCTCTCCTGGGAATGCATCTCCCTCTGCTTTGTTTTCTCTCAAGAGATCTCTTCAAAGGCCTGTGGAAAATCAGGCTCTGTGCTGGCCTGCTTGTACTGCAGAGCTTCCTGTCTTGTGCTTGTTGGTGTTACCCAGCTGAGCACAAAGGACTCAGAAGCCCAGAGTGTACAGCCCCAGTGGGGCTGCCTTTTGTATCTCTTGGATGGTGGGATCTCTGCTTTCAAGTGAGCATCTTGCATTTTGTTTCCCTCAGGGAAAATGGTGAACATGGAAAATCCCCGGGGGAAATACATTGAACTGGAAAATGTTGGCAGTGGGTGAGTCCAACCACAGTTTCTTCTACACAGTCATGGGGCAGGTGATTTGCTGCTGGAATATCTACCAAGTGTGAAGTCAGGCATGCTGCAAACATCTTCAGACACTGGGTTAGTCTGCCCCATGTCTCAGTACCAGCCAGAATTTGTAAGTGTGGTCAGGAGGCATTGTCAAAGACACTTGTATTTCATTGCCAGAAACAGCAACCTACCCCCAACCACAGCAGTGAGATAACAGTTCTCAGGAATATTCCTTCCCAAGTGTTTGCTGAAGGAAATAGTCTGTGCTCAGGATAAAATCTGCCCAGTTTAGAAACTGAAACCCAAGATGAAAGAATCACCTGGCCTTTTGAGCTGAGGCACTAAAGCCCAGTGCTTCAGGAACAGGCCCAGTGCCCATGCACTGCAGAGGAAAATGCATCATCTGCCTTCTGGCAGAGCCCTCCTGCATGCTGCAGGTTTGAGGCATTTCCAGCAGACATCTCCTGTCTGGGCTGGCTTTCACTCCAAGATCTAAATGGCTTCTCCTTTCTTTGCTGCTCTTTTGTTTCCAGGGGATTTGGAGATGTTTGCAGAGCGGTCGACACTGCCACAGGAGGAGAGGTAAATGTCAAGAGGCCCTGCAGATCCTGCTGCTCTCCAGGGCTTTCCTCTCTTGTGTCAGCTGGGGCTGGAGCTGTGGCTAGAGCTGTGCTGCAAAGGCACAAGAAGCACAGAGTGGTGCCAGCCTGCCAAGTGCATTTGGGACAGTCTTTGTCCTGCTCAGCTGCCGGAGGAAGGCAAGGAGGGCAGCGGTTCCTTTCAGAGAAGGACGCTCTCCCTGGCTCTCAATTGCTCCAACAAAGGTGCTGCCTTAGAGCATCTCACTGCTCTCTGGGCCGACGGCTTCAGAGTGCTGAATTCTCATTTCTGGCTGCCAGCAAATACATCTGAATGTTCCTGGCAGTTCCTCAGCCACCTGCAGTGCTGCACGTGGGAACTGCACGTAGGGAGAAATCTGCAAGGCCTCCCTAAAAGCCCCAAGCCCTGCCTGTAGCCCAAGATGTATCCACAGAGTACCAAGGCACGCTTTACTTCTTCTGAAGTGCAGACAGAGAAACAGAGAGTGTGCTCAGAGCTTTGGGGGTGATAGTTGAGACATGATTGCTAACAAGTGGACAAGGCAAAATGTCAGTGGCCACGTGTCCTGTAAGTGGCCCCAAAGGAGCAGAGAAATGAGCTGTTGGAATGTCAGTTCCTAATTACTCCTAATTTGTCTAATCCCAAGGCACTTTGGCAAGGCTCACCCGTGTCATGGCTAAATCACTCATCCCATGTGTGTTGTTGTCTAGTGCCACCAACTTCTAAAGTTGTTGATTTTCCATGTCATTCTAGGTGGCCATCAAGAAAATCAACCTTCAAGGACTCATGATGGAGGACATTCTTACAGAAATCAGAGTCCTGAAGATGAACAGAAGTCCCCATATTGTAAATTATTTAGACAGGTGAGTGACCATGGTTTCATCCCATGAAGGTTTGTTTCCATACTAAAAGCATGAAAGTTAAAAACCCACTTTGGACAAGGGCAGAAATGAGAGCTGGTAATTATTGGGTAATTATTATTTCTCTATCCATCTCCAATGGATGGGAAGAGAGTGTATTTTGTCTGCATGAGTCTTCCCTGGCTTTCAAACACATAGTTGAAAAACTGTTCAAAAACCTGCATCAACCCTACCATACTCAGTCAATACCCTGTAAGCTCACTGGCTCCATGTTGTCTCAGGATTGATTTTTAAGGTTTCTTTAATGCTGATGAAGCAGCCTAGAGAGGATTTCCCTTGGGTTGTTTCCCCTCTTTTCTATGGCTGTCCATGCCAGGAACACTGGGTGCTTATTTCCAGAAATACCCCGTGGGACAGGTTTTTCATCTTGGCTGTTACTAAACTGCACTTTTTGCCTGCTGGCCATCTAAAACATCTCCTTTTTCACAGCTGTGCTGTTCTCCTTGAGACTGCACAGACTGCAAACAATGCACAGCCTGGAGGGAATGTCTATTCCTTTCATTCTGTCCTTGTCACAAAGGGATCCAGAAACAAGAATCAAGCAAAGAAACCAATGTCTGCATGTTCACTGCATGGCCTTGTTCCCTTCTTTCAGCTACCTTGTGCATGAAGAACTCTGGCTGGTGATGGAGTTCATGGATGGAGGCACTCTGTTCGACGCTGTCAAGGCGTTTGAGATGACAGAAGACGAGATCGGAATCGTCTGTCGGGAGGTCAGTCAGGGATCCCAGCTGTGCTTCCCAGGGCTGGGGCAGGACTGTCTGGGAAAGGGGCTCAGAACAGGAGCCATTCCATGGGCCAGGCTTTGTTTCTGTGTTGCTGGAATGCTCTGGACAAGCAAGAGCATCCCACGTGAACTGCCTGCCAGTGCCCCTGCACTCACTGGACTCTGTTCTTGTCCTCTTCTCTCCTGCTCTTGCATTCTCACTCTGGCTCTTGTAGTTGCTCTTCTCCATCTTACCTCTCTAAACTTTGGCCTACACTGCATTCCTTGACTGTAAAAGCAAAGGTGGTGGTGGCAGCATTTGAAAGGAACAGCAAAGAAAAAAGAGAGACTCATTTCTCTGTGCTCAGCTGAAAAGGTTGGCAGTGCAGCCAAAATGCTCTTGACTTGTGAGCACCTCCACTGCAGCAGCATCATCCTGGCTGGTTTGCAGGGCAGAGTCTGCACCAGCAGTTGCTGTTGCTCTTTGACAAGCTGACATGCCTTTCTTTAGAAGGGTGCTGCTCTGCCAGTGTTGGAGCAGCAAGCTCTTCCTCTCAATGGCACTGTGTTCTGCCATTCCTCCCCATTCCCCTGGAGAGGGAATCTTGGAGAGCTGTTTCCTTTCTTGTGTGATGAAATCCCATCCCTGATTTTTGCCCTCCTGTTTCTGGTTCCTCTCTCAGTGCCTCCAAGGACTGAATTACCTCCACTCCCACCACGTGATGCACCGAGACTTGAAGAGCCCCAACATCCTCCTCAGGACCGATGGCTCTGTCAAGCTGGGTCAGTATATTCTTGGTCAGGTGCAGCATTCCAGGGATAGGGGGGGTGTGGGGCTACTTTGGAGTGACTGCCAGCTCCCCAAACATGGTGCTGCTGGCAGTGCAGGGAGCCCTGCTGTGAGCTGACCACACGGTTGCAACGTGCACAGAGCTATGGCAGGGAACAAGCAGTCCAGAGTGGCATTGCTCTGTGTGTGTCCCTTCCAGGGAGAGGGAGCTACAAGTCTAAAGCTTCAGGGCAACAAAAGCCACTGCTGGAGGCAGTGTAAAAAATGTGGGGATTTTGGAAGTAGCCACTGGCATATTTCCTTGGCTAAAGTCCTGAGGAAACAGAGCAGGGACTGTTGCAGGAGATTCAACAGCACATTCTCCAACTTCTACTGGGCAATTCTTTTGCTTGCTTTCCTAATTGCACAGGATTCAAATCAAAACAGTCTTTTGCTTTCTCCCCAGCTGATTTTGGCTTGTCTGCTCTACTCACCCCTGAGCAGAGTAGACGCAGCTCAGAGGTCGGCAGTTACTGGTGGAGAGCACCTGAGCTGGTGAAAGGTCACCCATATGGCCCCAAAATTGACATCTGGGCCTTTGGGATTGTGACAATTGAAATGGTGGAAGGAGAACCTCCCTACTCTAATGAAACTCCTCGCTCGGTAAGGTGTAAATACTCTCTGATCCCGCTGTCTTTCTCCCCCAGCCCACCTTCTGTGTGCCATTGGACAAAATCCCACTGCCATCTGCTGGAACTACTTCCACCACGGCCCCTTTCTGAAAATGTCCCTGCAGCACACCAGCATCTGCTGGAGTTTTGGTTGCATCACTGGGGGAGCTCAAGCCTTACCCCACGCAAACAATCTCCCTTCTCAGGCAACATTTGGCTTTGGCTTTGAAGTCGTTCCAGCTTTTTTGGCCACATAGATGGCCCCACTAACAGGAAAAAAACATCTTAGAGCTACTGTTCTCTTTTCTGAAATGAAGGGAAGAAACCCAAACCCAACCAAGTTTCTAAAAGAGTGGTTTGGAAAGAAGAAGCAAGCAAAAGGTGTTTTATGGCAGCTGTGCTTTAGGGACCAACAAGCACTGCCGAGATGCTTTGCATGTAATAATCCTTGGAAATAGTAGAGTGAGTTAATAGAGCAAAGTCCCTCTTCCAAATAGCCTGCCAAGCTGGTCAGGTGAATCCTCAGAGAAGTAAAGGGGCTTTTGCTGAGGTAGTTTCCACTAACAAGGTCAGTCAATGAAATCAGCTGCCAAGGCAAGATCTGTTGCATGTTGGAAAAGCTGTGGCTGCATCGGGCTTTGGGTTTTTGTTGGTCCAGGAAAGTCCTCTCTGCCTCTGTGCCACGGCAGAAACTGCCACTGCAGAGTGCAGCTTGAACAATGGGATCTGGGAGAGCAGTTCCAGAGGTGAAAGAAGCAGCTGAGAGACTGGTGTTTCCTTTTTCTCCAGGCTCAGCTCCTGATAGCCACCAAAGGGACCCCAGAGCTGCAGCAGCCCAAGCTCCTCTCCCCTTTGCTGCGGGACTTCCTGAGCTGCTGCCTGCAGACAGACGAGGCGCGGCGCTGGTCTGCCCAGGAGCTGCTGCAGGTAAAATGCCAAGGGGCTGCAGGGAAACAGTGTCCCAGGGATGGGCTCCTCCTCCACTCAAGTGCAAGGCATCAGATGAGCCCCCTCCTCCCCACCTCCACTCTTGGTGCTGTTCAAATGAAAACAGCCAGGAGTCCTAGACTGGGCTGGGCTGGCAGGGACCTGGAAAGCTCATCTGGTCCAAGTGCCCTGCAGTGAGCAGGGGCATCTTGAAAGAGATCAGGATGCTCAGACCTGAAATCTTTCCAGGGCTGGGGCAATTAGCAGCCCTTGCAGCAAACTCCGCCAGTGCTGCCCCACTGTTGGTCCTTAGACCTACTCTGAGTCAATCCCCTTTTCATTTCAAAAATGTTTCCCTGCATTTGAGGCTCTTAGCTTGGAAAGTATTGGCTTATTCTTGGTTTTTTTTCCTTTGTGCAGCATCCATTTGTAACTCTGGCCAAGCCTATATCCAGCCTGGTGCCACTTATCATGATGGTGAAGGAGTGGAAGGAGCAGAGAAGGATTAGACACCGACATTAGAACTGTTTGGCCCATCACCAGTCCAGAGGAAAATTTAGATTAGGATTCTAGTTAGGATTCTAGTAAAGAATGTACTGTAGTAGGATAGAAGATAAGAAGTTAAGATTGTAGCATAGGATAGAAGCCTATGATATTAGCATTGATTGTAAACAAATAAATTTTGTGAAATCTCAACTCTTTTCAAAGATTCCCCTCCTTCTGAGCCTCGTCAAAAGCTCAACATTTCCTTCCGAACTTGGAGTTGGAAAATGACATTGAGGGCTTCTTCGGTACAGTTGGAAAGTGGGGAAGGCTCTTCTTCAGTCATCCTCTCCAGACCACAGGGCCTTTGGAATGTGGCCCATCCCGGTCCCTTTCCCGGGTCCTGCCCCTCCCGCCCCCGGAGCTGCCGCCGGACGCCCCCCCAAGATGCTGCCGGGGCTCGGGGGCTCCGTCTTGGCTCCATCTGCCGGGGCTGGGGCTCGGCCTCCCCTGCGGGAGAAGGTGAGGGGGGTCCCCGGGGCTCGTGTCCCCCCCTCGAAGCGCCCGGGACTCCCCCGTGTCCCCCCGTGCCGGGCTCGGCCCCTTTTCTCTCCCCACAGCTCCTGAGCCGGCTCCTGCTCCCCCCTGGGAAGGGGCTTTGGGGAGCCCCCCGGGAGCCCCTGCAATCCCCATTCCCGGGCACCGGGACCCCCCGCAGCTCCTTTCCCGGCCCCGGGACCCCCCGCGCCCCCTTATCCTGCCCCGACCCCGCCCCGCAGCCCCTTGCCCGGGGATCCTCCTCTCCCGGCCCCGGCATCCCCTGTTCCCGTCAGCCCGGGGAGCCCCGGACCCCCATTCCCGGCCATGGGTTCCCCCTGCACCCCCTGACCCGGCACCGACAGCCCTGCGCCCCTTTCCCGAACATCCCGCCTCTCCCTGCCCCCAGAGCCCCCTTGGCCTTGGCCCACAGACCCCCTGGGCCCCTATTCCTGCCTTGCCTGGCAGCTGAAAAAGGCAGTAATAGGAAAGGGAATGACTGACATGATACAATCAGTAGTGAGCAAATGTGAAATCTGCTGGAAAAACAACCCTGACACCAGGAAAAGAGTTGTATTAGGAGTAACATAAGCAGGGGATCTTCCTGGAGATTACTGGCAAATAGATTTTGTGGAGTTACCATGCAAAGAGGGATAACATCAGTCCCTGTGAAATACTATATGGCAGACCAGATCAGATCCCACGTATTTTTGGTGAAATTCATTTGAAAGGGGAAACTTGATTTCTAGAGATGTCTAATGGTTTTAGATTGCACTTTGCAGCAGCTCCAGACTTACCTGGTGCTGACCAGCCCCACAGGACTGGACACAGCTGTGCATCCATTCCAGCCTGGAGACTGGTCTGTGTCAGTGGTGGGACAATGATCCTCTACAAGCCAGTCCTGCTGACCACTCTCACCACGGTCACCATTGCTGGCAAAGGACCTGGATTGGCTATTCCAGAGCTAAGAGAGCTCCTGCTCCTGGAACAACTGTAAAAACACAGACTGAGACTGATGCAGACAAAACCATGCTTTAAATGATTTCTCCTCTGTACTTAAAGAACTGTGCACAATAATCATTCTTCTTCTTTGCATGATACCTAACTGTACAAGACAATGCTACTGTTAGATGTTTATTACTGGTGTTTAGGGTTTTTTTTAATGCCTAGATATTTATCTCTGGTTAAATGTTCATTACTGCTGGCTGTTCACTATTGTTAGTTACTTATTTGTGATTGAATACCTATTATTAGTAAATATTTAGGATAGAGACTCAACAAGGAAAAGGCCTTGTCAAGCCTCTAAAGGGGGGAAATGATGCCTGAAGCTTTAGTTTTCATATTTGCAGATTCTGTGCTGCCCAGGGATGTAGTTCTGAGCCTCATATTCAGTGCCAGTCAGCTCTTCACAGAGCAGGGAGACAAAACAAATCCTTTTTCTGCAGAGAACCAAGGACACCTTTCAGGCCCAAAAGCACAAACAAGGGTGCAGTGAAGGGAGGAACAAGAAGGATGAGACCTCACAACCTGAAGCTGTAACTGGACAATTAAACCCCAATATGCAAATAGACCAAAACTTATAAAAGTGTCAGATCTGGTGACTGGGCAGCCATTTTTTTGTGCCTGTTCTTGGTCCACCCGGGGTGCAGCCTTGGTAGGGCTCCTGTCCTGCCCAGGGGGGATCCTGGATTCAATAAATACCTACTTTATTCTCTGTCCCTGCCCAGTCTCTGTTTCAGGTCAGCCTCCCAAGGCATCAGCACGGCCTGGCCCAGGGACACTGAGCTCCAGCACTTTGGGCTGCTGTGCCCGGGCTGCTGCCCTTGGGCTCCCAGCACAGGCCAAGGGGGGACAATCCCCTCCAGAAACTGTTGTTGGCTTTAAGCTTTGCTCTGGAACATCCCCAAGGAGCCACCTGCAGGGGCCGGAGCCCGGCCGGGTGCCCGGGGCCACCAAAGCCGCTGGGGCAGTGCCCTCCTGCCCCGGGCAGGGCAGAGAACACCCAAGGAAAGGCTCGTGCTGGGCTCAGGGCAGGGACAGGGCACTCCCCTGGCGCTGCCACGGGCACAGCAGAGCCGGCCTGGGGACAGCATTGGCATTGATGGCCCCTGGAATCCCAGCAGGGATTGCTCCTCACCTCACTGCTCTCATTGCATTGGTCATCCATTCAAATCATTTCCCCATGGAATTCCCATGGCAGTGGGCTGGGGGGGAGATCCATCCATGGAATTCTCACCTGACTGGGATGACAGTGAGATCCAGCCATGGAAATTCCATGGGAATTCCTGCATTCCCAAGTTCCCCCCTTCCTGAATCCCACATTCCCATCAGAATTCCCCTTCCCCTCCCACACCCACATTTGTGCTCCAGAGCCTCCCGACCATATCTGATGTCTTTTGGGGGCCCTTCCACACAGGTGTGTCCCAGGTAATGCTTCATCTGCTCCCCCAGGATCCCTTTCCATTCCCAGCACCTCTGGGTGATCCAGTGGCACCGTGGGACACTGCAAAGCTCCTGGATCCCAGCTGGAAGGAGATGAAATCCCACCCGTCGTAGCCGTACCTGTGGGATCCATGGATTCTCCATTGGACAGCAGGTCACAGCTGGAAACCACCTGCCCCGTGTGGAGACCTGGGAACGAGGAGAGAAGGGACCTATGGAGTCGTGTCCCAGCCCCACAGAGCCCCTTGGAGCTCCCTGGATTCCCATTCCAGCCGCACAAATCCTCCCCATCCCCAGAGATCCCATTGCAGCCCCTCAGAGTCCTCCATTCCCACAGATCCCATGGCAGCCCCTCAGAGTCCTCCATTCCCTCCATTCCCTGGTTATCCCAATGTCCTGGGTCTAGTTATCCCAATGTCCTGGGCCTGGTTATCCCAATATCCAGCTCTGGCTATCCCAGTATCCCAGCTCTGGCTATCCCAGTATCCAGCTCTGGCTATCCCAATATCCAGCTCTGGCTATCCCGTATCCAGCTCTGGCTATCCCAATATCCAGCTCTGGCTATCCCAATATCCCAGCTCTGGCTATCCCATATCCAGCCCTGGCTATCCCAATATCCCAGCCCAGCTCCCGCTGCCATCCCCGGTGTCTGCGGCTCCATCCAGCCCCGCTCGCTGTCCCAGCGCTCGCAGGGGGTCCCGTCCCTGTCCCCACAATCCAGGACTGGGGGACCCCCGGGCCGGGCTCCGACAGCGCCACTTCCAGGGACTGCAGGGAGTGGGGAACTGGGGGGACACAGAGATTTGGGGGAGCTGGGGGGCTCAAAGTGGGAGTTTGGGGATCCAGGGGCGTCAAGAGGCCAAGGAAAGGGGGGACTGGAAGAGCTGGGACAGCTGAAGGAGGTTCAGGAGCTCAGAGTCAAGGAAAGGGGATGCAGGGACTGGGAGAGGTGGGATGGGGTGTCCAGGGAATCCTGTGCCCAGCAAAGGGGGTGCCAGGGCTCCTGAGTGTGAGGAAAGGAGGGGCTGGGAAATGCAGGAATGGGGGCCCAGGGGTCCCAGGGAGAAGGAAAATGGGGGTCTGGGGGCTGGGAGAGGCGGGGTGGCCGGGAAAAGGTTGTGTTGGTGCCGGATCAGGGGGTGCAGGGGGGTCTCAGGGCAGGGCAAAGGGGTAAAAGGGCACCTGGGTTCTCAGGAATGGGGGTGCAGGGGGGGCTCAGGGTCAGGGAAATGGGGAGCAGGGACTTGGAGAGGTAGAAGGGAGTTCCAGGGGATCCTTGAGCCCAAGAAAGGAAAGTCCAGGGTTTCCCAAAAAGGGGGTACCAGGGTGGGGACACTTAGAGTGTTTGGGAAAGGGGGAGTTCAGGGGGTCTCTGGTTTTGAAGAAAGGTGGGGCTGGGGGCTGGGAAAGGCAGGAATGGGGGTCCAAGGCATTCCACGCCATCCCAAAGTCAAGCACAGGGGATTTCTGGAGGCTGGGAGCCAAGGGATGGCCGGGAAAAGGGGAGCAGGGGGTGCTGGTGTTCAGAAATGGGGGATTCAGTGGGTCCCTGTGCAGGATAAGGGGAGCAGGGGGGTCCCGGGGCCGGGAATGGCGGGTCAGGGTCCCGGGGACAGGGGTCCCACTCCCCCTGGCCCCCCCAGGAGCGCCCCCAGCCCCAGCCCTGGAGCCATCTCGCTGCTCCTGCTCACTCCCAGCAGGATCCCAGTAGGATCCCAGTACAGCCCAGTCACTCCCACTCCTGGCATTCCCCCCGAGCCCCCGGGGATCCGGGGGATTCCTGGTGGCCACGGCGCTGCCCAGGTCACCAAGAGGCACCGGGAACAGGAGGAGATCCAGGCTGAGGAATTGACAAATGCCCTGGGGCACACCTGCCTGGAATGGCTCCGGAAATGTGTCAGATATGGGCGGGAGGCACTGGAGCATAAAGGGGGGGAGGGCAGAATTCCCATGGGAATGTGGGATTGGGAAATGTGGGATTTGGGAGGGCAGAATTTGGGAACATGGGAATTCCCGTGGGGCCTCCAAGGATGGACCCCACTGCTGTCCCACTCCCATGGGAATTCTGTAGCTGGATCTCACTGCCATCCCATTCCCATGGAATTCCATGGGCAGATCCCATCCCCATCCCACTGCCAGGGAAGCTCCAGCCCAGATCCCCCCAAACCCATCCTGGGGGTCGCCCTGTTCTTTGCCCTCCCCACCCCCCACAAGACTCCTGGGGGTCCCCCCATGACCCCACCCGGCCCCCCCAAACTCCTCCTGGGTCCCCCTCATCCCCCCACGGGGATTCCTGGCAGTCCCCCCGTGTCCCCTCCCCCAGGACTTTGGGGGTCCCCCCGACCTGTCCGTGCCCCTCCCCCGTTTCTGCCCCCCTGTGATGGTGGGGGGTGGGGGCCGAGTGCTGGTGCCCCCCTGCCTGCAGCAGATCCAGCGCTGGGGGCACTGCAGGGGCTCCCTGGCCATTTGGGCTCCCCTGGGATTTGGGGTGACCCCCCGGGCCCCAGGATCTCCCTGAACACGCTGACGCTGCCCGGGCACAGTGAGAAGGTTCAGACCCGGCTCGGGGTCCCAGCTCTGTCACCGGCCCCGCCCAGGGACCCCCAAACCCTCCCGGGACCCCCAAATCCCCCCTGGGACCCCCAAACCCTCCCGGGACCCCTAAATCCCCCCTGGGAACCCCAGCCTCCCCGGGGCTCCGCTGCCGGAATCACCGGGAGTGGTGTTGCCCTTTGAAGGGGAGTTTTCCTGGGAACCCAAAACAGGCGCCTCTTCAAGCGGCCATGGCAGAGAGAATCCCAAAAATCCACTCCGGGTTGGGGGGAGGCAAAACATCCCCCAGAGGGGCTTGGAATGGGGGTCCCCTATAAAATGTCACCTGACGGGGGTGATGAGGTGCTCCCAGCACAGCCCAGTCACTGCCAGTCCTGGCATCCCCCTGGGCCCTCTCTGCCTTCCGACCTTTCCCGGCTCCATCCCCGCTCGTCCCGCGGGCTGCGAGGGGTTCGGGAACGGGGCAGGAGGAGGAGGGAGGGAGGAAGAGGCGGAGCGGCCGCGGGAAGCGGGAGGAAGAAGAGCAGAGGAGGGAGCGGGCGGCTCCAGCGCTCCCTGAAGCCGCAGCAGCCCCGGGACCATCGGCCCCATCCCGCAGGTGCCCGGGGAGGGGGAGCTCGCCCCAAATATCCCGGGTTTGGGCTCCCTGGGCTTGGGGTTTTTGGGGGGATGTTTGGAGCTGGCAGGGCTCCAAAGGCGAGGCGCAGATGGCCCTCGGGGGGACATGGGGGGGTCCCCGGGAGGTGGTTTTGTTTGGTTGTTTTTGGTTTTGATTTTGGTTTTGTTTTCTTTTGGGGTTTGGGGTTTCTTGTTTGTTTGTTTGGGTTGGGTTGTTGTTTTTTTGGGGGGAAGGAGGTTTATTAGTAACCACACACCTCCACGTGGTTCCAGTTTCCTTGGCACTCCCAGTATGAGCCAAGTCATTCCCAATTATTCCCCAGTATGGTACAATTTGCCCCCAGCAGGGTCCCAATTGCTCCCAGTTCCTCCTTCTTTTGTCTGCTGTGTTCCCAGTTCTCCCAGTTACCCCTAGAAAACCCCCATCACTCCCAGTATGATGCCAGTCTCTCCCAGCAGGGCCCCAGTCACTCACAATTGGTCCCAGTTCCCACCAGCACATTCCCAGTGGCTCCCAGCGTGATCCCAGTCACCACCTGCATGGTCTCAGGTACTCCCAGTATATCCCAGTTGCCCTTGTAGTCATTGCCCGGCACTCCCAGTTCCCTCAGCATGGTTCAGTTGCCCCCAGTTTTATCCCAGTCCCTGCCAGAACCTCCCAGTTGTCACCAGTATGCATCCTGTCATTCCCAGTTGCTCCCAGTTCCTCCCAGTGTGTGCACAGCTGGTTTCCTGCGTGGCTCTGGTGGCTCCCAGTAACCCCAGTCAGGGTCCCATCACAGAATCACAGAATGTGTAGGTTGGAAGAGACCTTCAAGATCATCGAGTCCAACCCAGCCCCAACACCTCAACTGGATCATGGCATCGAGTGCCACATCCAGTCTCTTCTTAAACACATCCAGGGATGGTGACTCCACCACCTCCCCGGGCAGACTATTCCAGTATTTAATCACTCTTTCTGTGAAAAACTTCTTCCTACTATCCAACCTATATTTCCCTTGTCACAGCTGAAGACTGTGTCCTGTCCTTCTGTCAGTTGCTGCCTGGACAAAGAGACCAACCCCCAGCTGTCTGCAACCCCCCTTCAGGAAGTTGTAGAGAGTGATAAGGTCACCTCTGAGTCTCCTTTTCTCCAGGCTAAACACCCCCAGCTCCCTCAGTCGTTCTTCCTCTGGCTTGTTTTCCAAGCCCCTCACCAGCCTCGTTGCCTCCTCTGGACACGTTCAAGCGTCTCAAGGTCCTTCCTAAACTGAGGGGCCAGAACTGGACACAGCACTCAAGGTGTGGCCTCACCAGTGCTGAGTCCAGGGGAAGAATGAGCTCCCTGCTCCTGCTGGCCACACCATTCCTGATCCAGGCCAGGGGCCATTGGCCCTCTTGGCCACCTGGGCACACTGCAGGCTCATGTTCAGCCGCTGCTGACCAGAACCCCCAGGTCCCTTTCTGCCTGGGCACTGTCCAGCCACACCATCCCCAGCCTAGAGCACTGCAGGGGTTATTGTGGCCAAAGTGCAGCACTTGGCACTTGGACTCATTAAACTCCATCTTGTTGCACTCTGCCCACCCATCCAACCAGTCCAGGTCTCTCTGCAGAGCCCTCCCACCTGCCAACAGATCAACAAATGTTCCCAGCTTTGTGTCATCTACAAGTTTACTAATGGAAGACTCAATACCCTCATCCATGTCGTCAATACAAATACTGAACAGAGCTGGCCCCAGCACAGACCCCTGAGGAACACCACTGGTGACTGTCCCCAGCTGGATGCAGCACCATTCCCCACCACTCTCTGGGCCTGGCCATGCAGCCAGTTCCTAACCCAGCAAAGAGTGCTCCTGTCCAAGCCCCGGGCTGCCAGCTTATCCAGGAGTGTGCTGTGGGAGACAGTGCCAAAGGCCTTGCTGAAGTCCAGACAGACATCCACAGCCCTTCCTGCATGCACCAGGCAGGTCACCTGGTCATCAAAGGAGACCAGGTTGGTCAAACACGACCCACCCCTCCTAAACCCGTGCTGGCTGGCTCTGACACCCTGGCCATCCTGTAGGTGCTGTGTGATGACACTCAATATAAACTGCTCCATTACCTTTACCAGGTACTGAGGTCAGGCTGACTGGGCTATGATTACTGGGATCCTCCTTCCTACCCTTCTTGTGAATGGGTGTCACATTGGCAGCTTCCAGTCACCTGGAACCTCAGCAGTGAGCCAGGACTGTTGGTAAATGATGGAGAGTGGCTTCACAAGCTCATCTGCCAGCTCCTTCCTCACCCTGGGGTGGATCCCATCTGGGCCCAGAGATTTATAGTGTCCAAGCATCTCAGCAGTTCTCTGACTGCCTCCTCCTGGATAACAGGGGCACCATTCTGTTCCCTGACACCATCAATGAACCCAGGAGGGCAGTTGTCCCAAAGGCAAGTTGTCTTCCCACTGAAAACTGAGGCAAAGAAGGCCTTAAGCACTTCTGCCTTCTCTTCATCTGCAGTTATTAAGTACCCTCCCACATCTCCTAGAGAACAAAGGTTGGTCTTACGCTTCCTTTTGCTATTAGTATATTTGTAAAAACATTTTTTATTATCCTTTACAAAATTGCCAAATTAAGTTCAAACTGAGCTTTGGACTCCGTAATATTTTTCCTACATACTCTAGCAATCCCCTGAAATCCTTCTTGAGAGACCTAACCCTCCTTCCAAAGATGATACATCCTCTTTTTCTTGCTTATTTCCTCCAAAACCTCTTTTCCTATCCAGGCTGGGCATTTGCCTCGTCAGCTCATCTTTCGGCACACACGGACAGTCTCTTCCTGTGCCTTTAAAACCTCTGTTTTAAAGAACACCCAGCTTTCCTGAACTCCTTTGTTCTTAAGGGCCGCTTCCCAAGGAACTCTCTCAATAAGTCTCCTAAACAGGCCAAAATCTGCCCTCCAGAAGTCAAATGTAAGAGTCCTATTGATGTACATCCTGATTTCACCAAATATCAAGAACTCTGTAATTTCATGATCACTCTGCCCCAGTCGTCCTCCAACCACCACATCTCCCATCAGCCCATCTCTATTTGTGAACAACAGATCCAACATAGTCCCTCCCCTGGTGGGCTCACCTACCAACTGTGACAAAAAGTTATCATCCATGCACTCTAAAAATTTCCTGGACTGCCTCATTTCTGCTGTATTAAATTCCCAGCAGATGTCTGGCAGGTTGAAGTCACCTACAAGAACAAGGACTGGTGATGCTGAAACATTCTCCAGCTGCTGATAGAATAAGTTGTCCAGCTCTTCCTCCTGGTTGGGTGGATGATAACAGACTCCCAGTAGGATGTCAGCCTTGTTGGCTTTCCCCTTAATTCTCACCCATAGGCATTCAACTGAATCTTCATTTGTTTCAATACCTATTGCATCAAAAGCCTTCTTAATATAAAGGGCCACCCTCTACCTCTTCTCCCTTTCCTGTCTCTTTGAAGGGCCTGTAGCCATGGAGTGCAGTGCTCCAGCTGTGTGAGTCATCCCACCACGTTTCTGTGATGGTGACTACATCACAGCTTTGCTGTTGCCCCATGACCTCCAGCTCTTCCTGTTTGTTACCCATGCTACGTGCATTGGTGTACATGCCCTTCAGCTGGGCTACTGATTTCACCCCTAACTCAGGCTTAGCACCCTTGGGTCTGCTTCCAGGCAGCCCAGCTGTATCCCCTTCCCCCTTCAAACCTAGTTTAAAGCCCTCTCAATGAGGTCAGCCAGTTCCTGAGCTAAGAACCTTCTACCCTTAACAGAGAAGGAACCACGAGGTTGAGCACTCCCTGAATTCACAGCCCCCACCTGTGGGATCATCACCCCCCATCCCACAGGTGACCAGGGAGGGGGAGCTGGGCCCAGATATCCTGGGGGCTCCCTGGGTTGGGTTGTTTTTTTTTTGTGGTATGTTTGGAGAATGGAGAACTCCAAAGGTGAGTGGAAAATGCCCCTTGGGGGGACATTGGGGGGTCCCAGTGGCAGCTGCTGGCAGAGGCAGCCTGGAGGAGCAGAGCCCTGTGTCCCCCAGGAGCCCAAAGTGGGGAGCCCAGAGAAGGGGGAGCGCCGCGATTGGCGGGACCCTCAACAGCCTGGAGAGGGGCAGGGGGGACTCCTTGGACCCCCTGCACCCCAAAGCAGAGAATAATGGGAGAAGGGACCTTGGGATCCCAAAAACCTCCAGCATCCCTGTGAGGAGATGGAAAAGGGGGGAACTTCTCATATTCCTGGGACTCCCAGCAGCCGGGGGAGGGCAGAGACCAAGTAGACGGGGGACCCCCAGTTCAAACGTGACCCCCAGGAGCTGGGACAGGGGGAACCCCCAAACACCAAAGGGGAGAGAGCAGAGACAGGGGAACTCTTGGGAGGCATTTTCAGGGCTGAATGTTGATATTTGGGAGGTTTTTCTGGACCCCAGATGGGGAGTGACCTCTAGAGATGGACTTGGGCAAAACCTTAAACTCAACGTGCTCATCCCTTGTTTTCACCCGAAATCAGGACCTCCCATTCCAAACCATTGGCCAAGTGGAGGAGGAGGCTGCAAGGAAGAGAAAAATGCCCCAGGACAGCCAGGCAGGTGAGGAGGAAGTCAGTGCCCCTTTCCCCCTCTCTCCTGCTCCATCTCCCAGCCCAGCATGGCCCCCGGGTGCAGGACAACCCCACTGCCAATACCGTCCTGCTGAGGATGGACTGGGGGGATCTCCTTCCCCTTCCCTCTGGCACAGAGGAAAATCCCATCCTCTCCTTGCCCTTCCTCCCCCAGAGAAGGAGCTGAGGATGGAGACCAGGGAGGACAAATCCCCACAAGAGAACCTTTTGGGGGAGGCTGTTTTGAGCAACTCCACAGCACAGGAATCCAACGGGGAGGAAAAGCCCCAGAGATCCCGCAGGAGGAGGGGCTCCAAACCCAACCCAGGGTGCTCTGAGGAGGAAAGATCCACCCTGATCCGGGAAGGAGGACAGAACTTCAGCCAAGGCTCTGAGCTGGTCCATGAGCAGCTTCATGATAGGGAGAAGCCCCACAAGTGCTTGGAGTGTGGGAAGAGCTTCAGCCGGAGAGACCACCTGATCAGACACCAGAGGATCCACACTGGGGAGAGGCCCTATGAGTGTCCCCAGTGTGGGAAGAGTTTTCAGACCAGCTCCCTTCTCCTCCGGCACCAGCAGATTCACACTGATGAGAGGCCCTTCCGCTGCCCCGACTGCAGGAAGGGCTTCAAGCGAAACTCCCACCTCATCACCCACCGGCGCATCCACACTGGGGAGAGGCCCCACGAGTGTGGGGAATGTGGGATGAGCTTCAGCAGAAACTCCCACCTGATCCGCCACCTGAGGATCCACACCAGGGAACAGCCCTATGAGTGTGAGCAATGTGGGAAGAGCTTCAGTGACAGATCCACCTTGATCCACCACCAGAACACCCACGCTGAGGAAAGGCCATACAAGTGTGGGGAATGTGGGAAGGGCTTCAACCAGAGGTCCCTACTGATCATCCACCAAATGAGCCACACCGGGGAGAGGCCCTATGAGTGTTCTGAGTGTGGGAAGGGGTTTAAGACCAGCTCCACTCTCCTCAAGCACCAGCGCATTCACACTGATGAGAGACCCTTCCGCTGCCCCGACTGCAGGAAGGGCTTCAAGGACAACTCCCACCTCGTCACCCACCGGCGCATCCACACTGGGGAGAGGCCCCACGAGTGTCCCCAGTGTGGGAAGAGCTTCTCAGACAGCTCTAACTTGACCCGACACCAACGGAGCCATCAGTAAGGGAAGCCCTGTGAGTGCCCCAAATGTGGGAAGACAGGGCTTCGTGCCCTGCTCCAACCTCATCCCCCGTCAGACGACCCATGTTGGGCAGAGCCCTGGTGACCCACATTCACTGTAATCTCCTTTGGGAAGACACTGGGCTGGTGGTCTTCTTGTTTGGTGGTCCTTAATATTCTTTTGATTCATTTCCATCCCTTTAAAATTGACAACATTTTGATAAAAATCAATAAACTTACCAAAGTGATCTAATGCCTCACTTTTTACTAGTGTTTCCAGGGAATCTGGGATTCAGGGAGATACATGGGAGCATTTAGGGGCTTGGGGGGTGTTTGCTGTGGTTTTCTCCATTTCTTGGCACTCAAAGGGACAAGGGAGTTTGATCTGTCACCTCACAACCACTCAATGGCACTGAAAACTACTCAATCCCACCCCACAATTACTTGGTTCCAGAGCCCCTCAGGGTGGGATGGGTTGGAAGGGGATTGGGCAAAGTGTGACACAAATCAGCAGGGGTGAGATGGGCAGTGGGTGGGGCAGGATGGGTGGGTTGGGGTTTGGGAGATGGGAAATGGGGGAAATAGGGTTTGGGAAGGGGGTCTCAGTGTTCAGCAGGGGTGGGATGGGTTTGGGTTGGGATTGGGGGGAAACCTGTTACTGAGGGAGATTTTGGATATTCCATGTTCCTGAAGAGATTTTGGGGTATCTCATGTCTCTGAGGGAGACACCTCCTGCACCACAATTCTGCCCTGGGAGCGACTTCTCTTTCTCTGCACCTCCAGGCTGAACCTTCCAAGCTGCACTTTGGGGAGGTTTCCTTCTCTTGCCACTCCCAAGAAATCTCTGTCTGCTGCTGTTCACAAACAGAGAAGGGCTGCTGGGGGACGTGGTGGTCGGGGCCATCTGGGGCACAGTGACCATGAAATAATCGAGTTTTCAATATTCAGTTAAACAAGGAGGTGGCATCAACAAAACTTCTACACTGGACTTCCAGAGGGCAGAGTTGGGCCTGTTCAGGATGCTGATTTGGAGACTACTGAATCAAGTACTGCTTGTTTTAAGGGAAGGAGCCCTTCAACAAAGGGGTCCAGGAAGGACTGATGTAATTCAAGAAAGAAATCTTGGGGACACAAGGCTGTGCCTGTGTGCCAAAAGATGAGCTGGCAAAGAGAACAAACTGGCCTGGATGGATGGGGAGCTTTGGCAGGAACTCAGGGCAAAAAAGAGGATGCATCATTTTTGGAAACAGTGGAAGGCTGCCCAGGAAATGTTTAAGGATGTCATTAGGTCCTGAGAAAGAAAATTAAGCATGTGAAAGCCCAATTAGATCTTAATCTGGCCACTTCTGTCAATGATAATAAAAATGTTATTACAAATACATTATGGCAAAAGAAGGGGCAAGGACAACCTGCACTCTTTATTGAATGCAGGGGGGATACAGCAACTAAATATGAGGAGAAGGCTGAGGTACTGAACACCTTCTTTGCCTCAGTTTTCAACATTAAGACAGGTTGTCCTCAGGACAAGTGTCCTCCTGAGCTGGTGGATGGGGACAGGAGCACAACAGCCCCTGTAATCCAGGAGGAAGCAGCTGGTGACCTGCTGAGCCACTCAGATGCTCACAGGTGTATGGGATCAGATGGGATCCATCCTGGGGGAATGAGGGAGCTGGGGATCAGCTCCCTCAGCTGCTCTCCATCATTTCGCCTCAGTCCTGGCTCACTGGGGAGCTCCCAGAGGACTGGAGGTGCCAATGTGAGCCCATCCCCAAAAAGGGCTGGCAGGAGGATCTGGGGAACTCCAGGCCTGTCAGCCTGACCTGGGTGCCTGGCAAGGGAATGGAACAGATCCCCTTGAGTGCCATCACAGGGCACCTGCAGCATGGCCCAGGGATCAGACACAGCCAGCGTGGGTTTAGGAGGGGCAGGTCCTGCCTGACCAACCTGAGCTCCCTTTATACCCAGGTGACCCACCTGGTGGATGTGGGAAAGGCTGTGGATGTGTCTACCTGGACTTCAGCAAAGCCTTTGACACCGTGAGCCACAGCATTCCCTGGAAAAGCTGCAGCCCACGGCTTGGGCAGGTTCCCTCTTTGCTGGAGAATGAAGAACTGTCTGGAGGCTGGGCCCAGAGAGTGCTGGGGATGGTGCTGCATCCAGTTGGTGTCCAGCCCCTGGTGGTGTCCCCAGGGATGTGTGTTGGGCCCAGTCCTGTTTAATATCTTCATGGATGATCTGGGTGAGGGGATGGAGTCCAGCATTAACAAATTGCAGATGGCACCAAGCTGGGTGTGAGGGTGGATCTGCTGGGGGGCAGGACAAGGAGACACAGCCTTGGGCTGCACCAGGGGAGGTTTAGGCTGGAAAACAGGAAGAAGTTCTTCACAGAAAGGGGGATTGGGAATTGGAATGGGCTGGCCAGGGGGAGGTGGCAGAGTCACTGTCCCCCTCCAGGGGCACTTAGTGGTGTGGTCTGGGTGACAAGGTGGTATTTAGGGCATTGGTTGGACTTGATGATCTCCAAGGTCTTTTCCAACCTGATTCTGTCATTCTGTGATGATTGGGACACTCTGGGGAAGCAAGGGGCCGTTGTGACACTGCGGGGCCTCATGGAACTAAGAGGACCACAGTGACACTGTGCAGCCCTAAAAACCCCCCCAAAAAGGGGCCATTGTGACACCTGGGGGCTTCATGGGACCAAAAGTCATGTTGGCACTACAGGGCCCCATGAAACCAAGGGGACACAGAACACATCTGGCTGGTTTGCCCTCCCAGGGGCTGCCTTACAGTTCCAGCTGATGTTCACATCCCAAGGGTCACTTCTCCTCTGGCCCTGGAGCACTGGGGCTCTGGGCTTTCCTTCCTGTGGAAAAGAACTGTCCTCTTCCTCCTGCGGGTGTCCATGGCCAAAATGGGGAATCCACCTCCCACATTCTGAACATCCTGGGGTAGCTCCCAGACAAAAGCTTCCATGACTGACGAGTCTGGCTGCTCTTGGCTTCCTGAGGTCCAGCTCTCATCTGCCTTTGAAACACCAGGGCTCCAGGCTTTTCTTGCTGTGGAAAAGACCCACCCCTCCTGGCAGAAATTAGGATTCCACCTCCAAAATTCTCTATATGCAATGGTTGCCTCCAGACAAAATCTGCCATTACTGAGAAGTCTTACTGGCCTTGGCTTCCCGAGGCCTGGCTCTCATCTGCCTTTGAAACACTGGGGCTCTGTGCTTTTATGCCTTTGGAAAAGAACTGTTGTTCTCATCCAGATACCCATGGCAGAAATTGGGATTCCACTGCCAAAATCCCATCTATCCAAGGGTTGCTCCCAGACAAGCACTACCAGGACAGACAGGTCGGGCTGCCTGTGTCCTCATGGGGAGCCACTTCTCATCTTCCCCTTAAACACTTGGACTTTGTGCTTTTCCTTCCTGTGGAAAAGAACAGTCATTCTCCCCCAGGTGCCCATGGCCAAAACTGGGATTCTAGATCCAAAATTCTGTATATCCAGATTGTTTCCTGATAAATGCTGACATAAAGACAGGTCTGGCTGGCTTTAGTCTTTTGAGGTGCCCCTCTCATCTGCCCCCGAAACACTGGGGCTCTGTGCTTTCCTTCCTGTGGACAACACTTGCCCTTCTCATCGGGGTGTCTGCAGCCGTAACTGGAATCCCACTTTCAAAATTCCATCTATGCAAGGGCTCTTCCAAGATGAATGCTGCCAGGATGGATGGGTCCTGCTGTCTTTAGTCTCCTGTGATTTGGTGACATAAATAATGAAAAATGAGGTTTGTTTATAAAAACCTGCAAGAGTGGGACAGGAGGGATAAGCTGGGGCCCCTCTGATGCTCACAGTGAGTCCCCCATGGCCCCTTCCTTCCCATAACCTGTGCTCTGAGCCCCCTGCTGGGACTGGGCTCATCCCAAATGCTGTGCACACCCTTCTGGCTAGAAACAACACCTTTTTAAATTCTTTTAATTTGGTAGTAGAACTAACTTTTCCTCAAAAATTAACCCCTGCTCGCCCTTTTTAAAAACACACACAGTGTGAATTTGCCTATCGTATATGTGTTATGTTTATCTGAAAAATGTTTTGAAGAGAAAAACACATTTACTATTTTTTATGTCTTCCAGTTTTCATAAGGAAATCCGACTGGCTTTGTTTTGTTCTGGTACTGCAGGCTTCAGACTCATTCCTTGCAGTCTAATTGAAGATGAGTTTCATGGCACAGAAGACTACCACAGAGAACAAAGGGTAAACAATTGCAAACCAATCTTATTTGGATTATGACTTGTGGTCCTTATAAAAACCCTTTCCAAGGGCTGGGTTTTCAAGCTGGAGGATGAAGTACAGCGAGTTTCTCTGGATAATGCTGGAGCCCATCTCAGCAGATGCAGAAATGGGACAGAATCCAGCATTTGGAGTGTGAATTTGGGCTCCTGGCCCTGCCCCAAAGGAGAGACAAGATGTCCCCTGCAGTGTCTGCATGGAGCAGACAGAACAGATGGGGAAGTGTCTGCAGGGCCCCTGGGAGGAAATCTTGGGGTTCCTGTCAGCAGGATCCTTTTGGAGCTTCAGCCTGGGCTGGGCAGCACTTCCATCTGCAGCTTCCATGTGCTGCTCCAGCAGCTGCTGCTGGGGACCCTGAGGGAAGAGGCCCCGGGAGGGATGGAAATGCTGCAGGGACAGCACCAGCCAGGGCCAGGAATGAGCTTTGCCTTCCTGGCTGGTGCAATGAGGCTCCTTTGGTGCAAGAGGAGGCAAAGATAAAGTCAAGTTCAACAGTTCAAGGAAAAATGTAGAAAATTGGAAGCCTCTAAAAATGCCACACACATTCATCTGTTAGCTCTTCAGTGTCAGTCCTTGTGAAAAGCCTTTCCAGTTTTCCTTTGGATTCCAAGGCACACAGCTGGGCTTCAGAGTTCAACTAGTAACTGTTTTTTTCCAGGTTTTTAAACAGAGTTTGATTGGGTATCTCTTGTCATTTTTTTCTGCTCTCCTGATCTTGAAAAAGGTTCTGTGCTCCTGTGAGGCACATCTGGAGGGGTGGTTGGCAACCATGGAATCCTCTGGGAAAGCACTTGATTGACTTTAGGGCAGGGGTGGAGAGCTCAGCCTGAGGACAGAACTGTTCCAGATGCCTCTGTCCATGTCCAGCTCCTCACAGCTGAGTCCCTGAACACACAGGGAGGTTTATAGGGATTTATTTTCCCCTCCTGTTCACTTGGAGGCAATTTTCGGATCCTTTAGAGGAACATCTGACCAGCCCCTGTCCCCATTCCATTTTATTCTCTCCACTTTGGCATTGGCCTGCTGGGTTTGACATGGAAATTGGTAGTGTCTCCCTGTTCTTCCCTCCAGGTCTCAATTGTGACTTGTATTAAACACTGCAAATGGCCTCATTTATCTGGTGGGGAAGACAGAGATGGAGAATATTAATAGGATTTGATTTCACAAACCCTGTGATGGTAAAGAAAAATGAGGTTTGTCATTTTGGTGTGGTGGTGGGTGTTGGGATTTGGGGGTTTATTTCTTGTTCTTATTATTCATTAGTATTACTTTTCATTGGTAAGACTTTTAAATCTTAGACATTATTAGCAATGGCTGGATATTCACTGGGAAAATTCCCTTGCTTTTCCCACCAAGATTAAACTGTACAGTCAAATCCAAGTAGCCAGTGGATTCTAAAGATGGAAAATCCTGTTAATGGTGGGTTTGGTGTGGTTTGGAGCTGGGGAAGGGTCTCATCCCCTCCCGGAGGTGCCCCAAGCCCGCTCTGCTGCCACGTCTGCACTGGCGGCCCCTCAGGGCTGCCCTGCCCTGGGGACATGGTGGGACCCCCCTCCTGCCAGGGCTGAGGCTCCTCATGGCCCCTCACAGCCCTTCATGGCCCCACAGAACCTCTCCTGGCCCCTCATGGCCCCTCACGGCCCTTCATGGCTCTTCATTTCCACTCAAAGCTCTTCATGGCATCTCACAGCCCTCACAGCCCTTCTTGGTCTCTCACAGCCCCTCATGGCGCCGCACGGCCCCTCACAGCCCTTCACAACCTCTCAGAGCCCATCAAAGCTCTTCATGGCGTCTCACAGCCCTTCATGGCTCCTCATTTTCCCTCACAGCCCCTCACGGCCCCTCACAGCCCCTCACAGCCTCAGGCATGGGGCTCCTCCCAAAGGAGGAGGGGTCGGGCCCTGCTTGTTCTCCTTTCATTTCGGTCCCTTCACAGCCCTGAAGAAAGAAAGGCTGCAATGGAGGATTTCCCCAGCCTTTCCCTCTGGGTTCATTGCGGCTGAAGCTCTGTGCTGGCGCTGGCCCCAGCGCCAACATCCCCGCAGCCCCGCAGGCCTTTGGTGTCCCCCCGTGTCCATTCCCTGTCCCCGAGTCCCGCCCGGCTCTGGCAGCAGCAGGAGCCGCAGCGCAGCGGGCGCCGGCCCGGCCCAGCCGGGGCTCCCGGGCAGGAGCAGCAGCAGCGCCGGCCCCTTCCCACCTGCTCCTGCCTCGCCTTCCAAGGCCTTTGTCCACCTCAATTCGGCACTAGAGCAACAATCACCCACCCACAGCCCTGATTGCTCAGGGCCCGCCTGTGCTGCCCTGACCCAGCCTGCAGAGAAAGAAAGGATCGGCTTCCAGCGCTCTTTTCAGCACTGTTTTACTCCCCCTGAGGTGACAGCAGGAGGTGCTGCTGCCTTTGCCTTGGCAATTGTGGATTATAGCTGCTCTTGCCCCTCTTCTGGTTGCCACTTGAACTTTGTCAGTAAAACTGCAATTGCCCATTTTGATCAGTGCCACCCAGAGGTGCTTTTATGATAGGAAACTCTGCCATCATGAGTAGCAGATCTCCAAATGTTCACAAGTCCCTGAACACAAAGCCGAGGAGAATTAAAGCCACACAGGCCACATTTGCAGCACTCAAACACAGCCCTGTTGCTGCTGCTGCTGCTGCTGCTGAAAAAGAATCAACTGGCAGAGGCCATCACAGAAATTGCCTCTGCAATGTCAAATAAAATGAAAAAAAATCCACCAGGGGAAAGAGAAACCAGAACTCCTCGACTCCCTTCATTGCTTCCTCCGAGCAGCAGCAGCAGCAAGTGGAGATGGGCAGAGGTATTTGCAGCTGCTGCTGATCCCAGCTGGAGCCCAGCCTGCTGCCCAGGGCCAGCGGGAACCTGAGCCCAGCCCGGGCAGCTCCCGCAGTGTCGGGAGCTCAGCGCAGGCGGGGCCAGGCCCAGAGCCCCGGGCACGGCCGCCCATTGCGGGGCAGCGGCGCAGGCGGAATGTCCTGCGGCCCAAACCTCCTGCTCCTGCCACACAGCAGCGCCCATCCTTCTCCCCCTGCTCCTCCTCTCCCAGCACGCCACCAATTCCAGCTCCCAGGAGCCTTCCCAAGACAGGGCTCAGGCTCCTGTTTCAGCCTGAGTGTCCCTGCAGAGGAACAGGGCATCTTTCAGGCACTTCCACAAGCTCAGGCTTCTCATTTCATGAGGCATCTGGGATGAAACGGGTCTTTTTCAGAAACACAACAACAGAGGGAATGGATTAGAAGTTATTAGAAAAAAAATTACCCTTCTTCCAGACAAAGTTCACCAAGTCATTTCTTTCATTTCTCCTTTTCAGATTCTTTCAGTCATCTCCTTGGTGATTTTCAGCTTGTTCTGGTGCTTATCATGAACTGATTGTGCTCTTTATTTAGATCAATGCCTGAGATGTAGAATCATCTAAACTGAACACAGAAACAAACTCCCTCTGTCAGCTCATTTTCATGCTCTAGATCACTTTCCAGGTGTCCATGGGCATGTTGGAATGATTATCACACAACTCTCCACTTGTGGCTGCAGCCTCTGGAGATTCTTTCTCTGCATTCAGCCAGGCTTACATTCCCTAAAAATTCGAGATAGCCCGTCATGTTTTCTTAGGGTAGAATAGTAACTATGAAAACCTCACCAATGGCACGACTCTCCAGCCCACCAGGAAAAAAAAAGGACAAGTTGTCAAGTTCTCCAAACATTTGACCTGCTTTGCTGCAAGAGTTGTGCTGCACACACTGTGTAGAAAGCAAGGAAAGCTGCAGTTGGTGGCACATCTTGTGACAAGGTCTTGACCTCACTCTCAAGGAAAGGTTCTTGAAAAGAGCAGACACAACTGCAGGGAAGATTCTGGGAAAACTGCAACACCTTTCCAAAAGTGAAAAGAAAATGGAAAGAAACTATCCAAGATGCTTTTCCCTATTTGTTTTTATGCTCCCATTTTCTATCTTGCACTACTTCTCCATCCCATTCATTCCAAATGGATCTCACCTCTAAGACCAATGACTTAGCCAGTTTTAGACACTGTAAAATACCATGAGCTACACACAGTTTGCCTTCCCCTGTTCTTGTTGGAAAGCAATGCTGGAGCCATAAGTGCAGGGCTTGGGTCAGGCACCAATCCTACAGGCAGGGAATGTGCCCTGACAGTGTGTGAGCCTGAGCAGGGCCAATGCCCAGCAGCGTTGCTGTGCTCGGCTTCCATGGAAGCATCCCAGGAGCAGCTGCTGAGGTCAGGAGCCATGGCAGGCACCAAGCTGCTCCAAAGGCCCTTGGCAGGGTGGGCTCCTGGCCTGGCTCTGTGTGCCAGGAGCCGGCAGCGCTGGGTGCAGGGAGCCCAGGGAGGGCACAGAAATGCTGGGCTGGGAAATGCTGGGGGGGACAGCGAGATGGGCGTGTGCAGCCGGCCAGGGCACAGCAGCAGCACGCACAGGGGGCACAGCCTGCAGGACACATGGCCAAGGGCTGGGCAGGGCTGGCAGGGCCACAGGCACCCAGGCCTTTGTCCCCTGGGCTCTGGCAGCGCCTCTGGAGGCCCCACAGGAGGAACTTTCCTTTCAGGGCCTGCACTTTGCTCCTCCCTGGCCCCTCTCTGAGGAGGCTGGCAGGGCTTGCAGTTTGCTGACATTTGTCCTTGCTGCCCCTGCCATCCCAGTGCCCCACAAAGAGCCCCGAGGCAGCCGGGAGGGACAGGCCCTGCTGTGCCAGGCCTGGGCTCAGGGCTTGGCCTTTCTGCTCCCTCCAGCCAAGGCAGGCCTTGCTCAGCACTGCAGTTCCTGCTGCTGTGCCCCAAGCTGGCTCGGCCGCTGTTGGAAAGGGACTTGAGGTACCTCGATCCCCTCAGGGGGCACATGGGAGAAAACAACAGACTTCTCACCAGGGTGGAGAACAAACTTTAACCTGCATATTTCAGAGAATGAGCTACATGTGAAATCTTAAAGCACCATGGAAGTCCAGTAAATCATTTCACAAAGCACTGACTGAGCAAACTCTGACCTGTCCTACTTACATTTCTCCAGATTTTGAGAACAGGAAGTCAGGAGAAGAGAGAGAGAGGGGAGATCCACAGTCCCCCTTGGATCCAGCACCATCTCAGCTGCTGGGAGCTCTGGGGCCATGAGACATTGTCAGTGTCACACCCGTGTCACAGCCTCACCTGCTCTGGCCCCTCTCACAGGTGGGGTTTTTGGGGTGCCAGGGGCTTGGCAGCCCCTTTGGGGCTGGAGCAGAGGATGCAGTGGCTGGGGCTGGGGCAGTGACCGCCCCACCTACACAGAACTTACCCTGGCCCCAAACACACCCTGGAGATGTCTGGGGCCATTCATCATTTCTCTGCTCTCCAGCACCGAGGCAAGGGACTGTGGCTGCAGCTCTGAGCTGGTGCCCAAGGCAACCACCCCTGGCAATGGGGCTGCAGGGAGCTGCTCTCAGGAAACCCCCAAGAGCTGGGGAGTGCTCTACAAATGCATCAGAAACATAGGATACTCCATGGAATGTGAAATATCCAAAATCTCCCTCAGTAATCGGTTCCTTCTCCTTTCATCATCCCCAGCCTTTGGCTGTCTCATTCCAGACCCCACCCTACCTCCCCAGTCCTAACCCAAACCCATCCCAACCCCTGCTGGACATCAAGACACCCTTCCGAACTCCTATTTCCCCATTTCACACCTCCTAAACCCCATCTCATCCATCCTGCCTCACCCCATGCCCACTCATCCCTCTCTTATTTGCATCCCACTTTGCCCAATCCTCTCCCAACCCCATCCCACCCTGAGAGGCTGTGGAATCAAGTAATTTTGGGTGGGATTGAGTAGTTTTCAGAGACATCGAGTGGTTGTGAGGTGACAAATAAAACCCCCTTGTCCCTTTAAGCACCAAGACATGGAGAAAATTACACCAAATACCCCCCACACCCCCAAATGCTCCAAAGTATCTCTCTGAATCCCAGATCCCCTTGAAACACTAGAAGAAAGTGAGCCGACAGATGCCCTTGATGAGTTTATTGATTTTTATCCAAATGTGTCTGCTTTAAAGGGATGGAGATCAATCAAAAGAATATTAAGGACAACCAAACAAAAGGACCACCAGCCCAGTGTCTTCCCAAAGGAGATTACAGTGAGTGTTTGTCACCAGGGCTCTGACCAGGGTGTGTCCTCCAATGGGGGATGGAGTTGGAGCAGGGCACAAAGCTCTTCCCACAGTCAGGGCACTCACAGGGCTCCCCTTTGCTGATGGCTCCGTTGGTGTCGGGTCAAGTTAGACCTGTTTGAGAAGCTTTTCCCACACTGGGGACACTCGTGGGGCCTCTCCCCAGTGTGGATGCACCAATGCTTGATGAGGTCGGAGTTGTCCTTGAAGCCCTTCCTGCAGTCGGGGCAGCGGAAGGGCCTCTCCTCTCTGTGAATCCGCTGGTGCTTGAGGAGATCTGAGCTGGTCTTAAACCTCTTCCCACACACAGAACACTCATAGGGCCTCTCCCCGGTGTGGCTCATTTGGTGGATGATCAGTAGGGACCTCTGGTTGAAGCCCTTCCCACATTCCCCACATTTGTATGGCCTTTCCTCAGCGTGGGTGTTCTGGTGGTGGATCAAGTGGGAGGGTTGACTGAAGCTCATCCCACACTGCTCACACTTGTAGGGCCGTTCCCTGGTGTGGATCCTCTGGTGGTTGATCAGGTGGGAGTTTCTGCTGAAGCTCATCCCACATTCCCCACACTTGTGTGGCCTCTCCCCAGTGTGGATGCACCGGTGCCTGATGAGGTTGGAGTTTTGCTTGAAGCCCTTCCTGCAGTCAGGGCAGCGGAAGGGCCTCTCCTCTGTGTGAATCCGCTGGTGTCTGATCAGGTGGTCTCTCCGGCTGAAGCTCTTCCCACACTCCAAGCACTTGTGGAGCTTCTCCCCATCATGAAGCTGCTCAGAGCCCTGGCTGAAGCTCTGTCCACCTTTCATGCAGAAGGCAGGTCTTTCCTCCTCAGAGCACCCTGGGATGGGTTTGGAGCCCCTCCACCTAAGGGATCTCTGGGGCTCTTCCTCCCTGTTGGATTCCTGTTCAGTGGAGCCAATCAAAATGGGCTCTTCCACAAGGTTGTGCTGCGGGGATTTGTCCTCCCTGGTCTCCATCCTCAGCTCATTGTCTGGGGGAAGAAGGATAAGGAGAGGATGGGATTTGCCTCTGTGCCAGAGGAGAGGGGAAGGAGATCCCCTCAGTCCATTCCTGGCAGGACGGCAGGAGCGGGGATGGAGTCGGGACAGGTCGGGATGGGCAGTGTGGGGCTCTCGGCTGCTCCCACCCGCTGGGGCCGGGGGGAACCCGGCCCGGGGAAAAGGAGAGGGAAACTGGGAAAACTGGGGGCTGCACATCCAAACTGGGCCTTGCTGGGGACCCTGGCTGGGCACTGCCAGCCCTTGGGGCTCCTCTTGAGAGATCTGGGATGGGGGGAAGGCAGAGAGGGGTGGGGGATCCCAGGAGTGGCATCACTGGGAGGGTCTGGTTTGTACTGGGGTAACTGGAACATTACAGGGGCAACTGGGAGTGACTGGGAATGACTACAAGCATGCTGAGGGCAACTGGGATATACTGGGAGTGTCTGTGACCATAATGGGGGGACTGAAACCACACTGGGAACAGCTGGAACCACACTGGGCGTGACTGGGAGTGAGTGGGACTGCACTGGGGGCAACTGGGCATGACTGGGACTATGCTGGGAGGGATTTGGATCATCTATGGAGTGAGTGGGACTACACTAGGGGCAACTGGAAACAACTGGGCCCACAGTGGGAGGGACAGGGAGTCCCCCAGGGCATGGCTGCAATAATAATGGGAATATCTGGGAGTGACTGAGGTCATACTGGGAGTGACTGGGTGCAACAGCTCATACTGGGAGTGACTGGGATTGTAGCAGGCATGACTGGGATCATCCTGGAAGTGACTTGAACCACACTGGAAGTGACTACGGGTCCTACTGGGATCATCCTGGGAGCCACTGGGATTACAGCAGATGTGAATGGATCCTGACTGGGGCTTACTGGGAGCTGCTGGGCCCATGCTGGGAGGAAAATGTGGATACACTGGGAGCAGCTGGGATCAAATGGAAGGTACTAGAACCATGAGACCACAACTGGGATAACTGGAATCATACTGGGAGCAACTGGGAACACACTTGCGGCAATTGACAGAAATTGGGAACATGCTGGAGGCAACTGGGAGTAACTGGGAAAGACTGGGATCATTCTGAGGCAGCCAGAATCTTACTGGGACAACTGGGAGTGACTGGGAAGGACTACAAGCATGCTGAGGGCAACTGGGATATACTGGGAGTGTCTGTAACTGTACTGGAGTGACTGGAACCACACTGGGAACAGCTGGGATCATGCACGGGACAAATGAGACCATGCTGGGGGCAACTGGGAGTTAATGGATCCATGCTGGGGGCTACTGGGCATGACTGGGTCCCTGCTGAGAGAGACTGGGAATATTCTAGGGGCAAATGGGGGCAATTTTGTTAATAGTGGGACGAACTGGGAACAACTGGAAGTATTCTGGCAGAAAATGGGGTCATACTGGGATCACAGTGGAAGCAGCTGGGTCCACTCTGGGTGAGACTGGGATCACACTCAGGGGGACTGGACTCATACTGGGATTGACTGGGAGTGGCTGTGAGCGACTGGAATCACACTGACACAAACAGGGAGGAACTGGGAATGACTGGGAACATTCTAGGGGTGACTGGAATATACTGGGAGAGACTGGAAGTCATGGGGATCCTGCTGGAGGCTACTGGGGTCATGCTGGCATTGACAGGGAGAGACTGGGATCACACTGGGGGCAACTGGCATCGTACTGGGATTAGAGTGGGTGTGAATGGACACTGCCTGGGGGTTACTGGCAGCCACCAGACCCAAGAGGAAGAGCTGGAGGTCATGGGGCAACAGCACAGCTGTGATGTAGTCACCATCACAGAAACGTGGTGGGATGACTCACACAGCTGGAGCACTGCACTCCATGGCTACAGGCTCTTCAGAAGAGACAGGAAAGGGAGAAGAGGTGCAGGGGTGGCCCTTTATATTAAGAAGGCTTTTTGACACCATAGGTATTGAAACTAATGAAGATGGAGTTGAATGCCTATAGTGAGAATTAAGGGGAAAGCCAACAAGGCTGACATCCTACTGGGAGTCTGTTATCATCCACCCAACCAGGAGGAAGAGGTGGACAACTTATTCTATCAGCAGCTGGAGAATGTTTCAGGATCACCAGCCCTTGTTCTTATAGGTGACTTCAACCTGCCAGACATCTGCTGGGAACTTAATACAGCAGAAATGAGGCAGTCCAGGAAATTTTTAGAGTGCATGGATGATAACATTTTGTCACAGTTGGTAGGTGAGCCCACCAGGGGAGAGACTATGTTGGATCTGTTGTTCACAAACAGAGATGGGCTGGTGGGAGATGTGGTGGTTGGAGGACGACTGGGGCAGAATGATCATGAAATTACAGAGTTCTCGATATTTGGTGAAATCAGGAGCTACATCAATAAGATTCTTTCACTGGACTTCCAGAGGGCAGACTTTGGCCTATTTAGGAGACTTATTCAGAGAGTTCCTTGGGAAGCAGCCCTTAAGAACAAAGGAGTTCAGGGAAGGTAGGTGTTCTTCAAAACAGAGATTTTGAAGGCACAGGAACAGACTGTCCCTGTGTACCAAAAGATGAGTCGACAAGGCAAATGCCCAGGATGGGCAAAGAGGTTTTGGAGGAAATTAGCAAGAAAAAGAGGATTTATCATCTTTGGAAGGAGGGCCAGGTCTCTCAGGAAGGATTTCGGGGGATTGCTAGAGTATGAAAGAAAAATGTTAGGGAGTCCAAAGCTCAGTTTGAACTCATTTTGGCAATTTTGTAAAGGATGTTACAAAATGTTTTTACAAATATACTAATGGCAAAAGGAAGGGTAAGACCAACCTTTGTTCTCTAGTAGATATGGGAGGGTACTTAATAACTGCAGATGAGGGGAAGGCAGAAATGCTTAATGCCTTCTTTGCCTCAGTTTTCAGTGGGAAGACAACTTGTCCTTGGGACAACTGCCCTCCTGGGCTGGTAGGTGGTGTCAGGGAACAGAATGGTGCCCCTGTTATCCAGGAGGAGGCAGTCAGAGAACTGCTGAGATGCTTGGACACTATAAATCTCTGGGCCCAGATGGGATCCACCCCAGGGTGAGGAGGGAGCTGGCAGATGAGCTTGTGAAGCCACTCTCCATCATTTACCAACAGTCCTGGCTCACTGCTGAGGTTCCAGGTGACTGGAAGCTGCCAATGTGACACCCATTCACAAGAAGGGTGGGAAGGAGGATCCCAGTAATTATAGCCCAGTCAGCCTGACCTCAGTACCTGGTAAAGGTAATGGAGCAGTTTATATTGAGTGTCATCACACAGTACCTTCTTTTCTCTGCTGCTTTTCATGCCCCATGTTGGGGTTTTTCCAGCAGTCCATAATCAGCCCTCCACAAAGGACACCACCCCCCCCATTCCCAGGAAAGCTGCCTCTCTCTCCCAGTGTGGGGCTCTGGGAGTCCACAGGGGGCTTCTTTCCCTTCTTTGCTCAGCTGCCCGTGGCCACGGGAGATCTCCAGGCCCCAGTAAACTCCTGCTTCTTTGGCCATCTGTGCTTTGTCTTTGGAAACTTTGGACTCACTCCCTCCCAAAAAGTGTAATAAACTCAGGGTAAGTCATGTGCAACCATCTCTAGTTTTGGCTGCACTCAGGATGTCATCTGCATATTGAAGAATAATTCCCTCTGGTTCTTGTTTTTTCCAGTCTTTTAATTCCTTTATTAGCTGGTTTCCAAATATTGTGGGGCTGTTCTTGTAATCTTGTGATGAAACTGTCCATGTGAGCTGAGTTTTCCTCCCTGTCTCAGGATTTTCCCACTCCAAAGCAAAGAGCTCCTGGCTGTTTTCATGCCCAGGAATGCAGGAAAAGGCACCTACAACAGCAAACCCCCCTAATTCGTCTGTCAGTGTGGTCAGAAGGGTGTAGGGATTAGCCACTATTGGGTTTATGTCCTCGGTGTTTTGTTAATTGCTCTTCAATCTTGTACTAATGGATAACTCTCCCCATCTGCTTTGTAAATGGCCAAAATTGGGCTGTTGGATTTGGGCTCCCATTGCGCTAACAGACCGTGCTGCAGGAATGTTTTAGTTGCAGGTGCCAATCCCTTCCAGTTCTCTGATTTCCAAGGGAATTGTTTTTGCCTTCCCTTTGCTGTGGCTCCTGGTTTGAGTGCAATCCTCACTGGTTCTGCTGCCTTGGATCTTCCTGGGACACCCCTGGCCCCCACTATTGGATTGGCCACATTTTCCACTTGGGCAGGGATTGCATCACATTTTTCCTGTATAAAACGTGCCGCAACTTGGGGAAATTTAGAGTCGGGAATTCCTTGTGGACCCTTCCCCTTTTTAAATTTAATTTCTGCTCCCAATTTCTGCAGCAAGTCCCTCCCCAGCAGCGGCTCAGGGGAGTTGGGCATAAAAAGGATGGATGTGGGACGGGTGGGCTTAAAGCGGTTCCTGTGCTTAGGAAAGGGAGCTCCAAGGGTCCCCGGTGTCCCCACTCCCATCCAAAGGTGGGAAAACCCGGGATGGTTGGGAATGGGGGTCCCGGGTGTCCCCGGTGCTGAGGAAAGGAGGGGCCCAGGGGGTCCCGGGCAAGGCAGGAGTAGGGGCCCAGGGGGTCTGTGGGCCAAGGCCAAGGGGGCTCTGGGGGCAGGGAGAGGCGGGATGTCAGGGAAAGGGGCGCAGGGCTGTCGGTGTCGGGTCAGGGGCTGCAGGGGGAACCCATGGCCGGGAATGGGGGTCCGGGGGGATGGCGGCGCCCGGGATTTGCCGGTTGGGGGCCCCTCTCTGCCGCCCACCAATGGCAGCCGAAGATGCCGTGACGTCACCGGTCGCCGGGCAGATCCCGAAAGGCGCGAGGGAGCGCGGCGGGAGCGCGGCGGGAGCGCGAGGCGGAATTCCCGGGAATTCCCCGGGATCCCCTCCGGGCATCCCCCGGGACCCTCCTCGGCCACGCCCCGCGGGACCCCCGGGCTGGAAACCACCTGCACCGAGTGGAGACCTGGGAAGGAGGAGAGAAGGGACCCATGGAGTCGTGTCCCAGCCCTGTTGGAAAGCAGATAGAAATCTCCCAGGACCCCGGGCACACAGGCTTAGAGGCAGAAAAGAATGCAGGGGCTGCTTTGAAACCCTCGGGGAAACTGAGATCCATAAAGTCACACACGCATGAAGTGGGAATGTGAGTTTTAGTTTTAGGTGAGTAAAAAAATGCCTTAAGTGCCTTAAGCAAAGAAGAGACTGTATTAATTGATTGAAAAGCCCTAAAGTCCAGTTTCAGGTTCAGGAGCATTGCCTTTTACAAAGTTAACTAAGTCCTAGATATAATATAAACATACCAGAGCATTGCTGACATTGCCAGACAGAATAGACAGGCTGTAGGCACAGGCCTTGTGTAAGAAATGATTCCCATTGTCACACAACTCGGTTAGACCAGGAGAGGTGCAAAAAGACAGGAACAGCATCGTGTTTGTGGCTGGTTGGATGATTTAGGAATAGAATTCATTGTATCGGGGCTGCTGCTGCTGCTTCTGCTTGGGCCATGGGGACTCTGTGCTGGAAGGCATTTTGCATGATGGCCCGGACTGTAACAGCCTGACCTTGGTGAGGCTGATCCAGCCATGGCATAAACTACTTTTCCAAGCAGCAGCACCTCTCTTGTTCCTGGGCTGGCCGCTCCAACTTGCCAGCTGTCCATCAGCTGCTCCTGCCTGCTGCCAGTCCTTCCCTGGCAGTGACAGCAGGAGCTGCTCCTGCCGCCGGCAGCTCCTGTGCCTGGAGTCCCTTCCCGTGCTGGCAGCACCAGCTGCCTCTTGCCTTCAGCCCAATGCCTGCCTGCACCTCGGCCTGCCTTGGCCAGCTCTCTTTTCCCAAGCCTTTGACTCCCAGGCTTCTGCCCCAGCCCAGGGACATTTGTTATTCCCATCACCTGCTGCTTTGACACCATGAACCATTCTGGTTTGACCTAAGAGGTGAATCATGAAGATTGTGGTGCTTTCTTGTCCACAATATCCTGTTAAGACCCAGAACACGCTGTTCTTACAGCTGGGATTGTGGCTGTTCCTACACCATTTATTCCACACTGCAGGACTAAAGGAAATCTCTCCTTTTCCTTACTAAGTTGAAGCTACAGCTTAGTGCAAGTATGTGTTAAAAGAGAATGAATGCCATAATCCTCCTTTTCTTTTTCAGTCACTAGTGGATAGCTCCCTGAAGGATACAGAACAACTCAACAATGTTGTGCATACAATGAAGAAGAAAAAGCAAGACAAAATTCCCTCTGGATGATGAGGTTAGAAAACCTGTATTAATCTGTGTCACTGTTTCTCACCACATCTACTTAAACTGACAAGAAATTAAGCTGATTTTCTCCACGCTGAGGCAGTTTTGCAATGAAGCAGCAGCGTGTCATGATGCTAAATAAGAATCTGGCATTACCTCTAATGGTCACTGCTGCAAAGTGTATCAGTGCACAGCAAGGCAGACTGGGTTATCACAGTTATTCCTCCCCTCCCCTCCTGCACATCCCATTGTCTCCTCTGCAGAAGACACAGGCTATGAAAACAAGGCAAGGTTGCTCCCTCTTTTTCTTCTCCCACAGGACTTGTTAGACACCATGTTTTTTCAAAGGACTGCATGTGCCTCTCCCCAGCTTGCTTATTTCTCATTCTCCAAAAGAAGAGAGCTGAAGGAGTTGGAGGCCTGTGAGTGCCTGATCTCTCTTTCCCTCCACAGGCTCTGCCTCCCCAAGGCCTGGTTCCCTGCTGTGCTTTGGCATGAGAGCCATTCCAGCCCCAAACACAAGGGCAGTGGAGTTCAGCTGCAAAGCCTCTCTCTGCACTGGGATTGCTTTGAGCCTGCAGCCTCCATGGGCAAGGGCTTTGTGGGAGCAGGGCCAGCACAGCCTGTGCCCTGCACACAGAGCCAGGAAAAGGAGCAGATCCTGCTGCCTTCTGCTGCTGCTGATCCCAGCAGCAACTCCCCTGGCAGTTCCTGCAGGGAACTCCACCCCAAGGGCTTCCATCCCTGTCGTGCCTGGGAGAACTTGTTGCTTCCCAGTTCTCCCCCATCCCTGTGGATTGTGGAGCATGTCAGCACAAGTGTCCCTGGCCCTTCCTCCCTGCCCAGCCTGCAGCAGTCCCAGTCCCTGTTGCCTCCCCCTTGCTGCAGCTCCTTGGCCAAAGTGCTGCCAAAGGCAGCGGAGCTGGCTCAGGATCCCTGTTGGCTCCTGGGCTCCAGGATGACCTTCAGAGGGACACTTGGAGCGCTTCCTGAAGAGCTGCCCGTGGCCTGGCCGGTGGATTTGTCCTCCCTGGGTGGCTCTGCTTGGAGTTGGACGCTGCGTGGAGTCCCGGAGTTTTCTCAGCAGCCTTTGCAGCCAGTTCTTGGCCAAGGTGTGGCTCTGCTGCCCTCCCAAATCTGTGCCTGCCTTGCCCAGCCTGAGTGCAAGTGGGGCATGTGCTGGGCATGGCTGGAGAATTCCATGGACAAAATCCTCCCCCATCGTCACCTTTACATCTGCTCATTGCTCTGGGCAGCACAAATCTACACTTCTTTTAGTGGAAACATTGAATTGCTTGCAGATTGTGACATCTGCAATACCAATATACAAATACAGAAAAATCAACTTTGGTTTGAAAAATGAAATTTATTTTAAATTACTACACCCACACTGCCAGTATAGAAACACACAAATATCCAAGTTTATAAAACTAGTTTATTGTTACAATTGTACTATATAAATATAACTTTTAGTTAAAAAAAAATATTGCAACCCTTTACAACCACTCACTATACAGAAATATCCATTGAAATTTACCAATTTAATGTATTACATCTTATTCCAACTGTACAGCCTATATACAAATACAGAAATATCAGTATCCCTCTCTAAAGGATCTTAGACCCAGTACTAAAGAAACAGAATTCTATAACCGTACAACTCAAGATATATTTAAAAATTTTTACCTACATTACTATACAATATACAGATGTAAATCTATAATTTATATTTCATATGACATAAAGCAAAGCATATAGAAACACACACACAAAAAACCTATCTATAAGTATACAAATACCAATGTACCAATATAAGAATCCTTACAACCCCATCAATAAAACTCTACAGCCGTACATCTGAACAAGTTTGTCAGTATAAATACAGATGTCAGCACATCAATATACATGCATCAAGATAACAATAGACATACATATATACCTGTACAAATACCAGTCTACATCAGGCTATATAAATAATCATCAACTTCTAACTCTCAGGGCCACTGTGACCATCTCTAACTCCAAGTCCATCAGCAGGAATTGCAGCTGCCCAAGTCCCCGGGCTCTCCCTGGGTCTCTTCCTCCCGTGCAGAGCAGCTCTCCTGGACAGGGACAGCAGATGGGACCCGTGGGGAGCAAAGGGAACACTGAGTCAGGATGGGGCCGTTTCCCTTGGCAGCAGCTGCCCTTCAGTCAGGGCAGGGCAAATGGCAGCGCCTCCCCAGGAGGGTGAGAAAGAACAAGTTTGTCCAAAGGCCAGGGCCAAAGGCCAGGCCCCCCTCAGCCCCAGGCTGCCTGAGCGGCCCTGCGGCCTCACCCGGGCTCTGGGCTGGCAGCAGCAGCTCCCTGGGCACTGCTGGAGCTGGTGGCCTTCAGCTTCTCCCTGCTGCCTCCTGTCAGTGCCCGCCTGTGCTCAAGGTCTGCAGGGCAGCTGTGGCCAAAGTGGAGCCTCTGCAATTGGTTCCAAGGGCTGGCAGAGCTGCAGGCCCGGAGCCCTGTGTGCTCCCTGCTGGCCCCTCCATCCCCTGAGCCCCAGCGTGCCCTGGGCAAAGCCCCGGCCCCCTTCAGTTTCTTCAGCCCCTCACAGTCCTCTCAGCCCACTCCATCCCTTCGGAGCCATCCCGGGGCCTTGGAGCCACCAGCGCCCTCAGCCTGTGCCACTTCCCTGTGCCCTGAGTGCCCCCGTGGCCCTCTGCTCCCCCAGAGCCCTCAGTGCCCCCAGCAGCTCAAGGGCACCGTCCCTGCAGCGTCAGCGCCTCCTCAGCCCCCTCAGCCCCCTGTGTCTCCCTGTCCTTCAGCAGCTCCTCAGGGGACAGTGCCTGGGGCCACCGGCAGCTCCCAGCGCTCCAGGGACACCCGGGGCTGGAACTGCTGCTCCGCCCGGCCCGGCCGCCAGCTGGGACCCAGCACAGACACAGGGGACACAGGGGGCACAGGGGGAAAAACAAGAGCTGAAAAAGGCAGCCCAGGGGGGACAGAGGGAAAAATGCAGCCTGGGCCTACACAAACATCACTCCATCCACCTGCACCAATTCACAGACCAGCACAGAGCCTTTGCTTTGTGATGTCAGGGCACGGTTGCCACGTGCTCGTGGTGACATCACAAGGTTGCCTTGGAGCACGGGAGGCCTCAGGGGTGTCAGAGCGGCTCGTGAGCTCGTTCAGTGCAGGAGTTCGCTCCTGTTCTCGAGGTTTTTGTCAGTGTTCACTGACAAGAAACTTGGTTTTTCTTCTTTCTCAAGCAGTTGAAAACTTGCACGGCAGTTCCCACAATGATTGGGCAACTTGCTGCTGCAGTTTTTGCTGCTTATAAAATAGGTTATTTGATAAAAATAAAATTTAAAATGTTTATCCTATAATGTAACAGTGGAAAGCCACCTCAGTGGCACGTGGCTTTCCTTCCTCCCAGACCACCTTAAAAAAACAAAGAACCCGTTCCCATCAAAGCTCAAGCACCGCGCCCCCACCCCAGGTCAGAGATGGGGCGAGGGAGCCGCAGCGGAGCCGCCCGCCTCAACGGAGCTCCAGCCGCAAAGCAGTCGGCCGTCTGGCACGGGGAAGTCCTGACCCCCGCCGCCGCCGCCGGAGCAGAAGGCAGAGGAGCCGGCCGCTTCCCCCCCAGGCTCAGCACAAAGAGTTCCAGCCGAGGAGCAGCCTGACTGCAGTCAGCCCCGTGCCGGAGCGGAGAAAAGAGCCCCGGCCGCCCCCGCCCGCAGCCGCGGAGCAGCCTCTCCCCAAGCCCCAGCCGTTCCCCGTGCCGGAGCAGAGAAAAGAGCCCCGGCCGCCCCGTCTGCCCACAGTTGCCATGCTCCCCGTACGAGCCGCCCGCAGCCGCCACGCGGTCAGCCGCCTCGGCCAGATGAAGCGTCCCCCGAGCCGGCCGGACCGCTGCCCCACTTCAAGAGAAAAACCCCACACCCGCCACGTTCCACCTCCCACCGCACAAGCCCCAGTCCAAACCCCCACAACGTTGCCACCGCTGTGAAGCAGCGTGAGACCGAAACGCCATTGCTGCGGCAAAGACTACCACGTGGCCGCAAAGAGCTTCAAGTGCCCGCCCCGGTGATCCCGCATGCAAATTAAAGACTCCAAAAGCGTCTCGGGATGAAATCTGACATAAAAAAACCCTTATAAAATAAAAACCAAGTAAAATTAAAACGGATAAGAACTAATACTCAGCCGTGTGGACCCTAAAGTATCAGAAGAGCTAATTTCTCCGGTTTTGCTTACTAGCCGTAAGTTAAAAAGACCAAACCGGAGATGAGACCACAGGAGAAAACAAAGAACTGTCAGGACTCTGGGGTTACTCCCAGCGAGGGTCGGTCCTCCAACTCTGTTGAATTGCATGCAGCAGAGCTGATAAAGCCCTCCTCCTCCACGGCGACCAAACCCCTCGGGCAAATATTAATAAGAGCTGATTAATAAAGGCGTTTATGGAGATTAATATTTTCTCCGCCCATTTTTATTCATAACAATTCGACCTATTTTCTGAGTAACCTGGCAGGTAAGTAGAGGTTTTCCCTGGGTGTCACCTAACCTGGCTTTTGTGTCTTCCTGCTCTTTCTTAGTGACTGAGTTAATTTGGAAACAGAAAGACCATTTGGATGCCACTTGGGTAAAGCTCCTCCTGTCAACACGTTCAGCTCCAAAGGGGGTGTCTGTGGCCAGGGCTGTGCGGGCAGCATTTGCAAGGGAACCTGCAGGGGTTGTGTTCCCTCCATGGGACAGTCTGTGGCAGCAGAGTCTGTCATTTCCTCCCTTTGCTGGGTCAGGCAGCACAACTTGGAAAATGGGGGCTGGGAGACCTTCTAAAAATGCTCTGGTTGTTTCCAGTTTCCTCAAAGAATCTGTTTCATTTTCCCTTGCCCTCTGCAGGTCACCTGAGCCGGGTGTTCAGAGGGGCCGATCCGGAGGTGAGTGAGAAAGGAACATTTGATGTTCCTGGTGTTTAAGAATTGTGCAGCAAGCTGTGAGCTTGGCCTGGGGCAGTAGAGAGTAGAGGGCCAGCTGAGTAGGCTGCAAGAAAATCCATTTCCATGTCTGCAGCAGCAAGAGCAAAGGCATCATTGGCTATTTCCTAATTTTCTATTGCAGAGCTTTAAAAGAACTAAAAGCCCAGTTTTGCAGAGAGAATGTTGCCTGTCCAGAGTAGCCAGGGGGGAATATCTAATTCAGAGCAATTTGCAGTCCACTTGAATCAGCCCATTTGAATTTAGTCTGAGGGACTTAGAATCCCATTGCTCTAAAAGATGATGATTTGTGCTTAGTAGAGCTGGCTCTAGAGCTGAACAGAAAGAAGGTTATAAATGAGAGGTAATGGCCTGTGTCTCACACTCCTGTCTGTCCACAGAGCCCAGAACCAAGGGAAGATTCTCCTCTGCCTCCCTGTGTTCCTGGAGAAGAGGCCAGAGAGGAGCCAAGTGACCACCAGGCTCCAGCTGTGGTCACACCACAGCGACAACATTCCCAGACAGTAAGTGCCAGTTCTGGAGGGTGCTGTCTTTAGTGCAAGGCAGAGCTGCAAGTTTCTGAGCAGCCAGCTCTTGCTGTTGGTGGCTGAGGATGCTGAGTGCTGGAGTCCTGCCAGGAGCCAGCCATTCCCCTCAGCCAGTGACCCCTGGAAAATGGGCTTTGAGCTGTCCTGTTTAGGCCCCAGCTTGCTGGGATTCTGATAGGGGCAGCATCTCACAGTCACTTGCTCTGCATTTGTGTCTACAGAACATGGAGGCAGAGGCACAAGCAGAGCTGTCTGTATTTCCCATGGATATCATGGTAGTGAAGGGGAGGAACACCAGAGACTTGAGAAGAATTCACTACCATTGGAATATCTATAGGCTGAGGCGCCATCTACGAAACCAGGTGAGTGGAGGAGTGGCAGCCACTCCACTCATGGAAGTGTCTCCTTGTTCTTCACAGAACGTTGGAGAGGAGCCCCAGGCAGAGCTGCAGGAAACCCAGGCGAGGATCAGTATGATGGACAAGAGGCTGGAGGAAGAAATGGATATTCCAAGAGGAAGGGAAGAGAGAATTCATCTCCCTGAGGAGCAAGAGGCTCTAGAAGAACCAGTGAGTGAAAGAGCCATAGCCACTGCAGTCACCAACCTGGTGCTTTCTGCCCTTCTTGCCTTTCCCCAGCAGAGCAGCAGGGGCTGGGGTGATGCCTCTGAGTGCCCTCCTGCTCCAGTGTCTGTCACAGCCACTCTGAAGGACACTCCCTGCTGGGCTGAATCTCAGCTGCTGCCCTGGACAGGGGACTAGTGCTTTGGCCTTTTGGCCAGCAGTCATGGGAAGGCATTCCTGCTGGCCTCTTCCTGCTCTCCTTGTTTCTTGAGGGGTTCTTGCAGGTGAACGCGGTGACCCAGGTGGATCTTGAAAGAAGCTGTCTGTATCCCTTGTGAATCTGGTCTCTCCCTTTCCTCACAGTCCATGACTCTTGGCTGACAGGGACAAGCTGCACTCTCTGACTGCTTTGTTCTCTTTGACTCCAGGTGGGAGTGTTGACATCTGGCCTGGCAGCCTGCAGAGATTTCCATCAAGGGACTGGCAACGAGGAGCCCCGAGATTCCTGCGAGGACCAGAAACTGTCCCAGGCAGAAGCGCTGCCCCTTGGGCACGTTCTGAAGATGGGGGAGACAAAAAGGACTCCATGGGAGGAGGTAGAACATCTGAACAAGGAGCTGCAAGTGGGTCTGCAGCCCTTGGAGGGGGAAAAGAGTTCTTTCAAAGAAATGGAATGGTCATTTTGGCAGTCATCCTTCAGAAAATCCATACAAATGGATCATGGAGGAAATGGAAAATGAATCTGGCCATGAACTTGAGTAAAACCAGCCTTTGAGATTGTCCCATCCAGTTAGAGAAGTGAACATCAGAAAAACCCCATGGCAGAGCCCTGCATGTGGCTGAGAGCACCTCCCTAAGGGCTTGCATTTGAAATGGGATCTGGGGCTAATCTCTGCCAGCCACTTTTCTGACAAACTCCTTTGTTGTCTCAGATCTCCACAGGCTCTTCTGTTGAACCTGCAGCAGCAGCAGCAGCAGCAGCAGTGTCACCTAAAGGAGCCTTTGCTGCCCCAGCTCAGAAGTGGAGCCCGGGCAGTTGGTTCCTCTCCAGCAGTGACACAGCTGCTGCTCAGCAACAGGAGGTGGAGGATGACTCCCTGGAGCTCCTGAGTACGTCTGGTGTCTTTCTTCTCTGAGGGACAGTGCACTGTGTGCACGTGTCAGCACAGCTGCACCAAATGATCCTCCTCACTGTGGTGTCCCAGGGGCATTTAGGGCTCCCCACAGGAAATGCTGTGCTCCAAGGCAGCAAGAGAGTGCTCTGGGTGTTCCTGCTGCCTCTGAGGGCAGCTTGGACGTGCTGGGCTTTGCCTGAGCTTCCCTGTCTGCTGAAGGCAGAAGCAGGGCTTGTTCTTGCATCAGCAGAAGGCTGTGACCTAGGAAATGATCTGGGCAAGTCCTGTGTGCTGATGGGCAAACTGGATAGAATGGTTAGCTTCTTAAATTCTCCTTAGACTCCTGACTTCTCATCTGTCACCAGAACAAAAAACTTCACAGAATTTCTTTGGTTTAGGTGTTTTGTCTCTTGGTTGTGGTTTTGGTTTTAGTTTGGGGTTTTTCTGGATTTTTTTGGGTAGAGTTTTTAATTCATCCTGAAGGAGCTCTTCTGCCCCATGTGTCTTACTGGCGTCATTTTTATGACTGTTCTTATTACCGCTTCTACATCTACAGGTTTTTGTTTATTGTTTTTTTTTAAATAATATTATATTCTTGTCAGTGAGAACTCCTTTGAAAGAACGTCAGGTGACACACAAATAGAGAGCCAGATGTGTTCTTTTTGTGCCCCCGTTGAAAGGACAGATGATTTTATCACAATCTGTTTTAATATCCTAGTTTTGTTCTTAGAAAGATGTGTCCAAGAAACACATCCCTGGGGCTTGATCAGATCAAAGTGCACTGTAGGCATTTCTCAGGAGCAAGGCTCCAGCCCCTCTGCTGTATATTCCTCAGATCCATGGCACTTTTCCATCCCTGATTCCCAGCCATTCCCATGACTGTTAGAATGCTGCCCATTGACCCAAGCCCTGCTCAGATCAGTCTCGAGGAACACACATCAAGTCCTCTGTGATTTCTGCAGCACAAGTCATTGAATCTGCTGCTTGCCCAGAAGAGCTGCCAGTGCTGTGCTCTCAGATAAGACCTGGGGGGGCTGAGAACAGAGCCCAGGTGACTCTGTGTCTCCCATCCCCTGTTGGCACAAAAAGGGCCTTGATGTGCACCTGGGTGTGTCTGAGCTCAGAGCCAATCCTGCTGTGTCCTGAATGGGGTCCCCGGCTTGGAAGGGGCTGGGTGTGGCCGTGCCTTCTTGCCATGGCTTGTCAGGGCTGGTGCTGGGGCTTTGGCAGCTTTGTTGTGGTGGCTGCCCTGGCCCTGAGGGCCGGTGTGAGTGCAGAGGCTGGAGCCTTGCTGAGCTGGGAGAGTCCCGCTGCCGCCCGGCCGCTGCAGCGCGGAGCTGCCCCGAGGCAGCAGCCCCTGCTCTGGGCCGGCTCCTGCATGGCCTGGGCTGGGCTCAGCCAGGGGCAGCATCTCCTCTGGGCAGCTGTCCGTGTCCCGCCGGCCCCTGAGGAGGGAGCACTGCTGTCCTTGCTGCCCTTGCCCGCTGCGGGAAGATGGGCACGTGTGCGGGGCTGAGAGGGCCAGTGCAATGGCAGGGACTGATCCCTGCTCTCAGGGGGAGGAGGAGCACTGTGCTTCTCCACCTGGCCCACGGCCAAGGGCGTCTTCCAGCTCAGCCTGCTCATCACGCCTCAGGCTCCTGCTGCTGCTGGAGGCCCCCTTGGCATTGCTTAGAGCATCAGCTGCTTTGCTTTACAAAGGGAAAGGCATTCTCTAGGCCAACTGCTGCAAGGTGGAGAAGCTGCCCTCCTCTCCTGGGAATGCATCTCCCTGTGCTTTGTTTTCTCTCAAGAGATCTCTTCAAAGGCCTGTGGAAAATCAGGCTCTGTGCTGGCCTGCTTGTACTGCAGAGCTGCCTGTCTTGTTGTGCTTGTTGGTGTTACCCAGCTGAGCACAAAGGACTCAGAAGCCCAGAGTGTACAGCCCCAGTGGGGCTGCCTTTTGTATCTCTTGGATGGTGGGATCTCTGCTTTCAAGTGAGCATCTTGCATTTTGTTTCCCTCAGGGAAAATGGTGAACATGGAAAATCCCCGGGGGAAATACGTTGAACTGGAAAATGTCGGCAGAGGGTGAGTCCAACCACAGTTTGTTCTACACAGTCATGGGGCAGGTGATTTGCTGCTGGAATATCTACCAAGTGTGAAGTCAGGCATGCTGCAAACATATTCAGACACTGGGTTAGTCTGCCCCATGTCTCAGTACCAGCCAGAATTTGTAAGTGTGGTCAGGAGGCATTGTCAAAGACACTTGTATTTCATTGCCACAAACAGCAACCTACCCCCAAGCACAGCAGTGAGATAACAGTTCTCAGGAATATTTCTTCCCAAGTGTTTGCTGAAGGAAATAGTCTGTGCTCAGAATAAAAACTGCCCCGTTTAGAAACTGAAACCCAAGATGAAAGAATCATTTGGCCTTTTGAGCTGAGGCACTAAAGCCCAATGCTTCAGGAACAGGCCCAGTGCCCATGCACTGCAGAGGAAAATGCATCATCTGCCTTCTGGCAGAGCCCTCCTGCATGCTGCAGGTTTGAGGCATTTCCAGCAGACATCTCCTGTCTGGGCTGGCTTTCACTTCAAGATCTAAATGGCTTCTCCTTTCTTTGCTGCTCTTTTGTTTCCAGGGGATTTGGAGATGTTTGCAGAGCGGTCGACACTGCCACAGGAGGAGAGGTAAATGTCAAGAGCCCCTGCAGATCCTGCTGCTCTCCAGGGCTTTCCTCTCTTGTGTCAGCTGGGGCTGGAGCTGTGGCTAGAGCTGTGCTGCAAAGGCACAAGAAGCACAGAGTGGTGCCAGCCTGCCAAGTGCATTTGGGACAGTCTTTGTCCTGCTCAGCTGCCAGGAGGAAGGCAAGGAGGGCAGCGGTTCCTTTCAGAGAAGGACGCTCTCCCTGGCTCTCAATTGCTCCAACAAAGGTGCTGCCTTAGAGCATCTCACTGCTCTCTGGGCCGACGGCTTCAGAGTGCTGAATTCTCATTTCTGGCTGCCAGCAAATACATCTGAATGTTCCTGGCAGTTCCTCAGCCACCTGCAGTGCTGCACGTGGGAACTGCACGTAGGGAGAGATCTGCAAGGCCTCCCTAAAAGCCCCAAGCCCTGCCTGTAGCCCAAGATGTATCCACAGAGTACCAAGGCACGCTTTACTTCTTCTGAAGTGCAGACAGAGAAACAGAGAGTGTGCTCAGAGCTTTGGGGGTGATAGTTGAGACATGATTGCTAACAAGTGCACAAGGCAAAATGCCAGTGGCCACGTGTTCTGTAAGTGGCCCCCAAAGGAGCAGAGAAATGGGCTGTTGGAATGTCAGTTCCTAATTACTCCTAATTTGTCTAATCCCAAGGCACTTTGGCAAGGCTCACTCGTGTCATTGCTAAATCACTCATCCCATGTGTGTTGTGGTCTTGTGCCAACAACTTCTAAAGTTGTTGATTTTCAGTGTCATTCTAGGTGGCCATCAAGAAAATTGATTTTCAAGGACTCATGATAGAAGATATTGTTACTGAAATCAGGGTCCTGAAAATGAATACAAGTCCCCAAATCGTCAATTATTTAGACAGGTGAGTGATCATGGTCTCATCCCATGAGGGTTTGTTTACATACTAAAAGCATGCAAGGTTAAAAACCCACTTTGGACATGGGCAGAAAAGAGAGCTGGTAATTATTGGGTTATAGGAACATTAGGTGCTTATTTCCAAAATGACGCCGTGTGACAGGTTTTTCATCTTGGCTGTTACAAAACTGCACTTTTTGCCTGCTGGCCATCTAAAACATCTCCTTTTTCACAGATGTGCTGTTCTCCTTGAGACTGCACAGACTGCAAACAATGCACAGCCTGGAGGGAATGTCTATTCCTTTCATTCTGTCCTTGTCACAAAGGGATCCAGAAACAAGAATCAAGCAAAGAAACCAACACATGCATGGCCTTGTTCCCTTCTTTCAGCTACCTTGTGCGTAAGGAACTCTGGCTGGTGATGGAGTTCATGGATGGAGGCACTCTGTTCGACGCTGTCAAGGAGTTCGAGATGACAGAAGATGAGATCGGAATCATCAGTCGGGAGGTCAGTCAGGGATCCCAGCTGTGCTTCCCAGGGCTGGGGCAGGACTGTCTGGGAAAGGGGCTCAGAACAGGAGCCATTCCATGGGCCAGGCTTTGTTTCTGTGTCGCTGGAATGCTCTGGGCAAGCAAGAGCATCCCACGTGAACTGCCTGCCAGTGCCCCTGCACTCACTGGACTCTGTTCTTGTCCTCTTCTCTCCTGCTCTTGCATTCTCACTCTGGCTCTTGTAGTTGCTCTTCTCCATCTTACCTCTCTAAACTTTGGCCTACACTGCATTCCTTGACTGTAAAAGCAAAGGTGGTGGTGGCAGCATTTGAAAGGAACAGCAAAGAAAAAAGAGAGACTCATTTCTCTCAGTGCTCAGCTGAAAAGGTTGGCAGTGCAGCCAAAATGCTCTTGACTTCTGGGCACATCCACTGCAGCAGCATCATCCTGGCTGGTTTGCAGGGCAGAGTCTGCACCAGCAGTTGCTGTTGCTCTTTGACAAGCTGACATGCCTTTCTTTAGAAGGGTGCTGCTCTGCCAGTGTTGGAGCAGCAAGCTCTTCCTCTCAATGGCACTGTGTTCTGCCATTACTCCCCATTCCCCTGGAGAGGGAATCTTGGAGAGCTGTTTCCTTTCTTGTGTGATGAAATCCCATCCCTGATTTTTGCCCTCCTGTTTCTGGTTCCTCTCTCAGTGCCTCCAAGGACTGAATTACCTCCATTCCCACCACGTGATGCACCGAGACTTGAAGAGCCCCAACATCCTCCTCAGGACCGATGGCTCTGTCAAGCTGGGTCAGTATATTCTTGGTCAGGTGCAGCATTCCAGGGATATGGCGGGTGTGGGGCTGCTTTGGAGTGACTGCCAGCTCCCCAAAAATGGTGCTGGTGGCAGTGCAGGGAGCCCTGCTGTGAGCTGACCACACGGTTGCAACGTGCACAGAGCTATGGCAGGGAACAAGCAGTCCAGAGTGGCATTGCTCTGTGTGTGTCCCTTCCAGAGAGAGGGAGCTACAAGTCTAAAGCTTCAGGGCAACAAAAGCCACTGCTGGAGGCAGTGTAAAAAATGTGGGGATTTTTGAAGTAGCCAATGCCGTATTTCCTTGGCTAAAGTCCTGAGGAAACAGAGCAGGGACTGTTGCAGGAGATTCAACAGCACATTCTCCAACTTCTACTGGGCAATTCTTTTGCTTGCTTTCCTAATTGCACAGGATTCAAATCAAAATAGTCTTTTGCTTTCTCCCCAGCTGATTTTGGCTTGTCTGCTCTACTCACCCCTGAGCAGAGTAGACGCAGCTCAGAGGTCGGCACTTACTGGTGGAGAGCACCTGAGCTGGTGAAAGGTCACCCATATGGCCCCAAAATTGACATCTGGGCCTTTGGGATTGTGACAATTGAAATGGTGGAAGGAGAACCTCCCTACTCTAATGAAACTCCTCGCTCGGTAAGGTGTAAATACTCTCTGATCTCACTGTCTTTCTCCCCCAGCCCACCTTCTGTGTGCCATTGGACAAAATCCCACTGCCATCTGCTGGAACTACTTCCACCACGGCCCCTTTCTGAAAATGCCCCTGCAGCACATCAGCATCTGCTGGAGTTTTGGTTGCATCACTGGGGGAGCTCAAGCCTTACCCCAGGCAAACAATCTCCCTTCTCAAACAACATTTGGCTTTGGCTTAGAAGTCGTTCCAGCTCTTTTGGCCACAGAGATGGCCCTACTAACAGGAAACAACCATCTTAGAGCTGCTGTTCCCTTTCCTGAAATGAAGAAACTTAAACCCAACCAAGTTTCTAAAAGAGTGGTTTGGAGAGAAGAAACAAACAAAAAGCTTGATGACTTTTGTTTGATGGCAGCTGTGCTTTAGGGACCAACAAGCACTGCAGAGATGCTTTGCATGTAATAATCCTTGGAAATAGTAGAGTGAGTTAATAGAGCAAAGTCCCTCTTCCAAATAGCCTGCCAAGCTGGTCAGGTGCATCCTCAGAGAAGCAAAGGTGCTTTTCTGATGTAGTTTCCACTAACAAGGTCAATCAATGAAATCTGCTGCAAGATCTGCTGCCAAGGCAACATCTGCTGCATGTTGGAGAAGCTGTGGCTGCATCGGGCTTTGGGTTTTTGTTGGTCCAGGAAAGTCTTCTCTGCCTCTGTGCCACGGCAGAAACTGCCACTGCAGAGTGCAGCTTGAACAATGGGATCTGGGAGAGCAGTTCCAGAGGTGAAAGAAGCAGCTGAGAGACTGGTGTTTCCTTTTTCTCCAGGCTCAGATCCTAATAGCCACCAAAGGGACCCCAGAGCTGCAGCAGCCCAAGCTCCTCTCCCCTTTGCTGTGGGACTTCCTGAGCTGCTGCCTGCAGACAGACGAGGCGTGGCGCTGGTCTGCCCAGGAGCTGCTGCAGGTAAAATGCCAAGGGGCTGCAGGGAAACGGTGTCCCAGGGATGGGCTCCTCCTCCACTCAAGTGCAAGGCATCAGATGAGCCCCCCTCCTCCCCACCTCCACTCTTGGTGCTGTTCAAATGAAAAGAGCCAGGAGTCCTAGACTGGGCTGGGCTGGCAGGGACCTGGAAAGCTCATCTGCTCCAAGGGCCCTGCAGTGAGCAGGGGCATCTTGAAAGAGATCAGGATGCTCAGACCTGAAATCTTTCCAGGGCTGGGGCACTTAGCAGCTCTTGCAGCAAACTCTGCCACTGCTGCCCCAGTGTTGGTCCTTAGACCTACTCTGTCTCAATCCCCTTTTCATTTAAAAAATATTGGACAGTAATGGTTCATTGTTGTTTCTTTTTCCTTTGTGCAGCATCCATTTGTAACGTTGGCGAAGCCGACATCCAGCCTGGTGCCATTGATCATGATGGTGAAAGAGTGGAAGGAGGAAAGAAGATTGAGACACCGACATTAGAATTGTTTGGCCCATCACCAGTCCAGAGAAAAAATTTAGAGTAGGATTGTAGATAGGATTGCAGTTAAGATTCTACTGTAGTATTGTAGCGTAGGATAGTAGCGTATGATATTAGCATTGATTGTAAACAAATAAATTTTGTGAAATCTCAACTCCTTTCAAAGATTCCCCTCCTTCGGAGCCTCTGAGAAAGCTCAACATTTTCTTCTGAACTTAGAGGTGGAAAATGACATTGAGGGCTTCTTTGGTACGGTTGGAAAGTGGGGAAGGCTCTTCTTCAGTCATCCTCTCCAGACCACAGGGCCTTTGGAATGTGGCCCACTGGCTGGGTTTTACCCAGCTGTGGCACTTGCGTTTGAGGCAGAAAGGGCAGTGGCATTTGCAGGCAGAACTAAAGGACGAGTGGGGCAGCCCAAACACCCTGTGCATCTGCAGGCCTTGAGCTCTGACTGGAGAGCATTTGAGTTCCTGCCACTTGGATTTGTATCCCTAAGTGCAGTCTCTGTGTGGAGGAGAGTTTTGCCCCAGTGAGAAAGCAGCAAGGTCAGGGAGGCTGCTGGGAAAGGCGCAGAGCTGGTGCAGAGCTGTCAGCGGGCGCCAGGTGAGAGCAGGCCCCGCCTTGGCCAGGCTGGAGCCCCAGCAGAGCCCTGGCAGAGCCCGGAGCAGCCTGAGCCTGGGCAGGGGCAGGCTGGAAGGAGGCCCTTGGAGCTGCAAGAGGCAGCAGCCCGGCCCTGGGGGCCTCTTGGTGGCCCCGGGCGAATGCTGCGCTCTCAGAGCCCAGCTGGCAGCCGGCTGCTCCCGAGGGGAAGCGCAGCCGTGCCGGGCACAGCACAGACTGGTGGCATTGGCCGCCCGCAGTCTGCACAGGAGGAGAGAAAGGCACAGCACAGCCCAGGGCTGCAGGCCTGCCTGAGGATTCCTACTCTTGTGCCGGCTGCCCTGGCACTCCTGGCAAAGGTGAGCAGTGTGTGCAGCACTCTGGGCACAGGGAGGGAGCCGGGCTGCTCCGCAGGCTCCAGCACAGGGCAGCGTCCTTCAGGCATGGCGCTTCTGCCTCCCAGGGGAACCGAGGCCAGCGAGAGGCAGGGACAGCTTGGCAGGTCACATCTGCAGCACAAAAGGGCCTCACACAGCTCTGCCAGGAAGCGCCTGCACTCCTGGAGCTCTGCACTCAGCCACAGCAAAGGGGTGAAATGCAGAGTGCTCTGCAGAAATATTCAGGGGCACCAGCCCAGCCTGCTTTGTGCTCTCTGGCACACAGCAAGCGCTGTGCAACACAGCCCTGAGCTGCTGGAGAGAGGTGTTAGAAAGGAGCCAAGTCTTGGATGAATTTAAATGGGGACAAAGTCATCAAAGCAAAAGAGAACTGTTTCTTAGGAAGGATTCACCTGAGCTGGGTGTGTATCTCGCTCTCCCAAGAGCCAAACACACACAACACACACTCACACAGAATGCTGCTTTTTATTGCCTTGCCCAGCCCAGGGTGAACCGTGTCCCCTTTCCCTTTGGCTGGGTACTAGGGAACTTATATTCTCTCCCCACTGCCTCCTTTTCTGTCCCCTCCCCTCTTATCCTACTTCCCTTTTGGTCTGGTCTTCAACCTGGCCCCTCTCCCAGCTCACAGCAACACCCAACAAATTAACTAGAACAAATACAAACCCTAAAAAAAACTCAGAACAAACAACTTTCTTTCTTTTTTCTAATAACCTCTCAGGTGCAGCAAAATATGACCTCCTATCTCACTGAGGGAATCAGGGATGAGCCTGTGCCTTGTGCTTGTGCAGTGAACTGATTTGGAAGGGAGCAGAAGGGTTTCAGGAGGCAATTGGTGTTTTCTTTCTCAATTGCTGAAGGAAAGACACAATGTGGCTTCAGATAGCAAAAACACTTTCACGGTAAATTGAGGAAATGCATATGAGCAATTCCCAGAGAAGGAAGGTGTTGAGAAAATGCTGAACTGGAACAAATCATGAATTGCCTTTGCATTAACAAACAGTGTTGAGCCCTCTATTCCCCCAGCACAGTGACTGATGTGTGCAAGTGGCTACCTCAGCCTTGAGAATAGAGTAGTCCTCCTAAGAAGGGAGCTGGAAAACTACTGGTAGGGGAAGAAAGTGGTTGTAGGAGGCTCTTGAGCATCAGAGGAGAATTGGAGGAATGGGATGTTCCCCAAATGACCACCAGAGACCCTCAGGATGATAGCAAAAGTGTTAAATTGATTTCTGAAGTAGCAAGGGCCCAAGAACAGGGGATCGGCTCTACTATAACCAGGATGTTATTCCATGCTATTGTTTTAACTAAATGAAGTATAAAGCATAACTTTGCACAGGTGGTGGGGGGAGAGAAAGGGGGAACCATGGTAGAACGCACAGGTTCTAAAAGAATAAAGTTAGGTCAGGAGGATCTGTACTGATATAATCATTAGTATGACACATGCCAGAATTGTCAACTGTAATATCATGTAACAAGAAAGGTATAAAATTGTATTCATTTTAGCATGTTGGTGAGCCGAAATTTTGGGTTGTCCGAACAGGACGGTCAGCTCCCAGAGCTCTGAAATAAAGCACCACATACAATTTCGTGATTGTGTGTTCTTTCCTTGGCTAACAGGTCTGGGGGCTGGGAGAGGCGAGGTGGCCGGGAAAAGGTTGTGTTGGTGCCGGATCAGGGGGTGCAGGGGGGTCTCAGGGCAGGGCAAAGGGGTAAAAGGGCACCTGGGTTCTCAGGAATGGGGCTGCAGGGGGGTCTCAGGGTCAGGGAAATGGGGAGCAGGGACTTGGAGAGGTAGAAGGGAGTTCCAGGGGGTCCTTGAGCCCAAGAAAGGAAAGTTCAAGGTTTCCCAAAAAAGCGGGGACCAGGGTGGGGACATTCAGAGTGTTTGGGAAGGGGGAGTTCAGGGGGTCTCTGGTTTTGAAGAAAGGTGGGGCTGGGGGTTGGGAAAGGCAGGAATGGGGGTCCAAGGCATTCCAGGCCATCCCAAAGTCAAGCACAGGGGAAGTCTGGAGGCTGGGAGCCATGGGATGGCCGGGAAAAGGGGAGCAGGGGGTGTTGGTGTTCAGAAATGGGGGATTCAGTGGGTCCCTGTGCAGGATAAGGGGAACAGGGGGTCCCGGGGCCGGGAATGGCGGGTCAGGGTCCCGGGGCCGGGGGTCCCACTCCCCCTGGCCCCCCCAGGAGCGCCCCCAGCCCCAGCCCTGGAGCCATCCCGCTGCTCCTGCTCACTCCCAGCAAGATCCCAGTAGGATCCCAGTACAGCCCAGTCACTCCCACTCCTGGCATTCCCCCCGAGCCCCCGGGGATCCGAGGGATTCCTGGTGGCCACGGCGCTGCCCAGGTCACCAAGAGGCGCCAGGAACAGGAGGAGATCCAGGCTGAGGAATTGACAAATGCCCTGGGGCACTCCTGCCTGGAATGGCTCCGGAAATGTGTCAGATATGGGCGGGAGGCACTGGAGCATAAAGGGGGGAGGGCAGAATTCCCGTGGGAATGTGGGACTGGGAAATGTGGGATTTGGGAGGGCAGAATTTGGGAACATGGGAATTCCCGTGGGGCCTCCAAGGATGGACCCCACTGCTGTCCCATTCCCATGGGAATTCTGTAGCTGGATCTCACTGCCATCCCATTCCCATGGAATTCCACGGGCAGATCCCATCCCCATCCCACTGCCAGGGAAGCTCCAGCCCAGATCCCCCCCAAACCCATCCTGGGGGTCGCCCTGTTCTTTGCCCTCCCCACCCCCCACAAGACTCCTGGGGGTCCCCCCATGACCCCCCCGGCCCCCCCAAACTCCTCCTGGGTCCCCCCTCATCCCCCCACGGGGATTCCTGGGAGTCCCCCCGTGTCCCCTCCCCCAGGACTTTGGGGTCCCCCCGACCTGTCCGTGCCCCTCCCCCGTTTCTGCCCCCCTGTGATGGTGGGGGGTGGGGGCCGAGTGCTGGTGCCCCCCTGCCTGCAGCAGATCCAGCGCTGGGGGCACTGCAGGGGCTCCCTGGCCATTTGGGCTCCCCTGGGATTTGGGGTGACCCCCCGGGCCCCAGGATCTCCCTGAACACGCTGACGCTGCCCGGGCACAGTGAGAAGGTTCAGACCCGGCTCGGGGTCCCAGCTCTGTCACCGGCCCCGCCCAGGGACCCTCAAACCCTCACGGGACCCCCAAATCCCCCCTGGGACCCCCAAATCCCCCCCAGGACCCCCAAATCCCCCCTGGGACCCCCAGCCCCCCCCGGGGCTCCGCTGCCGGAATCACCGGGAGTGGTGTTGCCCTTTGAAGGGGAGTTTTCCTGGGAACCCAAAACAGGCGCCTCTTAAAGCGGCCATGGCAGAGAGAATCCCAAAAATCCACTCCGGGTTGGGGGGAGGCAAAACATCCCCCAGAGGGGCTTGGAATGGGGGTCCCCTATAAAATGTCACCTGACGGGGGTGATGAGGTGCTCCCAGCACAGCCCAGTCACTGCCAGTCCTGGCATCCCCCTGGGCCCTCTCTGCCTTCCGACCTTTCCCGGCTCCATCCCCGCTCGTCCCGCGGGCTGCGAGGGGTTCGGGAACGGGGCAGGAGGAGGAGGGAGGGAGGAAGAGGCGGAGCGGCCGCGGGAAGCGGGAGGAAGAAGAGCAGAGGAGGGAGCGGGCGGCTCCAGCGCTCCCTGAAGCCGCAGCAGCCCCGGGACCATCGGCCCCATCCCGCAGGTGCCCGGGGAGGGGGAGCTCGCCCCAAATATCCCGGGTTTGGGCTCCCTGGGCTTGGGGTTTTTGGGGGGATGTTTGGAGCTGGCAGGGCTCCAAAGGCGAGGCGCAGATGGCCCTCGGGGGGACATGGGGGGACCCAGGAGGTGGTTTTGTTTGGTTGTTTTTGGTTTTGATTTTGGTTTTGTTTTCTTTTGGGGTTTGGGGTTTCTTGTTTGTTTGTTTGGGTTGGGTTGTTGTTTTTTTGGGGGAAGGAGGTTTATTAATAACCACACACCCCCGTGTGGTTCCACTTTCCTTGGCACTCCCAGTATGAGCCAAGTCATTCCCAATTATTCCCCAGTATGGTACAATTTGCCCCCAGCAGGGTCCCAATTGCTCCCAGTTCCTCCTTCTTTTGTCTGCTGTGTTCCCAGTTCTCCCAGTTACCCCTAGAAAACCCCCATCACTCCCAGTATGATGCCAGTCTCTCCCAGCAGGGCCCCAGTCACTCACAATTGGTCCCAGTTCCCACCAGCACATTCCCAGTGGCTCCCAGCGTGATCCCAGTCACCACCTGCATGGTCTCAGGCACTCCCAGTATATCCCAGTTGCCCTTGTAGTCATTGCCCGGCACTCCCAGTTCCCTCAGCATGGTTCAGTTGCCCCCACTTTTATCCCAGTCCCTGCCAGTACCTCCCACTTGTCACCAGTATGCATCCTGTCATTCCCAGTTGCTCCCAGTTCCTCCCAGTGTGTGCACAGCTGGTTTCCTGCGTGGCTCTGGTGGCTCCCAGTAACCCCAGTCAGGGTCCCATCACAGAATCACAGAATGTGTAGGTTGGAAGAGACCTTCAAGATCATCGAGTCCAACTCAGCCCTAACACCTCAACTGGATCATGGCATCGAGTGCCACATCCAGTCTCTTCTTAAACACATCCAGGGATGGTGACTCCACCACCTCCCCAGGCAGACTATTCCAGTATTTAATCACTCTTTCTGTGAAAAACTTCTTCCTACTCTCCAACCTATATTTCCCTTGACACAGCTGAAGACTGTGTCCTGTCCTTCTGTCAGTTGCTGCCTGGAGAAAGAGACCAACCCCCAGCTGTCTGCAACCCCCCTTCAGGAAGTTGTAGAGAGTGATAAGGTCACCTCTGAGTCTCCTTTTCTCCAGGCTAAACACCCCCAGCTCCCTCAGTCGTTCTTCCTCTGGCTTGTTTTCCAAGCCCCTCACCAGCCTCGTTGCCTCCTCTGGACACGTTCAAGCGTCTCAAGGTCCTTCCTAAACTGAGGGGCCAGAACTGGACACAGCACTCAAGGTGTGGCCTCACCAGTGCTGAGTCCAGGGGAAGAATGAGCTCCCTGCTCCTGCTGGCCACACCATTCCTGATCCAGGCCAGGTGCCATTGGCCCTCTTGGCCACCTGGGCACACTGCAGGCTCATGTACAGCCGCTGCTGACCAGAACCCCCAGGTCCCTTTCTGCCTGGGCACTGTCCAGCCACACCATCCCCAGCCTAGAGCACTGCAGGGCTTATTGTGGCCAAAGTGCAGGACTTGGCACTTGGACTCATTAAACTCCATCTTGTTGCACTCTGCCCACCCATCCAACCAGTCCAGGTCTCTCTGCAGAGCCCTCCCACCTGCCAACAGATCAACAAATGTTCCCAGCTTTGTGTCATCTACAAGTTTACTAATGAAAGACTCAATACCCTCATCCATGTCGTCAATACAAATACTGAACAGAGCTGGCCCCAGCACAGACCCCTGAGGAACACCCCTGGTGATTGTCCCCAGCTGGATGCAGCACCATTCCCCAGCACTCTCTGGGCCTGGCCATGCAGCCAGTTCCTAACCCAGCAAAGAGTGCTCCTGTCCAAGCCCCGGGCTGCCAGCTTATCCAGGAGTGTGCTGTGGGAGACAGTGCCAAAGGCCTTGCTGAAGTCCAGACAGACATCCACAGCCCTTCCTGCATCCACCAGGCAGGTCACCTGGTCATCAAAGGAGACCAGGTTGGTCAAACACGACCCACCCCTCCTAAACCCGTGCTGGCTGGCTCTGACACCCTGGCCATCCTGTAGGTGCTGTGTGATGACACTCAATGTAAACTGCTCCATTACCTTTACTGGGTACTGAGGTCAGGCTGACTGGGCTATAATTACTGGGATCCTCCTTCTCACCCTTCTTGTGAATGGGTGTCACATTGGCAGCTTCCAGTCACCTGGAACCTCAGCAGTGAGCCAGGACTGTTGGTAAATGATGGAGAGTGGCTTCACAAACTCATCTGCCAGCTCCCTCCTCACCCTGGGGTGGATCCCATCTGGCCCAGAGATTGATGAACATCCAAGCATCTCAGCAGTTCTCTGACTGCCTCCTCCTGGATAACAGGGGCACCATTCTGTTCCCTGACACCATCAATGAACCCAGGAGGGCAGTTGTCCCAAAGGCAAGTTGTCTTCCCACTGAAAACTGAGGCAAAGAAGGCCTTAAGCACTTCTGCCTTCTCTTCATCTGCAGTTATTAAGTACCCTCCCACATCTCCTAGAGAACAAAGGTTGGTCTTACGCTTCCTTTTGCTATTAGTATATTTGTAAAAACATTTTTTATTATCCTTTACAAAATTACCAAATTAAGTTCAAACTGAGCTTTGGACTCCGTAATATTTTTCGTACATACTCTAGCAATCCCCTGAAATCCTTCTTGAGAGACCTAACCCTCCTTCCAAAGATGATACATCCTCTTTTTCTTGCTTATTTCCTCCAAAACCTCTTTTCCGATCCAGGCTGGGCATTTGCCTCGTCAGCTCATCTTTCGGCACACACGGACAGTCTCTTCCTGTGCCTTTAAAACCTCTGTTTTAAAGAACACCCAGCTTTCCTGAACTCCTTTGTTCTTAAGGGCCGCTTCCCAAGGAACTCTCTGAATAAGTCTCCTAAACAGGCCAAAATCTGCCCTCCAGAAGTCAAATGTAAGAGTCCTATTGATGTACATCCTGATTTCACCAAATATCGAGAACTCTGTAATTTCATGATCACTCTGCCCCAGTCGTCCTCCAACCACCACATCTCCCATCAGCCCATCTCTATTTGTGAACAACAGATCCAACATAGTCCCTCCCCTGGTGGGCTCACCTACCAACTGTGACAAAAAGTTATCATCCATGCACTCTAAAAATTTCCTGGACTGCCTCATTTCTGCTGTATTAAATTCCCAGCAGATGTCTGGCAGGTTGAAGTCACCTACAAGAACAAGGACTGGTGATGCTGAAACATTCTCCAGCTGCTGATAGAATAAGTTGTCCAGCTCTTCCTCCTGGTTGGGTGGATGATAACAGACTCCCAGTAGGATGTCAGCCTTGTTGGCTTTCCCCTTAATTCTCACCCATAGGCATTCAACTGAATCTTCATTTGTTTCAACACCTATGGTGTCAAAAGCCTTCTTAATATAAAGGGCCAGTCTCCACGTCTTCTCCCTTTGCTGTCTCTTCTGAAGAGCCTGTAGCCATGGAGTGCAGTGCTCCAGCTGTGTGAGTCATCCCACCACGTTTCTGTGATGGTGACTACATCACAGCTTTGCTGTTGCCCCATGACCTCCAGCTCCTCCTGTTTGTTACCCATGCTACGTGCATTGGTGTACATGCCCTTCAGCTGGGCTACTGATTTCACCCCTAACTCAGGCTTAGCACCCTTGGGTCTGCTTCCAGGCAGCCCAGCTGCATCCCCTTCCCCCTTCAAACCTAGTTTAAAGCCCTCTCAATGAGGTCAGCCAGTTCCTGAGCTAAGAACCTTCTACCCTTAACAGAGAAGGAACCACGAGCTTGAGCACTCCCTGAATTCACAGCCCCCCACCCATGGGATCATCACCCCCCATCCCACAAGTGACCAGGGAGGGGGAGCTGGGCCCAGATATCCTGGGGGGTCCCTGGGTTGGGTTTTTTTTTTGTGGTATGTTTGGAGAATGGAGAACTCCAAAGGTGAGTGGAAAATGCCCCTTGGGGGGACATTGGGGGGTCCCAGTGGCAGCTGCTGGCAGAGGCAGCCTGGAGGAGCAGAGCCCTGTGTCCCCCAGGAGCCCAAAGTGGGGAGCCCAGAGAAGGGGGAGCGCCGCGATTGGCGGGACCCTCAACAGCCTGGAGAGGGGCAGGGGGGACTCCTTGGACCCCCTGCACCCCAAAGCAGAGAATAAGGGGAGAAGGGACCTTGGGATCCCAAAAACCTCCAGCATCCCTGTGAGGAGATGGAAAAGGGGGGAACTTCTCATATTCCTGGGACTCCCAGCAGCCGGGGGAGGGCAGAGACCAAGTAGACGGGGGACCCCCAGTTCAAGCGTGACCCCCAGGACCTGGGACAGGGGGAACCCCCAAACACCAAAGGGGAGAGAGCAGAGACAGGGGAACTCTTGGGAGGCATTTTCAGGGCTGAATGTTGATATTTGGGAGGTTTTTCTGGACCCCAGATGGGGAGTGACCTCTAGAGATGGACTTGGGCAAAACCTTAAACTCAACGTGCTCATCCCTTGTTTTCACCCAAAATCAGTACCTCCCATTCCAAACCATTGGCCAAGCCGAGGAGGAGGCTGCAAGGAAGAGAAAAATGCCCCAGGACAGCCAGGCAGGTGAGGAGGAAGTCAGTGCCCCTTTCCCCCTCTGTCCTGCTCCATCTCCCAGCCCAGCACGGCCCCCGGGTGCAGGACAACCCCACTGCCAACACCGTCCTGCTGGGGATGGACTGGGGGGATCTCCTTCCCCTTCCCTCTGGCACAGAGGAAAATCCCATCCTCTCCTTGTCCTTCCTCCCCCAGACAAGGAGCTGAGGATGGAGACCAGGGAGGACAAATCCCCACAAGAGAACCTTTTGGGGGAGGCTGTTTTGAGCAACTCCACAGCACAGGAATCCAACGGGGAGGAAAAGCCCCAGAGATCCCGCAGGAGGAGGGGCTCCAAACCCAACCCAGGGTGCTCTGAGGAGGAAAGATCCACCCTGATCCGGGAAGGAGGACAGAACTTCAGCCAAGGCTCTGAGCTGATCCATGAGCAGCTTCATGATGGGGAGAAGCCCCACAAGTGCTTGGAGTGTGGGAAGAGCTTCAGCCGGAGAGACCACCTGATCAGACACCAGAGGATCCACACTGGGGAGAGGCCCTATGAGTGTCCCCAGTGTGGGAAGAGTTTTCAGACCAGCTCCCTTCTCCTCCGGCACCAGCAGATTCACACAGAGGACAGGCCCTTCCGCTGCCCCGACTGCAGTCAGGGCTTCAAGCGAAACTCCCACCTCATCAGGCACCGGCGCATCCACACTGGGGAGAGGCCCCACGAGTGTGGGGAATGTGGGATGAGCTTCAGCAGAAACTCCCACCTGATCCGCCACCTGAGGATCCACACCAGGGAACAGCCCTATGAGTGTGAGCAATGTGGGAAGAGCTTCAGTGACAGATCCACCTTGATCCACCACCAGAACACCCACGCTGAGGAAAGGCCATACAAGTGTGGGGAATGTGGGAAGGGCTTCAACCAGAGGTCCCTACTGATCATCCACCAAATGAGCCACACCGGGGAGAGGCCCTATGAGTGTTCTGAGTGTGGGAAGGGGTTTAAGACCAGCTCCACTCTCCTCAAGCACCAGCGCATTCACACTGATGAGAGACCCTTCCGCTGCCCCGACTGCAGGAAGGGCTTCAAGGACAACTCCCACCTCGTCACCCACCGGCGCATCCACACTGGGGAGAGGCCCCACGAGTGTCCCCAGTGTGGGAAGAGCTTCTCAGACAGCTCTAACTTGACCCGACACCAACAGAGCCATCAGTAAGGGAAGCCCTGTGAGTGCCCCAAATGTGGCAAGAGCTTCGTGCCCTGCTCCAACCTCATCCCCCGTCAGACGACCCACGTTGGGCAGAGCCCTGGTGACCCACATTCACTGTAATCTCCTTTGGGAAGACACTGGGCTGGTGGTCTTCTTGTTTGGTGGTCCTTAATATTCTTTTGATTCATTTCCATCCCTTTAAAATTGACAAAATTTTGATAAAAATCAATAAACTTACCAAAGTCATCTAAAGCCTCACTTTCTTCTAGTGTTTCCAGGGAATCTGGGATTCAGGGAGATACATGGGAGCATTTAGGGGCTTGGGGGGTGTTTGCTGTGGTTTTCTCCATTTCTTGGCACTCAAAGGGACAAGAGAGTTTGATCTGTCACCTCACAACCACTCAATGTCACTGAAAACTACTCAATCCCACCCCACAATTACTCTGTTCCAGAGCCCCTCAGGGTGGGATGGGTTGGAAGGGGATTGGGCAAAGTGTGACACAAATCAGCAGGGGTGAGATGGGCAGTGGGTGGGGCAGGATGGGTGGGTTGGGGTTTGGGAGATGGGAAATGGGGGAAATAGGGTTTGGGAAGGGGGTCTCAGTGTTCAGCAGGGGTGGGATGGGTTTGGGTTGGGATTGGGGGGAAACCTGTTACTGAGGGAGATTTTGGATATTCCATGTTCCTGAAGAGATTTTGGGGTATCTCATGTTTCTGAGGGAGACACCTCCTGCACCACAATTCTGCCCTGGGAGCGACTTCTCTTTCTCTGCACCTCCAGGCTGAACCTTCCAAGCTGCACTTTGGGGAGGTTTCCTTCTCTTGCCACTCCCAAGAAATCTCTGTCTGCTGCTGTTCACAAACAGAGAAGGGCTGCTGGGGGACGTGGTGGTCGGGGCCATCTGGGGCACAGTGACCATGAAATAATCGAGTTTTCAATATTCAGTTAAACAAGGAGGTGGCATCAACAAAACTTCTACACTGGACTTCCAGAGGGCAGAGTTGGGCCTGTTCAGGATGCTGATTTGGAGACTACTGAATCAAGTACTGCTTGTTTTAAGGGAAGGAGCCCTTCAACAAAGGGGTCCAGGAAGGACTGATGTAATTCAAGAAAGAAATCTTGGGGACACAAGGCTGTGCCTGTGTGCCAAAAGATGAGCTGGCAAGGAGGACAAACTGGCCTAGATGTACGGGGAGCTTTGGCAGGAACTCAGGGCAAAAAAGAGGATGCATCATTTTTGGAAACAGTGGAAGGCTGCCCAGGAAATGTTTAAGGATGTCATTAGGTCCTGAGAAAGAAAATTAAGCATGTGAAAGCCCAATTAGATCTTAATCTGGCCACTTCTGTCAATGATAATAAAAATGTTATTACAAATACATTATGGCAAAAGAAGGGGCAAGGACAACCTGCACTCTTTATTGAATGCAGGGGGGATACAGCAACTAAATATGAGGAGAAGGCTGAGGTACTGAACACCTTCTTTGCCTCAGTTTTCAACATTAAGACAGGTTGTCCTCAGGACAAGTGTCCTCCTGAGCTGGTGGATGGGGACAGGGAGCAGAACAGCCCCTGTAATCCAGGAGGAAGCAGCTGGTGACCTGCTGAGCCACTCAGATGCTCACAGGTGTATGGGATCAGATGGGATCCATCCTGGGGGAATGAGGGAGCTGGGGATCAGCTCCCTCAGCTGCTCTCCATCATTTCTCCTCAGTCCTGGCTCACTGGGGAGCTCCCAGAGGACTGGAGGTGCCAATGTGAGCCCATCCCCAAAAAGGGCTGGCAGGAGGATCTGGGGAACTCCAGGCCTGTCAGCCTGACCTGGGTGCCTGGCAAGGGAATGGAACAGATCCCCTTGAGTGCCATCACAGGGCACCTGCAGCATGGCCCGGGGATCAGACACAGCCAGCGTGGGTTTAGGAGGGGCAGGTCCTGCCTGACCAACCTGAGCTCCCTTTATACCCAGGTGACCCACCTGGTGGATGTGGGAAAGGCTGTGGATGTGTCTACCTGGACTTCAGCAAAGCCTTTGACACCGTGAGCCACAGCATTCCCTGGAAAAGCTGCAGCCCACGGCTTGGGCAGGTTCCCTCTTTGCTGGAGAATGAAGAACTGTCTGGAGGCTGGGCCCAGAGAGTGCTGGGGATGGTGCTGCATCCAGTTGGTGTCCAGCCCCTGGTGGTGTCCCCAGGGATGTGTGTTGGGCCCAGTCCTGTTTAATATCTTCATGGATGATCTGGGTGAGGGGATGGAGTCCAGCATTAACAAATTGCAGATGGCACCAAGCTGGGTGTGAGGGTGGATCTGCTGGAGGGCAGGACAAGGAGACACAGCCTTGGGCTGCACCAGGGGAGGTTTAGGCTGGAAAACAGGAAGAAGTTCTTCACAGAAAGGGGGATTGGGAATTGGAATGGGCTGGCCAGGGGGAGGTGGCAGAGTCACTGTCCCCCTCCAGGGGCACTTAGTGGTGTGGTCTGGGTGACAAGGTGGTATTTAGGGCATTGGTTGGACTTGATGATCTCCAAGGTCTTTTCCAACCTGATTCTGTCATTCTGTGATGATTGGGACACTCTGGGGAACCAAGGGGCCATTGTGACACTGCGGGGCCTCGTGGAACTAAGAGGACCACAGTGACACTGTGCAGCCCTAAAAACGCCCCAAAAAGGGGCCATTGTGACACTTGGGGGCTTCATGGGACCAAAAGTCATGTTGGCACTACAGGGCCCCATGAAACCAAGGGAACACAGAACACATCTGGCTGGTTTGCCCTCCCAGGGGCTGCCTTACAGTTCCAGCTGATGTTCACATCCCAAGGGTCACTTCTCCTCTGGCCCTGGAGCACTGGGGCTCTGGGCTTTCCTTCCTGTGGAAAAGAACTGTCCTCTTCCTCCTGCAGGTGTCCATGGCCAAAATGGGGAATCCACCTCCCACATTCTGAACATCCTGGGGTAGCTCCCAGACAAAAGCTGCCATGACTTCCATGACTGGCTGCTCTTGGCTTCCTGAGGTCCAGCTCTCATCTGCCTTTGAAACACCAGGGCTCCAGGCTTTTCTTGCTGTGGAAAAGACCCACCCCTCCTGGCAGAAATTAGGATTCCACCTCCAAAATTCTCTATATGCAATGGTTGCCTCCAGACAAAATCTGCCATTACTGAAAAGTCTTACTGGCCTTGGCTTCCTGAGGCCTGGCTCTCATCTGCCTTTGAAACACTGGGGCTCTGTGCTTTTCTGTCTTTGGAAAAGAACTGTTGTTCTCATCCAGATACCCATGGCAGAAATTGGGATTCCACTGCCAAAATCCCATCTATCCAAGGGTTGCTCCCAGACAAGCACTACCAGGACAGACAGGTCAGGCTGCCTGTGTCCTCATGGGGAGCCACCTCTCATCTTCCCCTTAAACACTTGGACTTTGTGCTTTTCCTTCCTGTGGAAAAGAACAGTCATTCTCCCCCAGGTGCCCATGGCCAAAACTGGGATTCTAGATCCAAAATTCTGTATATCCAAAGATTGCTTCCTGATAAATGCTGACATAAGACAGGTCTAGCTGGCTTTAGTCTTTTGAGGTGCACCTCTCACTTGCCCCCGAAACACTGGGGCTCTGTGCTTTCCTTCCTGTGGACAACACTTGCCCTTCTCATCGGGGTGTCTGCAGCCGTAACTGGAATCCCACTTTCAAAATTCCATCTATGCAAGGGCTCTTCCAAGATGAATGCTGCCAGGATGGATGGGTCCTGCTGTCTTTGGTCTCCTGTGATTTGGTGACATAAATAATGAAAAATGAGGTTTGTTTATAGAAACCTGCAAGAGTGGGACAGGAGGGATAAGCTGGGGCCCCTCTGATGCTCACAGTGAGTCCCCCACGGCCCCTTCCTTCCCATAACCTGTGCTCTGAGCACCCTGCTGGGACTGGGCTCATCCCAAATGCTGTGCACACCCTTCTGGCTAGAAACAACACCTTTTTTATTTCTTTTAATTTGGTAGTAGAACTAACTTTTCCTCAAAAATTAACCCCTCCTCGCCCTTTTTAAAAACACACACAGTGTGAATTTGCCTATCGTATATGTGTTATGTTTATCTGAAAAATGTTTTGAAGAGAAAAACACATTTACTATTTTTTATGTCTTCCAGTTTTCATAAGGAAATCCGACTGGCTTTGTTTTGTTCTGGTACTGCAGGCTTCAGACTCATTCCTTGCAGTCTAATTGAAGATGAGTTTCATGGCACAGAAGACTACCACAGAGAACAAAGGGTAAACAATTGCAAATCAATCTTATTTGGATTATGACTTGTGGTCCTTATAAAAACCCTTTCCAAGGGCTGGGTTTTCAAGCTGGAGGATGAAGTACAGTGAGTTTCTCTGGATAATGCTGGAGCCCATCTCAGCAGATGCAGAAATGGGCCAGAATCCAGCATTTGGAGTGTGAATTTGGGCTCCTGGCCCTGCCCCAAAGGAGAGACAGGATGTCCCCTGCAGTGTCTGCGTGGAGCAGACAGAACAGATGGGGAAGTGTCTGCAGGGCCCCTGGGAGGGAATCTTGGGGTTCCTGTCAGCAGGATCCTTTTGTAGCTTCAGCCTGGGCTGGGCAGCACTTCCATCTGCAGCTTCCATGTGCTGCTCCAGCAGCTGCTGCTGGGGACCGTGAGGGAAGAGGCCCCGGGAGGGATGGAAATGCTGCAGGAACAGCACCAGCCAGGGCCAGGAATGAGCTTTGCCTTCCTGGCTGGTGCAATGAGGCTCCTTTGGTGCAAGAGGAGGCAAAGATAAAGTCAAGTTCAACAGTTCAAGGAAAAATGTAGAAAATTGGAAGCCTCTAAAAATGCCACACACATTCATCTGTTAGCTCTTCAGTGTCAGTCCTTGTGAAAAGCCTTTCCAGTTTTCCTTTGGATTCCAAGGCACACAGCTGGGCTTCAGAGTTCAACTAGTAACTGTTTTTTTCCAGGTTTTTAAACAGAGTTTGATTGGGTATCTCTTGTCATTTTTTTCTGCTCTCCTGATCTTGAAAAAGGTTCTGTGCTCCTGTGAGGCACATCTGGAGGGGTGGTTGGCAACCATGGAATCCTCTGGGAAAGCACTTGATTGACTTCAGGGCAGGGGTGGAGAGCTCAGCCTGAGGACAGAACTGTTCCAGATGCCTCTGTCCATGTCCAGCTCCTCACAGCTGAGTCCCTGAACACACAGGGAGGTTTATAGGGATTTATTTTCCCCTCCTGTTCACTTGGAGGCAATTTTCGGATCCTTTAGAGGAACATCTGACCAGCCCCTGTCCCCATTCCATTTTATTCTCTCCGCTTTGGAGTTGGCCTGCTGGGTTTGACATGGAAATTGGTAGAGTCTCCTTGTTCTTCCCTCCAGGTCTCAATTGTGACTTGTATTAAACACTGCAAATGGCCTCATTTATCTGGTGGGGAAGACAGAGATGGAGAATATTAATAGGATTTGATTTCACAAACCCTGTGATGGTAAAGAAAAATGAGGTTTGTCATTTTGGTGTGGTGGTGGGTGTTGGGATTTGGGGGTTTATTTCTTGTTCTTATTATTCATTAGTATTACTTTTCATTGGTAAGACTTTTAAATCTTAGACATTATTAGCAATGGCTGGATATCATTCACTGGGAAAATTCCCTTGCTTTTCCCACCAAGATTAAACTGTACAGTCAAATCCAAGTAGCCAGTGGATTCTAAAGATGGGAAATCCTGTTAATGGTGGGTTTGGTGTGGTTTGGAGCTGGGGAAGGGTCTCATCCCCTCCCGGAGGTGCCCCAAGCCCGCTCTGCTGCCACGTCTGCACTGGCGGCCCCTCAGGGCTGCCCTGCCCTGGGGACATGGTGGGACCCCCCTCCTGCCAGGGCTGAGGCTCCTCATGGCCCCTCACAGCCCTTCATGGCCCCACAGAACCTCTCCTGGCCCCTCATGGCCCCTCACAGCCCTTCATGGCCCCACAGAACCTCTCCTGGCCCCTCATGGCCCCTGACAGCTCTTCATAACCTTTCTCATCCCCTCAAAGCTCTTCATGGCGTCTCACAGCCCTTCATGGACCCTCATTTTCCCTCACAGCCCCTCATGGCCCCTCACAGCCCCAGCCATGGGGCTCCTCCCAAAGGAGGAGGGGTCGGGCCCTGTTTGTCCTCCTTTCATTTCGGACCCTTCACAGCCCTGAGGAAAGAAAGGCTGCAATGGAGCCTTTCCCCAGCCTTTCCCTCTGGGTTCATTGCGGCTGAAGCTCTGTGCTGGCGCTGGCCCCAGCGCCAACATCCCCGCAGCCCCGCAGGCCTTTGGTGTCCCCCCGTGTCCATTCCCTGTCCCCGAGTCCCGCCCGGCTCTGGCAGCAGCAGGAGCCGCAGCGCAGCGGGCGCCGGCCCGGCCCAGCCGGGGCTCCCGGGCAGGAGCAGCAGCAGCGCCGGCCCCTTCCCACCTGCTCCTGCCTCGCCATCCAAGGGCTTGTTTCAGATGGATTCTGGACTAGAGCAACAATCACCCACAAACAGCCCTGAGTCCTTAGGGCCCGGCTCTGCTGCCCTGACCCAGCCTGCAGAGAAAGAAAGGATCAGCTGCCAGTGCTGCTTGCAGCACTGTTTTACTCACATGAGGTGACAGCAGGACACTGCTGCTGCCTTTGTCTTGGCAATTGTAGATCCTGCTTGCTCTTGTCCCTCTTTTGCTTGTCACTTGAATTTTATCTGCAAAACTGCAATTGCCTTTTTTCATCAGTGCCACCCAGAGTGCTTTTGTGACAGGAAACTCTGGCATCATGAGTAGCAGATCTCCAAATATTCACAAGTCCCTGAGCACAAAGTTGAGCACAATTAAAGCAACACAGGCTACATCTGCAGCACTCAAACACAGCCCTCTTGCTGGTGCTGCTGAAATAGCATCAACTGACAGAGGCCATCAAAGAAATTGCCTCTGCAGAGTCAAATGAAATGAAAAAACTCCACCAGGAGAAAAGAAACCAGAATTTCTCAACTCGCTTCATTGCTTCCTCCAAGCAGCCCCAGAAAGCAGAGTTGCTCAGAGGTGTTTCCAGCTGCTGCTGATCCCAGCTGGAGCCCAGCCTGCTGCCCAGGGCCAGCGGGAACCTGAGCCCAGCCCGGGCAGCTCCCGCAGTGTCGGGAGCTCAGCGCAGGCGGGGCCAGGCCCAGAGCCCCGGGCACGGCCGCCCATTGCGGGGCAGCGGCGCAGATGCAATGTCCTGCGGCCCAAACCTCCTGCTCCTGCCACACAGCACCCGTCCTTCTCCCCCTCCTCCTCTTCTCCCAGCACGGCACAAATTCCAGCTGCGAGGAGGCTTCCCAAGACAGGGTTCAGGCTCCTGTTTCAGCCTGAGTGTCCCTGCAGAGGAGCAGGGCATCTTTCAGGCAGTTCCACAAGCCCATGTTTCTCACTTCATGAGGCATCTGGGATGAAAACGGCCTTTGTCAGAAAGAGAACAGCAGAAGGAATGGATTGGAAATTATTAGAAAAAATGACCCTTCTTCCAGACAAAGTTCACCAAGTCAGGACCCATGGCCAAGGGCTGGGCAGGGCTGGCAGGGCCACAGGCACCCAGGCCTCTGTCCCCTGGGCTCTGGCAGCGCCTCTGGAGACCCCACAGAAGGAACTTTCCTTTCAGGGGCTGCACTTTGGTCCTCCCTGACCCCACCCTGAGGGGGCTACAGGGCTTGCAGTTTGATGACATTTGTCCTTCCTGCCCCTCCCATCCCACTGCCCCACAAACAGCCCCGAGCCACACGTGAGGGACAGGCCCTGCTGTGCCAGGCCTGGGCTCAGGGCTTGGCCTTTCTGCTCCCTCCAGCCAAGCCAGGCCTTGCTCAGCACTGCAGTTCCTGCTGCTCTGCCCCAAGCTGGATGGGCCATGTTGGAAAGGGACTTGAGGTACCTCGATCCCCTCGGGCGGTGCATGGGAGAAAACAACAAACTTCTCAGGACGGTGGAGAACAAACATTTAGTTGCAAACTTCAGAGAATGAGGTAGTTGGGAAATCTTAAAGCAACTTGAAATTACAGTAAATCATTTCACAAACACTGACTGGACAAACTCTAATCTTGCGCACTTCCAGTTCTCCAGATCTTGAGTAGAGGAAGTCAGGAGAGGACAGAGAGGGAGAGAGAAATCCACAGTCCCCCTTGGATCCAGCACCATCTCAGCTGCTGGCAGCTCCAGGGCCGTGGCACGTGGCAGTGTCACACCCGTGTCACAGCCTCACCTGCTCTGGTCCCTCGCACAGGTGGGGGTTTTGGGGTGCCAGGGGCTTGGCAGCCACTTTGGGGCTGCACCAGAGGCTGCACTGGCTGGGGCAGTGACCGCCCCACCTACGCAGAACTTGTCCTGGCCCCAAACACACCCTGGAGATGTCTGGGGCCATTCATCATTTCTCTGCTCTCCAGCACTGAGGCAACAGACTCTGGCTGCAGCTCTCAGCTCGTGCCCAAGGCAACCACCCCTGGCAATGGGGCTCCATGGAGCTGCTCTCAGGAAACCCCCCAAGAGTTGGGGACTGCACCAAAACCACCTCAGAAATGTGGGATACCCCAAAATCTCTTCAGCAACACGCAATATCCAAAAACTCCCTTCGTAATGGGCTCCCCCTCTCTACATCATCCCCAGTCTTGGGCTGCGGCATTTCAGACCCAACTCCCCAATCCCATCCCCAACCCTTCCCACCCCTCTTGGACATCAAGACCCCCTTCCCAAGCTGGAATTCCCCCATTTTGCACCTCCCACAATCCATCCCACCCCACCCAATGCCCATCTCACCCCTTCTGATTTGCATCCCACTTGGCCCAATCCCGTTCCAACCCCATTCCACCTAGACGGGCTGTGGAATCAAGTCATTTTGGGGTGGGATTAAGTAGTTTTCAGTGTCATTTAGTGTTTTTGAGGTGACAGATCAAACCCTCTTGTCTCTTTGACCACCAAGAAATGGAGACAACCACACCAAATACCTCCTAAACCCTCAAGTCCTCCAACATATCCCCCTGAATGCCAGATTCCCTAGGAAATGATAAGGCTTTAGGTACCTTTTATGGAACTGTTGATTTTTACCCATATTTCCTGTTTTAAAGGCATGAAGATGAGTCAAAGAATATTTGGGACCACCAAACCAAAAGATCTCCAGCCCAGTGCATTCCCAACGCAGATCACTGGGAATGTGGGTCACCAGGCCTCTGCCCCATGTGGATCCTCTGAAGCAGGATGATGTTGGAGCAGTGCAGGAAGCTCTTCCTGCAGTTGGGGCACTCACAAGGCTTCCCTTACCAGTTCCTCCATTGGTGTCTGTTCAAGTGAGATCTCCTGGGCAAGTTCTTCCCACATTGCTGACACTGGTTGGGCCATTTCCTGGTTTGGATGCTCTGCTGGGGGCTCAGGTGGGAGCTTCTGCTGAAGATCATCCCACATTCCCCACAGTTGTAGGGCCTCTCCCCAGTGGGAATCATTTGGTGGATGATCAGTTGGGACTTCCAGATGAACCCATTCCCACATTCCCCACACTTGTACGGCCATTCCCTGGTGTGGATCATCTGGTGCTGGATCAGGTGGGAGGTCTGGCTGAAGTTCTGTCCACCGTCCTGGCACAGGGAGGGTCTTTCCTCCTCAGAGCACCCTGGGATGGGTTTGGAGCCCCTTCTCCTGAGGGATCTCTGGAGATTTTCCTCTCCGTTGGATTCCTGTACCGTGGAGCTGCTCAAAACGGCGTCTTCCACAAGGTTCTGCCACAGGGATTTATCCTCCCTGATCTCCATCCTCAGCTCCTTGTCTGGGGGAGGAAAGAAAAGGAGAGGATGGGATTTGCCTCCGTTCCAGAGGGAAGGGGAAGGACATCCCTCCCGTGCATCTCCAGCAGGACGGCATTGGCAGCAGGGCCAGGAGCCATGCTGGGCTGGGAGATGGAGCAGGAGAGAGGTGGAAAGGGGTACTGACTTCTTCCTCACCTGCCTGGCTGTCCTGGGGCATCTTCCTCACAGCCTAAAATAAAAAATAAAAAAATAAACTAAATATGCAGCAGTAAAAAAAGAACCTCCCAAAAAACACTGAGAGAGTCAGAATACAACCTGACACCCGGTTAGTCAGGGTGTTGGTAGCAGTCCAATCAAATCGTGCCTGCAGTCCTCCTGGAGTGACTGATGTGGTTTTCTTGAAGGTTTGCTCCTGTAGAAGGGTGTAGTTTTCCTCTGAAGGTCCAGTAGTGGTTTAGATGGGTCTGGTCCTCCTCTGGGGATCCAGTGGAAACTGGCTGCTTCTGGTGTGGTGAATCTCAGATTTTATCTTGGTCAGAATGCTTGGCTCCTCCTTCCGGGAGGAGCATCTCACAAGGGGATGATTTAATTTTATCAGTCATGCAGTGAGCTTCAATGGCCCATTAACAGAAGATATCGCCCTGGAGGGAGGATGGGTCATGGTAGAGATCAAGAACACTGCCCCACCTGGTTTTAACAGCTGGGCCATTAACACAAGATAACTCCTGGAGTTTTGAGGGATGTGTCATGGAAGAGATAAAGAACACTGCCCCACCTGGCTTTAACACATGGGAATGGAATACAAACTTTCGGTTACATCTTACAATGAGTTGGACTCAATGATGTTGAAGGACTCTTCCAACCTACACATTCCGTGATTCTGTGATTCTGAACCCAAGAAAATTGGTCAAATGCATATTCATGAAGATGATACACATATAAGCATTCCTTTGAGTGCACATATTCCGGGAATCATTTTGCTTATGTTGTCGACCTCTGACTTCATCTTCCTAAAGTAGGTGCCACAACGCAGATGTGATTTTGAGACTTTTGTATTTTATTTCTGCTCGTGGCCATCTGCTCTGTGGTTTGAGAGTTATTGATGGCCAAATGGTTGCTGGTGGATTCCTCCTGGCTCTTTCTGTGTTATTTGTCTGGGCTTTTTTTAATGTTATCTTATCATCCAGACATTTTAGCCAATGTTTTTCCTTCAATCAACATTAGCTCTTTCACTTTTGTCTGTCATTTACAAAATTAAAGTCATCAGTCATTATTTCACAACCATAGTCACTTCTGCAAAAGTCAATAATACACAGCACATTTTAATATTTTAATATTCATATAGTTGAATTACAAAAAATATAGTTATAGTTACGGTTGTGATTTTTATATTATATTTTGAGAGTTTTATACTATACTCCATTTCAATATTTTGCAAAACCCTAAACTATAATACATTTATCACACAGAAATATGCAGGGATTAAGGTACTAACCATAAAAGGCTGACCAATTATACTATATCAAAGGCAGTTAAAAAGAGATTATGAACTGTACTCCACAAAATAATTTGCAAAAGCCAACATATACAGCAAAAGCCAAGAACTACACAGTTATTTCTAACAGGTCTCCCGGCCTAACAGAACACTAGGACTCTGCTAAATTAGCAGATTTAGGAATTACAAGTATGTATGCTAGGAGTACTGAGGATACATGAAAGGTATGGAAATGAAAAGGCAAAAAATCTTCTTGACAGGTTAAAGAGTGTCTTGGGTTAAAAAATCATATAAAGGTGTAAAACAGAAAAATCATCCCTCTGTGCTCTGCGGCACTCTACCAACCCCAAAACCTGCTGTAAATCCTTCCCTTTTTTGGTCTGGAGTAATGGTACTTGTCAAATTCCTTGTATTCTTTCTGGATCAATGCACCGTAACCCTCCAGTCAAAACGTGCCCCAGAAATTTCCTCAAATATTCCCAAATATTTCACGTTTTTCTCTACCAACTGGGCCTTCTTTTCAGACACTCCAAGTCCCCTTTTTAGCAAGAAAATTAAACAGCTTCACAAAAAAAAAAAGCCTTTTCAGCCACCTTTTCCTGCTCTCCCAATAAAAGCAAATCTAATTCAAATTCTAACTCAAAATCTAGTTGCAATTCTAAATGCAACAACCGAATTCCTGAGGCTGGGGTAAATTATCTTCATATTTTATGTGTCATTTCTCACCATTATTAATTTGCGTTCCCACTTCAGCCATCAAATCCCTTCCCAGAAAATTACACTCAGAATTGCCAACAAAGTGGAATTTGGGCTAATTCAAACCTTCCCCTACTCTACTAAAGTGCACTCGCTCATCATTTCCACTCAGGCTGTGAATAATCACAGATCTTTTTGACAATCTTCCCTCCTTAAGGATAAAATTTAAGGTTTAAGGATAAAAAATTAACAATCCATCTCCATTATCCTCTGGACTTCTACCTGTCTATGATCCCCTGCCTACTCCTCTCTCTCCTTTCTCTTCTCTCTTTCTCACGCAAACAAACCTTGACACTTTCCCCACCTTTCCTACCAATTTTCTCCTTCATTTCCCAGCTCCAGGGAACCAGATCTCTTTGCCCAACCAACAAGAGATGCTCCTCATAATTCTCTTCTTATCCTCAGCCACTGGTCCTCCTACTCTAGCACTTTCTGCTCCTTCATCATCTCTCAAGTTATTTATCCCTGCTCTTTCCAGTCCAACATCAACCCCAAGCCTGGGGGACCCCAACCCCTTATTCCTTAAAGGTATCTTTCCTTTTACCCAGGACTAATTTTGGGAGACCCCAGTCTCCTCGGGTCATTCAACCCACCCTTGCGGACTCAAAGTCCACACCTCTCACAAGTACGACTCAGTCAGGCAGCAAATACCTGAATTTGGTGCAGGCAGTTCTTGTCTGCCCCTGCCAGGAGCCAGAGAACAGCCCAGCTCCCTCTGAGAATTCAGGAATTCTGCTGACAATAGGTTTTGTTTCTCTTGTCCTGGCAAGGTGAAGGCACATTCTGCTTCTTAGACATGTGATTAATATTTGGTGCCTCTTACTAGTTAACTGGTGCTTACATGAGCGAACTATTGATCACCTCCTTTCAGAGGCTCTGCCGGGCTCTGGGCCAGCAGAGAGGCCGGGCAGGGCTGGCCATGGCCGGGAACAGGCCCTGAGCCCTGCAGGAGGATGGAGCTGGGCCACAGCCAAATGGCCCCACAAACCTGGGCTGAGCAGCCGGGGCTGGCAAGGGCTGGGCACTGAGGCTGGCATTGGTGACAATTGTCCTGGGCCCCCTCCCTGCTCTGTCCCCGCCACCAAGGACACCGAGCAGCCTCCTCTCTGGGCCACTTGCCTGTTTTCAATGCCTTCCACAGGCACTGACCCTGCCCCACAAGGCCTGGGCTCAGTCCTGCCCCTGCACGCTCACACAGGCTCACATGGACACCGATGGTTTCTCTGGCAGGCTCTCTCAGCCCAGCCCAGCTCCCTGCCAGCTCTGCCAGCTGCCCTGAGCTCTGGGCAGCACCAAGGGCCTCTCCCCAGCACAGCCCAGCCGGCTCTGGCCCCACAGCTCTGCTCAGGGCGGGCTGCTCTGGCCAGGGGCCCCACGGCCTCAGCCCCTCTGCGGGGCACAGCAGCAGCTGCAGCTCAGAGAGGACTCAGCCCCAGCCATGGGGACGGGGCTGGGCCAAGGGAAAAGGAGCCTCCCTGTGTGCCCTGCTCTCCTCCCCCTGAGGTCCTGAGAGCTCTGCACCGCAGGAGGGGCCTGACCCAACAAGGACCAAGGCACAGCAACCAAGGATAGGCCTGCAGCAGGACTACAGCAGGGCTACAAGGGAAGTGGTTTAACATTAGTTAACAACCATTACAAGACAAACAGGAACGGCACAACAATAAACATTGTTGCTAACAGCAACTGTCACCTTTTTCTCTCTAACACAGCCCAGGCCAGCACAACAGCCCCGGCCTTGGGGCCCCCAGGAGCTGCTCCTGCTCCAGGCCCAGGGCCCATGCCAAAGCTGGGGCAGCCAGAAAGCTGTGCCCATTGCTGTTCATTCCTACTCTGATGGCGAGAGTAAAAAAATAACAAAAATCTTGTTCATTTATTTCTCTTCAATACCTTGTGAGTCTCCTCATTCATAGGAAGTTTCTTCTTGGGGGGACTGACAGCGGGTCTGTGAGCCAAATGACTGAGTTAGCTGAAGAAGAGATTTGTGTTATACCTGTGAAAGGAAAAAGACAAGGTCCTTGGCCTTGGAACTGGTCAAACAGAGACAATGAAATGCATATTTGCAGGTTTTCAGTTTCCTAGAAATGAAGGCAAATGTTTAGATTTTTTTATGAATGCTTGCCAAATCTAGATTGATGTTAATTGCTTTGTGCCAATGAACATGATCAGCTGCTTTAATTAACCAATATTTTTAGTATACATCTGGTTTAGAAATCTGTTCCGTACATGCGTTGTGGAGAACTGTATAAAAAGGGAACACACAGCACATAAATGAGAAGCTTTTGATACGATGCACAGTGTGTCATGTCTGTCTCTACAATAACTGTTTCTGGGTCACAAAACAAGGGAATATTATTAAATTGGCGGGAATGATTACCATGAGTGCTTGGAAGACAACAGCATCGGAAATGGAAGCAATAGAAATAAGGAGAGTATTGGCCTCTGGCGATGTGCACCAGGATGCAATGAGAGAAGGAAGCAGGCAGTGTGTTCTAGCTGGAAAGCATCCAGACATCAGTACCCTGAGAGCTTTCTTGGGCTCCGGGTTCCTCAGGCTGTAGATGAGGGGGTTCAGGGCTGGAGCCAGCACCGAGTAGAGAACTGCTATTGCCAGATTCAGGGCTGGGGAGGAGATGGAGGGGGGCTTCAGGTGAGCAAACATGACAATGCTGAGGAACAGGGAGACCACGGCCAGGTGAGGGAGGCCGGTGGAAAAGGCTTTGTGCTGTCCTTGCTCAGAGAGGATCCTCAGCATGGAGGCCCTGAAGATTTGGGCATAGGAGAAAACCGTGTAGACAAAAGAAGCAAATACCAAAGAGGCACTAACAGTAATGAGCCCAAGTTCCCTGAGATAGGATTTGGAGCAGGAGAGCTTAAGGATGTGTGGGACTTGACAGAAGAACTGGCCCAGGGCGTTGCCCTGGCACAGGGGCAGGGAACATGTATTGGCAGTGTATTGGCCCAGGCAGCTGCTGCCATGTGGGCACAAGCTCTGCTGCCCAGGAGGGTCCCGTAGTGCAGGGATTTGCAGATGGACACGTGGTGTTGGTAGCACACGATGGTCAGGAGATAAAATCCTGTTGTAGTGCAGAAAAGAACAAAAAAGACTTGAGCAGCACATCCTGCATAAGAGATGTGCCTGGTGTCCCAGAGGGAATTGTGCGTGGCTTTGGGGACAGTGGTGCAGATGGAGGCCAGGTCAGCAAGGGCCAGGTTGAGCAGGAAGAAGAACATGGGGCCGTGCAGGTGGTGGCTGCAGGCTGTGGCACTGATGGTGAGGCCATTGCCCTGGAGGGCAGGCAGGGAGATGCCCAGGAAGAGGCAGAAGTGCAGGAGCTGCAGCTGCCTCGTGTCTGCCAATGCCAGCAGGAGGAAGTGGCTGATGGAGCTGCTGTTGGACATTTGCTGTGTCTGCACATGGGGACCTGTTCATGGATAAAGGAGAGGGACAAGTCAGCAGAGGCTGCTTTGAGCCAAACTTGTGCCTATGCCTTTAAACACCTGTCGTGCAGGTGTTGGTGTCTTTGGTGCTGAGCCTGACTGCTGACAAAACAGCAACACATTCGCTTCACAGTTGGACTAGGTTGATGCACAAGATGGCGGCTGGGGCTGAGGTAGCCACACACAAGATGGCGGCTGGGGCTGAGGCAGCCACACACAAGATGGCGGCTGGGGCTGAGGCAGCCACACACAAGATGGCGGCTGGGGCTGAGGCTGGGCCTCCCAGCTCAATCTGCGGCCCTGCCAGCCCAGCCCCAGCCCCGGAGCCAAGCAGGGCAGGCAGAGCCTCCCCCTTCAGCCGTCTGTTGAAATGGACATTAACAGACAGCCAGGAAACAGACACGGTGTGGCACCTTTGCTCTGTGCACGCCAACATAGACCAGCCAGTTTGTAACACCAGCTGGATGTACTTTGATGTCAAAGCAATTCAAACAGGTGAAAATAGAAAGAACCTCCAGGCCTTGACTGTTTTAAAATAAAATCTTCTTTTATTATTTCCAAAAGAGGGTCCAAAGCATTTCCTGTGCAGATGGACTTTGATTAGCATCAAGAAGCATCACAAGTGGTTTTGTCCAGGCAGGAGTCACAGTGACTGAGAGGTGATGAAAATGAAGGTGGGATGTGCTTGAGGCAGACAGTGAAGTGGCTGCTCCCCCGAGATGTGTATCCCTCAGGGTACCTATTTCTTTAGAACACTATGAAGACTCTGGAGAAGTGATGAACAAAGCATAAGTGCAGCAGGAAGTCCACGGCAGTTTCGGTTGTTCCTCATGAGACTCTTCAAGTTGAGCACAGCCATTCTGTTCAGCAGGCGCACGGGCAAGGGCTTCTTGGAGCGCTGCCCTGGCACCCGTTCTTTGGAGTAGGGGATTGCAGGGAAAAAAGAAGAGAAGCCCAACAGCTACTGAAGAGGAACAGTCACTGACAGGAAGCAGTCCGTTCAGAAATTAAAGGGGTAAAAAGGGGTAAAAAGGCAGAAAATGTGAGGTGACAAGTATGAGAAATGGGAGTGAAAAAAGGAGAGAAATGTGAGGGAAGAAAAGAACAGGAAACCTGAGTGGGAAAGGGGTGGAAAACATGAGTGAAAATTGGAGAGGAAGGTGAGAGGAGGAAAGGGCAGAAAATAGGATGGGAAAATTCTAAGAAAGGTGAACGGAAAAGGACGAGAAACATCAGGGAAAAGATGGAGGGAAATGTGAGGGGGAGAGGCTGAGAAAGTTTCCTTGCAAAGAGAGAGAAACAGGCAGCAAATGTGAGAGGAACATAGTGAGGATCCTGAGGGGGAAAGAATGAGAAAGCAGAGGGCAGAAAAAGACAGAAAACATGAGGGGAAAATCAGGTAGGAAGCTTGATGGGAAAAGTGGCAGAAAACTTTTCTAACACGTGCTTACTCAGAAATCTCACCTATTCATTTGTAACCATGGAAGTAAGATCTACTCATTACTTTGCTGAAACTCACCTGCTAAACATTGCCTCCAATTATTTAACGTATTTCAATCCCTTCTCCGAAGTTTTTGATAGGACAGTAGGGCTCTCTTTAGGGTCTCTGGGGGCCATTTGAGGAAATTCCTCATCTGATGGCCAAGAGCCTCCTACAACCACTCTCTTCCCCCTGAATGCATTCCAGCTACCTTCTTAGGAGGACTACTCTATTCTCAAGCACCCATTAATCACTGCACTGAGGGAATAGAGGGCTCAACACTGTGTCTGTTCCTGCAAAGGCAATTCATGATTTGTTACAGTTCAACATTTTCTCAACACCTTCCTTCTCTAGGAATTGCTCAAAAGCATTTCCTCAATGCACCTAGAAAATGTTTTTCCTGACTGAAGCCACATTGTGTCTTTCCTTCAGCAATGAAGAAGTAAACACAAATTGCCTCCTGAAACCCTTCTGCTCCCTTCCAAATCAGTCCACTGCTCAAGCACAAGCCACAGGCTCATCCCTGATTCCCTCGCTGAGATAGGAGGTCATCTTTTGCTGCAGCCAAAAGATGACTAGAGAAAAGAAGGAAAGTTGTTGGTTCTAGGTGTTGCTCTTTAGGGTTTGGATTAGTTCTAGTTAATTTGCTGGGTGTTGCTGTGAGCTGGGAGAGGGGCCAGCTTGAAGACCAGACCAAAAGGGAAGTAGCATGAGAGGGGAGGGGACAGAAAAGTAGGCGGTTGGGAGAGAATATAAATATAAGTTCCCTTGCACCCAGCCAAAGGGAAAAGAGACCCAGTTTGCCCTGGGCTGGGCGAGGCAATAATAAGCAGCGTTGTGTGTGTGTGTGTGTGTTTAGCTCTTGGGAAGGTGAGATACACACCCAGCTCAGGTGAATCCTTACTAAGAAACAGTTCTCTTTGGCTTTGATGACTTTGTCACTAGTTAATTTTAGACAAGAGTTGGCTCCTTTCTGACACCTCTCTCCCAGCAGCTCAGGGCTGTATGGCACAGTGCTTGCTGTGTGCCAGAGAGCACAAAGCAGGCCAGCCCGGTGCCCCTGAATATTTCTGCAGACCACTGTGCATTTCACCCCTTGCTCTGGCTCAGTGCAGAACTCCAGAACTGCAGGTGCTTCCTCCCAGAGCTGTGTGAGGCCCTGGCTGGTGCAGATGTCAAGGGACAAGCTGTCCCTGCCTCCTGCTGGCCTCGGTTCCCCCGGGGGGCAGAAGCGCCATGCCTGAAGGACGCTGCCCTGTGCTGGAGCCTGCAGAGCAGCCCGCCTCCCTCCCCTGTGCCCAGAGTGCTGCACACACTGCTCACCTTTGCCAGGAGTGCCAGGGCAGCCAGCACAAGAGTAGGAATCCTCAGCCAGGCCTGCAGCCCTGGGCTGTGCTTTGCCTTTCTCTCCTCCTGTGCACACTCCAGACGGCCAATGCCACCAGTCTGTGCTGTGCCCAGCACGGCTACGCTTCCCCTTGGGAGTAGCCAGCTGCCAGCTGGGCTCTGAGAGCTGAGGATTGACCTGGTGCCACCAAGAGGCACCCAGGGCCGGGCTGCTGCCTCCTGCAGCTCCAAGGGCCTCCTTCCAGCCTGCCTCTGCCCAGGCTCAGGCTGCTCCGGGCTCTGCCAGGGCTCTGCTGGGGCTCCAGCCTGGCCAAGGCAAAGCCTGCTCTCACCTCGCACTGCTGACAGCTCTGCACCATCTCTGCACCTTTCCCAGCAGCCTCCCTGATCTTTCTGCTTTCTCACTTGAGAAAAACTCTCCTCCAGCCAAAGAAATTGCATTCAGGGATACAAATCCAAGTGGCAGGAACACAAATGCTCTCGAGTCAGAGCTCAAGGCCTGCACATCTGCACAGGGTGTTTGGGCTCCCTCACTCCTCCTTTGCTTCTGCCTGCAAATGCCAGTGCCAGTGCCCTTTCTGCCTCAAACACAAGTGCTCGGTAAAACCCAGCCAGTGGGCCATATTCCAAAGACACTGTGCTCTGCAGAGGATGAATGAAGAAGAGCCTTCTCCCCTTTCAAACTGTACCAAAGAAGCCATCAATGTCACTTCCCACCTCTAAGAAAAAACAGACAGTTTACAAGGAAATGCTGAGCTTTCTCACTGCCTCTGAAGGAGGGCCATCTTCAAAATGACTTGAAGTTTCATGAGTTTTATTTACAATGTTAGGCTACAACGCTGCCTTACAATCTTAACAACAATCCTACTCTACAATCTTCGCTACAATCGTAGCCTAAAATCTTCCTCTCGGCTGGTCATGGAGAGGACTGCTTTAAAGGGCCTCTCCCCTTCTTCTCAACTCCTGCCATCTCTTCATTGTGACGATGAGAGGCACGAGGCTGGACGCAGGCTGGGCAGATGTTACAAATGGATGCTGCAGAAAGGAAAAAAACCTACAATGAGCCATTACTTTCCAAGCTAAGAGCCTCAAAGGCAGGGGAATATGTTTGAAATGAAAAGGGGATTCAGTCAGAGTAGGTCTAAGGAGCAACAGTGGGGCAACAGTGGCACAGCTTGCTGCAAGAGCTGGTAAGTGTCCCAGCCCTGGAAATATTTCAAGTCTGAGCACCCTGGTTTCTTTAAAGATGTCCCTGCTCATTACAGGGCACTTGGAGCAGATGACCTTTAGAGGTCCCTGCCAGCCCAGCCCAGTCTAGGCTTCCTGACTGTTTTCATTACAACAGCACCAGGAGTGGAGGTGAGGAGGAGGGGGCTCATCTGATGCCTTGCACTTCCATGGAGGAGGAGCCCATCCCTGGGACACTGTTTCCTCTGCAGCCCCTGCTGGCATTTTACCTGCAGGAGCTCCTGGGCCGACCAGCGCCGTGCCTCATCTGTCTGCAGGCAGCAGCTCAGGAAATCCCGCAGCAAAGGGGAGAGGAGCTTGGGCTGCCGCAGCTCTGGGATCCCTTTGGTGGCTATCAGGAGTTGAGCCTGAAGAAAAAGGAAACACCAGTCTCTCACCTGCTTCTTTCACATCTGGAACTGCTCTCCCACATCCCATTGTTCAAGCTGCACTCTGCAGTGGTGCTTTCTGCAGTGGCACAGAGGCAGAGATGACTTTCCTGGACCGACAAAAAACTCAAAGCTCGAGGCAGCCACAGCTTGTCTAACACCCAGCAGATGTTGCCTTGGCAGCTGGTTTCATTGACTGACCTCATTAGTGGAAGTTAGATCAGCAAAAGCACCTTTGCTTCTCTGAGGATTCACCTGACCAGCTTGACAGGCTGTTTGGAAGAGGCACTTTGCTCTACTAACTCACTCTACTATTTCCAAGGATTATTACATGAAAAGCATCTCTGCAGTGCTTGTTGTTCCCATAAGCACAGCTGCCATCAAACAAAAGATATCAGGATTTTGCCTTGGTTCTTGTAAAAACTGGTAATTGCAAGTAAAGAAAGGAAATCCATCAGTTATTCCTCAGATAAGGAAACAAACATTTGGAATCTCATCTTCAACACAGACACATGGAGATGCACGCACAGATGTCTTGGGATGAAAATGCCTGTTTGGGCACACAGGCATTTTCGTGGTCAAATCAGAAGGAGAAATGCCATCCCGATGGTTGGCATCCCTCTGCTCATTTGGATCCTCAAGTCAACGCATTAATGGTATGCCCGTCCCAGAAAGTGCCAGGAAACCAAGGGGTGGTTTTGGCAGGCTCTCCCCATGCCCAGGCTTCAGCTTGGTTCCATGGAGAAAGTGGCTTGGCTTAGGAAAGGAAGATGGTCACAAAGTGTTTCAGCACCACTGCACAAGAAGCACAAGAGACTCTGTGGCCTTCACCTGAAGATGTCCAGGTTCAGGCCAGTTTTGCTGTGAGAAGAATGGGGTTCCACATCTCTCCAAACTACTGTTCTAGAAACTTTGTTGGGCTTGGATTTCTTTCCTTCATTTCAGGGAAGAGAACACCAGCTCTAAGATGCTTCTTTCCTGTTCTTAGGGCCATCTACAAAGCCAAAAGAGCTGGAACCACTTCTAAGCCAGAGCAAAATGTTTCCTGAGAATGGAGATAGTTTGCGTGGGGTAAGGCTTGAGTTCCCCCACTGATAAAACCAAAACTCCACCAGATGCAGGGATGTGCTGCAGGGACATTTTTGGAAAGGGACCGTGGGGGAAATAGTTCCAGCAGATGGCAATGGGATTTTTCCAGTGGCACACAGAACGTGGGGATGGTGAGAAAGACAGTGGGATCAGAGAGCATTTACACCTTACCGAGCGTAGACTTTTATCCTCATAAGGAACTTCTTGCTCCACCATTTCCATGCCCACGATTCCAAACGACCAGATGTCGACTTTTGGGCCATAGGTGTGAGCCCTTGCAAGTTCCGGAGCCATCCACCAAGCAGTCCCTGTCACCGAGTTCCGTCTGCTCTGCTCAGGGGTGAGTTGAACAGAGAGGCCAAAATCAGCTGGGGAGAAAGCAGAAGATTGTTTTTATCTGAATACTGTGCAATTAGAAAAGCAAGCAAAAGAATTGGCCAGTAGAAGTTTGAGAATGTGCTGTTGAATCTCCTGGACAAGTGTCCCTGCTCTGTTTCCTCAGGACTTTAGCCAAGGAAATATGGCATTGGCTACTTCAAAAAACCCCACATTTTTTACACTGCCTCTTGCAGTGCCATCTGTTTCCCCGAAGCTTTAGACTCGTAGCTCCCTCCCTCTGGAAGGGACACACACAGAGCAATGCCACTCTGGACTGTTCCTTGCCATAGGTCTGTGCACCTTGCAACCGTGCGGTCAGCTGACAGCAGGGGTCCCTGCACTGCCAGCAGCACCATTGTTGGGGGACTGGCAGTCACTCAGGAGCAGCTCCAAACCCCACATATCCCTGGAACGCTGCACCTGACCAAGAATATACTGACCCAGCTTGACAGAGCCATCGGTTTTAAGCAGGATGTTAAGGCTCTTCACATCTCGGTGAATCACATGGTTCGAATGGAGGAATTCCAGTCCTTGGAGGCACTGAGAGAGAAACCAGAAACAGGAGGGCAAAAATCGGTGATGTGATTTCATCAGACAAGAAAGGCAACAGCTCTCAAAGATTCCCTCTGCCGGGGAATTGGGAGTAATGGCAGAACACAATGGCATTGAGAGGAAGAGCTTGCTGCTCCAACACTGGCAGAGCAGCACCTTTCTAAAGAAAGGCATGTCAGCTTGTGAAAGAGCAACAGCAACTGCTGGTGTAGACGCTGCCCTGCAAAGCAGCCAGGATGACTGCTGCTGCAGTGGATGTGCTCAGAAGTAAAAAAGCATTTTGGCTGCACTGCTAAGCTTTTCAGCTGAGCACTGAGAGAAAGGAGTCTCTTTTTTCTTTGCTGTTTGTTTCAAAGGCTGCCACCACCACCTTTGCCTTTACGGGCAAGGAATGCAGTGAAGACAGGCAAAGAGGGAGAAGAGGAAATACAAGAGACAGAGTGAGAATGCATCAGCAGGAGAGAAGAGGACAAGCACAGAGTCCAGTGAGTGCAGGCGCACTGGCGGGCAGTTCACTTGAGATGCTCTTGCCTGCACATAGCATTCCAGCAACACAGAATCAAAGCCTGGCACATGGAATGGCTCCTGTTCTGAGCCCCTTTCCCAGACAATCCTGCCCAAGCCCTGGGAAGCACAGCTGGGATCCCTGACCTCTCGACTGATGGTCGCCACGTGCTCTTCCGATATGCGAACCTCAGTGATGATATCGTTGAGAGTGCCTCCATCCATGTACTCCATGACCAGCCAGACTTCCTCATGCACCAGGTAGCTGAAATGAGGAAACAAGGCCATGCAGGTCATGCAGATGAACAGGCATGGCTACCTTGGTTTTTTGCTTGATTCCTGTTGCCGCGTCCCTTTGTGACAAGGACAGAATTCAAGGAATAGACATTCCCTCCAGGCTGTGCATTGTTTGCAGTCTGTGCAGTCTCAAGGAGAACAGCACATGTGTGAAGAGGAGATGTCTTAGACGGCCAGCCAGCACAACTGCAGTTCAGTAACAGCCAAGATGAAAGACCTGTCCCACATGGTAGTTCTGGAAAGAAGCACCTCGTTTTCCTGGCATGGCCAGCCATGGAAAAGAGGGGCATCAATCCCAGGGAAATCCTCTCTAGGATGCTTCATCAGCACTGAAGAAATTTTTTTAATCAATCCTGAGACAAGATGGAGACAGTGAACGCGACAGGGTATTGACTTGGGATGCTAGGGTTGATCCAGGTTTTTGGACAATTTTCCAACTGTGTGTTTGAAAGCCAGGGAGGGGCCATGCAGACAAAATGCACTCTCTTCCCATCCATTGGAGATGAGTAGGGAAATGATAATTAACCAATAATTAACAATTTTCTGCCAGTGTCCAACGTGGGTTTTTAACTTGGCATGTAAAAATTCATGGGATAAGACCATGACCACTCACCTGTCTAAATAATTCACAATGTGGGGACTCTTATTCCTCTTCATGATGATGATTTCATTCAGGGTTAATTCAGTCCTATTTGGTCCCAGAAGATTTATTTTCTTGATGGCCACCTAGAATGACACAGAAAATCAGGAACTTTACAAGTTGGTGGCACGAGACCACAACACACACGGAGCGAGTGATTTTGCCATGACAGAGTCGAGCCGTGCCAAAGTGCCTTGTGATGAGACAAAGGAGTCATTAGGAACTGACATTCCAACAGCCCATTTCTCTGCTCCTTTGGGGGCCACTTACAGGACACGTGGCCACTGACGTTTTGCCTTGTCCACTTGTTAACAATGGTGTCTCGACTATCACCCACAAAGCTCTGAGCACACTCTCTGTTTCTCTGTCTGTACTTCAGAAGAAGTGATCCATGCCTTGCTACTCTGTGGATACATCTTGGGCTATAGGCGGGGCTTAGGGCTTTTAGGGACACCTTGCAGATCTCTCCCTACGTGCAGTTCCCAAGTGCAGCAGTGCAGGTGCCTAAGGAACTGCCAGGAACATTCAGATGTATTTGCTGGCAGCCAGAAATGAGAATTCAGCACTCTGAAGCCATAGCCCCCAAGAGCAGTGAGATGCTCTAAGGCACCACCACCTTTGTTTGAGCAATTGGGAGCCTGGGAGAGCGTCCTTCTCTGAAAGGGACTGCTGCCCTCCTTGCCTTCCTTCTGGCAGCTGAGAAGGACAAAGACTGTCCCAAATGCGGTTGACAGGCTGGCACCAGTGTGTGCTTCTTGTGCAGCACAGCTGGACCCAAAGCTCCAGCCACAGCTGACACAAGAAAGGAAAGCCCTGGAGAGCAGCAGAATCTGCAGGGGCTGTTGACATTTACCTCTCCTCCTGTGGCAGTGTCGACCGCTCTGCAAACAGCTCCAAAACTCCTAGAAACAAAAGAGCAGCAAAGAAAGGAGAAGCCATTTAGATCTTGGAATGAAAGGCAGCCCAGACAGGAGATGTCTGCTGGAAATGCCTCAAACCTGCAGCATGCAGGAGGGCTCTGCCAGAAGGCAGATGATGCATTTTCCTCTGCCGTGCATGGGCACTGGGCCTGTTCCTGAAGCATTGGGGTTGACTGCCTCAGCTCAAAAGGCCAGTTGATTCTTTCATCTTGGATTTCAGTTGCTAAACTGGGCAGTTTTTATCCTGGTCACAGACTATTTCCTTCAGCAAACTCTTGGCAAGAATTGTTCCTGGGAACTGTTATCTCACTGCTATGAGAGGGGCTAGGTTGCTGTTTCTGGCAATGAAACAGAAATGTCTTGGACAATGCCCTCTGACCACGCTTACAAATTCCGGCTGGAACTGAGAGATGGGGCAGACTAACCCAGGCGTCTGAATATGTTTGCAGCTTCAAAGTGCCTGACGTCAAACTTGACAGATATTCCAGCTGCAAATCACCTGCCCCATGACTGTGTAGAACAAACTGTGGTTGGACTCACCCACTGCCAAGATTTTCCAGTTCTGTGTACTTCATGAGGGGATTTTCCGTGCTCGCCATTTGCCCTGAGGGAAACAAAATGCAAGATGCTCACTTGAGAGCAGAGATCCCAGCATCCAAGAGATACAAGCCCACTGTCTGGGGCTCTGGGTCCTTTGTGGTCAGCCGGGTAACAACAACAACAACAAAAACAGCAACAAGACAGGCAGCTCTGCAGTACAAATGGTCAGCACAGAGACTGATTTTCTACAGTCCTTTGAAGAGATCTCTTGACAGAAAACAAAGCACAGGGAGATGCATTTTCAGGAGAGGGGGGCATCTTCTCCACCTTGCAGCTGTTTGCCAAAAGAATGCCTTTCTGTTACTAAAGCAAAGCAGCTCCTGCTATAACCAATCCCAAGGGGGCCTTCAGCAGCAGGATCCTTGGCCTTGATGAGCAGGCTGAGCTGGAAGACGCCCTTGCCCGTGCCCCAGGTGAAGAAGCACACTGCTTCTCCTCCCCCTGCCAGCAGGGATCAGTCCCTGCCATTGCACTGGCCCTCTCAGCTCCGCACACGTGCCCATCTTCCCGCAGCGGGCAAGGGCAGCAAGGACAGCAGTGCTCCCTCCTCAGGTACCGGCGGGACATGGACAGCTGCCCAGAGGAGATGCTGCCCCTGGCTGAGCCCAGCCCAGGCCATGCAGGAGCCGGCCCAGAGCAGGGGCTGCTGCCTCGGGGCAGCTCCGTGCTGCAGCGGCCGGGCAGCAGCGGGACTCTCCCAGCTAAGGAAGGCTCCAGCCTCTGCACTCACACCGGCCCTCAGGGCCAGGGCAGCCACCACAACAAAGCTGCCAAAGCCCAAGCACCAGCACTGACAAGCCATGGCAAGAAGGCACGGCCACACCCAGCCCCTTCCAAGCCGGGGACCCCATTCAGGACACAGCAGGATTGGCTCTGAGATCAGACACACCCAGGTGCACATCCAGGTCCTTTTTGTGCCAACACGTGATGGTAGACAGAGAGTCAACTGGGCTCTGTTCTCAGCCCCACCAGGTCTTGTCTGAGAGCACAGTACTGGCAGCTGTTCTGGGCAAGAAGCAGATTCAGTGACTTGTGCTGCAGAATCACAGAGGGCTTGATGTGTGTTCCTAGAGACTGATCTGAGCAGGGCTTGGGCCAATGGGTAGCATTCAAACAGTCTGGGAATGGCTGGGAATCAGGTACGAGAAAGTGCCACGGATCTGAGGAATATACAGCAGAGGGGTAAAAAGCTCACTCCAGAGAAATGCCTACAGTGCGCTTTTATCTGATCAAGCCCCAGGGATGTGTCTCTTGGACACACCTTTCTAAAAACAAAACTAGGATATTAAATACAGATTCTGATAAACGGATTGTTTTTTTTTCATTGGGGACGCAATAAAAACACCTCTTGCTCCCTGTTTCTGCTGTCACCTGATGTTCTTTCTAAAGGAGTTCTCACTGACAAAACTAAAATGTTGTCTTTAAAAAACCTGTAGATGTAGTAGTGGTAAATGAGAACAGGCATAACAATGACACCAGTAAGAGACATGGGACAGAAGAGCTCCTTTAGGATGGAGAATAAAATTCCACCCAAAAAAATCCAGAAAAACCCCAAACTAAAGCCAAAACCTAAAGACAAAATGCCAAAACCAATCAATTTCTGTGAAGCTTTTTTTTTTTTGCTCTGCTGGTGTGTGAGAAGTCAGGAGTCTTAAGGAGAATTTTGGAAGCTAACTATTCTATGCAGTTTGGCCACCAGCACACAGCACTTGCCCATTTGCTAGGTCCCAGCCTTCTGCTGATGCAGAAACAATCCCTGCTTCTGCCTTTAGCAGACAGCGAAGCTCAGGCATGCCCCAGCACGTCCAAGCTGCCCTCAGAGGCAGCAGGACCACCCAGAGCACTCTCTTGCTGCCTTGGAGCACAGCATTTCCTGTGGGGAGTCCTAAATGTCCCTGGGACACCAAAGTGAGGAGAATCATTTGGTCCAGCTATGCTGACATGTGCACACAATACACTGTCCCTCAGAGAAGAAAGGCACCAGACGTACTGAGGAGCTCCAGGGAGTCATCCTCCATCTCCTGTTGCTGAGCAGCAGCTGCGTCAGTGCTAGAGATGCCCGGGCTCCACTTCTTAGCTTGGACAGCAAAGCCTCCTTTAGATGACACTGCTGCTGCTGCTCCTGCTGCTCCTGCTGCTGCTGCTGCTGCTGGTGATGCTGCTGCAGGTTGAACAGAAGAGTCTGCAGAGATCTGAGACAACCAAGAATTTTGTGTCAGAAAAGTGGCTGGCAGAGATTAGCCCGAGATCCCATTTCAAATGCAAGCCCTTAGGAAGATGCTGTCAGCCACATGCAGGGCTCTGCCATAGGTTTTTTCTGATGTCCACTTCTGAAATTGGATGGCTCAAAGCCAAAGGCTGGTTTCACCTGACTTCATGGCCAGATTCAATTTCCATTTTCTCCAAAATCCATTTGCATGGATTTTCTGAAGGGTGACTGCCAAAATGACCATTCCACTTTCTCCCAAGGACTCTTTTCCCCCTCCAAGGGCTGCAGACACACTTGCAGCTCCTTGTTCAAATGTTCTACCTCCTCCCGCGGAGTCCTCTTTTCCTCCACCATCTTCGGAACGAGCTCAACTGGCAGCCCTTCTGCTCTGGACGCTTTCTGTGCCTCACAGGAATCCTGGGGCTCCTCGTTGCCAGCCACGTGCTGGAAATCCTTGCAGGCTGCCAGGCGAGATGTCAAGACGTCCACCTCAAAGAGTCAAAGAGAGCAAAGCAGTCAGAGAGTCCAGCTTGTCCCTGTCAGACAAGAGTCATGGACTGTGAGGAAAGGGAGAGACCAGATTCACAACGGAGACAGACAGCTTCTTTCAAGATCCATCTGGGTCACCGTGTTCACCTGCAAGAACACCTCAAGAAAGAAGGAGAGCAGGAACAGGCCAGCAGGAATGCATTCAGATGACTGCTGGCCAAAAGGCCAAAGCACTAGTGCCACTGTCCAGGGCAGCAGCTGAGATTCAGCAGATCAGGAAGCGTCCTTCAGAGTGGCTGTGACAGACACTAGAGCAGGATGGCGCTCAGAGGCATCACCCCACCCCCCTGCTGCTCTGCAGGGGAAAGGCAAGAAGGGCAGAAAGCACCTGGTTGGTGACTGCAGTGGCTATCACTCTTTCACTCACTCTTTTTCGTAGAGCTTCTCGCTCCTCAACGAGGAGATGAATTTTGGCACGGCTTTCTGTTAGACACTCCATTTCTTCCTCCAGCCTCTTCTCTGTTGACTTGATCCTAGCCTGAGTTTTCTCCAGCTCTGCCAACAGCTTCTCACCGAGGTTCTTCTCCTTTGCCTTGATCCTGGGCTGAGTTTTCTGCAGTTCTGCCCGCTGCTCCTCTCCAAAGCTCTGTGAAGAACGAGACAGAGAAGCTTTCCTCAGGGGAGTGGCGGCCAGTCTTCCACTCACCTGGTTTTGTTGTTTGCTCCTCGGCTGATGGAGTTGCCTGTGATCCTGTCTCCCGTCTTCATTCTTCTTCGTCCTCACTGCCATCATGTCGCTTGGAGCTTTGGGCAGCTCTGCTTGTGCCTCTGCCTCGACGTTCTGTGCACACAAATGCAGAGCAAGTGACTGGCAGCTGCCATCAGGCTCAGCTTTTCCTCTTTCAGCCTCCAAACTACATTCATTCAGCCACTTCTTCCTGCTGCCCTGCCCACCTCTGCTTCCATTGTAACCCTGCTGTCCCAGTACTGATCTCTGCAGATTCCAAGGCTCTGTGCCTTCAGTGCCTGTGGGACTCCTGGCCTCCTCAGTCCCAAGAGCTCCGTTTTATGCCCCTCTTCCTGCCCTTCACTCTGTCACCTGGCCAGCCAGGCTTACCTTGCCATTGTCCTGTGGCTCTTCCAGCTGCCGCCCGAGCTGTTCTTCCCATTCTTCACCTGGAAAGAGCTCTCCCTGAATCTGGAATGGTTGGCATGGCAACTCTGATGAAGCAAGCTGCTCATGCTCTTCCTCTTCAGGGCCCTGCACAGGAAGCAAGAGAAGATGCCTTTCAACTTGCCATACAATTTTGTGGGGCAAGATTCCAAGCCTGCTGGGCTCACACATTCACACAGCACTGTGCTGCTTCTCTCCTGGGTCATTCTCTGCCCGTGGGGAGGCACGGATTCCAAATGGGACACTGGCAATACAATCAGGCTCCATCTGGGGCTGAAGCTCAAACAGCCCCTTAGGAAGCTGACAGGGAACGTGTCTTTTGCCCCTCGAGAGAAGAGTGGCCCCCCACGCGTTTATGGACTACACAATCATCTCTTAGCAGCTTATTAAAAGCCAAAAGACAGGTGGACTCCAAGTGCCTGTCAGCTCTGCTACTGACTGCTCTGCCAGAAGAGGCAAAAGAACAACCTGGCAACAAAGGCAGCAAAATCCCTGACTTCAAGCAGCAACTCCACGTCCCCAGTGTGACCCTGAAATGCTCCCAGGTAAGCACAGCCGAGAACTGACAGGGACAAACCACCCCAAAGAGCTTGTGTTGTCAGATGAATAGTTTTTGTGCCTGTAGCTACTTGGCAAGTCGGTGGGGAGGGACAGGTGTCCCCAGACCACAGTGTCCCCTACATACCTGACAAGGCCAAGCAAAGTGTCTTTGACGTGCTCCCTCTGCAGACAGGGAGCCTTCCTGCTTCAGGCTGGCCCCTGTCAGAATCCCAGCAAGCTGGGGCCCAAACAGGACAGATCAAAGCCCATTTTCCAGGGGTCACTGGCTGAGGGGAATGGCTGGGTCCTGGCAGCACTCCAGCACTCAGCATCCTCAGCCACCAACAACACAAGAGCTGGCTGCTCAGAAACTTGCAGCTCTGCCTTGCACTAAAGACAGCAGCCTCCTGTCCCTGGCACTCACTGTCTGGGAAGGTTGAGGCTGTGGTGTGACCACAGCTGGAGCCTGGTGGTCATTTGGCTCCTCGTTGGCTTCTCCAGGAGCACAGGGAGCCAGAGGAGAATCTTCTCTTGCTTCTGTGCTCTGTGGACAGCCAGGAGCATGAGACACGGGCCATTTTAGACCTCTGACTTATAACCTTGTTTCTCTTCAGCTCGAGAACCAGCTCTACTATGCACAAATCATCAACTTTGATAGCAATGGGATTCTAAGTCACTCAGACTAAATTCTAAGGGGCTGATTCAAGTGTACTGCAATTTGCTCTGAATTAGATATTGCCCCCTGGCTACTATCAGCAAGCAACGTTCCCTCTGCAAAACTGAGCTTTTAGTTCTTTTATAGCTTGGAAATGGAAAACTAGGAAATGGAGAATTAGGAAATATCCAGTGGTGCCTTTGCTCTTGCTGCTGCAGACATGGAAATGGATTTTCTTGCAGCCTACTCGGCTGGTCCTCTACACTCTACTGCCACAGGCCAAGCTCACAGCTTGCTGCACAATTCTTAAACACCAGGAACACCAAATGTTCCTTTCTCACTCACCTCAGGATCAGCACCGCTGAATACCCGGCTCAGGTGACCTGCAGTGGGCAAGGGAAAATGAACCAGATGCTTTGAGAAAACCGGAAACAACCATGGCATTTTTAGAAAGCTTTCCAAGAAGGTCCACGTTTTCAAAGTTATCCTGCTTGACCCAGCAAAGGGAGGAAATGACAGACTCTGCTGCCACAGACTCTGCCATGGAGGGAACGCAAGCCCTGCAGGTTCCCTTGCAAATGCTGCCCGCAGAGCCCTGGCTACAGACACCCCCTTGTGAGCTGAACGTGTTGACAGGAGCTTTACCCAAGTGGCATCCAAATGGCCTTTCTGTTTGCAAATCAACTCAGTCACTAAGAAAGAGCAGGAAGACATACAAAAAACCAGGGTAGGTGACACCCAGGGAAAATCTCTACTTACATGCCAGGTGATTCAGGAAATAGCAGGAATAAGTTGCTATGAAAATAGGGCAAACTGCAGCAGCGAGTTGCCCAATCATTTTGGCAACTGCTGTGCAAGTTTGCAGACTATATACTTAATATATAGTATATATGCTATATATATATAAAAAAAATATAAGCTTATATATAAATATAAATATACATATATATATAATATATATTATATTTTACTATCTTTATTTTATATAAATATATGAATATATATAAATATATACTATATATATAAAGTCTGCATATACTAAAACCAAGAAAAAACGCAAGGCTCCTCTCTGTGTGCTGTTGCACACCAACAAACGCCTTAAGAACAGGAAGAGGCTCCTGCTCAGAGCAAGCTCCAGAGCTGCTCTGACACCCCTGAGGCCTTCCACGCACCAAGGCAACCGTGTGATGTCACCACGACCACGTGGCGACCGTGCCCTGACATCACAAAGCAAACGCTCTGTGATGGTCTGTGACATGATGCGGATGGATGGACTGATGTTTGTGTCGGCCTAGGCTGCATTTCTTTCCCCTCCCTGGGCTGCCTTTTTCACCTCTTGTTTTCCCCCTGTGCCCTCTGTGTCCCCTGTTGCTGTGCTGGGGGCGAGCTGGCGGCCGGGCCGGGTGGAGCAGCAGTTCCAGCCCCGGGTGTCCCTGGAGCGCTGGGAGCTGCCGGTGGCCCCAGGCACTGTCCCCTGAGGAGCTGCTGAAGGACAGGGAGACACAGGGGGCTGAGGGGGCTGAGGAGGCGCTGAGGCTGCAGGGACAGCGACCTTGAGGTGCTGCAGGGACTGAGGGCTGTGGGGGAGCAGAGGGCCATGGTGGCACTGAGCTGACAGGGAAGTGGCACAGGCTGAGGGGGGTGGCGGCTTGAAGGGGACGGGATGGGTCAGAAGGGATTGAGTGGGGTGAGAGGACTGTGAGGGACTGAAGAAACCAAAGGGGGCCGGGGCTCTGCCGGGGGGCCGGTGGGGCTGAGGGCATGGAGGGGGCCAGCAGGGAGCACAGAGGGCTCCAGGCCTGCAGCTCTGCCAGGCCCTGGAACCAAATGCACAGGCTCTGCTTTTGCCACAGCTGTCCTGCAGACCTTGAGGACAGGGGGAGACTGACAGGAGCCAGCAGCGAGAAGCTGAAGGCCACCAGCCCCAGCAGTGAGCAGGGAGCTGCTGCTGTCAGCCCAGAGCCCGGGTGAGGCCACAGGGCCGGTGAGGCAGGCTGGGGGTGAGGGTGGCCTGGGCTTTGGCCGTGGGCTTTGGCCAGAATTTTTCTTTCTCACCCTCCTGGGGAGGCGCTGCCAAGGGAAACGGCCCAATCCTGACTCAGTGTTCCCTTTGCTTCTCAGATGTCCCATCTGCTCTCCGTGTCCAGGTGAGCTGCTCTGCAAGGGAGGAAGAGAGCCAGGGAAAGCCTGGCAACTTGGGCAGCTGCAATCCCTGCAGATAGAGTTGGAGATGGAGATGGTTAAAGTGGGACTGAGAGAGTTCAAAGTTGATGGTTATTTACCTGTGTAGACTGGTGTTTCTACAGGTATATACGTATGTATATTGTTCTATTGATGCACGTATATTGATGTGTTTCCATCTGCATTTCTAGTTACATACTTTTTCAGCTGTATGGCTCTATAGTTGTTTCTATGGGATTGTAAAAATCCTTCTACGGGTAAACTGATATCTGTATATTTATAGATAGGTTTGTTATGGTTTTATTTCTATATGTCTTCCTTTATGCCCTATGATATATGAATTATTTATTTACATCTCTATATTGTAAGGCTCTATGTGTGCAAATACTTCGATATGTACTGTGTTGTATGGTTCTAGAATTCTATTTCTTTAGTATGGGGTCTGGGATTCTTTAGAGAGGGATACTGATATTTTGTATTTGTATATGGACTGTAGAGTTGTAGTAATGTGTAATGAATTAAAGTGTTATGCATCAATTCAGAATTGTGTAGAGTGAGTGGTTCTAGAGGGTTGGAAGAAATTAATTTTTTTAATTTAAGTTTTTATTTGTATCTATCTACATAGCACAATTGTAACAAAAAATAGTTTTATAAGCTTGAATTGATATTTTTATGTTTCTTTACCGGCAGTGCTACTGTAGCAATTTAAAATAAATTGCATTTTTAGACCTAAGTTGATTCTTGTGTATTTGTACATTAGTATTGCAGCTGTCATGATCTGCAAGCAATGCAATGTTTCCACTAAAAGAAGTGTAGATTTGTGCTATGCAGAGCAATCAGCAGATGTAAATGGGATGATGGGGGAGGATTTTGTCCATGGAATTCTCCAGCCGTGCCCAGCACATGCCCCACTTGCACTCAGGCTGGGCAAGGAAAGCGCAGCTCTGGGATGGCAGCGGAGCCACACTTTGGCCAAGAACTCTCTGCAAAGGCTGCTGAGAAAACTCCGGGACTCCACGGAGCGTCCAGCTCCAACCAGAGCCACTCAGGGAGGACAAATCCACCCCCCATGCCACGGGCAGCTCTTGGGGAAGCGCTCCAAGTGTCCCTTGGAAGGTCATCCTGGAGCCCAGGAGCCAAGAGGGGCCTCTTGGAACCCTGGGCACAGAGAATTTCAGACTTGCTGTGCTGACAGGCACTGACTCCCAAGCAAACACTGCAGTTGACCTGTGGCCGTGGAGAAGGCTTCCAAAGTTGAGTGAGAGCACTGGGATTATGGGTGTGTAGTTTGAATAGAAGTGTGTGATATCACATGGTGAAAATTTAGACTGTAAGGTTTCAGAATCTTGTAATACATATCTAAAGAAAGGTGGAGGATTAAGGGTGGAGGCTGAGTCCTTCTTTTTCACCTTCTTCTTCATGGGTTTGGGAGATCTTCTGTAATTGGGTAGAAAAATTTGCATTGTGGGCCACGGGTGGTTGGTTATTGGGTTAAAATGAAAACTAAATTAGGTGTCCTTTCACCATTGGACAGTATGTTCTTAAAAGACCTTGGAAAGAGATAGAGAATGAGCCATTTTCCACTTTGTGAGTTAGAACTTAAAACTTGTGAGACTGTAACATAGATAAGAATTAATAAACATCTGAGGCCGAACATGAAACAACGTCTCTTGAGCATTAAATCCCGGCTCTAAGAGGAAAAGAAGATAAAAAGCCAACAGGGATCCTGAGCCAGCTCCACTGCCTTTGGCAGCACTTTGGCAAAGGAGCTGCAGCAAGCGGGAGGCAACAGGGACTGTGACTGCTGCAGGCTGGAAATGAAGGGCGGGCCATGGACACTTGTGCTGACATGCTCCAGAATCCACAAGGATGGTGGAGAACTGGGAAGCAACAAGTTCTCCCAGCCACGACAGTGATGGAAGCCCTCGGTGTGAAGTTGCCTGGAGGAAGTCCCAAGGGAGTTGTTGCTGGGATCAGCAGCAGCAGAAGGCATCAGGATCTGCTCCTTTTCCTGGCTCTGTGTGCAGGGCACGGGCTGTGATGGCCCCTGTTCCACAAAGCCCTTGTCCACGCGGCCTGCAGGGTCAAAGCAATCCCATTGCAAAGAGAGGCTTTGCATCTCAGGGCCACTGCCCTTGTCTTTTGGCCTGGAATGGCTCTCATGCCAAAGCACAGCAGGTAACCAGGCCTTGGCGAGGCAGAGCCTTTAGAGGGACAGAGAGAGATCAGGCACCCACATGCCTGAAACTCCTTCAGCTCTCTTCTTTTGCAGAATGAGAAACAAGAAAGCTGGGGAGAGGCACATGCAGTCCTTTGAAAAAACATGGTGTCTGACAACTCCTGTGAGAGAAGAAAAATAGCTAGCAACTTTGCATTGTTTTCAAAGCCTGTGTCTTCTGCAGAGGAGACAATGGGATGTCCAGGAGGGGAGGAATAACTGTGACAACCCAGTCTGCCTTGCTGTGGACGGATATAGTTTGTAGCAGTAACCATTCTAGGTAATGCCAGAGTCTTATTTAGCATCATGACACTCTGCTGCTTCATTGCAAAGCTGCCTCAGCATGGAGAAAATCAGCTTAATTTCTTGTCAGTTACAGTAGATGCAGTGAGAAACAGTAACATGGATTAAAACAGGTTTTCCAGCCTTGTAATCCAGAGGGAGTTTTGGGTTGCTTTTTCTTCATTGTGTGACTTTATAGATCCCAGTTTCTCGCAGGGTTTCAAACCAAACCCTGCCTTCTCTTCTGCCTCTAAGCCTGTGTGCACATGGTCCTGGGAGTTTTCTATCTGCCGTCCAAAAGGGCTGGGACACGACTCCATGGGTCCCTTCTCTCCTTGTTCCCAGATCTCCACAGGTGCAGGTGGCTTCCAGCCGTGACCTCCTGTCCAAGGGAGAATCCATGGATCCCACCCGTATGGCTACTAGGGGTGGGATTTCATCTCCTTCCAGCTGGGATCCGGGAGCTTTCCAATGTCCCACAGTGCCACCTGGATAACCCAGAGGTTCTGGGGATCCAAAGGGATCGTGGTGCAGCAGATGAAGCATTTGCTGGGACACACTTGTGAGAATTCCACGGATTGATCTCCCTCCCAACCCACTGCCTTGAGACTTCAAAAGGAAATGCTTTGAATCAACGACCAACCCAATGAAAGCAGTGAGATGAGAAGGAATCCCTGCTGGGATTCCATAGGCCATAAATGCCAATCCTTTCTCCAGGCCGGCTCTGTTGTGGCCGTGGCAGCACCAGGGGAGTGCCCTGTCCCTGCCCTGAGCCCAGCACAAGCCTTTCCTTGGGTGTTCTCTGCCCTGCCCAGGGCAGGAGGGCACTGGCCGAGCGGCTTTGGTGGCCCCGGTCACCCGGCTGGGCTCCGGCCCCTGCAGGTGGCTCCTTGGGAATGTTTCAGAGCAAAGTTTAAAGCAAACAACAGTTTTTCTGGAAGGGATTCTACCACCTTGGGCTGTGCTGCTTTTGTGGCTCTTGGGGGCATTTGTGGTCTGGGAGTGGGTTTGGGGACCTTCTGGGGTGTTTATCAGGGTGTTTGGGGGATCGTGGCAGGGCTGTATATCTTGGAGTAAATTAGGGTGGGTCTTGGGGAAGATGTGAAAGAGGATTTGTGGACTTTGGGACCATTTTTGTTGCAAGGACTGGTTTGGGATATCCCTGGCAGGAGCTGTGAGGTGGTTTGAGGTGTCTGGGAATGGCTGTGATGCTGGAAGGGGTTTTTGGGCCAGCTGTGACTCCCCCAGACCCACAAACCTGCTACTAGACCCTGCCCCAAAGATGCTGCTGCAGTTTAGGGACTCCATGTTGGGGATCATCCTCCTGGTTCTGCAGGAGAAGGTGAGGGGGGGGTCCCCAGGGGCTGTGTGTTCCCCCCATGGCGTGTGTGACCTCCCATGCCAGTGTCAGCCTCTTTTCCCTCCCCACAGGGCTCCTACCCCAGCTCCTGCTGCCCCCGGGAGGGAACTGGGGGAGGCGGCAGAGGGGGTGCACAGCCCCCACCAGGGGATGACCCCGGCCCAGCCCCTTTGTTTAGCACCAAGCTGGGCTTGAGGCCGCAGGAGGAAGAGGCCCAGGGGAAGCAGATCCTGCAGGTGGAACGGGACTTGGGCTCAGGGCAAGCTCCTGGCCTGCACACCTGGCTCAGGTGTGACCATGCCCTGGGAAGGGAGTGGGACATTCCCATCCCCAAGGATCAGGGCTGGGAGCAGCACTTGGAGCAGGGACATGGAAATACTGGGAGGGACTGCGACCACACTCAGGGCTACTGGGAGCAACTGGAAATGACTGGTGCAGGCTGGGGGGAACTGGGATGAACTGAGAATGAGTGAGATCGTGCTGGGGACAAGTGGAACCATACTGGGGACTCTGGGGTAACTGGGAATGAGCATGCTGGGAAAAACTGGAATATATTGGGAGTGTCTGGAATGATTGTGGAGGGGAAAACACTGGGAACAACTGGGACCATGTTGCCAGTGACTGGGAGCGACTGGGAGTGACTGTGTCTGTACTGGGGGTCACTGGGATCATACTGGCAGTGACTGGGACTGTACTAGGGGTAACTGGGTGCAAGTGGGTTCCTACGGGATGGAACAGGGACAAGACTAAAGGGGGACTGGGATCCTAGTGGGAGGGACCAGGAGCAGGCTGAGGGCAGTTAGCACCATGGTGGGCAACTGGGATATACTGGAAGCAACTGGAACTGTCCTGAGGGTGACTGGGAGTGGCTGTGGGCAACTGGAATTACGCTGGCGGCAGGTGAGAGGAAGTGGGAGCGACTGGGAGCATGCTGGGGGTAACTGGAATGTACTGAGAGAGACTGGGAGTCCCTGGGTCTGTGGTGTGAGTGACTGGAAGCATGGCAATGGCCTTGGCTGGGTCTGTGGGGCCTCAGGGTGCACAGGGAGCACTGTGACACTGTGGGGCCTGCTGGACCCAAGGGGACATTGTGACACTCTGGGCCAGCCCTGCCCGTGGGGTGTTCCAGGAGCCCCAGGGTGCCCAGTGCAGCAGAGTAGAGCTCCTGGCTCAGGGCCTCTGTTTCCTCAGAGCTGTAGCCAAGGAAAGATGGAAGTGGCCCCTTAAAGAATCCCCTGAGTTTCATGCAATGGCTTTCATTTAATCACTGGAAGTTTTCCACTGGAACTCCGTCCCTCTGGAAGGGACACACACAAACCAAAGGCCCTCCTGCCACCCCTCTCTGGCCCTCTGGGCACGAGGCAGCTTCTCTCAGCTGGCAGCAGGGCTCCCTGCACTCCCACAAGCTCCACTCCTGGGGAACTGGCACCAGGCAGAAGCAGCCCCAGAGCCCACAGCCTGGGAATGCTGCCCCTGACCAAAAACACCCACCCAACCTGACAGATCCATCCACGCTGTCAGGGTCCGCAAACATATGCGGAGAACCTGATGGTTCATTTTGGAGATCTCAAAGCACAAAAGATACAACAGGGGACAACTCAGTTTGCTTAAACAAAAAATGCACATTTATTTAGTGCCCACAATGTGATAGTAGGGAAAGAAAATACAGAATAGTGAGAAAGACAAAGAGGGTAAGGGGGTTATAGCTACCAACTTGGAGGGACGAGTCCTCAATGCGTAGAGATGCCCATAGGCAGGATCTTCTCCAGTGGGGTGCACACAAAGGTTTTCTTTCGGAATTTTTGGAGTTCTT